>NC_136070.1:99972998-100615141 GCF_964261635.1 Lissotriton helveticus | reverse complement strand
CCCGCAGATGCCCCGGCCCAGTATCTGGAGTATGCTGCTACCTCCAAACAAACGCCAGAAGTCCCCTATTCAGATAGCGGAAGTAATTACAGCTATTTCCAAACAGAAATTACTTAAGTCCCCAGGCCCGGACGGGTTCACAGCCCTGTTCTACAAGACCTTCTGCCACACTCTCGCTCCGGTCCTTATTAGAGTATACAATGCCATTGGGACCTCCTCATCACTCCCCCAAACCATACTAGCAGCCTCAGTGGTCGTAATACCCAAACCCGGTAAAGACAAGAGACACTGCGCCTCATACAGGCCGATCTCTCTCCTTAACGTTGATTTCAAACTGTTCAAGGGAATCTTGGCGTTACGGTTGTCTCCCCTTCTCCCTGTCCCTTACAATAATACAAAGACACTACTCCATATTATAGATAAGGCACAGAGGTTCGAAACCGAGCCCATGCTGTTATCTGTCGATGCCGAAAAAGGGTCCGACAGGGTACATTACCCTCATCTAAAAGCAACCCTGAGCCACTTCGGGCTTCCCGCCAGATTTATAGACTGGGTCTTCAACGGCTATACCAGACCAGTTGCTTCAGTCCGGGTAAAAGGATATAAGTCTTGTCCCTTCCCCATGCAAAGAGGGACAAGGCAGGGGTATCCACTCTCCCCCCTACTTTTCGCTCTGTACATGGAGCCAATGGCCCAAAGAAAGCGCCACAATCCATATCTAACAGGGGTAAGATTTGGGGGAGACAAACACATACTAAGCTTGTATGCAGATGATGTAATAGTATCTCTGTGAGGATCCCCACGCCTCTGTTCCAGCCTTCCTGACCAAGCTAGAGCACTTATCCCAGGCGGCGGGCTTTAAAATTAATATTCAGAAATCACAGGCCCTCAGCTTCTCTCAAGACCTCCACATTAGCAGAAATGCGAGAAGCTTATCCAATCGCGCCGGTTGCAATACCATACCTTGGTTACAACTGGCCGCATCTCTACAACATACTACATCACTGCTCTACTCCGGCAAATACGTTCGCACCTTAGCTGGTGGAGACCATACAAACTGTCCTGGTTAGGCCATATAGTGCCAGTGAAAATGACTATATTACCCAAAATTTAGTTCCTTTTCCATCCAGACACTCCTGCTAGAATCCAACCACCCCCCACCCGCCCCAGGCACCATACACTCCGTGCTGCGGGAGGTGGAGCAATTTGTATGGGCGGATAAGAAACCCGACTATGTTGAGAGCCAAGCTACAGGTCCCCAAGGGAGGAAGGACTGGGTATTCCAAATCTTCAATACTACTACTGGGCTGCTCAGATTAGAACATTTGTGGAGTGGTCTCGTCCTGAATCCGAAAGGCACTGGCTTTTCATGGACGGGTGGCGGCGAGGAGGTCACTGTGGAAGATCCCCTTCCTCCCAATGCGAGCACGTCCCAAGAGCCTCTACCTCTCGCTAGTTACACAAGCCCCTCTTGTGGCGTGGGGCAAGGCAGCTGAAAGAAGGGCTTTAACAACTTTCCCATCACCTCGGACACCCATTGTAGTCCCCGGGATGGAAGTGGAGACCTTTCCCCGCTGGACCTAAGAGGGTTGTAGATCTATCAGGCACTTTTTCGATTAGGATGGCCCCCTGACATTCTAGGACTTTCGTCAACAACAGGGCCTTCCAGAAACCGAGCGGTATCGCAACCAGCAAATCAGACACTGGGTGACGCACCCAGATATTCGCCCTCTGGCGCAGCGCCAATTGACAACATTTGAGAAATGGCTGCTATCCAAATCTTCAGATACCCGCCTCATATCGGAACTATATTGCCAATTAAGACGACCCCCCCTCCATCGTCTAATAAGTCCTCGAGTCAAAGACGCTGGGAATCAGAACTAGGCCGCGAGCTCACGCCACGTGAATGGGAAGACATCTACTATAGGGCCAGGCACATGGCATGTAATGTTGCAGGAATAGAGACAGCCACCAAAATAGTCACTTACTGGTATCTCACTCCCTCTAAACTCCACAAAGGGAACCTGGCAAGAGACCCCTTATGTTGGTGGGCTGTGGATCTCAAGGAACCCTAACGCATATACTCTGGGAGTGTCCAAACATTGCCACTTATTGGAAGCAGGTTCTCGATGATGGTAATACTTGCTTTGACACACAAATTCCTCGCTTTCCGACCTACATCCTACTAGGCTTGCCCAATGCCCTCATGTTCCCTCTCAAATCCGACAAAGCCGCCAAATAGGCCTGGCTCTAGGGGCGGCCCTTCAAAACATTTTGGCGCAGTGGGGCTCAGCCGGTCTCCCCACCTATTCTGAATGGCTACAACGCATATGGTATGTTCTAGGCATGGAGCGTATTTCCCTTTCCCTCACCAAAGAAGGGGCTTCGTTCCCTGACCTCTGGAACCCATTTCTAACAATGCTCTCATCCAAATGTAAAGAACTTCGGTGCCCATGCCCAAAGTACTTACGACTCACACAGCTGTCAACGGCGGTATCCCAAGAGAACTTATAGTCACACGCCGACTGATCGGGGGGCTTGGGGGCAGGGGGAAGAGAGTGGATCAGTTTCAGGGGGGCTGGGGGGATGTTTGTTTCGATAGTCTTACCAGCCTCCCTACGATTGTGGGGCGTCAGGTTTGCATAGGATTGTCCTGTTCTTTTTATGAATTCTAATTCCATAAAGAAACTATAATCCTAAAGTGCATCAATAATAAACTAGGTCACTGGCACACTCATCTGTCCGTCTTCCGACTGAGTTACCAACATGGCTTAGAATCGATGGCAAGAAAGAAAGTGACATCAGTAAACACCATTTCATGAAACACTTCCAGCTTAACACCCATTAAAATCTCATCTGTGCCTTCCTGAAATGGGGCACTCTTGACCAAGTACAACACTGACAATTCAGTTAAAAACTGATTTAAAACATTTTGACTTTGTCAAATGGGTGACAAACCCTTTTCCCTTTTTAATAGTAAAGGATATAACTTTCCATTGTTCTTCGATGGTGAGAGAGCGCAAATCAAGAAAAAATAATAGTGCACCATATTTACAAGCACGTTGCATCAGCTTAGTAAAGATTACATAAGAGTGTCGAATTTATAGAGTGAAAATATATAAGAGTGTTTAATTAAAATAGAATGCATATATCAGTGTGAAAAGCTAATGTAGAAGTGTGTAGAGATGTTAGAATGATGTTGAAATCCCATGTTATGTGGCTGTTGTAGAGGAGAATGTAATACTGATAAACGTAGAAATGTGTAGGCCACATGGCAGTTCACAGAGAATGAAAAGGTGCTGTTACACTCTCACATGATATGGATTTTAATGTTGTTGTAATTCGAAGTATTATTGATCATAGAACTGAAATATATTTTATAGAAGGGTTTCATATAACCATTGTGTGTAATAAGTTAGAATACTGCTTAGACTAAGAAATTAGAGGTTTACAGAGTGCACAGGCCGTTTCATGTAATTCTAATAGGCCTGAATAGAGAAGTTCATTTCTTTTGATCTGCATGTGTTAGTTAGAGGAAGGTCATGTTGAGCATAACTTGCAGAGACTGTTTGATGGTTTACGACTTAGAAGATACGGTGGAGGCCGGAATTTGGGGCCCACTGTACAAGTGTCTGTTTGCAGGTGCGAGGAGGTTCCAATCAAGAGAGTGATGAATAGAGTTTTGTTCAGGGAGCCAGGCACAGGCCTGGAGGAGGCTTCAGGAATTTCCTGGGGGGTACCGTCCTGCCGGAGAAGAGCCTGAGAAGCAAGGTCAACGCTAACGATGGGCCCAGAGGAGTATCAGCATGGAAAATGCCAGAACTGACACCACGTGAGGGGCGTCTCTAAAGGGCGTTTCTATTGTAAATGTGATTTTTGTATTAGGGACAGCACCCCTGGGTGGAGTTAGGGCAGATGGTCTGAGGAACCTAAGAGAGCGGATGGGTAGGCAGATAGGATAACTGCGAGACACCGATTCACAACGAAGACTAAGGGAAGTGAGTGATCTTCTTTGGAAGTCACCACGGCTGACACCTTTTTAGGTTAAGATTTTACTAAGTAGGGATGTCACTTAGTCTAGTGTAGGGACAGTCTAATCTGTATTTTCTTCCTTTCTGTAAATGACTCACAAGTTACAGCTTGTGTCTATTCTTGCAACTCTGATGATTTTTGAATTGGTTTTGGTGATATTCTTCTGCCGACTAAGAGCATTTAGAAAATTTATGTTTGTATTCATACCAGTATATCTTTTGAACCTTATTTTGAGATGTTTGTATCTCCAGTTAACTTTGGCTTTATAATAAACTTGTAAAACTTATTCATAGTAAGTGGTTCTTTAGAGTGGTGTAAGTCCTTAACAGATTGACCTAGTAGTGGATTGCCTTTTACTCTATGACAGGTATCAACGGTTCAGTCGACCTGAGTTGGGATCTAGATCTATAGCAATATTTCAGAAATCCCGCCGTAACAGTTGGTAGCAGAGACGGATGGTTACCTTCTAGAGGAAGGTGATCTAGACTAGGTTAAGATTACCCCAAGGTCCCTAGAGATCGAGAGATGAGCAGTGGAAGAATCGCCTGCCGAAGAAGGTGCTGACGGTGCGAGAGAAAAGCAGCAGGGTCGGACGAGAGTGAGTATAACAAGGGTCATGACAGATTGCGGTGTTTTGTGTTGTATCTGTATTGTAATGTCATGCGGAGTTGAATGCCTGTAGTGTGATTGAGAGAGGGTTGTGAGCGCGCGCAACCTGGCAAACTGGGAAAATCTTAAGTTCGGAGAAGAGCTTAAGTGGTTCGGGTGTATCGAACATCCAGAGTAGTTGTCGACCAGAGTAAAGGGGGTCATGAGGTACCATTGATCGCCCGCAGGACCGAGATAGGGGGAACGCAAGAGTGAGTGTGTGGGTAACGGACGCAGGTCGAAAGTTACCGTGTGTAAGAAACCTATCAGTTAAGGCGATTGTCCGGACGTACACGGAAAGACATTTCGTCAGTTAAGGTGACAATTACAGTTAGACTGTGAGCGTACAGTCAAGGAAAGTGATCGCTTGGTCGGAAGTAATCATTTTTTCAGAGTATGAATGGGACGCATGCATGACCGGGAGACGAGCTGAGAAAGGAGGGGAACTGCTGCGAAGGGGAGACGAGTGACGTCAGCGAGAGCCGCGCTGTGATAGGCCAGTTGGTGTGACGTCAGCGAAAGCCGCGCTGTGATAGGCCGGTTGGTGTGACGTCAGCGAAAGCCGCGCTGTGATAGGCAGGTTGGTGTGAAGCTGCGCTGTGATAGGCCAGTTGGTGTGACGTCAGGGAAAAGCCGCGCTGTGATAGGCCGGTTAGCGAGAACCGCGCTGGGATTGGTGGATTGTCATCAGGAAGTAAACGAACGCGGAGAAAATAGAAATTTTGTAGATTTTGAACATGAAGTGTTTTAAATGTTTAAGAGCGATCTTTAAGAGAAAAAGAAGAGAATCTTATTACGGGGAAGAGGCACCGCCAGAGGGTACACCAGCTCACTATATGGCAACGAATGTTGGGTTGCATTCTATACTGTGGCTTGATACTTGGAGTAAGATTACAGAAGGGAATGAGGAACTGACTTTTCCGAAATACGGAACGTTTAGATTAGAAGTGTTGCATCAGCTGAAAGCAGTTATGTCCTCATTGAGACCTTTGCCTAGACCAACACAGTTTGAGGCCCTTAATGCGTGGATTAGGGCGGCACACGACAGGAATCAGAACAGACGCCAAGAAAGGGTAAGGCGATCAGTAAGGGCAGTGCAAGATGCCAAATGGGATGCGGAAGCCAAGAAATGGAGGGTATAGACGATTGAAGTGGATAAGTTGTACCCAGTGAGAGAGGTCACAGGAGAAAAGAGACCCATAGAAGAGGATGACGAGAGCGAGTCGGAGGATGGCCTAATAAATAGGTTGTTGATGGATAGACCGCCTCCGGACAATAGGGAGATAGAAGGTACTGAGCTCCCAAGGGAAGATAGGGTTGACATAGAAGGGAACAGGCCACTCCCTATAACGAATTGGGTACCTACTAAAGGTGAGGAGACACCTCAACATAGTCCTGTACAGAGAGTAGTCGGAAGGGTTGTGGTGCAGAAGATGCCAGCAACTGAGAGGGTTGAGTCTTATGGATTGCCAGATGCTATTCAAGTACCCGTTACCATAGGTCCTATAGTGTCGGTTTATCACCCAGAGAAAGGGAGAGAGGAAGAACAGGTACAGCTAGAAAGAGAGAGTTGAGATGGAAAGAAAATAAACACGACAAATGCCTGAAAGCAATTGCCAGGACCGATAACGTGGAGCACACCATTGGATTCAGCAGTGGATCCCGTAACAGAACAGGGGGGTCAGAGAGGACCGATGGACCTGAGGGGACCACGGCCGAAATCCTATAAAGAGTTGAGGGCTGACTTGAAGGAATGGGATAGGTCCACAGAAGCACCGAGCAACAGGTCAAGAGCAGAAGCTGAATGGAGAAGTCGAGGCAACGGGATATTATCTCACTGTGGGGCTAGCGAAAGCAGTCAGGAGTGGGACGGTAAAAGTCAGGAGAGTAGAGGAGTTACACGTCATATTGACGGTGGAAATGGGCAGGAGCGAAAAGGTAGAAGTGCGGAGTGTGGAGAGACGTCTGGTCTCATTCAAAGTGAGGGAGACCAAAGGACACAAGAGTACAGGGATAGGTTTAAGTGCACTCTCCATGCACCTGATGATAACGTACAGCACTGGAGTTGTGGGAACATGGGGAACCGCGAAGGGTCTTACCATGCACCTAGCGAAACCAGGCAGAATGGGAAATGTGGGACTATGGGAAATAGAGAAGTGTTTCACTATACACCCAGAGAGGATGGAACTGCATGGGACCTGGAGAGATGGGAGCATGGGAGGACTCCCCATAACACGCCTGAGCCCAGACGTAGGACTCAGAGCTGTGATGGGAGAGATGTAAATGGACCCTCTAGAGATAGCATACTGAAAGCTGTGATAAAAGCCAAAAGACTCGATGTGACCAGCTTAAAATCTGACCTGGACGATATAATAGACGGTGTGTTGCCTTTAGAAAGGATTGACATGTACGAACAAGATGAGCTGCTGTTTATAGCAAAGGATGTTACTCGGAAGGCAAGAGCAACTCATGAGAAACTGTCTGCACTGGCAGGCAAGTATATGGTAGATTTGTCCAGAACAAAGGCATTGCAGGGTAACCATAGGTTGCATTATTCAGATCAGGACTTAGATGAGAGGAGGACAACTGGATTAAAAACACACATAAGGGAACTGATCACAGGAATAAGAGCATTGAGAGATCTGGACAAATGGGAAGAGAGGTGGTCCAAAAAGGGAACTGTTAGGCGGAGCGCGAATGTGATGTCTCCGGAGGGAAGGCTACTGCAGATGGAGGCATTCCCTTTGCGAGAAATAGCGAATGGGAGTTATGTGCACGTACCCTGGAGTAGGGGAGATTTGGCTGCATTTACTAACTCATTTCCGAAGTTAAGGGAAAATCCCGTAGAGTGGTACAAGCAGGTAGAGAGGTTTGTCAAGATTTCAAAAGTATTGTGGATTGATTTGAACACCTTATTTGACATTGTGGTCCCAGGAGACTTGTGGATAGCATGCAAGATTAGTGTCGAATGGCCAACTGCAGAACCAGAAAGGGATGCTCGTACTAATGGACCGTCAGAAACAGTAATGTTAAAATATGAAAGGGTGATGACATGGCTGAAGGAGAAGGTGCCACCACAAGATATAGATTGGGTAAAAATAGACCGAACAAGACAGGAACCCAAGGAGACAGTTCATGGATTTTATGAGCGATTGCTGAAAACGTTCAAACCATACAGTGGATTAGATGTAATGGATCCCAAAGATATAGGACAGTTTGTATCAAAGTTCGTTTTGGGGTTGAGACCTGATATTTGTTTGATGATTCAACAACATTTAATTTGTTGGCAAAACAAGCCATTGGATGAAATTGTGAGATACGCAAGGTATTGCAGTGATGAAATAGACTCTAAAGTAAAGAAACTAAAAGAGAAACTGATGATGGTGCAGATGCAGTCGGCTGGAAAGGGCGGACAGCAGCAACAGGGAACAGGGACAATGGGACGGAAATCAAATGGATGTATGACGTTATAACGCATACTTTTACTCCGCAGACCATTACAACGCGACTTTTACTCCGCATACCGTTACAACGCATAGCGCCTTGGGGCGCTGGATAGTGGTAAGTATAATTTACTATTCTAACTCCAGTCCCCGTGGACCCTAGGGAAGGTGTTGGATAGTAAATTATACTTATTCCCTATCCTAGAGCGCCCCCCAGCGCAATGCGTTGTAATGGTATGCGGAGTAATGGTCGCGTTGTAATGGTAGTGCGGAGTAAAAGATCCGTTGTAACGGGTGTATACCAAATCAAATAGTCAGAATAAGGACTGCGAAGAAAACTCGAGACCTAGAATAGACATTGCTACATTGAAACAAACGACAAAGTGTCACCAGTGTCACCAGGTGGGACATTGGAAACGCGAGTGTCCCTATAACCCTGAAAACGGAGAACTAGAAGTAGAGGAGGAGGAAGTTCAAGAAGTTCCAGTCCAAAGGGTGACAGTGCCAAAGAGTAAGGTGGCCAAAGGGGGGACTTCGGCTCCACGAGCTCAGTTCCCGCAGCCACCAAAGATTGCGACAGGGGGAAAGATCTATAGACAAATGCCTCTTTTTATAGACGAAGAAGAGTGTTACTATGTTGATCCATTGACGGGACGACGTGTAAGTCGAGAGGAGGACTGTACCCTCGGGGCAGTTCTAGAGGTGGATCAAAGAGGACCGTTTGTTGAGGCTGAAGTGGCAGGGTGTCCTACAACATTCTTAGTAGATACCGGAGCTACTCGATCAACTTTGAGATCGGCAGTGGTTCCAGATCTACCAATGTCGGGGGAAACCATTCAAGTGGTAGGAGTCGCAAATAGGAGAATGACTAACCCTTTGACGGAACCAGTGCTAGTGAGAATAGGAAACTACACCGATGAACATCAGTTTGTAGTATGTGATTCTAGTCCTGTGTGTCTGTTAGGAAGAGACTTATTGTGCAAACTGAACTGCACAATATACTGCACACCTCAGGGAGTGGAGGTACAGACTACAGACGATGATGCTACCTTTAAAGTTGCAAATTCGAGAGTATGCGTAGAACTGTATCCTACCCTGACTGTGGAGGAGCTTCCTTGGGACTTACGAGATACAGTGTCATCAGAGGTATGGGATTTTACTGGAGAAGAGATAGGATTGATCAAAGGAGTAGAACCAGTGAAGATCATGGTAAAGCCAAATGTTAAATATCCAAGAACGCCTCAATACAAATTGACCCCGGAGACGATTGCAGGAATAAAACCCGTAATCGACTCTATGATTCAACAGGGAATACTGAAGGAAATCGTGGGTAGTCCATGCAACTCCCCGATTATGGGTTTGCAGAAACCTAGTGGGAAATTTAGAATAGTGCAAGATCTTCGAAAGATTAATAACATAGTTGTTTCATGTTGTCCAGTGGTACCGAATCCATCAGTGATATTGTTTCAGATACCATTCCAAGCTGAGTGGTTCACAGTGATAGATCTTTGTCAGGCTTTCTTTTCAATTCAATTAGATGAGGAGAGCCAGTATCTTTTCGCTTTTAAGCTGGAAAATCGTGTCTTAACATGGTGTCGTATCCCACAGGGGTATACAGAAAGCCCATCAATTTTCAACCAGCTATTGAAGAAAAACCTTGAAAGTCTAGTACTGCCACAGAACTCGGTTCTGGTCCAGTACATAGACGACCTACTTGTTGCGTCAGGAACAGAAGAAGCTTGTAAGATAGATACCATCGCCTTGCTGAATCATTTAGCTGAAAATGGGCATAAGGTATCTCCGAGCAAATTACAGTACTGTCTGACAGAAGTACAGTACTTGGGTCACCGGATAGAAAAAGGAAAGCGCAAGGTGTCACCAGATAGGATAGAGGCGATAATGAAGATGAACGCGCCTACGACACAGAGAGAAGTCAGGATGTTCCTAGGAATGGTTGGTTATTGCCGACAGTGGATAGCTAACTTTTCCCTGAAAGCAAAACCCTTACAAAAACTGACGCACAAGGAGGTGAGTGATCCGGTACCATGGGACAAGGATTGTTTGATGTCGTTCCTACAGCTGAGAGAGGACTTGTGCCGTGCTCCAGCTTTGGGAATGCCTGATTACGAAAAACCATTTTCACTTTACTGCTGCGAAAGAGAGGGTTGTGCTTTGTCAGTTTTAGTACAAACTCATGGAAATGCCCGTAGACCAGTTGCATATTTTTCGGCTACTTTAGATCCGGTAGCCGCAGCGTTGCCCGGATGTCTCAAATCCGTTGCTGCAACAGGTGTCAGCATTGAAAGGTGTGAGAACATAGTCATGGGACACCAATTAGTGGTGTATGTACCTCATTCTGTAGAACTATTAATGACCAGGACCAAGACACAGCACTTAACCAATAATAGGCTCACGCGCTACGAGCAAGTTATTCTTGCTGCGGAGAACGTGACCCTTAAGAGGTGCTCTGTTTTGAATCCTGCTACATTGATGCCACTTCCTAATGATTTAGAAGGCGAAGAATGTGAAGATCACGATTGCCTTGATGTGACTGAACTATGCACCAAGCCAAGACCAGATATTGCGGATGAGCCGTTGACTGACCCTGATGAAATTTTCTTTGTTGATGGCTCATGTTTAAGAGACGATACTGGTCGGTTGAGAGCAGCTTATGCTGTTTGCACCATTACTGGAGTTGTGGAAGCCGCTTGCCTGGAAGGAGTACACTCCGCTCAGGTAGCCGAAATCATTGCATTGACACGTGCCTGTTTAGCAGGTAGCAAAATTAGAGTCACCATTTATACTGATAGCCAATATGGTTTCGGTGTAGTTCATGATTATGGGCAATTGTGGTCTCAGAGAGGTTACATGACCTCCTCTGGTTCGCCTATTCGAAATGGGGAATTTGTGCGACTGTTGTTAGAAGCATTACAAGGTCCAGCAGCAATTGCAATCGTTAAATGTGTAGCCCACACCAAAAATACAGATTTTGTATCGCAAGGTAATCGAGAGGCAGATGAAGTTGCCCGCTATTGTGCGGAGCAAGGATATTCTTTCACGGAAGTGGAAGTAGGTGGGGCTCAGGAAAAGACAGAGTTAAACATGATGCTAGAAACAGTAGATACGTGGGAGGATTTAAAAGACATGCAAGAGAACGCACCTGATTCTGAGAAAAAGGCATGGGAAACAGCAGGTTGTGTGAAAAGTGAAATGGGTTTGTGGGTTTCAGCAGATGGAAGGGCAGTATTACCTGATGAATTAGTGAGTCCAATGGCACGACAGATACAGTGGAGTGGTGTGGCTCAATGGTTAGAGGCGGCAGACCTGTAAGCAGAGAACGGCCCGGGACCAGGGTTCAATTCCCTACGCGGTAGGGTCTTGGACCAGGGTCAACGGACTCGATAATTCTCACCTCAGTGCCTACTCTAACCAGGGAACACACTCGGCAACTCTGGGCATTAAGCTTGCCTCATCTCTACAACGGCCCCCCACAGACGCCGGGGATGCCTGGTTTCACCCTGGAGATACCCAGAAAAGGGACCATCTCACAGCGAAAACCAGGACGGGTTCCCCAGCGGTCTACGGCGCCAGGACACTCAGGTAGAGTAACAGTGCGCTTTACAAGTATACCACATTTACATGGTCCAGTACACTTAGGAAGAGATGCCATGCTGAGGTTATTTAGGCAGACTTGGTATAATCCTAAATTTAGGATTGCAGCAGAAGCAGTGTGTCAAAGATGTGTCACATGTCAGCAATTGAACGTAGGGAAAAGAACACCAGTTACAATGAGTCATATTGGGAGGTCTGGGGGGCCTTTCAACCGAATGCAATTAGATTTTATTGAGATGCCAAAATTCAACCGCCTCAGGTATGTTCTGGTGGTTGTATGCATATTTTCCCGATGGGTCGAAGCATACCCTACACGCAGGTGCGACACACTCACAGTAGCAAAGTTGTTGCTTAGAGAGTTGATCCCGCGCTTTGGGGCGCCGACCTCCTTGGAATCAGACAGAGGAACTCATTTCAACAGTGAAGTTGTGAAGATGCTTTGCTCTGCATTAAACATTGATCAGAAGTTGCACTGTAGCTATCGACCAGAGGCTTCAGGTATCGTGGAGCAGATAAACGGAACTCTAAAGTCCCGAATGGCCAAAGTATGTTCATCGACGTCCTTAAGCTGGCCTGATGCTCTGCCCTTGGTACTCATGAGTATGCGTAGCACACCAGACAGGAGGACAGGTCTCTCTCCACATGAGGTTTTAATGGGGAGGGCAATGAGACTTCCGTCTGTTCCAACTACAGCCTTGTTGAATATTACAGATGACCTGATCCTGGATTATTGCAAGGGACTTTCTGACGTCATTCATTCTGTGTCTCTTCAGGTGCAGGCTGCTGAAGTTCCATCTTCAAGGGACCTGTGTCACAACTTGTGCCCTGGTGACTGGGTGCTTGTTAAAAAACACGTCCGTAAGAACTGCCTAGACGTGCGTTGGAAGGGGCCCTACCAAATAATCCTGACAACGAATACTGCTGTAAAGTGTGGAGGGCTGCCAAACTGGATCCACGCTTCCCATACTCGAAGAGTTCCAGCGCCCTTAGAAGAAACAGCTCCTCTCACAGATGAAAATCCAGCTGTGGACGGCGAACCACTAGAGGGGATCAGTCAAGCTGTGGGGGTGTCAGAAGAAGTTGGGAGTGCTACAGATCCAGAAGAAGAAAGACAGGACGACAGTGAAACTGAAGTTGCCACCGAAGGAGAAAGTTGCTGTGAATACGGCTCAGACACAGATCAAGACAAAAGTGATCAAGAACCGAGTGTGAGGACAAGAAATAGGAGAACAAGGCGTGGAGAAGCTAGTTGGCCTGAAAGAAAGAAGAGGCCGAGCTTGAAGCCAACTCCAGAGAGAACTCTTGCTCCTATATCTGAAGACTCGGATCTGGACGAAGGTGCACAAAGACAGGAACAGGAAGGTCCAAGAAGATCGAGGAGGGTGCGAGTGCCCTGCAGAAGATACGCTACTCCTGAGTGGACCTACCTAGCAGCAAATGTCCAGTGCACGGAGATCTGGGAGGGTGAGGGAAGTGACATTGACCAGTACTGACCCAATCATAACATTGGAAGTAGTGTTGTTGATACCCGGAGTGGAAGTCGAAGGGTTGCTGACACTCACTATCCCTATGACCTGAAAAGGGGTTTTTAGGAAATTCAGATATCCCTAATCCTCCTTATCTGAGCAGGATAAGAGAACTGGTTTTAAACAGAATAGAATTTCCGACTTTTTGTTCAATGAGGCCAACACCCGAGGAGATCACTCTTCGTTTAGAAATACTAGAATACGTGATTAGAGCCGCTGGAACACGTATCATTCCAGATTGCTAAAGACTTTGTAAATAAACAGATTGAAAGATAACCTAGCGCCAAGTGGAAGAAGAAGAAATTTAGGGACTTCCCATGTAGTGGACGGAGAAGGGCTAGGGTTGTCTGTTGCTATAGAACTCAAAGACTGATCTTGCAGAAGGGATTATCAGCTTCCAGGTGTGGTTCGGAAAGACTGAATAAGCAAAGAAAAGAGACTTTGTGTTGTGAAAGAAAACCAGAACTACACTGTCTTGAGATCATGGAGGCCGGCAACCCAAACCGCAGGACAAAATGCATAGTAGGCACACTTTTAGTGGGAGTAATTTTTCTTATAGTTTTAGTAGTTACTATATCATATGTAGTGGAACATGAAAATGAAGAGAAGGCAACAAAGGAAGAAAAAATTGTATCGATACAGAAACCTACTACTGCTGGTCAAAGGGGGGACAATACCGAGAAAGATAAAGCTTTACTAGCAGCAGAGACTCGTAGGTTGCATGTGGATGAATCACAGGGAAATTTCAAATCAAATGCATATGCTAAATTGCTTTATGAATATATTGATGCTATGGAGGCCAAGAATTGTTATGTGTGCATGCAATTGCCAGCCTCTGTAGACGAAGGTATTAGATATCATCATCTTCCATTGACTTATGGAATCACATGTAGTTTGTTGCTTAGTATATTTTATGAACGTGATGGTTTTGAGTATTATTTTTCAAATTTTGATGCTGTTTTACCAGAAGTTCCAAACTACAAGCACATGAACAAGTGGGATTATTATAAGAGTGAAGATAGATTAAAGAAATTTTTCATTCCTTGGAAAACGTTGGATACTTCACATGCCCGAAGAAATAATTTGACTTGTAAAGTGTCAGAAATTGAGAAAAGGTTTATAGGGCAGGTGGATGATCGGTATAGGAGACAGAAGATCTTGAAGGCTTCAGGCCAATGGAAAACAGATTGGACTGAGGAAGAAAGGTCACACCAAAGAAAGGGTAGTAATGGTCCAATAGCTTTAGATCGAGAGAAAAAGGGGAAACTGTGTATATATAGGGGTAAAACCTATTATGAAAATGTGTTTGTGGGAGAAGTAAATTGTGAACATGCTTTCCAATTAGAATATTATACAAAAGATTTCTTGAAGGGAATGCAGGTGATCCCGAATGTGTACTTTGTTTGTGGAAGAAATGCATACGTGAAACTACCGGATAATTGGTATGGATCATGTTATTTAGCAATTGTCTTCCCCAAAATATACCATGCTAAGGATTTGGAAATTATAGAGAGAGGAACTCAAGCTAGAGGAAGAAGGGATGTAAGCTATGAGGAGGTAGTTGGAGACGTATTTGGTGCTATGTTTCCTCTTTTAGGGATAGCACTGAATGATGTCAAGATTAGAAGATTGGCAACAGTTGTAGATAGGTTGTCCGCCAGTACTGCTAGATCATTAATGCTGGTGGAGGGAGAGATGCAATCGATAAGGGCAATGGTTCTTCAGAACCGACTTGCTCTAGATGTTCTGTTAGCCAAAGAGGGAGGAGTCTGTAAGGCTTTGAAGGTTCAGGAATGTTGTACTTACATTCCAGACAATTCAAAACCTCTAGAAAAGTATATACGGAACATCACTGAAATTCATCATGAGATTGAGGATTTGACACAGGTAACTGTGTGGGAAAAAGTAGGTCAGGGAATGGGTAAAGTTGGAGGTTGGTTTGCCAACCTAGGAAAGGGTTTCATTTGGTACATACTGAAACCTATCATCATAATAGTGATTTGTATAATCACCTTGTGGGGATTGGTGCGGCTGTACCAATGGTATAGATCAAACAGATTGCAGAGATCCATGAGAGAGCAGGAGAAGAGATTAGCTGCGATGCAGGATAATCAGTACAGGAGTCTGAGGCCTCTAGAGATGATGAAACGAGAGAGGACTGCAGCGAGTTCTGTTTGATTTAGTTCATACCTCAGGGATGGTGTTGTGATGGTGATGACTACTAAAAGTCATCAAAGGGGGGAACTGAGAGAGCGCAAATCAAGAAAAAATAGTAGTGCACCATATTTACAAGCACGTTGCATCAGCTTAGTAAAGATTACATAAGAGTGTCGAATTTATAGAGTGAAAATATATAAGAGTGTTTAATTAAAATAGAATGCATATATTAGTGTGAAAAGCTAATGTAGAAGTGTGTAGAGATGTTAGAATGATGTTGAAATCCCATGTTATGTGGCTGTTGTAGAGGAGAATGTAATACTGATAAACGTAGAAATGTGTAGGCCACATGGCAGTTCACAGAGAATGAAAAGGTGCTGTTACACTCTCACATGATATGGATTTTAATGTTGTTGTAATTCGAAGTATTATTAATCATAGAACTGAAATATATTTTATAGAAGGGTTTCATATAACCATTGTGTGTAATAAGTTAGAATACTGCTTAGACTAAGAAATTAGAGGTTTACAGAGTGCACAGGCCGTTTCATGTAATTAGTTAGAGGAAGGTCATGTTAAGCATAACTTGCAGAGACTGTTCGATGGTTTACGACTTAGAAGATACGGTGGAGGCCGGAATTTGGGGCCCACTGTACAAGTGTCTGTTTGCAGGTGTGAGGAGGTTCCAATCAAGAGAGTGATGAATAGAGTTTTGTTCAGGGAGCCAGGCACAGGCCTGGAGGAGGCTTCAGGAATTTCCTGGGGGGTACCGTCCTGCCGGAGAAGAGCCTGAGAAGCAAGGTCAACGCTAACGATGGGCCCAGAGGAGTATCAGCATGGAAAATGCCCGAACTGACACCACGTGAGGGGCGTCTCTAAAGGGCGTTTCTATTGTAAATGTGATTTTTGTATTAGGGACAGCACCCCTGGGTGGAGTTAGGGCAGATGGTCTGAGGAACCTAAGAGAGCGGATGGGTAGGCAGATAGGATAACTGCGAGACACCGATTCACAACGAAGACTAAGGGAAGTGAGTGATCTTCTTTGGAAGTCACCACGGCTGACACCTTTTTAGGTTAAGATTTTACTAAGTAGGGATGTCACTTAGTCTAGTGTAGGGACAGTCTAATCTGTATTTTCTTCCTTTCTGTAAATGACTCACAAGTTACAGCTTGTGTCTATTCTTGCAACTCTGATGATTTTTGAATTGGTTTTGGTGATATTCTTCTGCCGACTAAGAGCATTTAGAAAATGTATGTTTGTATTCATACCAGTATATCTTTTGAACCTTATTTTGAGATGTTTGTATCTCCAGTTAACTTTGGCTTTATAATAAACTTTTAAAACGTATTCGTAGTAAGTGGTTCTTTAGAGTGGTGTAAGTCCTTAACAGATTGACCTAGTAGTGGATTGCCTTTTACTCTATGACAGGTATCAACGGTTCAGTCGACCTGAGTTGGGATCTAGATCTATAGCAATAGTTCAGAAATCCCGCCGTAACAATGGCAACATCAAAAATATTGCATGCACTCTAAATCTGCCCAGTTAAAACATAGAACTTTACTCAACTAATCGTAAATCTCCTGACAACCGGCTGTCCTTTTATGGATGTCACACTGAAGCAATGGAACAAAATGAGATCAGGCAGACCTCTGGCTCCAGTCACCACACGGTGGGTTTCTTGAAGGCTGGGAGGCAAGAAACCAGACCTGTGGTGGAGCCTTGCTCAAAAGAAAGATGGACTGCAATGGCCCTTCAAGTCCCCAATTTGATTCTTTACAAGATGCTGAGCGGGGGCGGTGGGCAAGTGGACTGCTCTATGAAACTGCCAGTTGGAGGTAGAGGGGTGATGTAGCATCTCTTGATTAGTTAGGGAATCCCACATTTTAGAATTCTTAACCTTCATTTTTAAACCCTAACAAAAGGTAAAACATTTGAGAAGAGAAGAAGCAAGAGAAGGACAAGGCTGGAACAACACTGTGGATGGGCTCTTGTGTAAAGTGAGAAGCCACTCTGGAATGTACTTCTGGTACGTTTGTTAGGATCTATCTCCAGAGCTCGTGGCATTAGCTCCCTACTTTCTCTCAGTGAGCAGCAGAGGTCGGGACTTGTTTTAGACCCGGAAGGGTTCCTTGGACTTTTATGCAATGATCCTTGTTGTGTATCACCTGGGAGAGGGTATAAGAGTATCCTGCTGGACACAAAGGTACCTTGAAAGTGGCTGACATTCGTGGGTGCTCGAGGACTGCAGGAGGGAGAGTGCCTCAAGGACCATTGTTTGCTGCAAACAGAAAGACCCCAGGTCAGGAGAATACTATGGGTCAGACAGAAAGGTTGGTTCACACTCTTACAGCCAGCCCAACTGATGGTGCAGTGGAGAGGGAAGTACTAAGGGCTGAGAAAACCCACCAAGAAATAACTTGAAAATGCTTCAGGAAAGAAGGCCCCATAAAAACACTTCTGGGACAGAAAACTGCAAACCCCCCATTATTCAGCTCAATGTGCCTTAGAGAACTAATAATATCTGTCAAAGGAGTGTGCATAGAGACGCTTGCCACAGGTACCCCGAGGTTCATGGGCACCTCCTCATCGGGGAAATCCCAAGCGGAATTAAGATATCAGCCCTGGGAAGTAGATTAAGTGGTGGAGCCCCACGGTTATTGGAAGATCAGGAGCAGTACTGCACTAATTTTAAAAAGACATGGGGGGCTGCGGAAACCTTTACCTGGAAAACTCTTGGGCTAGTGTGTAGAAGCTAATGGAAACACAGACCACCCATGAGGATAAAGCACTATTGCACTATTTCTCCTGCTCCCCGGGTCTAGGTTGGGAGGAGGAGGCAGACCAGCTTGGGAAGTGGAGTGCTGGCTTCGCAGCCTTGCTTCGACAAGACAGTTGGATAAGCCAGTCCATGTGTGCGGGGTCCCCTGGAAGAAGCTTGGGTCCCTGCACAGAGTTACTAGCGGCTGCCTCAAAACTGAAAAGAAAAAAAAGACAGAGAAACAGTGCATAGCCTGCGGACATGCAATCATATTCAATGAAATTCTCAGGGCTAAGTAGGTAGGCGAAAGGCCCAAGGACTTCAAAATGTGCATACTTGTTGTCATTGTGCGCTGGTGGGTCAATGGTAGCACAAAGTGTTTTTGGGGATCATTGAGGATGCCAGAAACCATGCAAACCCCCCCCCCCCCTCCCAGAGCAACCCCCAATTTAAAGAGAAAGTTGCCACCCTTTATCTTCCAGGAGGGAAGATCAGTGACACCGGAACAGGGTTAGGTTGGTTTCATGTCCGCCTGGGGCTGACCTTCTGGTGTGCCTTAGAGTCCATTTGGCCCCTTGATTTGATTGGTAAGCTACATAATTTAATGGCAGAAATATGGTTTTCTTGGAAATGTTGACTGTTTTGTAATAGTTATTAACGTGTGTTCAATGCAATATAAATTAATTTCCGAATTGAAGGGCAGAATATGTTCCTGTTTGTGACAGCGTCTAGAAAAGTTATTTCCTTGGTACTGAAATGCCCTTATTTCATTGTGATTGCATTGCTAACACCATGTGATACAGCCAGTGGCCTGACCTTGAACACTGTGTACCCAATGATTTGCAATGGACATGAGTGTTTGGCGGTTTTAGGGGTTACAGTATGTTGGCAGGAAAAACAGTGAAGTAGCCTTAGACCTATGGAGTCTAGTCTGTATTTAGTGGGGGGAGGGGGGACTGACTGCTGTACACTTTGATTGGGTGTAAACACCATGTCGTGTGTGTGCCCATTTAGAGGGTGTGCCCTATGGTTGGTTACCTGCCATTGTGTATGTACTTGTAAATGTGAGCAAAATATTAAGTTTTTGCATGTATTAAAGTACTTTTTTTAAAGAAATGGCATTGACTGGACATTGATTTATTAAGAGTTATTTACTGTTGCTGAGTTCTGCGTTTCTAGCCCACAGCACCTCCCTCGACAAGTCATCGACTGCTCTGCCTCACTACCCTGAGAATCAAGTGTTAATAAGGGTACTTATCCCCAGTTTGAGGGGGACAGGGATCCCTTTAACAGTACACAAATTACAGAAATAAAAAAAGAAAATTGGGGAGTTTAGCCAGTTCAGACATGAGCGAAGTACTCAGTACAAATAAACGAAAACCTCAGGAGCCTGCGTTGCCACAAATTATGCAATAGGAAGAAAATGACTCTGGGATGTTCTGAAATTAGATGAAGAGCATTTACTCACACGTGACTATATTAAATTATGAAAATGGCTGCTTTTGGGCATGTAGATTTACAGATATATAAAATACTATGCTTGCAAACCAAGTGTCTAATGCAAAAATCATTTCAACATGTTACATGGTAAAATGATGATCACTTAAGTTATTTCAGGCTTGGTGTGGATAGTGTTTTGCTGGCTACAAATTTGAATCCCAGCACTAAAGAGTCAATCTTTCATCCAACCAAGGTCAGTAGACGGAGTACCGTGGATTTGAGTAGGAACACCCACTATTTGAAGGTGGGGTGGGAAACAAAATCCGCCCTGGTTGAGAAACAAAATGAAGCTATAATAAGGGACACAGCGTGGCCCTCGAACCCTTAGGCTCCGGTGCCAGTGCACCTGCTGCACCAGTGATAGCTAGGACCCTGACTAGCATATAAAATATCAATACAATTACTGTGCTGCCCTAGAAGAGCCAGCGACAGGGGGGGTGGGGGGGGGGGGGGCAGGCTGCACAGCAGCTGCTGGACTAACCACCAGAGGAGTGACCCAAGGGAAAAGGACATGTTCATTGGTATTCCTCTGCAGCCGCGCCGAAACCGCTGAAATTTCCTTTTCTCGCGACAGAAAATATAGTTCCCAAGATAATTCAAGCCCAGGCACTGTGACTAATCAGCACTGGTGAAACAAATTATTTTAATACATTTTCTTGTTATATGCCGCCCGTACGCCCTCCCCAGAACAGAGGCGGGTATCAGCAGCACCACAGATGCTCAAGGAGGTACAGAACACGAAGAGGTGGGAAGGATTCTAGTTCTACTTTGAGTCAAAATACTTAACTCTGGCCACCAAGTGTACATTTGCTAAGTGGTCGGTGGCTAAAGAAACTCCAGTCGATTTCATGAGGATATCCAAAAGGTGCACTTTGTTTACTAAATGCATGCTCCCCTATAGATGCCTCCGATGGGCTAATTCTGAGCCATGGTTTAAACATGATGTAGGGCCACCTAAACTGCAGTTACAGCGGGGTGGTAAACCATCACCCGCTCCCACGGCACAAACTTCACTAGGTGTACAACCTGGGCACATTTGTGGAGAGGAGTTACTGTGTTACCCTATTCTGTGGAGCTTGGAATGAGAAGAGAGATCGCCACGTAAAAGTATCTGTGCCAAAAGTACAAACATCATTCATAAAAAATTTTTAAAAACATGTTTGATATTCTAGCCACTTTCTGGTGTTTCCAAGAAGTAGTTGCCTTCGGCTTGGAAATAAAGAGATATTGCAAGCAACAAAGTATGAAGTTTGGAGTAGTTCCCCCGCACTTGTGCTCTTGGGTAATGTACTTATCATGGTGGAGAGGGGATTTCTTCTCCAGTTAATGACTGCGGAGTAGAGGGTGCAACCAGTGACTATCCCCTCTTAAACCTCTCTTTCACATATTAACTTGAACATAGTACATCAGTGCATTGACGTCATTCTAGAGTATATGACGAGATTGATTAAAAAGCCCACCAGCAAAGCTAAAAGAGGTTAAATAATTCAACAAGCAACCGAATTAATTAAAAGAAAGTTCAGATAGTAAAGTAAACAAGCATTTACAATGCAACGGTTTCGCCTTTGACAAAGTTAGAGCTATTGGCATTGTAATTGACAAATTGTTTATTTATGTGTTGGTTTTGAAAACAGATAAATAAATGGCATTGTCATTTACAATGTCAATAGCTGTCCTCGTGCAGCCTATTCCATATTCATGTGGGAGGGGCTACCCCTGCACGCGCAGGGCTCAGCGAGGCTGACGAGGAGATACCAACCCACCCACGGGGAAGGTGGGGCTTGGGGAGAGAGGGGAGGGCGCAGGAGGGGACGGTGGAGGAGCAGTCAGTAAGCTGGCAAGGTGTGCGTCTGCACCGCTAGAGGCTAACAGCTGTGTAGGAGGTGGCTGGAGGGCACGTAGAAGTCACGGCAGACCATTTCTGTACGATTTTTAAAAGTACCGCGACCCCATAAAAAGTAATACTTAGTTCCTCCTCTGCATTAGATTGTTTTTTTTTTAACATAAATAAATGGCATTGTCATTTACAATAGCAGGGCAGGGCACAGAGAAGGGGGGAGAGGAGAGACGAAGGAGAGCTGCGGGCTCAGGGAAGGGGGGGCGAGGAGAGACGAAGGAGAGCTGCGGGCTCTTGTTGTAATGCTTGCATGGATGAGTTGGTGGATGCATGCATGGGTGCATGCATGGATGGGTGTATGGATGGGTGTATGGATAGATGAATGGGTGGATGGATAGATGCATATATACAGCCAATCCCTCAACAATGTATGCAATCCACCAACCCATCCAACAACCCATCCATGCATCCACCCATACATCCATGCATCATGCATATATCCATCCATCATGCATCCATCCACCCACTGTGTCCCACTCCGACCCCTCTAAATATAACTCATTTTTTCTGTATATAGAGATGACTGTATTCACTAGTATATGCAGTAGACCTTTCTACTCTAACATTCCTATGTGACTCTTGCAGTACATCTATTCATATCCCTTCCATATGTATATAGAAATATAACGAGAATCAACAGTCTCTTCTTTGTGTGACTACATCTAGTACATTTCAATTGTTTTCCTGTTTGTATCTTTTACTTAACGCATGTAAATCAAAGTCTTTAGGTTTGGCAACTGGTTCTTATGTAAAGCGCTCTGACACCTTCGGGTAAAGTTCGCGCTACATAAAATCACATTAAATAAAACTTTACCCCACAAATCCAACCATCCATTTGTGCCTAGGCTTACATTTTACGGCCTCGAAGCACACAGAGAAGGGACAGTTTACTAAGTTGAGGCTTTGTAGGGTGCATGGCAGGGGACAGTTTTAGGCGCCAAGGGAGGGTAGGGAGCAGAGTCAGAGTACTTCACGGAGGTAGGGGGCAGTATTTTATGGTTCAGGCCAGGGGGCTGCGGTACTTTTTGGAGCATGGCCTTATTTTAAAGGGCTCAGTTCAGGCGGAGGAACGGCACAAAACACCGGGGAGCCCAACCCAGGGAGCTCTGCAGAGGGGGTGATGTGGAGCCCGACTCACCTTCAAGCAGCAGTGTTGTAGGCGCTCTTTTTTGGGGGGGGGGGTCAATGCATTTTTTCATTACTCACTGTACCCCGTTGTGGCAGCTGGTCGCAATGCTGTCCTCAAAGTCCCCGTCACTCCCACAGTCGCGGCAGGGGCGGTGAGCAGCCGCCTGGGGCTCCACGCGGACGTCCCGCCCCACCCGCAAGGAAGGGATGGCCTCTTCAACTCAGGATCCCACAGTTGTGCTTTCAGACTCACACGTATGTCCAGCAGGCGGGAGAGTTCGGGGTTGTCAGTCCTGCACCTCCCAGGCACCGCACCCAGTCCCCCGTCGCAGCCTAAGCAGGGAGTAGAGGGCCGAGAGCGCCCACAGCAGTCAGGCCAATGTTGGGTGAGGAGAAGGGGGGGCGGCCCCTCGGCAGCACTGTGTCCAATCTGGGCGGGTGGGGAAGCGGGCTGTATGTTACTCACCGCCAACCATAGCCGCGATGATGCGCTCTCAAGCTGCGGCGCAACTTCTCTCACCCGGCCACGGCACGTTGGAGTCCGGGCCGTAGCGATCCCCATGCGGCGGTGCTCCGTATCTTCTCGGGCCACCCGCTCACCTCCCCAGAGCCAGTCGGATGAATTCCGACGTTCAGTAGGGACGACTAAGAAACACCCATGTTAACACGGGGAGGGCCTCTGGAGAAGCAGTCTGGAGAGGGGTGTCCCTAGCTGCGTGAGGTGCGGCTTAAAACTGGGCTTCACGCAGCCTGCGGCCTGGCCAGATCTGGGTGCCTCCCACCGAGGTCTCCGTTATTCTACTCCGAGTCTCCGATTATGTGCAATTTAAACGCCTAAAAGACTCACCCAGTGTGATTTTCGGAGGCTGAATACCTGATCCGGTGTGGTGAGAGGGGGCCTCGGCATACGGGAGAAGCATCAGCCTGGAGTTTGGTGTCCTGAATGAAAAAAACATGGCGACGAAAACAAACAAAAAAACTCCGCCAAAGAAAAACAAGTCAGGTCCAGGGCCGGCAGCCTATCACAGCGCGGCCCGGGAATGACGTCACGGGGGTGTCCCGGGCTGGCAGCCAATCACAGCGCGGCCCAGGACAAAGGGGCGGGACTTAAAAAAACACAGCGAAACGCCCCCGAATCGCGTTTTCAAGAGAAAGCGTGATTGACAGCCTCTGTCTCCCAATGGCTAGCCTCCATTTATGGAGCTAGCCAATGGTATATACTTAACAAGGATTAGAGAGCAAAGGGATTTAGTCCACAAAAGTGGATGGAAGGGTACTCCCACTCCCCTGGTTAGGTAACTATATAACAAAATTAAGGAGTATCACCAAAGATGAGGCTGACAGCCAATATTGGTGGAATGAGATATTGGTATGAAAGAAGAAGTCCTTCTTTGTTTCTAAGGAACCCCTCACTCACCGACCTGGTCGGTGACATGCTTCATCATCGGGGCCACCTTGACAGCCGAGTGCCATCAAGGTGTGCTGCGACACCTGGAATACAGTGGAGCGGGTATGTGGGTGATGAATGTAAAAAAAGTTCAGTGAGTTAAAAATTGTCCTGGTATGACTTATCCAAACATTATTTATTCTAAGACTACTGGACAATATTAAAAACAGTGTATGTTGATACAATAAAGGCTTTAATAGGACCTAGTGTATCTGTGGTATGTGTTAGGTCTACATGTTTCAAACCAAACGGGAGTTGCCGGTTTTTCTTCAGGACCAAAAATGATGTAAAAGGAGTTGGGTGGTCAGGGTACACTAACACCCTGCCATACCTGCAACCCTTTCAGAACCCTAAATAGCAATTTGCTAAGTGGGTAAAAGACAAGAAAATGCAACCCAAAAGTGGTTACACTCAAAAATGCAAAAACCTGTGAAGAAAGAGAGGACCGTAAGTCATAAAGGCTGTTTACATGCCTGTAACGTAGTGAAGTGACGTGGTCCGCTCTATCTGTAACTCACTCCACATTCAATTAATGCAAATTATCCATGGTGCGGTGTATCAGCATAATTTCTTATGGGAACTAATTGTTCCTAGGAAAACACACCTATCAATATGGGTGTGAAAGTGCACATATATTTCTATATATTAAGCCAGTCTTACACAAGCTCCATCGTGCGTGCCTATGTCATAATTCTGTATGACTAGTGCCAGGGATTGCCGACGTGAAAACATCTCAACTTGATCCAAAATCACACATAACAAGGGACAAACTACACATTACACACACATAGTCAAGGTATTGAAAAAAGTGCTCACTCCTCAATGGGGAAATGCTTGCTGCACGGGGATTGAGGGGAGAGGCTACAGAGCTCAAACGTATTCTGTGGATTTGAGGAAAAAATGGGAAATCATAAGGTTGAGGCACAATAGTAATGCCGTATATTTTCATTCCCTTCGAACGAAAAGCACTCTGGAAAACAAAGCGCTTTCATTAATGCGGGCTCTACTTACAGTTTCTCTGCGTGGGAATCGCCTGATAACCTAATTCACCCCTCCGCGCACCCGTGTGGGATGGGGATGCAGCGCCGTAGTTAAAGGCGGCCGCCATTACAGGCGAGGTGGGCGTGGCTGACTGGCGTCGCGTGGTGACGTCACGCATTAACGTAATCGTCATACGCGCGCCCTGTTGCTACGGAGCTGAAAAGTGAACACAGCCTCCGTGATCGGAGTTGTAAAAAACCGGTTGCCACGGGGATGGAGAAAAAAACAGTCAAGGGAATTAAAAAAGGGGGGCCCAGTAACCCTCAGAACCTGGGTAAAGGATATAAACAACAAAATTGGTTCTGTTGGGGACACAATTAAATTGAAAGACATATTGAATACATACAGGGAAACAATAAATCCCGTGAAATATATATCAAAAAACAAACAAACACTGACCGCTTTTTGCCGGGTTAATTAAAAAATGCATGAGGCATGCTGTCCAAAACAAGACAAAACATGGACTAGGAATACATTGAGTGAGTCGTGACGAAGTGTTAAAATGGTTAAACAAATACAAGCCAAATCACAGTTAGACAAAACAATACATCCAAATACCCAATGTACATCACAATAGTCTCAGGAGGATAAATTATTGATTTAGTTCGTTGGGACTCTGTGCAGACGGATATATACAGAACGTCGACGTTTCGACCCTAGATGGAATGCGCTGATTTATGTGCATCAATAGCGGGTCTTCATCAGGACTTGAATGTGGTAGGACAGCCTATGAATGTAAAATGAAATGTGGTCAGGGCCTACTGTGTGTCAGAGTTAAAAAAAGAGGGGGGTAATGAAAACCTTTGCCAGCTCACCTTAATGGTAATAGGTGTATCATTCGACAGTTCTTGAACTTTGGGGAGGAGATTGTCAGCCGACTAAATCCTGCAGCGTGGACTACGCAACGTTTCTATAAAAACAAGTAAGGTAGAACTCAGGTCTAAACTCAATAGAAGTACTGCATGTCATACGGGCTGCTGTGGTAAGGATTAAGCCTAACTTTAGTCTTTATTTTGAATCCTCAACACCAGCCGATGTGAAGATCATGAAGGGCGGGCCGCTGTGGCGAGCACCTGAAAAAAATGGGATCCAGGTCTCAATGGTGGAATCTCCTGTTATCCTGCTGATAAACCGCTAAATTGGGCCACCATGTAGAGATTATATATTCATGCAGTGACTAGTGAGAATGGAAATGAGTACGAGTTCTTTCGGCAATTATTAGTATGTATTGTTGCAGAATAAGACTGAGCAATCTTAATTCTGTTACATGTGTGCTCTATGTTGTACGTGGTCGAGTTGGTCAGAAAAGGGCTACTATGTAAGGCAGGCTGCTAGTTGGTAGTGCAGTGTGAAAATATATGTAATGTTAAAAAAGGGGGGGCTGATGGCAACATCGTGGGAGTGCATGGGCCCACGCAAGTGGCCTTAGTGCAACACAAAAAACATTAGATTGTGTTAAGCCTCAGCAATGACCGAGGGGCGTAGCTTGAACGCCGCTGAGCATGGACGCCTGAGCCCCGAGCTCATCTCGGCGTTTATCCTGATCAAAGATCTCCCCCGGCGGCGCCGGCGACCCAGCGTGGCGCCTAGGAGTAGCGGAGCACCTGGGTGGTGATTGTGTGCGGGGAGAGGTTCCCGGAGACGGCCAGCCCGTAGAGCAGCGGGGCTCCGCCCACAGCGACCGGCCATCTTGCCTGCGGCCCGGAGAGGCCTACTGATCCCCGGCCTCAGGTAGCGAGGGGCCGCTGGAGAGCTTAGCCGCCGCGGACGGGCGGAGGCAGGCACTTGTCCGCGACCTGCACCCTGCCATACATTGGAACGGGCGCCCGGAGGAGGAGGCGCCCGCGGACAATTGCTGCGGCAAGAACAGGAGCTGGTGGCAACTTGGTGGTGGGGCCCGGTGAGCTGTGCCACGGCCCCATCGCACCTGATTCACAGCGCGGTGCGGTCGCCGGAGGGGGGCGGCGCCCTGGTGCGGATCCACCCTACGCGGCATTGCCCTACGTAAGGAGCGGCGCTGCCTGGGGGCCTGGCTGGCTGTGGTATCGGTGGCACGGCCGGTGGACTAGGGGCGGGGCCCGGCCCGGAGAGGATAGCTGGAGCGCCCGAGGCGGTGTATGGTGCTCTGCTTGCTGAGGGACGCTGTGCCGGTGGGCCACTGTGTAGGCGGTTGGTGCACCCACGAACTGGGCAAGACTCTGAAAGGGGCACCCCGTCCATGACCTGGCGGTGGCGACGGAGTTGGTGCCTTGATCCCTGAGCGAAGCAGGCCTGGGCGCTTGGTGGCTCCTGGAGGACCCTTGGTGGCAGAGCTGGCCTGCGGGCACCGAGCTGCCCCCGCGTCCGGCTGTCTGCAGAGAAGAGAGGCCTGGGGCCACGGCAGACCCCCTCCAGATACGGGGGTGCCCGGCCGGAGTACACCGCGAGGTGCCGAGGATATTGTCCACCCTGGTGGTTCTGATCGGAAGGTGCTGAGGCTGGCAAGTGGTGCCCCCACTGGATCGGTGGGTGCCTGTGGGTCCGTAGCATCGTCTGGAGTGAGGGCCGGTGCCTGGGCCTTCTCGCAGAGGTGGCTGACCAGGCCACAGTCCTGGTAGATTGCCCGGACAGAACAGCGAGGGGCACGACCCCTATCTCAACCAGGGGCACCTCGAGGAGTTGGTTCTTGGCGATTAGCACGACTAGCGGGGCCCAGGGCTGCACCATGGGGAAGACGCCAAAGGGAGTGGGAGCGGCGCCGGCCGACCAGGCTGAGGACTTGCCGGAGGCTCAAGGACTGGCTCAACTGAGGGCCAGAGTGCGGGGCTGCAACAGCAGCAGATGGACCAGATTCTCAAGGCCATAATGGACACGAGAGACGCGCTGCGGCAGGACATTGCGCAGGTATCGACAGGCCTAGGCTTGCTGAGGGCGGACCACGACAAGCTCGCTGATCAGGTCAAGACTGCAGAGCTGGTACTGGAGACGCTGGAGCAGGCCCAAAAGGCAGCAGATGCCACGATGGAGGACTTATTGCGTAGAGTGCGCCAACTGGAAAGGAGGGCGGAGGATGCAGAGGGACGTAATACGCGCAATAACATTCGAGTGGTGGGATTGCTGGAAAATATTGAAGGGAGTGACATGGTCTCCTTCCTGGAGAAGTGGCTGCGGGATGTGGTGGTCCCTGAGGGCCTGACTCACTTCTACACACTGGAGAGAGCTCACAGGGCCCCGGCCAGGCCCCCGGCGCCGGGCCGCCCCCCCCCTACCGGTAGTTGCGCGCCTGCTGCATTTTAGAGACCGGGACATCATCCTACGACAGGCCAGAACGGCTGGCCCATATAAGGTGGACAACGCCTCGGTCTCTCTCTTCCCCGATTACTATCAGGAGGTCCAACAAAGTCGCTTCTCCTTCCTGGCGGTTAAGAGGGCCCTTCGCGACGAGGGAGTGCAGTACTCCTTATTGTTTCCGGCGCGCTTGAAAGTGATGGTGGATGGAGAAGCGACATTTTGTGATACACCGGATGACGCCTGGCAGTGGCTGGAACGGTACAGAGCGGGCAAGGACGGCGCTGGCAACTGGGCAGAGGCAGCAGAGGAACGACCGAAGCCACGCAGGAGTAGGCGCAACCGGAAACGTATACAGAACAGGAGTTCCCCATCCGCATCGCAGACGGAGCTGGAGAGGCAGGCTGCCCTGCAGGTGGTGTCGGTTATTTCTGGAGTGGTGACGGAGGCCCCATTGGTGGATTCAGGCACCCGGCTGGGGTCAGATGAAGCGGACTTTGGAGGCTCTGATGGGGGCTTCGAGAAGGACCCTGGGGAGCTGCCTCAGGTTACCCCACAGACGGCCGATGGACTGCTGGACGAATGATCCTCCCAGCTACTGAGCGAAGTACAGTAAGGGGGCGTGGTCGGCCTGTGACATTGACCCTGTGGGAGACACTGGGGGACCGTTTACTGGGGCGCTGGGAGGAATACTTTCTTCCGTACTGAGGGGAGACTGCCGGGGATTGAGAGGGCCCTGGAGGATTGGGGATGCGCATGGGCTGAGGCGCTGCTGGGGTGAGGAGGTTAACATGTACGGGATCGGCCTATCACGGTGTGGTGGGTCGCTTGCTGTCCGGCCTGGCTGGTGTAGGGTCACCCCCTCTACCTCACATAACTTGTGAGTCTCTGGTGGTTACCAGAGTTTCCCTCGTTGACGGGGGTCGGGTTTGGATGGGTAACAACTGTTTGGCACCTGTTCTGGGGAGGGTGGGTTGGGGGTTGGTTGGGGTTGTTTCAAGTTACAGGGGTTTGTCGGTGTGCCATTAAGGTTGCGTGGGGTTGGATCCAGCTATATGCCTACCGATGGCGGCTAGACTTGAACTGAAATGTATTACTTGGAATGTGCGGAGGCTCAACTCAATGAGGAAGCGATATAAGGTACATGCATATTTGGTCCGCAGGGGGGTCCAGGTGGCCTTTTTACAGGAAACACACATAACTCAAGCGGAAGGGCAGGCGCTGCAGCGGCGATGGAGGGGGCAACTATTCTATACCACTTATTCCGCTTATGCTAGGGGGGTGCTGATCTGGGTGCGCGCAGGTGTCCCCTTTCAACCCAAAACAATGTACTAATGTTTTGCAATTGCGGTCGCAAAAGACTCACAATTACCACCTACTTCAAGAAGGTGGTAATGCGTTTGCAAAGGGGAGGCTGGCGTTCCTATTGGTGGGCACTGTGTTTATGGGGGGGGGGGGACTTCAATTCGGTGGTGGACGTGGATATGGATCGCTCCCATCCTCCACTGGCACAATCGGTAGTGCGCAGGGTGGCCACGGTGTGGAGGAACTGGCAGGAAAAATGGGGCCTCATAGATGCCTGTCGGACACACCAACCCACAGATAGGGATTACTCGTTTTACTCTGCACCCCACGACCTTCATGTGCGCCTTGACACTGTTCTTTGCACGCCTGGGGCCCAGGAACTCACACTTCGCTGCGAATATCTGGCGAGGACTATCTCAGATCATAACCCTTGTTTGCTCACGGTCCTCTGGTCGAGACAACGGCAATCAGTTCCTACATGGAGACTGAACCCATTGGCGCTGGAGGACCCGGTGTTTAATGCGGAGGTACATTGAGCATTACTTTCAGGAGAACGTGGGGTCAGCAACTACTAGGACGCATGAGTGGGATGCCTTCAAAGTGGTGATACTGGGTGTGTGCCTCTCATCCACAGCGGGGGCGCGCCGGACATTGTTAGGCGACATAGAACGGGAGGAGACCTCCCTGCGGCAGGTGGAGACAGCCAGTCATGTGGCGGGGGGCAGTAGGGAGGAAGTGCTGGCGGCTCGGGAGCGGGTGGCCACTCACGTTGAGAGGCTTCGCTGCCTTGATTACAGAGTACATGGTTCGGGCGTATGCAGAGAGAGATCGGGTAGGGACTCTGTTGGCATGGCTGGCCAACCCGCACACTAGGGGCACACCGATATTGTCACTGGCTACGCCCGCGGGGGACCTGGTTCACTCGCAGAAAGAGATTAACGACCAGTTTCTGGATTATTACACGACGCTATACCGGAGCAGGTTGATGGTGCCACCGACTGGCTTAGATATCTTTTTAGAGGAGGCGCAGTTACCACAGTTAGAATCAGAACAGGGTGATGCGTTGGGTGCTGCCATATCACTAGGGGAGATTAGAGCAGCGATTAAGCACATGGCCGGGAAAATGACGCCGGGGGCAGGCGGTTTGCCGGTGGAATTTAACGCCTCGTACATTAACCTCCTGGCGCCTCATTTACATCAGGTGTATGGTGAGGCCTGGGAATTGGGCAAGTTGCCACCATCAGCCAGAGAGGCGATCATAGTGCCGCTATTGAAGAAGAGCGGACTACCTACCGCAAGGACGGCTTATCGTCCGCTCTCAATGCTCACTGTGGACTATAAGGTGCTGAGTAGGATCTTGGCCACGCGGCTGTCAGTGCACATGCGTACGCTGGTGCACCCGGACCAGTCGGGCTTCATTCTCACGCGGAACACATCGACGTGCATACGGCGACTGATACGGGTCATGGAAGTTGAGGGGGAGGGTCCGCCGGGCACGGCGGTGCTATCGGTGGATATCGAAAAAGCATTTGATAGTGTGGAATGGTCGTATTTGTTTTGCGTGCTTCGTAGGTTCGGGTTGGGGGATGATTTCGTCCGTTGGACGCAGCTGCTGTACAACTCCGCTACCACCAGGGTTCGCACGGGCCGTTCAGTATCAGCGGCATGTCCGGTGGAGAGAGGCACCCGACAGGGCTGCTCCTTGTCCCCGCTTCTCTTTGCGTTGGCGATCGAGCCCTTGGAAGCACGAGCCCGGAAGGGACGACACTATGAGGGGGTGCTGCTGCGCGGTGAACCACATTATATCTCCCTGTATGCTGACGACCTCTTACTCTATCTGGCCGACGTGGAGACTTCGGTGCGAGGAGCGCGGGTCCTCCTCCGGGAGTTCGGCGAGCTGTCGGGCTGCATGTTAACTGGTCCAAGACTTGCTTATTCCAACTGGCTCCGAATTGTGCCCGGCCCACAGCACTGGAGGGACTGCGTTGGGAGTCGGAGTGCTTACCGTACCTTGTTATCTATATTTATCACACCCACTCGCTCCTTTATGAGGGGAATGTGAGCAGAGCGTTGAGGGGCATCAGAGGCAGTATGGGGTTTTGGCGTACCCTTCCGCTGTCAGTGGCCGGACGAATAGCGTTGTTAAAGATGGTGGCCCTCCCGCGGCTGCTTTATTTTTTTCGCACGCTACCGGTGTGGATTCCGACTTCCTTCTTCAGGATGCTACGGTCGATGGTGATAGGGTTCATCTGGGGCTCCGGCAGGGGACGTGTGGCATTGAACACCCTGCTCAGATCGCGGGGGAAGGAGGATTGGCAGTGCCAGATTTTGAGTGGTACTACCTGGCGGCGCAGCTGCAATGGCTCACGCAGGCGGTGGCACGGGAGTTTGGAGGTCCAGACGGTCCACAGGGCAGAATTATTCAGCGCCATATCCTGTCCTTTATAGTGCTCCAGCAGAAGTTTTGGCTGGATCAGCTCACTCTCGAGGAGCGCACCCTTCATCAATGCTGGCTGCGTAGCCAGAAACGGGCGGGAATCACCATCCCGTATGCCCCGGAGATCCCTCTGGGCATGTGCACTGCCCTCCCGCATGGCGGGGATTGGTCAGCACTGGTCGGCTGGGAGGACCGTGGGGTCCACATGATAGGGGACCTGTATAGAGATAGTATTTTGCTGCCATTCCACGAGCTGCAGAGCGCCTTTGATTTGGCGAGGGGTGACTTTTTATTACATACGGCTTTGGTGTCGGGAATCCAGAAACATTGGAAGATGGGTCTGGTGGAACCCCCCATGTCATTGGGCTGCCAATACGTCCTGATGGCCGCTGGCACTTTCAAGGCTATCACCTGCTTATACAGGAGACTGGCATTGGAGGGACTGCCGCCCCTGGATGGGTTGAGGGCGCGCTGGGAGGAGGACCTCGGCCAGCCGATACCGGAGGCGACCTGGCCACAGCTCGTACGGAGGGCCTGGAAGGGCACACGCACCGTCCGGTTTCAGTTGGTCCAATATTTTACGCTACACAGGGCTTATTTGACGCCGGTTATGATTCAACAGGTCTTTGGGGGAGCTCATTCAATGTGCCCTCGATGTAACGCGGAAGGAGCTGACTTTGGCCATATGTTTTGGTCCTGCGCAGGGCTAGGTGCATACTGGACAGATGTTATGACATGTCTGAATGAGGTCGCGGGGCGTCAGATTGAAGTAAGCATGGGGACTTGCCTTTTACTTTGGTTTCCGCACACGCCAGCCACAAAAATCACAAGCAAATTCTTCGACCTGGGGCGGATTATGGCCAAAAGAGAGCTCACCATGCACTGGAAGTCCGGGGGGGGCCCAGCTTTCTGAGGTGGCGAGGGAGTTTCCAACAATGGGCGAGTAGCGAAGGGACTCTTAGACTCCAATTAGCCAGACGCACTTCTAATGACATAGCGCTGGATGCGGCCAGGGCGTGGGGCACGCTGGTGGCGGACCTTCAGTCAACGGTGGAGGCTGATGGGGGAGATGGGGCGGATGCGCCGGCGAGTCAGACCCTAGAGACTGCGGTGGGGAACATGGGGGTACGCACGGGAGGTGGGACCAACTAGACCCTAGAATCCCTTCGCATGTGATGGTTTCCGCGTTCTGGCCGGAAGGGAACGACGGACCAGATAGGAACACATGGTATGCTTTGCACATTTCCTGGTTTGCCGGACTTCTGAGGGATGTACTTGCGAATGTACTCGAAAGGAGTTGGGTGTTGCAGCACAAGGGTTTATGCCACTCTATAGGAGGGATAGTGGGAGGCACACTGACAAGGGGGGCTGGGGGTAGAGAGGGAGGTGGGAGGGGGACTTGAGTAGGGACAGGGGGTACGGACTAATGTTGATTTTTGTCCTGAACACAGACCCACGATGATGGAGGTCCTCTTATGCTGTAAGTTTGTAAGATGTTTGAAGAAAAGTCAATAAAATCTGTTTAAAAAAAAGCCTCAGCAATGACCAACACGTCGGCCCTGCCCTTCATGATCTTCACACCGGCTGGTGTTGAGGAATAAAAAGTTTGCAAGTTTGTGTAATGTAACTGGGCTCATGTTAAGCATCCCATACCTTCTGGTCTGGACCAGCTTGTGCTTTTTAAGAATGCAAAAAAATAAAAGGAATAGTAACTCAATTGCACCGTTGCACTGCGCCACCTAGCTTCGATTAGTGAGAAGTGAAGTGATCAAAGGGAGCTTGTTAGGAAGCACAGTAGAGAATTGGTGGAGTGAGGTCAATGGACTTAAAAATAGGTTTGAATATGCTCATAGTTCAAACTAAGTGGTTTGGATTTCTGGTGGCACAAGTTTTGGAAGCGTGTCAATGCACAAACAGAATAAGGGTTTGACTGTGGGCAAAGAATCCCTTCCGTGTAGAAGAGTGCACATACTCAAAAAGAAGATTCAAAACCCAGCCCACTTAAAGCCCTGAATAAGAATCTGTGGGAGGAGTGGCACGGGAGGTCAAGCTGCTGAACTGGGGAAAAGGTTGGAGGAGGAGGAGACAAGCAGGGGTGCCGACATACTTGCTCAGAACAAAGTTTGGCGTGCATTAAAAGCAGTACTTGGGCCAGGGATCTAATAAGAACAGAAAAATGGCATGCTACAACTAATAGAAACAAAGGAAAAGTAAGTGGCAAGCACACCAACCAATGAAAAGGCAGGGTGGGATGTAAGCCCATTTTAAGATTTATATCAACAACAGTTTTCACAAACACAGTAAAAGCACGGAGCAGGCGAAACCTAAAAAGACACAGGACAGAGAATGTTCTGGAGAGAAAGGATAATTAAACCCTGATTTCTTTTTTTCCAACAGCAAGCTTTTTTTTTTTAAATATATTTTTATTGCAGAATCAGGAAGAAATCTAGCCAGCAAACCAACCTAGACACCAAAGGCACCCAACATACAGTGTGATAGTAATACAATACACAGCCAATTAGCCCACATCCCGGAGGCTGGGCGGCGCTTGAATGAGTCAGTTCACTGTAGGTACCTCGGTGCGTGCCCCATCCGGGGCACAGGTCAAATGTAGCACCTCTTTTCTGCTTTTATCCCAACACAACCCAACCCACCCTCTCCATCAAATCCTTGGCCACTCCACTGTCATGTCACTTAAGATCACGATTACCTTCCTGGGCCATCCGGTGCCGGGAGTTTGCCGCTAGCCAGCAAACCACCCCCTTCCACTACTCCCTCCCAGTGCCCCCCCCCCGACTGCTGCTAATGCGGGTTCCAACATCCCCTTCCTGCTCTAGGGCGACAACTATCAGGAAGTATCGACAAGCAATTAGTCACATGGAGTCCCGTCTTATAATTGATCAGTGTCCTCGCCCTCAGTTAGGGAGTCCCTTAACGCTTACACCACCAGCTCCCAGGACCGTGCCAGTTCCAAACTCTTATTGTTACCCGTTCTAATCGCCTGGCGCATTCGTAACACAGTCTCACAGCCCGACCATTTCACCAGTTCATTCCTCCACCTCCGTGCAGACGGCCCCTCTTTGGACTTCCAATGCCAGGTGATTTCACGCTGTGCCAATATCAATCCCAACCCAATGAATTTGCTCGTTACCTTGGTCTTTTTGGTGTGCGGGAACCAAAGAAGCAGGCAAGCGGCCATGTCAAAGTCCACCTCCCGATCCGTGACAGCATTCAAGAGGTCCCCTACCTCGGACCAGTAGTTCCCCAGCTTCAGACAACCCCACAGCATGTGGTCAAAATCCACCGCCGGTTCCAGACATCGTGGGCACCCGGCATCAAGCACCTGGAAATGTCGGCGCAACCTCTCTGGAGTCAGATATGCCCTATGGAGCACGAAGAAATGCACCTGTTGGAATCTCGCGTTCCTCGTCCCTTTCCAGGTCCTGTGTAGCACCTGGCCCCATACGGAGTCCGGGATTAGTTTACCTATGCTGGCCTCCCAACGCGACTTCAACTCAACTAACGGGGCCAGACCTTCAGTTAACATCCTATTGTGGAGGCAGGTCACCGCCTTGACGGTGCCCGCCGCCATCACCACATATTGGCACACCATTGTCACTTCCGGTTCAGCCAATCCACCCCCCCAATGCCTCTGCATAGCCGCGACAACCGCCGCATGCAACAGGAAGGAACCACTCGGCAGGCCGAATTGCTCTTGTAAGGACTGGAACGGGGCCAGCGTCCCGTCCACATAGAGGTCTCCTACCATCTGCAAGCCCAGGTCCTCCCACGCTAACAACTGAGACCAATCACCTCCGTGCGGTAAGGCAGTGAGCATTCCCAGCGGAATCTCCGGTGCGTATGGCCGGCGCTTCCCAGCCCTCTTCAGGTTCCTGTTCCAACACATTCTAAGTGTCTTTTCCTCCATCGCGAGGTCCCTACTAGCCAGTCCCTGTTGCATCACGATAGACGACAAGACGTGCCTCTGAATGCCGACTCCCCGGTGAACTCCAGGCCCCCTGAACACTCTGGCCACGTTCTGCGTCAGGACCTGGAGCTGCGCCGCCAGATAGTATAACTCATAGTCGGGGACAGCCATCCCTCCCTCACACTTGGGTCGCATCAAGGTGGTCAATGCCACCCGTCGGCGACCATGGCCCCAAAGAAAGCCCGTAACCAACGTCCTCAGCTCCCGAAAGATACTCTGCGGGATCCACACCGGCAATGTTCTAAAATAATAAAGGAGCCTCGGGAGTGCCACCATTTTTAACAGGGCCACACGGCCCAGTACAGAGAGCGGGAGAGAGGCCCAGAAGGCCATACTGCCTCTCAGTGCTCGAATACAGCGCCCCACATTCCCCTCAAGGAGGTCCGCCGCGTCATGGTAAATGCGCACTCCCAGGTAAACAAAACAAGAGGGTTCCCACACTACCGGCCTCGTGAGCTGCGGGCAGAGCGTGGTCTTCCGCAGCGGAAACACACAAGTCTTAGTCCAGTTCACTCTGAGGCCCGAAAGCCTCCCGAACCTGCCCAGCATGTCCACCGCGCCTTCTAGAGCCCTTCCAGAGTCCGCCAAGTACAGTAATAAGTCGTCGGCATACAACGAAATATAATGCGAGTCAACTCCCTGCACAATCCCGTCGTAAACAACTCCTGTTCTCGCCTGCGCTGCTAGCGGTTCCATGGCGAGGGCGAAGAGCAGAGGGGATAGCGAGCAGCCTTGCCTCGTGCCCCGACAGACCGGATAAACCGAGGAGACCAAGGTCCCCAGCCGCACCCGCGCCTTAGCCGAAGAATAGAGCACTCTCGTCCAGCCCCGAAACCCTTCCCCAACCCCGAACTTCAGCAGCACGCCATCTAGAAAATCCCATTCTAAACTATCAAACGCCTTTTCAATATCAACCGTCAGCACTACCGGGCCTGGTTCCGCCGTGGCAGCACTGTCAATGACCCCAATCAGCCGACGGATGTTCATCGAAGTACTCCTAGAGGGGATGAATCCCGCCTGATCTCCATGTACTAAAGAGGACATCAGCGGAAGGAGCCTGGTGGCTAGGATTCGGCTCAAAATCTTGGAGTCTACAGTTAGCATAGACAACGGACGAAAAGAAGAGACATCCAGAGCATCTCTGCCTGGCTTCAGCAGGGGCACAACAAGCGCCTCCGTCATAGAGTCAGGCAACCGCCCCAACTGTTTCGCCTCCGCGAACACAACCTGCAGCCTGGGCGCCAACACTTCCATAAATTTGGCGTAGAACTCAATCGGCAATCCATCCACCCCAGGGGTTTTGTTCCGCGCCATATGACTAATCGCCCCTCTTATTTCCGCTAGGGTGATGGGGCCCCCCAGATCACGGGCGTCCTCCTCATCCAATACCGGCAAAGGGACCTGATCCAAATAATTACCAATGTCCGTGGCCTCTACTTCGAGGTGGCTGGCGTACAGACCCGTATAGTAGGACTGAAAGCGCCCCAGGACCGCCGACTGGGAATACACCACCTCCCCATCCTCCTGGCGCACACTCATAACCGGGCATCCCCTTGGGTTCGGATCAGCCAACTTCGCAAGGAGAGTGCCCATTTTATCCCGCTCTTCATGCACTTTCACCGCATACAGCTTATAGTCATAGCACCGTAATCTCTCCGTCTCAGTTGCTACCGCCTCCTGAGCATGCAACAGGCTGTCTTGCAGCTCCGGCCTCTCGGGCCGTCGCTGTTCCACCCCTCTCAGCACCTCCTCCGCCTTCGCGAGGTCATTCAGCACTGTCCCTCTCACAGTCAGAAACCGCCCCATACATACCCCCCTCACCACCACTTTCATCGCGTCCCATTCATTCGCTCTAGTCGCCGTCGACCCAGCATTGACTGTAAAGTAGTCGTCTATGCCCTGTCGGACCGTGTCACAGAACGCCGGGTCATCCAGCATCTCCGGGCGAAGTCTCCACGTAGGGACCGCCGATCTTGCCCGCTGCCATTGCACAGAAATCAACAGGGGGTTATGGTCCGAAATGGTCCTAGACAAGTACTCAGAGTGAATCACCACATTCGCCAGAGATTCGCAACACAGCACCGAATCCAGTCTAACATGCAGATCATGCAGTGCCGAGAAGTAGGAGTAATCCCGTGTTTCGGGGTGCTGTGCCCTCCATACATCCACCAAGCCCCCCCTCTCTTGCCAGTCCCGCCGATGGGCCGCAAGTCTGCGCACCGGGGAGTCCACCAAAGGCGGGTGCAACCTGTCCAACAGCACGTCAGAAATGGAGTTAAAATCCCCCGCCAACAATATAGGGCCCGCCAAATAATACGCCAGTGAGCGCGACAAACCCTCAAAGAAAAGCGCCTGATCAGCGTTGGGGGCATAAACGTTACACAGCACCACTTCCCTACCACACAGCCGTCCTTCCACCACCACATACCGACCCTCCGGATCAATTTTCTGACTCGTGACTTGGAATGGCGTGCCCGCTCTGATCCATATTAACACCCCTCTGGCAAATGCTGAGTAAGTCGTGCCAAACACCTGACCCCGCCACCTCCTCTGTAATGCCCCACATTCCTGCTGTGTCAAGTGAGTCTCCTGAAGCATCGCAATTTGAATACCCCGCCTCACCAAGTAGGCATGTACCTTGTGGCGCTTAACCATAGTACGAATACCCCGGACATTCCATGTGACACATTTCAAATTAGGTAACGTCCCCATAGAGCACCAATTCCAACAGTAGCGCACGCCAATAAGCGTGATCTGCATCACAGCAATTATACAGCCCCTTCAAACAGTCAATGTTACCCGCATTGCAGCAATTGAACAGTCCCCAAAAAACAAGACCCCTAACACTCCACAACCCCCTCCCCAGGACAGGGCCTAATAACCCAGCTTCAGCCCCGTTCCAAACCTTAAACACCCGACACATCACACTAACCTGTGGTCGACACCACAGAAGACCTTAAGGGTCAAAAGAAGGCTATGGAGCCCCAAACCAGGACGGCAGAGCTATCACCCCGCACCCGTAGCCCCATACTGCTAGTGCAGCCCCATACCTGGCAGTCCAGAAGAAGTCAGGAGTGTCCGCCCCTATAGGCATCCCAAGATTGTCCATCGGCCCCGAGCTTCACTCATTAAACAAGTTATCAGCAGTCTGTGGGGTGACCTCCGGGCCCGGCACCCCTCCCGTCTCCGAGTCATCGTCACCACTCTTCTCCCCTTCTCCGTCCGAAGCCGAGTCCCTAGAAACGTCATCCCGCTGCGATCCCGTGATGCTCGCCGTGGCCTCCAGAGCACTCCGCCTGTCAGCCAGCATTCGCGCCTCCTGTTCAGCCCGTTGGCGCCTATTCCGGGAGCGGATGCGTTGCGATTTCCTAATCTTTGCTGGTTTTTGCCGATCCCTGGCGGGCCTGTGTGCACGGTCCGTCCCTGCCCGGTACAGTTCCAGCCAGGACCATGCCTCATCAGGTGTTTGGAAAAAGTGAGTTCTGTCGTCAAGGATGACCCGCAGCTTGGCCGGGAAAAGCAAGGAATATTGGATCCCTCTTCTCTCAGCTCTTTCTTCACCGACAGAAAGGAAGCCCTGGACCGCTGCACCTCCTGTGTATAATCCGGGAATATCGTCACCTTGCTGTTGTCCACCTGGAAGGGCCCATGGTCTCTCGCCCGTTGGATCAGCAGATCTCGGTCTTTAAAGTGCAGTAGTCTGACCACCATCGGCCGGGGCGGTCGGCCCTCCAGGGGAGGCTTTGCGGGCACCCTGTGCGCTCTTTCCAGGGAGAAGAAGGGGGATAGGCCCTCCGGCGCTACCACCGTCCGGACCAGTCCTCCAAGTAGGCCACCGCATCACCCTTCTCAATTTTCTCTGGAAGCCCAACCACCCTCACGTTGTTCCGCCGGTTGCGTCCTTCCGCGTCTTCCGCTCGACGCTCCAGAATCGCCAGTCGATGGATAACGTCGTCAAGTTTATGCTCCGCCGTGACCACCGCTGGTTTCAGCTCCTGGAGCAGCTGTTCATTGGACTTCACTCGGTCAGCGAGCTTGGCGTGGTCCGCTCTCAGTAGGCCAAGCCCCGTCGCCACCTGCGCAATATCCTGGTGCAGCTCCTCCTTGGTGGTAGTGATCGCGGCCAGTATTGCATCAAGGCGGAGGTTCAGCCTCAACTCCTGCGGCGAGGGCTCCGTTGGAAAAGCGCCACCCGCTGCCTCGGACTTCTCGTCTCCCTGCTCAGGATGCGCGGCGAGGCCAGCCCCCATCCCAGCCATCCTGACAATGGGGAACGCGCCACCTGAGCCGCCCTCTCCAACGACGGCCCGCGGCTGCAGTCCTCTCGCTCCGTCCGTCCTTCGGGCCACCCGGTATCGTCCAGTGGCAGGCCCAGGGTGCACAGCCCTCCGATCTGCAGACGGCGTTGGTCGTCCCTCCCCAACACTCCGTCACCTTCCACCAGAATGCACTCCGTGCAGCTCCAACGACACACTCAGTGCCCCACCAAAGTCTGCAAAAGCTCGGGGTGCAAGCCCTCCTCAAGAGCCAGACAGTCAAGGGTCCGCCCACCGCAGATCGAGCTCACCGTCCCCGGTGGCACAGTCCCCCGCAGTCTCAGCGCACAGCGGGGTCCACCCGGCTCCCCACCGGCCAGGCGCACTCCTGCTTCAAACCGGGCGCCCAATCGCCCCGGGCGGCCGCCCCCTCAGTACTCGGCTAACTATAGGGTGACCAGGCGTCCCCGTTTTGCCAGGACGGTCCCTGTTTTTAACCAGCTGTCCCAGCAAAGGTCAAGAGATTGAGCTCATGTCCCCGTTGTTAGAGAGGGTCGACTGAAAACGGTGGGGGTGTTTTTTATGTTTTACAAATCAGGGATCTTTAGCAGTTGTTTCAAGAAAGTAATTTAAGTAACAGGCAAGCTACTGGGCTTAAAAATTGCCTTTTATGTATGTTCTTACTGCCTGTTCCGTGATTCTCTGCTGAGGAGTGCTGTCGTCGCTTGTAGTAAAATTGCAGTCCTTCCTCTATGTTTGCGAAATGTCCCAGTTTGTGGCTTGAAAATCCTGGTCACCCCAGCCAACCAGCCTCATTGGACTGTGTTCCCGTGGTCCCACTGCAGTGCTCCCAAGTGTGGGTCGGCCTCACACGCCAGCCGCGCCGCCACCGCTGCAGCGCGAGTGAAGGGCTCGCTCTCCTGCCCTCAGGGAATCAGGTGGGGGAGGGGCGCCGCTCGGGCCGGGTCTTCACCGCCGTCCACCTCCTCCGCTATACCGGTCCCGCTCTCCTGGGCCGCTCTCCTGTGCACCGCAGCGCGACGGCCCCTCAGGCCCCTCAGCCGGTCCAGCCCTCCACACCGCTCCGCTCTCAGAGCTCCTGTCCCCGCAGCTCCGCCATCTTGCCTTTGTCCGCCGGCCGCGCTGGTCGGGTCACCAGGTCCATCCGCAGTCAGTGCCCAGGGTCCCGATGAGGATCAGAGGCTCCCCGCTGGGTCAGCGACCCTATAGAAGCTCGATTACCGCTGCCAGGCAGTGCGGGGACAAGTCCTGCAGGATAAAAACGGGACTTGGTGCGGAGCAACTCGCTCACGCAGCCATCCCGGTCGGCGCCGAAACCACGCCCCTTCCAACAGCAAGCTTGATCATATTTTCTTTACTAATGTTCAATTTGAACAGTAATTAGTTAATTTTGAAAGTTTTTTCAAACCAAAATATCTCACCAAGCTTTTTTAGATGCATTCACCTGTAACAAGCATAGAGACACAGGAAGAAGAAGGGGTGCTGTTTCAATTTTCCTCCCTACATTTACTACCCTTACTTCTACTTTGGGACCAAACCATCATCAGACTCGATGTCACTGTTGAAAATGTAGCACTTTCAGTATTGCTGATCATCCAAGCGCATTATGGGTTGTCAGAGATGAGCTGCAAAGTGCATCTTTGTACAGTGTGATACTTATTAGGTATAAAAAGTGCTTACCGTGCACACAGTTATCTCGTCTCCCAGCACGAGCTTGCTAACCTCCAACAGCTTCTCCAGAAGGTGGACTTTGTGCAATAGCCAGGAGAATGCCAATAACAGCTCTCTGCTCCCTTGTGAGCCATCCTCGGGGAGTCGATAGAATTCCGAGGTGCCATAGCCATGGAACCATAGCACTGACTTCACAAATCGGATCTGGACGTCTGCAAGGAATGGCCAAACATCTTGGAATTAGAAAACATGACAAGGACCAGGTGATAAAGATAGGAAAGAAGAGAGAGTGAGAAAATACAAAATATATTCTTTGTATTGAGGATTGGAATGTTCGCTCATGATGTGATATGACCACCTAAAGCAAAGATGTACCCTGGAATGATAACTAGATGATATATTAAAAAGTTACTTATCTGTAACAATGATTCACCAGTGTGGCCATCTTGCAATGATCCACATTTGAATACTCAAGTTTAAAAAGCATCTTTAGTTTACCTACTTTATGAAGTTCCTTCATGACTTATGGACCTTGAGAACAGCAAACATCACTTTTATTCATTCTTGGTTTTTTTGTTAGTCCAGAGCAGCTTCATGGCATTTTAGCCCAAAGACTAGTAAACAAAAAGTGAGAATGATATGAGGGAAGGATTTTAGTTTGGCGGAAGATGGACCTGCTGCAATTCTATTTCTTGTTGCCTCTTTGACAGAATAAGATTTTCTGTAAAAAAGACATACTCGTTCTGGCATTACATTTATTTGATCTCTTAACTATTCTGAACTATCAAAAGGCACCACTACCTCTTGCTTGGTCACGCCTTGCCACCTCGCCAAGCTACACCAAGGGTGATGGCAGTCTTAGGAGAAATGTGCTCACATTTGTCAATAGCTGGATTTAACTGTTGCAGAAGGTCAGGTACCCTGAGAAAGCCCCGCTTGTTATTCCACCTACTTCAACCCAGTGACATCCTCTGACAGATTGCCTTTTAAACAGCCTCCCTATTAGAATGCGGTTCATTGTGTACTATTCGGAGCCATTAAAAAGTACATCTTGGGGTTTAACTTATTGGATACCAATTGATTCTATCACTATGTATAATACATGTTTACAGAGGAGCCTCAACTCTTATTAGAGACGAGGAAGAAACATTCCCCTCTAGGACCGCCTGGACACTGCACGCAAATCCTTCATCAGCGGCCTTATTCCAGCTCGTTTCTCTTTAGAATTAGGTTTACTTTTCTGCGCGCATTTCCACTTAATCAAATGTTCTTTTTAGAGTCCTTAATCTCCGCGTGAATTGTTTGTACTGGGCGAAAGCTGTATTGACCAAGCTTCAGCGCATTTCCCTCGGCAAAAATCCCCATGGTGAAGTGAGGCGTGGGCAGGCAGTGCACTCATTTCAACCACTTGACAGTGCCGATCCTCTGTGCTGCTCGGGAGGAAACCCGCAGGCATTTAAAGGTGAAGACAGTCTGTGCAAGATACACAAGCACACGCGCACTGCATGCAGGAAAACAAATTAGACGCATTACTGGTCACAATGGATTGAATTAATGTACTTCTAATGTCGCATCCCTGCTTCCCATCTGTGCCACTGACATTCACCCACCTGCCGGACTTCCTAGTCGGCTACTCCCTCACCGGCTTCACCCTCCCTACAACTCCCAAACTCTACTGCCACAGGCGCTACTATTTGAAATACAGCCCCCACCCGTGGCTGCTGAAACCTCGATGTTCGATCAGAGAAAAGGGTGCCTCTCCACAACTCAGTTACAACCATATTTATGGAACATTGAAAACGCAAGCTGTCGTTTCCAACCAGGTACTTTTATTTATACCACTTCATTGAACAGTTATACTTCATTTGTCAAACAAAACATATTATAAGCAGACAAGACCTATGTGTAGCATAAGATCAAACCAAAGTAAGACTTTTAAATACACCACAGTGTCAAAACTGAATGTGAGCAAAACTCAATATACTCATTAATTAAACAAACAATATATGGAAGACAGACAATAACATTTAAACATACATTACAATCAATGGTAAATACATTTAGGCATTTGATTAAAGCAAAAGAAAAGTAAAGAAAAAGGAAAATTAGAAAAGAGACGCGAAGTGAATTCGAGAATCTTGTGTCACCAGTGGTAGCTGGTGTATGAATTATCCTTTCCTAATTAGCCGACGCGTTTCGAATCCAGAGAATTACTTTCCAGATTCTCATCAGGGCATCGTTATTCTGTCTGTAAGTTTGCCAAAGAGAAGGAAAAATGGTATAAGCATCATGAAAAAGAGACAGTCTCCCTATATTGTGACACTCAGCTAGGGGGACCTACCGCTTTTAGAGGAAGCTAATTCATTGGAAGTGTGGCAGTGCAGATTGAAGAGAGGGTCCAAGAATTGGAACTACCTACAACAAAGTGAGTTGGCATTAGACCGATTAAAAGGCTGGTGACTAGAAAGTGCAAAATAATTTGTTTGAAAATGCACATACCGTCAATTGTTCCCAGATTAGTATTGGCGGTTTTTTCTACGATGAATGCAGGCTCATCGGCACATTTTTCAAACGTAGAGCAGCCTGTGGCACTCTATGCAAGAACAATGGTATTGGTAAAAACGGGAGCGGGAATTCAGAGGTTAGATGACTGTTATGCTAATTGACACGGAACATACCTTAACTTAAAGGTTGATGCGGAGCAGTCCTAGTTACTGGATAAGCGTTGTATTCAAAAACCGGCGTGTAAAAATTCAACCGGGGTCTGTTTCCGCTAAAGAAAAACGGAGCAGAATGTTAGCATGTTTACCGCATTTGACCGCGAGTGAGGCAGAGGCCGGCGGCAGATCCCGCCGAGGCGCCGCTTACCTTCGTGTCTCTCGCTCTGGGCTCCCTGTGTTCTGTCGAATCGCCAAGGTGAATACTATCGATGTAACCATGGCAATAAGCTTTTTGGAAAGGCGGTAAGCCTTGTGGGATTTGTAGTTCGCACTATTCTAGGCAGTTGTACAGATGGGGATTGTCCATTACAAAGACGAGTGTACAGCACTGAGACGCGACCCGTCCGGTCATCAGGCGCCAGGGCACTATTGGATTAAAGTCTGGCGATTTCAGATAAACTATTAAGGCCCTTCTGGACGCTGTTAAATTTCAGGATTAAATATGCTTCCATTTTAAGGAGCATTTTGTCAAAATCCACATTACTCTGTGATGGACGTAATGTGTGCAAAACCGTCCATTTCAAGTCATTGGCATCATGGTTGACATTTACAAAATGTTCCACCATGGGGGCAGTCATGATTTTATTTTTGATCCTGGATCGATGTTGGCAAATTCGTGTGTTGACTTGTTGTGTAGTTTTTCCAACATAAATGAGATCACAAGGACATCGGACCAGGTAAACCACATTCTTGGTTTTACAGTTCGAAAAGTCCAAATGTTTCCATCTAGTGGACCCATGTTGGAACTCGTCGCCCTCAATAGTGTTTGGACACACGACACAGGTACCACACTTGTGGTGCCCCGTGATCGGTTTGAGGTTCCACTGGCTCAAAAGGTCACTTTTCTTTTTTGGTAGAGATACATCCGCCCTCATGATGTGTTGTCCTACGTTTTGGTTTCTCTTATACGCGAACAAAGGTTTTGGAAGTGGGCATTCTAAGTTCGCCATTAAGTGCCAATTGCTCAGCACAGCTTTTCTCAGTTTGTGGGTATCTGGTCCAAAAGTGGTGACACAGACCAATCTTTCAAGTGTAGGTTTAGGCCGTACTTGCAACAGAGTTTCACGGGGGGTGAAGCGCGCTCTTTTTAGAGAATGCTTCAACAGTTTTTTTGGGTACCCCCTTTCCTGCATTTCTTGGCAAAATGTCTCCGCATGGGACGTGAAGTCTCTTAAATCAGAGCAGTTTCTCCTGATGCGCAATAATTGCCCATATGGAAGGTTGGATTTCAGATTCCTGGGATGGGCACTCCTGTGGTGCAAGATAGTGTTCCTATCCGTGTCCTTTTTAAACAGGGATGATTTAAGGACCCCGTTGATGTTCACAATTTCAACATCAAGGAAGGTCATCCTTTCGTTGCTTTGTGCCATCGAAAATTTGATGTCAACATGCCTGTTATTAAGCCAGTCATGGAAAGCTACCAGATCCGTCTGGCTCCCCTGCCACAGGAGCCAGACATCATCTATGTAGCGAAACCATTGTAAAATGCTCGGTTTGAAAGGGTTGTTATTGTCGACAAACATCTGTTCGTACTGTGCCATGTACAGCACGGCCATTTCAGGAGCATAAGGGCACCCCATCGCGGTGCCCTTGACCTGCATGTAGAACTCTCCATTGAATGAAAAGTAATTATTTTTTAATGCAATTTCAGCAAGTCTCAAGATAAAGGAAGTTGGTACCTGGTGGGGTCTCTCTCTCTGATTTAAATAAATTTCCATCACCTCTAACGCTTCTCCCTGAGGGATCTGCGTGTAGAGGGAGGTAACATCCATTGTTACCAGCAGTTGGGTTTCAGGGTCGAACTCGGTATCTTCTACTTTAAGAAGAAAGTCAGTTGTGTCGCGTAAGTACGACTTGACTGTTGTTAAAAACGGTTTCAGAAAGAAATCCACGTATTGCGAAAGGGGCTCTAGGCAAGAGTCACACCCGGAGACGATTGGGCGTCCCGGGGGATCTTGCAGGCTCTTGTGAATCTTAGGCAAGAGGTAGAGAACAGGAGTTCTTGGATGTTTTCTTAGTAAATAGTCATGTTCTTTTTTGCCCAGAAAGCCACCATCCAACCCCTCCTGGAGGGTATCAGCAATGAGTCGTTGGATCTCCTTAACAGGATCTTCTGGGAGGCGTCTGTACCAGGTTGCATTGTTGACCTGTTTATTGCCTTCTGCTAGGTATTTCTCACGAGCCCACACCACCACAGCCTCGCCTTTATCGGCTTGCTTGATAATGATCGAATTGTCTTCCTTAAGGGTTTTGATTGCTGCGCGTTGTTTCTGGCCTATGTTTTGTTGAACAAAATGTCTGCCCTTTTCTAATTTCTCGATGGATGACAAAAGGACCTGTTCAAATGCGAGAACCTCTTTGGGGATATTTTGGTAGGGGACAAAGGTGGACTTGTTGCGTAATCCAGTCACTTCCATGGTGGGCGAGGAAGGATGATTCCAAAAAAACAATTTGAGGCGAATTTTTCGACAAAACTCGATAGCTTCTAGCTTGAGTCTTGTATAATCAGTTTTCCTGCCTGGCACAAACTTGAGCCCCAATGCCAAGACTGAGTGTTCCTCTAATGTTAACGGTCTATTAGATAGATTAACCACAGCGCTGGAACCCTCTATGACTTGTATGAGCGGTTCCTTGTTCGCATCTCCCATGGCTGTTTGAAGCGGGCTTTTGGCTGTTGGCCCTGATCTAAAAAAGCCACCTGTTTCTTATTAGGATTACGATTGTCCGAACCCGATGAATCGGAAGAAGAGGTTTCCGAAAATGTTGTGAATCTATTCCTTGAGCGACCTTGAAAGGTTGATAATGCTCCTTCCTTGATGTTGAAATTGTGAACATCAACGGGGTCCTTAAATCATCCCTGTTTAAAAAGGACACGGATAGGAACACTATCTTGCACCACAGGAGTGCCCATCCCAGGAATCTGAAATCCAACCTTCCATATGGGCAATTATTGCGCATCAGGAGAAACTGCTCTGATTTGAGAGACTTCACGTCCCATGCGGAGACATTTTGCCAAGAAATGCAGGAAAGGGGGTACCCAAAAAAACTGTTGAAGCATTCTCTAAAAAGAGCGCGCTTCACCCCCCGTGAAACTCTGTTGCAAGTACGGCCTAAACCTACACTTGAAAGATTGGTCTGTGTCACCACTTTTGGACCAGATACCCACAAACTGAGAAAAGCTGTGCTGAGCAATTGGCACTTAATGGCGAACTTAGAATGCCCACTTCCAAAACCTTTGTTCGCGTATAAGAGAAACCAAAACGTAGGACAACACATCATGAGGGCGGATGTATCTCTACCAAAAAAGAAAAGTGACCTTTTGAGCCAGTGGAACCTCAAACCGATCACGGGGCACCACAAGTGTGGTACCTGTGTCGTGTGTCCAAACACTATTGAGGGCGACGAGTTCCAACATGGGTCCACTAGATGGAAACATTTGGACTTTTCGAACTGTAAAACCAAGAATGTGGTTTACCTGGTCCGATGTCCTTGTGATCTCATTTATGTTGGAAAAACTACACAACAAGTCAACACACGAATTTGCCAACATCGATCCAGGATCAAAAATAAAATCATGACTGCCCCCATGGTGGAACATTTTGTAAATGTCAACCATGATGCCAATGACTTGAAATGGACGGTTTTGCACACATTACGTCCATCACAGAGTAATGTGGATTTTGACAAAATGCTCCTTAAAATGGAAGCATATTTAATCCTGAAATTTAACAGCGTCCAGAAGGGCCTTAATAGTTTATCTGAAATCGCCAGACTTTAATCCAATAGTGCCCTGGCGCCTGATGACCGGACGGGTCGCGTCTCAGTGCTGTACACTCGTCTTTGTAATGGACAATCCCCATCTGTACAACTGCCTAGAATAGTGCGAACTACAAATCCCACAAGGCTTACCGCCTTTCCAAAAAGCTTATTGCCATGGTTACATCGATAGTATTCACCTTGGCGATTCGACAGAACACAGGGAGCCCAGAGCGAGAAACACGAAGGTAAGCGGCGCCTCGGCGGGATCTGCCGCCGGCCTCTGCCTCACTCGCGGTCAAACGCGGTAAACATGCTAACATTCTGCTCCGTTTTTCTTTAGCGGAAACAGACCCCGGTTGAATTTTTACACGCCGGTTTTTGAATACAACGCTTATCCAGTAACTAGGACTGCTCCGCATCAACCTTTAAGTTAAGGTATGTTCCGTGTCAATTGGCATAACAGTCATCTAACCTCTGAATTCCCGCTCCCGTTTTTACCAATACCATTGTTCTTGCATAGAGTGCCACAGGCTGCTCTACGTTTGAAAAATGTGCCGATGAGCCTGCATTCATCGTAGAAAAAACCGCCAATACTAATCTGGGAACAATTGACGGTATGTGCATTTTCAAACAAATTATTTTGCACTTTCTAGTCACCAGCCTTTTAATCGGTCTAATGCCAACTCACTTTGTTGTAGGTAGTTCCAATTCTTGGACCCTCTCTTCAATCTGCACTGCCACACTTCCAATGAATTAGCTTCCTCTAAAAGCGGTAGGTCCCCCTAGCTGAGTGTCACAATATAGGGAGACTGTCTCTTTTTCATGATGCTTATACAATTTTTCCTTCTCTTTGGCAAACTTACAGACAGAATAACGATGCCCTGATGAGAATCTGGAAAGTAATTCTCTGGATTCGAAACGCGTCGGCTAATTAGGAAAGGATAATTCATACACCAGCTACCACTGGTGACACAAGATTCTCGAATTCACTTCGCGTCTCTTTTCTAATTTTCCTTTTTCTTTACTTTTCTTTTGCTTTAATCAAATGCCTAAATGTATTTACCATTGATTGTAATGTATGTTTAAATGTTATTGTCTGTCTTCCATATATTGTTTGTTTAATTAATGAGTATATTGAGTTTTGCTCACATTCAGTTTTGACACTGTGGTGTATTTAAAAGTCTTACTTTGGTTTGATCTTATGCTACACATAGGTCTTGGCTGCTTATAATATGTTTTGTTTGACAAATGAAGTATAACTGTCCAATGAAGTGGTATAAATAAAAGTACCTGGTTGGAAACGACAGCTTGCGTTTTCAATGTTCCATAAATATGGTTGTAACTGAGTTGTGGAGAGGCACCCTTTTCTCTGATCGCATATACTAGGCCCGGCCTCCCCACTTGTCCACTAGGGCCAAACTCCCCTTGTACTCCTGAAACCTCGATGTTGGTAAAATTTAAAATGAGAAAACCCTTACCCTCTAAAAAAAGACCTGTAAAATGTAACTCGGGGCAGGCAACAACACACGAAAAGAGGCAAGGAGAAAAGAGGGGGGAAGTAATGCCAAGAGGGAGGGAAATAGGAAAAGTGCCATAGGTGCTATGGTATATGGGGCACTGTGGTATATGTAGGTTTAGCGGTTCTATGGAATAGATAGGGTGAGGGGCACTGGGTAGAGAGAGGGCAGTAGTAGAGGAACTAGGGCACAGGTAAAAGGGTAAAAGTAGGGTTAAAGATACTTGGTTCTGGGGAAGGGGAAGTGATATAAAGTTATAGATAGGCAACGATATCGGCATTAAGGTCTAGCTACAGGCAGGCAGAGATACTAGTGTCTAGGTAGAATACGATTTTGGTGGAGGTATTAGTACAAAAAGGTAGTATGCTAAAGGTAGAGGTAAAAGGTTAGTGGTAGAAGTAGAAACAAGCATTGGCATAGCCAATAGGTCTCGCTTGTGGGACCTTATAAGTATTTAGTTACAAGGATATTGTGCTGCAAAACAAAATACTTATAAGGTCCCACAAGCGAGACCTATTGGCTATGCCAATGCTTGTTAAGATAAGGCTGCACATGTTTGCAAGGTGGCAAAGGCCAAGGAAGTGTGCTGTAAATATGGCAGCACATTTGTTTTTTGCAACAAAAAAAAGAGGGTTGCCAAACTGTATGTAGCAGGTTGTATCTGGGTGGCGAGCTCAGCAGGGATTCCTGAGTTGTTGAGTCCCCAGCATGGCATTGCAGGAGTTGTGCGCAGCAGTGTCCTTCTGTGTTGTGTGCAGCAGGGTGCACCTCTGTGGCATGCTCAGCCAGGTGTCCCTTGGTGTGTGCAGCAGGAGTCCCTGATCGGTGTGCTCAGCAGGGTGTCCCTGGATGGTGATGTCCTCAGCATTGGTTTTTATGGGACATGTGCGCGCGTCCCGTGTACCTAGGGGGTCTTGTATGTTGCGGTCAGTGAGAATTCTCTGCATAATTACGTGCGCAGCAGGGAGACCCTTGTGCTGTGTGCAACTGTGGCAGTGTGTGCTGCTGGGCTCCCGCTGTGATATGTGAAAACCTCAAGCTGCAGGGTTTGTAGCATTGAATATCTATCGGGGTTGTGTGTGGAGCGGGGTACTCCTGTACAGAGCCAAAATGGATCAAGGGAGCAGCAGGGCAGGGGGAGAAAGGAGGGGTGATTTTGCGAGGCTTCTGGCGGAGGGGGGGGGGGAGAAAGGAGGGGCAGCGGAATGCGTGCGAGGGGAGGAGAAGTGTGGCAGGCAGATGTGCGGCCTGGTGAGGGGGCGGGAATGCGAGAGCCAAAATGGATCAAGGGAGCAGCAGGGCAGGGGGAGAAAGGAGGGGTGATTTTGCGAGGCTTCTGGCGGAGGGGGGGGGGGAGAAAGGAGGGGCAGCGGAATGCGTGCGAGGGGAGGAGAAGTGTGGCAGGCAGATGTGCGGCCTGGTGAGGGGGCGGGAATGCGAGCCTGGTGGGGGCAGGCGGATTACGGAGATGCTCGTGCTTGTGTGGTCACGTGACCCGCTTTGTGGCCACGTGACCTCACATGCACTGTGAAAAAACGCCAGTGGTTTCACTAGCCGATCGAGCACTTGAATTCGATCCTATCCATTCCTGCGGAATGGGACAGGCCCGACCTAAAAAGGGATACAAAATATTTGAAGGAGGAGGAGTCTGGGTGGGTGGATGTGTTATGTGTGATTTAGCTGACAATTCAATCAGAAACAGATTACTATAAAGGCTATTCTATTGGCTCAGAGAACAATACGAAAAAAGGAGAAAATTGAACCATGCCTAAGTATTAAATACTTTTGGAGGATCGGCACCTTGAAGTGGTCGAGTGGCTCGTGCATCCTAATGATCTTGAAAGCTATGGAGACAGGAGTTTACTCTCCTGGCAGAGTTGCCCAAGCCGGACAGGCCAAGGGTAAAGACCAGATGAAGTGTGATCCACTGATCCTCCAGGTTGGACACAAGACAAAAACCTTGTTGCATAACAGAGACAGCAGTAAGAACCACTAAATGTTCGGGCACAAGGGACTCCAGTGTTGCTGCAGAAGACGTACATTGTTGACGGCAGTCAAAGAAGCAAGGAAACTACTGACAAAATGACAGAAATTCTGAATACCAAGTACAAGCCCAGAATCGGATTCTTGAACGTACGACCTATGTATGACACAGTACGGCTGGCTCAAGTAACATCTGGGATGAGGGCAAAGAACACCTGGATGCGATCTGTGGAAACAAAAATGAAGGCCCTGAACCACAGCTGGGGCACCATACAGAAACGTTCTCAAGGAAAACAGAAGTGGAGGTCCTTTTCTGCTGCCCTACATGTCCGTAGGCTTAACGGGCAATAGCAGGCAGTATAAAATGGTATATAAAACAAGCATTTGCAATGCAATAGGTCTCGCATTAGTAAAGTTTGAGCTATTGGTCTTGTAAATTACAAATTTTTTATTTATGTGTTGGTTTTGAAAATAGCGAAATTAATAGCTTTGTCATTTACAATGCCAATGCGTTTATCTTTTGCAAATGTGACACCTATAGCATTTGTAATGCAACATGTTTTGTATTTACGTGACTTAGATGTATTGATATTACAAATAACAATGGCTTTTAATTTTTTTAAATAATTAATACTTAAATAAAAGTTATTGTAATTTATAATGGCAATAGCTTAAACTTTTGTAAATAACTTTTGTGAAGATTATGTTCAGTGTATTTTATTATGATGAAAATCCAAGAACAGAAGTGAAATAACAACATCTTTTTGTGACATTTGTAATAAAGCTTGAAACATTGAGAGAAAATATTTGAACCAGTTATTGTTGAATGGTTGCACAGATTGATACTGTGGTGGCGCTGAGTGATGTTGTGGTAGCGACGAGTGATGCTGTGGCGTTCAGTGATGCTGTGGTAGCGCATAGTGATGTTGTGGTGCCCCTGAGTGATGCTGAGGTGCCCCTGAGTGATGCTGAGGTGCCCCTGAGTGATGCTGTGGTACCCCTGAGTGATGCTGTGGTGGTGCGATCGATAGATAGCTAGAGGGAGGGTGAAAGATAGCTAGAGTGAGGGCGATAGATAGATAGAGTGAGGGCGAAAGATAGATAGATAGAGTGAGGGCGAAAGATAGATAGATAGAGTGAGGGCGAAAGATAGATAGATAGAGTGAGGGCGAAAGATAGAGTGAGGGCGAAAGATAGATAGCTAGAGGGAGGGCGAAAGATAGATAGATAGAGTGAGGGCGAAAGATAGCAAGAGGAAGGGCGAAAGATAGCTAGAGGGAGGGCGAAAGATAGCTAGAGGGAGGGCGAAAGATAGCTAGAGGGAGGGCGAAAGATAGCTAGAGGGAGGGCGAAAGATAGCTAGAGGGAGGGCGAAAGATAGCTAGAGGGAGGGCGAAAGATAGCTAGAGGGAGGGCGAAAGATAGCTAGAGGGAGGGCGAAAGATAGCTAGAGGGAGGGCGAAAGATAGCTAGAGGGAGGGCGAAAGATAGCTAGAGTGAGGGCGATGGATAGATAGAGTGAGGGCGAAAGATAGATAGAGTGAGGGCGAAAGATAGATAGATAGAGTGAGGGCAAAAGATAGATAGATAGAGTGAGGGTCTCTAGCACCTGCCCTGACCCACCTACCCCTCAACACAAATTGCTTAACTCACTTGTCTATTGTGCCTATTCTGTAATCTTTTACTTCAACCCAGGAAGATGTATGCCTCCAAGCTAATTGCAGGTAGGGTATTTGATGGATCCAAATCAACAAGCAAGCAATGCTAGAATACTGGGCTTATACTTAACAATTGATTTCAAATGTGTTAATTCAATTGGATCAACTGAAGTGAAAAAAGACTAAATCTCCTCTAATGCTTTAAGATGTTAAACAGATACCCAGTATTGTAGCACTACTTCCTTGGTGACATGGAGTTATGCGTTAACATTACCAGCAAGACAGAGAAAATTTGGCGCACCCGATTAACCCGATACTTATGTGCAACCTTCTCAACAGCCCGAAAGAACACACGGCTGACAAGTAAAAACTGGTTTTAGGTATACCGCATTCATCTTGGAGCTAAACGGAAAGACCAGCACAGGTAAACATTTCCACAATATAAAGAAAAAAAGTCCCCCCATCCACGGAATATGATGCAAATATCAGTAAGACTGCCCCTGTGCTGTTGTGCTTCACACAAGATATTTGTATTCACAATGTTCATCAAGTGTGGCTCACTGGTTAGAGGAGGTAGACCCTGAAGCAGAGGTCATACCCGGGACCAGGGTTCAATTCCCGACGCGGCAGGGTCTTGAGCCCAAATATCCACGGACTCGATAATTCTCGTTTCGGTACCTACTCGAATCATGGGTTCACACTCTGCAGCTCTGGGCATCAGCTTGCTTAATCTCCACTACGTCCGCCCCCCCGCAGGGGGATGCCTGGCTTTCACCTTGGGGATGCCCAGTATGGGTATCTCACAGGGAAATAGCCAGGATGGGTTCCCAAGGCAAGCGCCGAGATGTCTACGGGTAATCGAGCGCTATATAAGAACGCATAATAATAATAATAATAATAATAAATGAATTGAACATTCTTTCTGTCAACCGGACAAGGAAAAAGCCTGGATAGGCATTTCCAGGAAGATGATGCAACCTTCAGATCAGGGAGACATCCTAGAAGAGCATGCTTAAATGTCTGACAATCTTACTGGTCTTACATCTTTATCTCAAATGGCTTAGCAAACGAGGGTTATCAAACTGTCTCTGGGTGTCATTCGCTAGAAAGATGGGTGCAAACATTGCATCTGTAAATTGGTGTCTTGAGTAAAATCGGATAGAGGAAGTTCAAATGCCCCATACAAACACTGTGAATAGAAGTGTCTAGTAAATCTCAAATACTTTTCACATGTGTGCTTTAACATTGATTATTTGCCATACATTTCCCAGAAATCTAGAGATAGAAATCCCTGCAACACTGTGTGAAATTATTTGCAGTATTAACCAACGTCCCTGTTAAATGCACATTAAAAGCTACATTTTCTACCAATCTCTCTAATTTCTCAAACAATTCTTGGGACAGGACATAGCAAAATGCTTTCTGTACTTTAATATATTATCCTCTCATACCATCTATTTCCCGAAAAAACTGATGGGCAGACTTCTTCTACATGATGCCTTATAAATGGGAACTATGCTCTCATAAATACTGACAATAGGCCTAAACCCAATTACATTGCGCATCTATCGCCCCATATAATTCATGGAACACACTCCCTGACAGCACCATAACAGTAAGAGCAGTAACATGCAGAGCTACACCACATAAATTATTTAGCCTGGACATGGCCCACTGACTGACTCTTTCCCTAAGTGGCAGGAGTGATGCTTTGGTAGGATTGCCACTTGTATACAAATTAAATATGCACTCCAATCCTTGGTCTCCAATAACCAACATGATGGTGTCCTCTAGGCGTTGACACCATCATGGTGTTCTCCATAGATCCCTTCCTCCCTTAGTACATTGCTCTCAATGGCCATCATTGGCTCAGATCCGCCTATAATGCAAAAAAGCTACAAGACAAACACTTGCTCCTTTTTTAGTACAGATAAATAGATATAAGATTGAATGACATCAGAATAGAGCTATGACAAGTGTACTACCTCAATCCACTTCAACTTACCACCATACAGAAAATGGAGGAGCAGAGTACTAAAATTGGCATGCTATAGAAACATCTAACAAACCGTGCAGGAGAATGGGTGACTCCAATTTAAACCAAGACTGCAGGTAGTACAACATATATAGTTTGATCTTCAATTATCACCCCACCATGCTGATCACAAGGAAGAATGATGGTCTGACAGTAAATCTAGGCACATTTTTGACACACTCTTTTCTCGCCAACACACCTGTACAGCCTCATAACGTTTTAAGTGGTCCACCTTAATGCTGCAACCAATACAGAAACAAGGCTAGAATATACTTTATAATAACTATATGTACCACAGAGGTTCATGCACAGCCAATTCTGCCACCATATCTTAAACGTAAATCGTGGATCTATCCCTCCCAACGCTTTCCATGCACCACACTTGTAAGAACTGCGTCCCCCAACACAATGACTACACTACGCTATCTGTGTGAGTGGTACCAGCCAGGACAGCATCAGGGGTGAGACTAATGCATTGGACTGATTTTGTCCGCATCACTGTACTAAAATGCATTAGTCAGGCATATTATAGCACACTTGGACTAACCCCACGAGGCATGCAGGCGCTCTACAAGGAGCTACAGTGAGCTGCGCTGACAGTGATCATACTGCCATATCTTCACACATCATCAATCATAAACTCTGCTAGGCGTAGGCGGAATCATCATCACTCATAATCAAGCCAAGTCCGGCTCTGAATATACCATGTTTCTTGTCAGCACAGCGAGTTCATGATCATTAACATTATACAATTTGAACCCAGCAGTGCCCCAAGCTGGATCAGGGTGTAGATCGTTGCTGATTTCTGTGTTCCAGCAAGGCGCCTGGCCACTGCGACCACGCAGTGACTGACTGGCCCCCAGAGCAGCAACTTTGTTTATCATCCACTCTTCTTCAGGTCGACGGACTTAGAGCAGTTGTACACTGAGACCCGAGACACCTCTGTCTGCCTATGTGCGCAAGACACCGCCAGCAGTGAGCATCATACCTTCTTCAACTAAATACTAGTGCATGCACAACCATATGTTTGTGTGTTTTGATATAAACAAGGTGTTCCGTGCTCCAGGGAGTCACTCACTGAACCCGAGTGAATCAAATATGAATTGGCTGTGTCAACAGTACGGCCCTGTGTACTCAAGTCTCCACAAAGAGCTTGCAGACTGCATGCTCTTAAAGCTACATACTGTTTTCTAACTAAATGAGTCCATGTGGTAGGCCGTTAGGCACATTAGTGTAACTCAATTGCCCTTCTCCTAGTTTATAAAGATCATAACGCCATCAAAACATTACAGACAGGAAAAGATTGCCATGATTAACTTTGCTACAGAACAAACAAGTACCTGGAAATCGCTTGAGTTCCTGGCAAGCCACCGGCCCCCATCTGCCGCGAAATCCGGAAGTCCGGCAGCGTCATGCTTGCTGTGGGGCGGGACTTCCGCTATAAGCTCGTGCACGAAGTGACTCGCCGAGATGGAAGTGGTGACGCGGGGCTCCCATGCCGGAGGGGGAGCCCGGCGGTGGCGGCAGAATAGTGGTAAGCCACGTCAATGGAGGCGGAGGAGATGACACCCGGTGAGTGGGACTTGGTGCCTTGGGGGCTCGTGCACAGGCTCGGGCGACTGGTGCGTGTGTGCGCGGCCAGGGCGGCTGGTGCGTGTGTGGGCAGCTGGTGCGTGTGTGCGGGGCTGGGGGCGGCTGGTGCGTGTGTGGGCAGCTGGTGCGTGTGTGCGGGGTTGGGGGCAGGTGGTGCGTGTGTGGGCAGCTGGTGCGTGTGTGCGTGGCTGGGGGTGGCTGGTGCGTGTATGGGCAGCTGGTGTGCGCGCGCGCGCGACTGAGAGGCATGGCTGACTACCTGAGATGTGCACGGCTCGGGAGGCGGGGCTGGGCATGCGCGTCCACGAGGTGCAAATCGGCACTCGTGCCCCGGTCTGTGGTCCCTTCAGAGCTAACTAGGCAGCAATAGGTCTTTCGCTGACGCGAGACCTAAAAAAAAGTTATGCTCTAAATCTATAGTCGGCTGTGGCAAAAACACCAGAATCTTTGTATCAGGTGCCAAAGACTCAATCAAATATTGCCTAAGACGACATAAACAAAACAAAAAAAGAAGCATTCTTTTAAACTGCTCAGCTTTTATGAGCACTTCTAATCTAAAAACAAATGTATTTAGAAAAGAAATGTGATCAACTGAAATGCACTGGGGGTTGTTTGCACGCATTAAAGAAAACTCTGAAGCTTAACCAAATGGTTCAATAGTTCTAAAATACACATACCCCACACTAATCAAGTTCAAGTTAATTTTATTGTGTGATTAATAAAAATCGTTACAATCTTCGAGCAGGTTAAAATTACAGATTTCGTGCTAATAAAAAAAATATACTGTCACTGGTAAAAGAGAAAACACCGTTCTTATTTCATCCAATACAGTACATTATTAAGGTCAAGTTCTTTGGCGAGGTTTTGATAGTGTTGTTTGTGCCGCAGTAGCCTTCAAGCCTCGATCCGGACTTTGTGCTTGACTTTAAGTGCCTTTTATCAGTTAAATTTTTAGCAGCCGTTTTGTTACCTCAGTCATAAATTTAAGTCCACGACATGCCAAGATGGAGGAGGTGCCTCCTAGCCAGCTTATTACCGCTTGCCGGCATGTGTGGATCTTTAACATGATAAAAATGGCCCGTAGGTATCGTCTTCTTAACCGCATGCGCGCTAGCGGTTTTTGCGCTGCGATTTTAAAAATCCCGCATTACGTGACAAGGTCAGCTCGTCATCCGCGTAGCGCAGGTTACGCCCATGACGAGCTGACCTTGTCATGAGCGCAGAAGGGGTTAAAGCCATAAGAGACGGACATGCACATAACAAGTGCATTAAGGTTTCCTTCTGATATCCGCACAATCTACAGTGGGGGACCCCACACTAATCAATTATTAACAAGTGATCACAAAGACAGCCTGTAATGCGATCTCATTCCCCCTTTACAGAAACACCCCCAGAAATTTCTCTTTTTGACCTTTAGTTTATGGGCATCTGCTGTGGCTTGGAACTCCTAAATGGAGTTTCACTCTCTGAAAAGGAGTGACGCTCACTGAAATGGTGTGGTAAAGTGGATTTCAGCTGCAACCTCATTTGCACATCTCTGAAAACGGGTTCAAATGCTGTGTACAGATGGAGTAGGGGCCTTTGAGCAGGTTGCACTTTACAGGTGTGTACACGTGAAGACTGAGCAAGGTTGATTGTTGTCGGACTCAGCGTGGCATGGACCCACAGGCAGAACTATCGAAGATGACATCCCGTCTAAATTGTTTTAATACAATCGGGGACCTAAAGGAAATGCACCAGCTGTTTTTGTTGAAATGAGTAATGTTTCAATTTGAGCATTTTATGGCTAAATTGTCTTTAAATATAACATTGGATTGGAAAAGGGTACAAGGTTCAAAGTCACTGTCTTGTCCATATTTTCCTGCGCCAGGAATTAATATCTGAGGCCAATTTACCCTAGGTTTAACCCTTATAAAAGTTTATGGAAGAGCATATCGTCCTGAACCAGCCTTCAATGAAATCTGGGCTTTGAGCTACCTGGCTCTGTAAGGCAGCTACTCTGCGGGAAGCTCACTAATCCCTGTTGAAACGGATACGGAGGCACGCACGCTACGCACAAGCTAAATGCCTCCCAGCCTCTCTGCGTAACCTGTGAAGCTCTGCGAGTGATCCGGCAGCCTGCGTTCTTGTTTTTTAGGTCTCGCCTTAGGTCGCACATGCGCTGATCACTCTGCGAGGCATATCGTAGTAGATTATGTTTTAGAAGTGGAGGGGGAGTCACGCTTATCTTTTTCATTGGCTGGCATCATCGTCCATGGTAAATGCTAGCTTCTGATTGAAAATGAGGCTTCTTAGTCCCTCCTTGTTACCGCCCTATCTCCTTTTGAGACCGCCCATCAGGACTGGAACTTTTACTTGTGGTGTTACACCGTCTCCTTCAATTTAGTCGGTAAGCACTTTTTTTTCTATTCGCGCAATGGCGACAGATTGTTTTCTTATTTCATGTTGTACAGCAGCAAGGCAGAAAGTTTTTTTTTTTAAAGCGCTATGACACGATCAACGATGTTGCGTCGCAGCTTAAATATAATGAAAAACAAAATATAAAGTTAGAAAAAAACGGTATTCCACGGAAAGTGATGTCCGCGTAACATCGCTTTTTAAAATTCCGATCCGGAGGGGACATAGCAGCCAGAATGCTCGTAGTTCCCACCCTTCCCATTAAAGCAAGCATGTCCACGGGCTGCAGTTATTAATGAGCGCACACAAGGTCTCCAACTAACACAGGTCCCGCAGTGCGCTGGGCGATAAGAGCTACTTCCTGGGAAAGGCTGATGGACAGTGGGGGTTGGGGCCATTCTGTGCGCCTGCTCTTTGTCTGCCTTCAATTGACTTCTTCCCGTTACTGACTGAACACCACTGCTCCGTTTGCCATAAAGACTCAGCTTTGTAACCGACTGATCTGCGATTATATACTCATGACTATTGTGGGACTGACAAGCTACCGTGTGACTGAGGTCATGCGAGTGCTCCGTGAGTGAATTTGTTTTGATTGACTGCTAGCTCGGTGGCTGACTGCACACCACCGCTTCTCCTGCATGCTTGAGATTGGTTTGTGATTGTCTGCACATGAATGCACTGTCACAGGGAACATACAACAGCTCTGACACTGCTTGCACACAAATGCTCTGCCACAGTGTATGGGCGGGTTATGATGACCGCACACAACCGAGATCAATTTGGAAACCGCACACGCTGAGCTTTGTAATCTGTATCTTCCTGCACTCACGTTGTCTGTAACAGCTGCTCACAGCTACTTTGCAAGACTCCTCACCGCTCACTATCATGAGGATTTCATTTTAAGTGCCTGAATACCTCTCTGTGCTTACCTGCACACCACTGGTTTGTGAAAAAGGGTTAGTTGCTGCCATGTGCCTTTGCTACAGTGCTTTGTGTATTGCTGTGCTGCGAGCAGTTCTCCAACAGCAGCACCAGTGAGAGGGGCACAAACATCTCCATGAAAAAATTCAAATTATACTACATGACATTGAGACACTCAGTGCTAAAGAAAGAGGTGACGCCGGGTCGAGGGATGCTTCTTTACCACAGTTCAGGACAGAGCCTAGTTCTCATCCGGTCTGTGGGTGCTAGGAGTGTGTACTCCCCGCTTAAAATTTGTAAGGGCAAAGTAAAACAAAAGAACATGCAGGGGCGATTAGTGAGTAATCTTAGCCTGATATAAAGGCAAATTGGAGGCACTTCCTACACAGTTGCTGCATGTGTACAAACAAGACTATCCAACGGCTCCTCTTGGTGCAACTATTACCAAACACTACTTTCTTTCATTCGGGTTGTGTTATTTTACTGACCAAACGTGATGACTGCTCACACAACACTGCTCTGGACTGCGTACCACGTGACTGTCTGCAAGTACACAATTAATGCTCTTGGGCATGCAAAGCGACTGCCCAGCAAGGACCAAGCTGTGAATGTCAGCTCTGTCACTTTGTGATTTGTTGCCTCTGCAAAGCTATTTGATGTCAACCTTGTAAGTAAGCGACTGGCAGGGCAAGCACAAAAGAGGGCATTATTGGCCAGTTCAAGAGAGGCTGCTAGTGTACCATATTCATCAGAATATCAACAGAAGATACATTTACAAACAATAAATATGAATAAAACTAATTTACATAGTAAGTTGTTTTCCTAGAAATCTGGCATGGATCTCACTCTCCGGCATCTGTGTTGGATAACCCCTTGCCATCTCCTGCCCTCCCCTCCCGGTAGATGTTCAGAAGCTTATGTTCAGCTCCCTCAAAGTCCATGTCCAGTAGTTCAAAGAGGCAGAGGCAGGTCAGGAGCAGGGCCAGACTGCCCATTGCAGGCACCAGGCATTCCCGGTGGTCCGGCAAGGTAGGGGTCAGTTTTGGACTGGCGGGCCGTTTTTAGGTTGAGCCTGGGCTGCACATGCGCTGCTCTGCGAGGCATGCTGTATTGAGGTATGGCATAGGATCTCAATCCATCTCCCGCCCATCTTTTCAATTGGCACCTGTTACAGTCCTTTCAAAATCGTTGCTGTTCATTCGTGGATAGGCTTAGTAGCACCTCCCTGGTACCACCTTGTCTGCACTTGTAACCTTCCATACTGACTGGACTTTTTACTTGTGTTACAGAGTCTGCTTTATCTAGTCGCTGAGCACTATTTACTTTAATAATCTTCACTATTTCACCCATGACATCGCAGCATGCCACCACATTTTATATTGTTATTACTCATGTATTTTTAAACTTCCAACACGGTATGCTTTAACTATAGAGGTTATTCAATTAATTTTCGATGTGGTCTGCTTTCACTTTAGCAGCGCATTTATTTATTTAATTTAGACTGCTCGCCACTTTCACTTTAGCTGCCGTGCTTATTTATTTACCTAACAGCGTAACTGGTTTTACTTTAACTGCCTTGCTACAAAAGCCTTATTTATTTATTTTTACACTTTGTGTAAAAGCTCCCCATAGGCGCTTTCACTTTAATTTTGTCCGCACCGCTTTAGATACTGCTCACTGTAACCTGAATACGGCTAGCAGCGTCTAAAGAAAGGGGCGCGGCCAACATTAAAGTGGTCTCGCATTTTGTGAGAGTTTAAGCTATTAGCATTAGAAATTACAATGCCTTTTATATATGTGTTGCTTTGAAAAACACATACTTAAAAGGGATTATCATTTACAATGCCAATAGCTTAAAATCTCGCAATTACAAGACCTATTGCATTGAAATGGGACATGGCACTACCACACAACTCCTCTAATAAAGTCATCAACAAGCAAACAAGGAGATTATCATGGCTCGAAGATAAAGAAGATTTCGGAAAAAGACGGCACGCATGGACATCGATCGACATCTAAAGGGAGCCGCACGCCCAGAAATATTTTACGATTTTACTCAGATCATTTTATAAAAATAAGCTACTGCAGTTATTTTTTGGTTTATGCCAAATTCTAGAATATACCCCCAAATGGCAACCGCAACCTTTGAACACAAAGTGCAGATTTTGCTCACTATATGAAGAAAGCTTAACTCACATTTTATCAATCTGCCCTCTTATTAACGAAAATAACATTTTTATTGAAAATATTTTTTAATATGTATGGTATTAGATCATGTCAGCATGTTTTACTAATTTGCATGAAAGGGGAATCACAACAAACAGTAGCTGCTTTCATAAACTTTTATCTCAAAGCAGAACGCCTATTAACCGCAAAAAGTCTGATGATGTAACGTAAAGACGGCTCCTGAGTGATTTATTTGAATATAATTCAATATGAACTCCTCAACAATTTCTAAAGGAAATTGTTGAGATTCGAGTTATAACATAGTAGTTCACTTTTTAAAGTTTTTACCTGTGCTATATTTTATGGTTTTTATTAACTGAATAAAATTAATTTTGACTATCTTCTTGAACCAGCCTTCAATGAAATCTCAGCTTTGAGCTACCTGGCTCTGAAAGTCAGCTACTCTGCTATTCCACCTTCCAGATCAAAAGCCCCAGAAAACAGGTTTTATCAAGGGGGATTTAGAATCCCCTGCTCGAGGAAGGGTTGGGCCTACAATCTCCAAAGCCATCAAAAATACCTGCCCGATAGTTAGCAGGAGGCAAGCTACCACTGGGGACAATGGAATACGTTCAGAATTCAGTCTCTGCCACATAGAAGAACGGTCATTTAAAGATTTGTCTTTAGTGCACACTGCCTTCTACAATAATGCACCAGTTTTCTTTCTCACAAAGTGACTCCTTACAGACCAGCCTGAACCATGCGTTACAGCTCTGCTTCTTAGAGTCTCCTGCTTCAGAAGTGTCATGTCTTTCCTGGACCGGAATCAAGCATCCTAGGACCGGTTTCTGGCTATCAGCCGTCTTCAGCCAGAATAGCTTGACTCCAGTGGCTTAGTGAGCACGGGACCCACGTCTGGGCATACCCTTCCCACATAGGGTGAACAGCAAAACACACAAGATGAAGGACGGAATGTTGCACAATGGCAAAACATTCCCCCCCAGTCACAGATCTGGGTTTAATCCATCGTTATTTTGCTCACCAAGCCACCCCAGTTCAGACATGGCCATTTGCAAATCACTCTTGACCCTGTGCCTCATCGGAACAGTCCAGACCGAACTACCAAGCCATGTCTTTCCTGGACCGGAATCAAGCATCCTAGGACCGGTTTCTGGCTATCAGCCGTCTTCAGCCAGGATAGCTTGACTCCATTGGCTTAGTGAGCACGGGACCCACGTCTGGGCATACCCTTCCCACATAGGGTGAACAGCAAAACACACAAGATGAAGGACGGAATGTTGCACAATGGCAAAACATTCACCCCCAGTCACAGATCTGGGTTTAATCCATCGTTATTTTCCTCACCAAGCCACCCCAGTTCAGACATGGCCATTTGCAAATCAGTCTTGACCCTGTGCCTCATCGGAACAGTCCAGACCGAACTGCCAAGCCATGTCTTTCCTGGACCGGAATCATGCATCCTAGGACCGGTTTCTGGCTATCAGCCGTCTTCAGCCAGAATAGCTTTACTCCAGTGGCTTAGTGAGCACGGGACCCACGTCTGGGCATACCCTTCCCACATAGGGTGAACAGCAAAACACACAAGATGAAGGACGGAATGTTGCACAATGGCAAAACATTCACCCCCAGTCACAGATCTGGGTTTAATCCATCGTTATTTTGCTCACCAAGCCACCCCAGTTCAGACATGGCCATTTGCAAATCAGTCTTGACCCTGTGCCTCATCGAAACAGTCCAGACCGAACTGCCAAGCCATGTCTTTCCTGTACCGGAATCAAGCATCCTAGGACCGGTTTCTGGCTATCAGCCGTCTTCAGCCAGGATAGCTTGACTCCAGTGGCTTAGTGAGCACGGGACCCACGTCTGGGCATACCCTTCCCACATAGGGTGAACAGCAAAACACACAAGATGAAGGACGGAATGTTGCACAATGGCAAAACATTCACCCCCAGTCACAGATCTGGGTTTAATCCATCGTTATTTTGCTCACCAAGCCACCCCAGTTCAGACATGGCCATTTGCAAATCAGTCTTGACCCTGTGCCTCATCGGAACAGTCCAGACCGAACTGCCAAGCCATGTCTTTCCTGGACCGGAATCAAGCATCCTAGGACCGGTTTCTGGCTATCAGCCGTCTTCAGCCAGGATAGCTTGACTCCAGTGGCTTAGTGAGCACGGGACCCACGTCTGGGCATACCCTTCCCACATAGGGTGAACAGCAAAACACACAAGATGAAGGACGGAATGTTGCACAATGGCAAAACATTCACCCCCAGTCACAGATCTGGGTTTAATCCATCGTTATTTTGCTCACCAAGCCACCCCAGTTCAGACATGGCCATTTGCAAATCAGTCTTGACCCTGTGCCTCATCGGAACAGTCCAGACCGAACTGCCAAGCCATGTCTTTCCTGGACCGGAATCAAGCATCCTAGGACCGGTTTCTGGCTATCAGCCGTCTTCAGCCATGTCTGAAATGGGGTGGCTGAGTGGGCTAAAGAATGGTGATGGATTAAACCGAGATCAGTTGACTGGGGGTGAGCGTTTGATTTGCTCAAACGCTCCATCCATCATCCCCTTTTGTATCGCTTTGTTCGCCCTAAGTGTGGCAGGGTATGCTCAGACGTGAGTCCCTTGCTCACTTGGCCACTGGATTCAAGATAGCCTGGCTGATGAGGATTATGAATCCGAAACCGGTCCCAGGATGCTTGTTTCCGGTCCATGGAAGACATGGCTTGGCAGTTCGGGCTGGACTGTTCCCATTAGGCACAGGGTCAGACTGATTTGCATATAGCCATGTCTGAAATGGGGTGGCTGAGTGGGCTAAAGAATGGTGATGGATTAAACCCAGATCAGTTGACTGGGAGTGAGTGTTTGATTTGCTCAAACGCTCCATCCATCATCCCCTTTTGTATCACTAGTGCACCTGCAGCACTGATTGTGCCTTCCATTTACGTAGCCCTTTAAACATGTCTCAGGCCTGCTATTGCAGCCTTTGTGTGCAGTTTTAAACTGCCATTTCGACCTGGCAAAGTAAACTTTTGCCAGCACCAAACCTTCCTTTTTAATATATGTAAGTCACCACTACGGTAGGCCAGAGGGCAGGGTGCAATTTATTTAAAAAGTAGGGCATGTACTTTATGGTTTTACATGCCCTGGTAGAGAAAAGCTCTTTAATTCCTTTTTCACTACTGCAAGGCCTTTCTTTTCCAAAGGATAACATTGGAGTTGCATTATTACATTTTAGAAGTGTAATTTCCAAAGGAGAACACCAGTTCATGTTTGGTATCTCTGGAATTACAATTTTAAATGCTACCTTATGGTGAAGTAAAATCTTAATTTGCAATTCTAAAAATACCACTTTTAGAAAGTTGGCATTTTCCTGTCTTATCCATTTAGTGCTGTAATCTGTCTCTGGTCACATGACTGTGTAGAGCTGACCGTCTGGGCTTTGTGTATTCCTCCTAGTCAGCCACACACAATGGGCAGCTTAGGTGTGCCTGAATATCTCATCAATGGCAGGGAGGAGCTGGGCACAGCCCCACTTACACTTGAACAGGCAGTGTCCTGCCTCCACACAAAGAGCTGCATACCCCTGTAGTTATTCTGGAACCAGAACAGGGAAGGTAGGCTACCTGGGAACTTCAAATGGAAGCCTCTAGAAGATTCTCTACCACTTCAAAGGCACAACTGGGTATAAATACTGGACCACAGATACCAACACTAAAGTACACTTCTGGACCTGTGAATACACTGCCAGAAAGAAGAGCTATTGTGCTGCTGAAGGACTGCCACGCTGCTGGACTAATGCCTTGCTTTGCTGCTGCTTTGCTGTGCGGACCTGCTGCTCTCCGGCCTGAGTGATGTCTGGACATGCATCTCTTTACCCAGAACAATTCCAAGGGCTAGTTGGCAGCCCTCCTGATCTGAAGCCTCAGGAGCATAACAAGTTTCCAACATCTTTGCACCTGGACTTTGCCATCTAGGAGTTTACCCTGCCAAGTGGTGCCACCACAGTCCATGACCCTTGGAAGTGGGCTTAAGGTGCTTACCATCCTTTGTGGATCCACCGTAACTGATGCATCTATGCTGTGCGGAGCAAACCAAAGCAGAAACTACGCATCGCCAATGTTGCATAGATTGGACCCGTCGCAAAGACCCACATCGCAGCTCTTAAGAACCACCCCATTGCTCCGACTGCACAATGTATCCTCATCGCAGGCACTCGCATCCCTCATCGACAGCAGCCTCAGCAACGATGATGGACTCTGCATAACAGCCTCATAGCTTTTTTGAACCGGCGAACCGCATCCTTGATGCCGTACTTCGCATTACAAGCCCCTTCTGCAGGATCCTCGACGATGACACAGGTCCTCACATTGCAGCCTCACCACAACTCAGAACCAATGCATCACTTTGGCTGCGCTGCGCATCTTCGACGGAGATCCTCACAACCCTCTGCAAACCAGGTTTTAAGGTACTTTGTTAGCGAGCCTAACTAGGTCCCTGTAGCCACATGACGTTTCACCGAGAGGAGCAGGGGAGAGCCTGTGATACAAGTAAGGAAGGTGTTTGAACTGTGGCACTGACCTCACAACCCACTGGGGATTTTCACGCATTTGCACAGAGAATGAAACAGGCAACTCACTGGAGTAAGACCCCAGTACTACAAGGACCATGAGGTCATGTTCATGGCCACACCCACTGAGGCAGGGGTTACTGATTACAAAGGTGTACTGAGAAGAAGGACCTGGTTTCATTCACAGCAAGTACTCACCCCTTTGAAGAAGTGCTGCCTAGCACGAAACGCGTCAGGGCTGAACATTATTCACGTGAGGCAGCAAGCTGTTCCTTTGTCTTTTGCATCACAAATAAAGCAGCAAAACTTCCTTTCCCTGCTTGTGGCTCCCTCATTCCAGGCAAGCTTTTTGCTGGGAGATATCCATATATATATATATTTATTTTTTTTCCCCCAGAGTTTTATATAGCGCGAACTTGACCCGAATCGGGTATCAGAGCGTTTTACAAAGCACCAGTTGCGTTACATGAGGACACATTCATTTTTTGTTAGGCACGGGGAGATTAAGTGATTTGCCCAGAATCACAGGATGTTCAGCGTAGTTGACGAGACTCGAACCCAGTTCCCCAGATTCAAGGACGACCTCCCTAGCCGTTAGGCCAAAAATAAATATATATATGTATTTATGCATACTATTTAGTTATGTGTATATAAAACAATACCTTTTTCTTAAGTAATTCCAGAGGCTGCCCAAGGATTCATTGATAGTCATTGCTGAGTTCTCAGTTTCCACCCCACTGCACGTTCCTGAATCAGCCTTGGGGAGTTCTGCCTCACTATCCGGCAAGACAAGTGCCAAAAGGGTACCATGTCCCCAGTCTGAGGGTCGGCGACCCCAAGACATCCAAAACAAAGCCCTCCATTAATAAACTTTGGTCACAGGGGCTTCCGATTGCTCTGTATGCTCTAAACTAAGCCTGGGCTGTAAATTCCGTTCCGCTCGCGGAATTTGCTGAATTTGGGTAATTTCACATTCTGTGGCGAATGCGGAATTGGCAAAAATTCCACGATCCGCGGAATTTTTTGCTTGTTCGCGCTTTCAAAATGCGTGTTCACGAGATATTCTCCCCGAGCACGCAAACAGCATTCGCGCACAGGAAAAAAGCATCGCGAACGTGCGGATCGATCAATTCCGCGTGTTCGCAGAACTTTTGCATGCCTGCGGAGATTTTTTACGGTTTTGCGGAGCTTTGCGTAGTACGACTATGCAAATTCCACCCACCCCTACTAAACTAGATGTTTCTCACAGCCGTTCACATATTTAAAAGACATTTGTAGGATTGAGCAGTGCAATGAAGATGTAGTGCCTTGGAAGCTGTAGCATGCTCTTTCCCAAAGACAATGAAACTTGCACTGTCAAAGCACCTTCTACATCCTCTCTGTATTTGAGGACGCAAACACTGCTACCACCTGTCCTATAACTGTTTATGTAAAAAATGCACTGCCTATGACCTACCATGGTGAATATTAGTGCAGTGTGGTGAACACCTCTACACTATAGATACCCAAAGGAATTGCTCTCTCTGGGGTTTTGCAAAGGTTCAGAGTGGGAACGAAAGGTTGCAAGTAGGGATCTTTGGGGAGCAAGGAAGTGCGACAACGAAAGAGAAAGAGACAAAGAGAGAGAAAGAAAGAAGACGTCTCAATCGCACGAGAGTTAAAGCCATGGCCATCCAGCGCGGAGTGCATGGTGCAGTAGCATACAGTACAATACTGGGCTGCTGCAAGCTTTTGGGGCAACATGACCAGTTCTGGGGGCAACATCTCATACAGAAAAGATGCAGGCTGCTCAAGAGCAGCAAAGCTTCCATCAGCACTCCCAGAACCGTTCCAGGAAGGCTGCAGCAGTAAATCTGTCCTGCTTCTCTTGGCTGCTGAATCTCCTATCATGCTCACTACTTTCCCATCGACTCCAGATAATGGTGAATGGTCGAGGTGAATGAAGAGTGGAGATTAACGACCAGCTTGGTGGTTAAGCATGGTTTCTGACCCGAGCTGTACATTCACACGTGATGTTTTGTAGGGCTCTCAAGACAAGATTAAAAATTCTACGAAGTAAATATTTATTCCAATTAATTAATCACATTACAAGAATTGGTATCACAGGAAGTGACATCACACAACTTATCAATAATAACGTCAAAAAGCACAAATACAAATAAAATCATTACACTAAAACCTACCATTTCTCTGAAACTAAAATATAGAGATGTCTATACAATGTAGACAATATATAATCCCAACAGCCACAATTCACCCATATGGCGCTTTGAGCGAGGAAGACTACAACAAGCCAGCAAAACAGAATAGCTACTGGTAGCAATATTAATCGATACCCATGTACATAACACATAGGCTCCAGACATTAACATGCATCAGTGTTCTCGGGGAACATAAACTTGAAAGGTCCAAAGGCATGAGATATATATCAATGAATCAAAAGTATATGGTTTAATTAACCAGGCGGTATATACATCCATGCCATCATACAGCAATGTCCAACAAAGCACTTAGCTTGACATTTGCATTGGAGACCCCAGCCTGGAATTTGTTTCAGTGGTCAGGGACAGTCCTAGTCCACTGATGCCCGCTGACAATATAGTTGTCAATAGACCCTGGCATGTATAAGCATCAGTGGCCATAAAGACCATCTGCATCAATGGCCACACACACAAATGCGAACCAACAATCCCAGGCTGTTATTTTTGTTTGAGCTGGTTTTATTGGTTATTGGAAAGCTTGTACACGTTACAGATTTAATTCACACGACTACGTATGAGCACTGGAAGACACTTTACATATGCTGTTACATTTGTTAATAGTCATATACAATCTTATTTCGGCTTTACAATTTAACCTTACAACAGCTAAACATGTCTAATAGACCTGTACCGTGACATTGATAAGCAATCATTCTATTTGTGCAAGGGGTTACCAGGCTAGCAGTAGAAATACCAGCTTCGGGCGTTCTGATAAATTTGCATACTTATATTGAAGTTCTGGTGTCCATTGATCAAACATTTATATCATATCAAAACGTATGCAACAATTATCAAAACAAGGGGATATGGGAGTGGGCCTAACTGATGGAGAGTGTGTGTACTGGGATCCGTTGTGTCCCTCCTTAAAGTGTAGAGTAGATTAATGGCTTTTCTTTAGTCCTGTAAATGAACGCTTCTTATGTGGTATTTGGGTATTTGATATGTGTACCCCACTTGGCTTTGTGTGCACTGCAATAATATTATATTCATGGCTCGGGGAGCGTGTCATTAGAGCTATCGTTCTGGTCCTCTTCAAGCTGAAGCGTCATTACGATTACATTCCAGGAGGTTGAGATTGGATAATTACGCAGTCCTAGGGTATCTTCCCTCTGCTTTCTCCCATTTTATTATGGATTGTGACCAGGCTTGTAGAGTCGGGGATCCTCTGCTGTCCAGCGCCTTGTGATTAGTCTCTTGGCTACTATTAGCCGCAAGTCCAAAAATCTGGTGGTGGTGGCTTTATGTTTTTATCGCTAGTAAATACCCTTGTGATACAAGCCTACCATGTGTCGGAAAGCTCTCTGTCAGTGCAAGCGGACAGGCGATGAAGCACACTTTCCCAATTGTTGCACATTTTAGGATATGACCAAAGCAAGTGTAGGAGGTCTGCATCTGGCACCTTACAGCGCGGACAGCATGCGTCCATCCTGTGAAAGAATCTATTAATTTTTCCAGGGATATCCCAGATTGTTATTCATAGATGTCAGCGAACAATATTAGGCATTCATTGTCCCTCAAATGATATTCATCAATGACCAAATCCCAACTTTTGGGGCGATGACCAAAGACACAAATAAACATCAAGATTCTATCTGCATCAATGCCAGTTGACAGCATTAGACATTAATGACCACCACACAAGGTGTTCATCAATGGCCCAGACAGTAATGCGAGTCAGAGGGCCCAGCAAGTACTATATGTTAATTATCATTAACCGTATGTGCATCAATGGCACCGAACTTATGTGCACTGATGACAACTGACAGTATTATCTCAGTGGCACCAGATATAGTATTCATCAATGGCTCCTTGCAGTATTATGTGTCCGTGGACTTAGAAGGTAATAATATCAAGATGCCAGACTATATGATCATCAACTGCCTCAAGAAATAATGTGCATTAAAGGCTCCAAACAGCTTTAGACATCAATGACCTTATCTAGTGTCAGGCATTAATGGCACCAGGGAGCCTTGTGAATTAATGGGCAGGCAATATGTTATATCAATGTCACCAGACAGTGAAAAGCTTCAGGGTTCGCAATATCAATATACATTAATAGGTCCAGGAAGCAGCATGTTTTAATAGCCCTAGACCTTCATATGCATTGGTTGGCACCAGAAGTAATGCATAAATAGTACAGGCAGTCATATACAACAATAGCCCTAAACAACAAAATATAGCAAAATCCCCCAACAGAAAAAATACTTCAGCAGCAAAGGCTATACTATGCATCCCTTCCTCAACCTGGTGGCGGGGGGCAGTTGAAAGAAATGTTACAAATATATAAGTCCCATGTGTCCCAATTGCCACCTATGGTTCCACCATTTGGGGGGATGCAAATTGCGTAACCATACAGTCAAAGGAAAACAGGTTCTGCAGGTGCCTGTTGGGTGTACAACTCTCTTCCCTCCCACGTCATCTGCCACAAAGAGTTAAATATGTTAATCATGTCTCATTTTATAGAGGGAGGCCACTGTTACTTTGGTTATCGATTTGGGGTAATGACCAGGCACTGCTCACAAGAGATATAATAAATGACTGCATCTCCTGTGATAATGGCCATTGAATTCCGTGGTTGGCATATATCAAATCAGAATTCGGTAAAATCGGTATGGAGCAAGCTTTTACAATGAGAGATTTATGCCCGACCTTTAACAAAAAGGAAGTAGCCTCAGCTCTTAATAGGGAACCCATTGATAACTGTATATTTATTCCAGAGTATCCCCGTGCTACCACCCGTTTATTGAGAACAGTCTTGTGGGAGATGGGAGCGTTCCCTGCTATTTAGGTTCCGTGCTGATACGGTTAAATATTTATTGTGTTTTTAGGGCTCGGGCCTACGTCACACGAAGTGGGGCGGGGCTTCCGAGCTCTAATGTTATAAAAAAAAAAAAGTTCAGAAAGGGCTGTGGGCTGCCGCATTCCAGAAAGCGCGCGGTTTTTGCGTGTGGTATTCTGCCATGTGAATGGTAATTGGTCCAGGCAAGGCTGTGTTTAAGTAAGGCAGCACGCCATAGGGCTTTGGAATTTTTGCAATGTCCACTTCCTGCATAAAGTGTTCGGACACGCGCAGAAGAATACATAAATCCTCAATTACCAGCTGTCCGAGGTGCCGGTAATTGAAGGCAGATGGTGCTGGGAGCGTGTGCACTGCTGTGGTTTTTTTCCCTTGAGCTCTGTGTGCGCGCCGGCAAACCCGCGCCTGCTCTTTGACTGAGGTAGGCTAAACAAGCATTGGCAAAGCAAATAGGACTCTCCTATACAAAATCTGTTGGTTTTGTGGCGGTGCAGAGTGGCGGTGCAGAGTGGCGGTGCAGAGTGGTGGTGCAGAGTGGTGGTGCAGAGTGGTGGTGCAGAGTGGCGGTGCAGAGTGGCGGTGCAGAGTGGCGGTGCAGAGTGGCGGTGCAGTGCAGCAGAGTGGCGGCAGAGTGGCGGTGCAGAGTGCAGAGTGGCGGTGCAGAGTGCAGAGTGGCGGTGCAGAGTGGCGGTGCAGAGTGGCGGTGCAGAGTGGCGGTGCAGTGCAGAGTGGCGGTGCAGTGCAGAGTGGCGGTGCAGTGGTGCAGAGTGGCGGTGCAGAGTGGCGGTGCAGAGTGGTGGTGCAGAGTGCAGAGTGGCGGTGCATAGTGGCGGTGCAGAGTGCAGAGTGGCGGTGCAGTGGTGCAGAGTGGCGGTGCAGAGTGGCGGTGCAGAGTGGCGGTTCAGAGTGCAGAGTGGCGGTGCAGAGTGCAGAGTGGCGGTGCAGAGTGGCGGTGCATAGTGGCGGTGCAGAGTGCAGAGTGGCGGTGCAGAGTGGCGGTGCAGAGTGGCAGTGCGGTGGTGCAGTGCGGTGGTGCAGTGCGGTGGTGCAGAGTGGTGGTGCAGAGTGGCGGTGCAGAGTGCAGAGTGGCGGTGCAGAGTGGCGGTGCAGAGTGGCGGTGCGGTGGTGCAGAGTGGCGGTGTAGAGTGGCGGTGCAGAGTGGCGGTGCAGAGTGCAGAGTGGCGGTGCATAGTGGCGGTGCATAGTGGCGGTGCAGAGTGGCGGTGCAGAGTGGCGGTGCAGAGTGGCGGTGCAGAGTGGCAGTGCAGAGTGGCAGTGCAGAGTGGCAGTGCAGAGTGGCAGTGCGGTGGTGCAGTGCGGTGGTGCAGTGCGGTGGTGCAGAGTGGCGGTGCAGAGTGGCGGTGCAGAGTGGCGGTGCGGTGGTGCAGAGTGGCGGTGCAGAGTGGCGGTGCGGTGGTGCAGAGTGGCGGTGCAGAGTGGCGGTGCGGTGGTGCAGAGTGGCGGTGCAGAGTGGCGGTGCGGTGGTGCAGAGTGGCGGTGCAGAGTGGCGGTGCAGAGTGGCGGTGCAGAGTGGCGGTGCAGAGTTGCAGTGCAGAGTGCAGAGTGGCAGTGCAGAGTGGCGGTGCAGAGTGGCGGTGCAGAGTGGCGGTGCGGTGGTGCAGAGTGGCGGTGCAGAGTGGCGGTGCAGAGTGGCGGTGCAGAGCGGCGGTGCAGAGCGGCGGTGCAGAGTGGCGGCGCAGAGTGGCGGTGCGGTGGTGCAGAGTGGCGGTGCAGAGTGGCGGTGCAGAGTGCAGAGTGGCGGTGCAGAGTGGCGGTGCAGAGTGGCGGTGCAGAGTGGCGGTGCAGAGTGGCAGTGCAGAGTGCAGAGTGGTGGTGCAGAGGTGCAGAGTGGCGGTGCAGAGTGGCGGTGCAGAGTGGCAGTGCAGGTGCAGAGTGGCAGTGCAGTGGTGCAGAGTGGCGGTGCAGAGTGGCGGTGCAGAGTGCAGAGTGGTGGTGCAGAGTGGCGGTGCAGAGTGGCGGTGCGGTGGTGCAGAGTGGCGGTGCAGAGTGGCGGTGCAGAGTGGCGGTGCAGAGTGGCGGTGCAGAGTGCAGACTGGCGGTGCAGAGTGGCGGTGCAGAGTGCAGAGTGGCGGTGCAGAGTGGCGGTGCAGAGTGCAGAGTGGCGGTGCAGAGTGGCAGTGCAGAGTGGCGGTGCAGAGTGGCGGTGCAGAATGGCGGTGCAGAGTGGCGGTGCAGAGTGCAGAGTGGCGGTGCAGAGTGGCGGTGCAGAGTGGCGGTGCAGAGTGGCGGTGCAGAGTGGCGGTGCAGAGTGGCGGTGCAGAGTGGCGGTGCAGAGTGGCAGTGCGGTGGTGCAGAGTGGCGGTGCAGAGTGGCGGTGCAGAGTGGCGGTGCAGAGTGGTGGTGCAGAGTGGTGGTGCAGAGTGGCGGTGCGGTGGTGCAGAGTGGCGGTGCAGAGTGGCGGTGCAGAGTGGCGGTGCAGAGTGGCAGTGCGGTGGTGCAAAGTGGCGGTGCAGAGTGGCGGTGCAGAGTGGCGGTGCAGAGTGGCGGTGCAGAGTGGCGGTGCAGAGTGGCGGTGCATAAGAAGGACATCACAGGCAAGTGGTGCAATATTCGCACATTCACAAGGAGATCACTAGCAGTACAGTACACACCACATGAACACACTCCATAACACATAGCAACAATACATTGGCATTTATAATGCCATTAGCTCAAACTCAAATAAATCCGAGCCCGGTTGCATTTCTAATGCTTGTTCTTCTTGCTGCTATACCTTGCCCGTGTAATAATAAGTCAGGTCAAACCATGATACATTTTTTATTGTTTTGAAAATTTTATAATTTATTCTTGCTTCCACTTTTTAAAAGGAGATATCGCGATATTAGAGTGGAGCAATGTTCTCATTAATTTTCCAACTCTCCGATACTGAAACATGCTTACATGTGGGCTCATTTTTAAGACATGCTGTGAGGGCATGTGGCACATTACTATTTTAACAACCTGCTGCTACTTGTGCTCTTAATCCTTTTTTTAACTTATAGTGCTATGTATAGACATGTTTGATCTGATTTACTTTAATACAACAATGTAATTATGTTGAGTAATGGTGATTGTTTTATATGCAAGTACTTTTATGGAAGGGTACATTTTCCGAATAAAGAAATTGAACTGAACTGGCCCAAGTAGCAAAATCAATTCCACCTGAGAAAGCAGTATGCATCAGTACCATCTGGAAGCAATCTGAATCAGTACTACCTGGAAGCAATATGCATCAATGCCTACGGCCGCAGGATATGTTTCCCCCCGTTAGTTCATCCCGGAAGGCCAAAAATTTGGGAGTGATCATTGACAGCGACCTATCTTTTGGACCACATATTTCCTCTCTCACTGGGAAATGTTTTGGCATCCTTCGGATGCTACGTAAATTTTTACCTTTAGTATCCATCGAGCACAGGAAAATTATCGTCCAGGCACTGGTTGGCTCCAGACTGGATTACGCCAATGTTTTATTTTTGGGGCTTCCCAAATACCTGGTCAGGCGTCTTCAAGTTGCTCAGAACTCTGCAGCCCGAGCGGTCTTCGGCCTCCCAAGAAGAGCCAGAGCCACTGCTCTTCTCTCTACTTTACATTGGCTCCCGATTGATAAAAGGATTCTTTTTAAAACTCTGACTACGACCTTCAAGGCCTTACATGGTATTGGTCCTAAATATATCTCCAATCGTTTGTCTTGGTATCAGCCCTCTAGATCTCTTAGATCTGCTGCGCTATCCAAAGTGAAGGTTCCCATTATCAAGCGCGCCAGAGCAGGAGGTCGGTCCTTCCGTTATCTAGCTCCTCGTGCTTGGAATGACCTCCCGATTTCTCTAAGACAGGCTTCTAGCCTGCTGTCCTTCCGAAAGGCCCTTAAAACATGGCTTTTCCCTTAGACCGCTGCTGCTTTTTTATGTGTGTGTTGCATGTCCCTTCAGTGTTATGTTTCTCCCTCATCTGGTGGGTACCTTCGAAAAAGCGCCGGGATGCTCCAAATGGAGTGGCCGTGCGCTATAGAAGCATAAATATAACATAACATAACATACGGCAATAACAAGTGTCAGTGGGCCCAGTCAGTAATTCGCTTCACCCGTAAGCCTCCGATTGGGGCCCATGGGGGTAACCTGGGTCCCCTCTTTGCAACCATGCACAGTGAGGCAGGCACCATGAGGTGCCCGCCACAGGTTGCAAGGTTTTCCCCAACCACCCCTTTTTAGGTCGAGCGTAGCAAAGGGACCTCTAGTATACTTTAGTATACCTTGTAAATGGGACAGGGGAGGTGCACGCGCTTTCCCTCGCCGATTTCACCTCGTGGGCGCGCACGCCCAGGCCGGCGCCGTGCACATCCCCTGTCCCACTTTCACTGCAAGTCAGCCTCTCGCGCGCACACCACACACCACACACCACACACCACACACACACACACACACCCCTAGACGTGTTACCATCCTTGTGGGGACTATGTGTGGATACCTGCCTTGTGGGGACTAACCTTTCCCAATGTTTTCAAGATGTACTAATTGCAGAAAAATGTTAAGAAAAAAATCATTACACAGGATCCTGCTTCAAATATGCAAATATACTTTAATTTAACCGCGCGCACCATACCATCATTATGGGGACTTGAACATGTGTTACTATCCTTGTGGGGACTTCCTCCAACATTGTCCATTGTGATTGAAAACATTCATGAACAAGTGGTTAAATGTTTTATTTCAATACAGTAGTTACATTATATGATAGGTTATTCATATATGAATTGCGGCTTGAGTCATCCGGGCACCCTTAAGATGGTTTTTAATAAATATGCATTTGTCACTACAAACATTAGCAAAGCAGGTCCACGTACTTAAACTTACATACACTGAACACATTTTCAGAGAGATCCATAGAGTTAAATGGTATGAAAAAAGAAAATAATAACTAGGAAAACCAATTGTCAAGCCAAAAATCATGCAGCGTGGAGATTAGCTAGATCTGTTTTCACGAACTGTCCACCTAGACGTCATCATTGAATGACCAGAGGTGGTACGGGAATGCAGTATTGTTCAAGTACTGATAAGGACAGTGTGTGATTATAGTGATGGCCAGGTCACCAAAGAGATGGTGTGTGACTAGAATTATTCCCAGGTCACCGCAGAGATAGTGTGTGATTATAGTTGTGTTCACGTCTCCTCGGAAATAGTGTGTGATGAAAATCATGTTGAACTCTCAGCAGATATAGTGGATGTTTTCAATCATGCACAGGTCCCAACAGAGATAGTTTGTAATTATACTGATGCCCAGGTCCCCACAAAGATAGTGTGTGATTATGCTCTTGCCCAGGTCCCCACAAAGATAGTGTGTGATTAGGCTCTTGCCCAGGTCCCCACAAAGATAGTGTGTGATTATGCTCTAGCCCAGGTCCCCACAAAGATAGTGTGTGATTATGCTCTTGCCCAGGTCCCCACAAAGATAGTGTGTGATTATGCTCTTGCCCAGGTCCCCAGAGATAGTGTGAGATTATAATAACGTTTACGTCCCCTCAGAGATAGTGTGTGATTATAACCATGTTGTAATCCCTACAGAGATAATGTTTGATACCATTAATGACCTGATCCCCACAGAGATAAAGTGTGATTATAGTAATGCTTAGTCCTCACAGAGATAGTGTGTTATTATGGTGGCACTCAAGTCTCCTCAGAGATAGTGTGGGTTGATAATCATGTTAAAATACTTACAAAGATATTGAGTATTTATAGTAATACGCATGACACTACAGAGATTTTGTGATCATAGTGATGCCCAAATCCCGACAGAGATAGTGTGTGATTATAGTCATGTTCAAGTCCACTCAGAAATAGTGTGTGATGATAATCATGTTGAAATCCCAGCAGAGATAGTAGATGATTACAACGATGCAAAGTTGCCCAGAGAAATAGAGTGGCGTTCTACTGATACTCCGGTCCACACAGAGATAGTGCATTCAAGTCTATTCAGAGATACTGTGTTGTGATAGTTATGTTGAAATCACAGCAGAGATAGTGGATGTTTTCAATTATGCCCAGGTCTCCACAGAGATAGTGTGTGATTATAGTGATGCCAAGGTTCCCACAGAGATAGTGTGTAATTATAGTGAGGCCCAGGTCCCCACAGAGATAGTGTGTGATTATACTGATGCCCATGTCCCCACAGAGACAGTGTGGGATTATACTGGTTCCCAGGTCCCCACAGAGATAGTGTGTGATTATACTGATGTCCAGGTCCCCACAGAGATAGTGTGTGATTATACTGGTGCCCAGGTCCCCACAGAGACAGTGTGTGATTATACTGGTTCCCAGGTCCCCACAGAGATAGTGTGTGATTATACTGATGTCCAGGTCCCCACAGAGATAGTGTGTGATTATACTGGTGCCCAGGTCCCCACAGAGACAGTGTGTGATTATACTGGTGCCCAGGTCCCCACAGAGATAGTGTGAGATTATACTTATGCCCAGGTCCCCACAGAGACAGTGTGTGTTTATACTGATCCCCACGTCCCCACAGAGATTGTGTGTGATTATGCTGTTGCCCAGGTCCCCACAGAGATAGTGTGTGATTATACTGATGTCCAGGTCCCCAAAGTGATACTGTGGGATTATGGTAATGTTCTAGTCCCTTCAGAGATAGTGTGTGATGATAACCATGTTGAAATCCCTACAGAGCAAATGTTTTATTCCAGTAATGGCCAGTTACCCACAGAGATGGAGTGCAATCATAGTGATTCCAAGGCCCCCTACAGAGATAAAGTGTTATTATAGTAATGCTCAAGTCCCCACAGAGAGAGTGTATTATTATAGTTGTGCTCAATTCTCCTCAGAAATAGTGTGAGATGATAATCAAGATAGAATCCTTACAAATACAGTGTGTATTTATAGTAATGCCCATAGGACTACATACGTTTTGTGTGATTATAGTGATGATCAAATCCTGACAGAGATTGTGTGTGATTATAGCGATAGTGTGTGATGATAATCATGTTGAAATCTCATCAGAGATAGTGGGTGTTTCAAGTCATGCCCATGTTCCAGAGGAAGTAATGTGTGATTATACGGATGTCCTGGTCCCCAATGAGATAGTGTGTGATTATATTGATGTCCAGGCCCTCACATAGATCGTGGGTGATTCTAGTCATGTTCAAGTCCCCACAGAGATAGTGTGTGATTATAGTGATGCTCACATCTCAACAGAGAAACTGTTTGATTTCCAAGTCCCCACAGAGATAGTGTGTAAGTATAGTAATTCTCAGGTCGCTAAAAAATAGTATGTGATCATATTGATGCCCAGGTCCCCTCAAGGATAGTGTGTGATGATAATCATGTTGAAATCCCATCAGAGATATTGGGTGATTATAATCATCCCCAGGTCCCACTAGAAATAGTGTGTGGTTATACTGATGCCTAGAACCCCAGAGATAGGGTATGAGTATAGCAATGCCCAGCTCCCTACAGAGATAGGGTGTGATTATAGTAATGCCCAGATCCCCACAGAGATAGTGTGTAAATATAGTGATGCCCAGGTCCCTGCATAAATAGTGTGATCATAGCGATGCTCAGATCCCCACAGATGTAGTGTGTTATTATAGTCTTGTTCAAGTCCACTCAGCAATAGTATGGGATGATGATAATGTTGAAATCCTTGCAGAGATAGTGTGTTATTATAATAATGCTTATGGCTCCACAGATGTAGTTTGTCATTATAGTGATAACATGTCATGTTAGTGATGACCAGTTCACCACATAGATAGTGTGTGATTATAGTGAAGCCCAGGTCCCCACAGAGATAATGTGTGATTATATTCATGTTCATGTCCCCTCAGAGGTAGTGCGTGATGATGATTGTGTTGAAATCCCTGCAGAGATAGTGTCTGATCTCTATGATGCCCAGGCCCCCACATAGATAGTCCATGATTACAGTGATTACCAGGTCTGCACAGTGATAGTGTGTAATTCTAGTGATACCCAAGCCTCTACAGAAATAGTGTGATTAAATTGATGTTTGTGGTCCCTCAAAGACGTGTGCGATCACAGTGGTGCTAAGTCCCCTCAGAGATAATGTGCGATGATAATCATTTTGACGTTCTTGCAGAGATAATGTGAATTTATAGTAATGCCAATGGCCCCAGAGTTGTAGTGTGTGATTACAGTGATGCACAAGTCCCCACAGACATAACATGTCATTTTAGTGATGTCTAAGTCCCCACAGAGATACTGGGTAATTATAATAATGTTCAAGTCCAATCACTAGATAATCTGTGATGATAATCATGTTGAAGTCTCTGCAGAGATATTGGGTCACCAAACCAATAGGCGCCCACAAATCACTGCTACAAGGGCCACCGAGTTACACAGCAACCAAAATATCTTCACCACACCGACCCCATCCCTGATCTCAGAATGCAAGCCTAAAAGCGATCTCCAGCCAGACCTCCCCCCACAACTCTCTCAGACCAGCACAAACCCAACTACACAATCCAGAGCACACACCCCCACTTCCCGGTCCTATGCCCCAAACCATGACCACATGATCCCACGCCTCGATAAAATCTAGATCTGACAAAATTACAGAAGACCTACACCAACTCAAGTCTGAACTACAGAGCCTAATACATTACACGACGGAGCTTGCCTATAAGAGATGACTGAAAAGGACTCCAGAAAGTAATACGCACATCCATCCAGAACCCAAAACGTACCACTCATGACAACCACAAAGCATTCCTTACAACAGGTTGGTAACCATCTCACCACCCCCTCTCACAAGATGGCAATTTGTACCCAGCACAACACTTCAACGAGACATGTCAGGCTTGAGGATACGCTATCGGACAATTACATAAACTCCCTTCTCCTCACATATAATCCTGCACACCACAAAAACCCAGACAACCTGGCTCCCATCCTAACAATTACCTCAAACCCTCACAGAGAACCTAAGCCTAAATCCAGAGAATTAAATGATTCCAACTTTAAGCAGGTTCCCAACACACAGACAACCTCAGTAGACACCAAACCACACCTGAAATGCATGCTTCTAAATTGCAGATCAGCCATGAAACACTCAGCGGACATCACTGACCTTATCAGTGCGCACAAGCTTGACCACTTACTCCTAACAGAAACATGGCTAAATGACTACTCTGCACCAATCCTAGACATATTAGTCCCACCTAGCTATGACCTTATAAGATCAGACAAACGGAATGGACAGGGTGGAGGCATTGCTTGCATACACTACAGTAACCTCGCGGTGAATCAGTTACAAATCGTTGAGCGATCCTCTTGTGCATACCTATGCATAAACATTGCGAGTAACAACAAACCACTATGTACACTACACATGATCTACCACCCTCCATGCAACAACCTCTCATTCATCGAACAAATCACGGAAATCGCCACTACCAATGTAGGACAACATTGCTCCCAGATCTTCCTCGGAGACTTCAACCTTCATTGGAATGACCCCTCAGTTAATAGCCTAAAATCCTTTCTAACAGATCTTAACGTGAAACAAATCTGTGACAGCCCTACACACAACCTTGGTGTGACCCTGGACCTAATCCTTGCTAAAGCAAACTCTATTCAACTCAATTCTATTGTCCCATTCAACTGGTCAGAACACCACTGTATCACCTTTCTCATCACCGAATCAGTGAGGACACATAAACCACAACTTAAGAAACCCAGACAATGGAAAAGGATCACTCGCGACATACACCTTAAGGACTTGACATCCCTCAGCAATAACATCTTGCCTCTTCCAGCTGACATGTCAGATGTCCATGATCTTATAAACCACTACAACAACTCCATGATGACCATTCTTGATACAGTTGTGCCATTACCGCTAAAAAGACTATCCACTAGAAACTCCAAACCATGGTACAATGGGAGCCTAAATGAAGAAAGACGCAATTTGAGACTAACTGAACGAGATCCTTACCATCCCTAGAACACCTCAAGCACATGTGATCACTAAGGAATACCTACAATAAACACATCAGAAACTCAAGAGCAAATTTCTTCAGAGTTTAAGTAGACAAAACCAGAAATCGTCCAAAAAAACTTTTAGAAATTATCAAACATCAATCTACTCAAAAACCCAACCCCCACATAATGGGATCACTTCCGCTGCCACCCTTAAACATATTTGCCTCCTTTCTAGAAAAGTCTAAAAAGATTTAAAGTGATCTCCAAACAACAGTTGAGCTTCTCCCAATGACACCTCCTAATAGCCCATGCCCTCCTATGATCGTTCAGCCCCCAGACCCACAAAGACTCACCCTCAAAAATAACGCGTCATCGGACACTGTCAAAACCTTTGATGAAAATGCCATTCTTAATATCTTAACAACACTTAAACCATGAAACCACTTCTGTGACCCTCAACCAGCTAACATCTTCAATGAGATTAAAACTTCTTTCCTCCCTCTAAGATGGTGAATGCTTCACTACTCCAAGGGGCTTTACCAGACTGCCTAAAATCAGGGCAGGTAACCCCCATTAAAAAAAATCCCATAGTAGATCATACAAAGCCAGATAACTTTCATCCCATCTCCACCATTCCCTCTCTGGCAAAGCTCCTTGAGAAATGCATACATATCCAGCTATGCAATCACATTGATCAGTTCTACCTTATTGACTAATTTCAATCTGATTTTCGTCAGGGCCACAGCACGGAAACAGTCCTTACACACATAGTTGATGACGGCTTAAAATGCTAGATCAGATCAAATCTTGCCTCCTAATCCTCCTAGACCTATCCTCAGCCTCCGACACAGTCAAACATGATAGCCTCCTTGAATTACTTAAACACAGAATGGGATTATCAGCGGTTGTCCTGAATTGGTCTGCCTCATTTCTACACAACAGAACTCAAAGAATTAAGGTTAACCAATCCTTATCTACTACCATTTCGGTTAATATAGGAGTCCCTCAGGGGTCCACCTTATCACGTACTCTCTTTAACCTGTTCATGGAGCCTCTAACCGAAAATCTGAAAATTTCCAATGTACAATACCACATGTATGCAGAGGACACCCAACTATACCTTATAAATCTCCTCCCCTGAGGGTATCTGTCTACTCAACATAGCTCTGCTAAAAACCCAAAACAGGCTAACCAGAAACCACCTTGAACTCAACTTGCTCAAAACAAAATTCCTGTTAATTGCCCCACCAAAACGACCCCTCGGCATCGAAGATTGGATGAAACATTTAACATCCTTGAACTGCCTTACACATATTATAGATTTCACAAGATCACTAGGAATTACACTTGACAAGAATCTCAACATGCAGGAACACATCAGCTCAGCCACCAGAGGAGCAAACTTTCAAATGAGCATTCTAAGAAAAATAAAACCCTTCCTCCCCTTCGACGATCTTAAATCAGTGGTGCAAGCTCTAGTGATCCTCAGCTTAGACTATGGGAGTGCTACCATATGTGATCTGCTGAGATCCAAGTTGGCTCTTCAAAGGGCATCCCTTAACTCTGCGGCAAGGCTCATCACTGGATCAAAAAGGTACAACCACATCCCTCCAGATGTAAAGGCACTAAACTGGCTTCCTTACGAGGCAAGGATTCAGAGGAAAATTGCTTGCATGACCCAAAAAGCCCAACACTTCGACACACCGAAGTACCTAGCTAACAAACTGGAATGGTCTGCAGGTGGATGATCATGTAGAAGCACCAGCACCTTACTGTTGAAACCTCAAAAAGTTTAAAAAAAGAAATCCTACAACCGAGCATTCTCCGTATTGGCCCCTAGAATTTTGAATTCCCTGCCCCCGGAAATCAAACTGATCCCTTCAATCACTTCATTAAAAAAATAAGTCAAACTGTTTTAATGAACAAATCTCTACCCTGAACCCACAGACTCATGCTCTGGATACTGATATGTTGCAGTTCTTAACTAGGGCTTGCACTCGCCGTCTGAGTTGTGGTTTATAACCCACTATCCCACTCCTGATTTGCAAAGGACAAAGTCCGCGTACATGTTTTTTGGTTATCTGTTTTCTACCTATTGAACTATTTGTAAAGTGCTCTGATACCTGTCTAGGGTCAAGTTTGCGCTATATAAAACTTTATAAATAAATAAATAAAATAAAATGGGTGATTATAGTGATGTCCAGGCCCCCAAAGAGATCGTGTGTGTTCATAGTGGCGTTCAGGCTCTCACAGAGATAGCTTGTGATTACAGCTGTGTTCAAGTCCCCTTACAGAAAGTGTGTGATGTTAATCATATTGCAATTCCTGCAGAGATAGCATGTTATGACAGTCATACTTAAGTTCCTGCAGAGCTAGTGCATGATTATAGTCATGTTCACGTCCCCCAGAGAGAATGTGTAATGATAAACATTGTGAAACCCTACAGAGATAGTGTCTATTTATAATAATGCTCATGTCCCCACAGAGATAGTGTGTGCTTATAGTGATGTCAAAGTTCCCCCAGTGATAGTGTGTGATCATAGTTGTGTTCAAGTGCCCACAGAGATAGTCTGTTGAGATAGTTTTGCTCATGTACACACAAAGATAGTCTGTGAGATCAGCGATGCAATAGTCAAGTGAGGAAATGAAAGGATTTGGCTGCCCAAAAGTGTTATAGTTCCACATAGTACTATCAAGCTCATATTACTTTATCTCAAAGGTGAAAGGTTGATCAAATGAGAGACTAACTCAGTTAACCAAGTATGCTTCTGAAAAAAAAATATGGAGACTCGCACCCACCCACCCTCCTAGCTGTCATGCTTCATTATTGGTCTGCTCCTCAGCAGGACCCCAATACTGGTGGCATGGATGGGCTTGACAGTCTTTTGAGCACTTTGATGGAGTATTTTTTACACACTAAAAGGGATTCACAAGAAAATTCACATAAAACTACCTATAAATCACCAGATGGGAACTTATTGTGGTAATCTATGGTAATGTAAAAATCTTAGTGGGATCTTGAAGGATAATCAGTGAAGCCCATTCCTCTAGAGGGGACGTTATCATCCCTGCTTCTAGTGGGTGGTTTGTTGGCTAGGTTTGAGAGGTTGATGGGAGATGGAGTCGTTGGACTGTACTTGTGGCTGCACTGTTGTGTTAGTGGTGTCTAGGTTTGTCTGCCCTGCGAAGTTCCTCCATGGGCGTTGCATGGGCGTTCCAACGCAACTCCCATGGTATTTGGCTCCTTCCCATGGTTACCAAAAGTGGTAGACCTGGTGTGAGAAGTTGGCCTGATATATGATGCTCACTAGTTCTAGTGATCACCTTGTATCAGTCCAAACAACCCTTATGGTGATTGGTTGTAAGTCAACGTTATAGACCAGCTATCCTAATGGTAGCATGGACAAAGCAGTCTTAGGCTAAACTCTTTTGGCATGTGAAGCCAGCTGTTTTACCACAATATAACCCCTTGAATACCAGATGAAAGGACACCACACAGGTTGTTATGAAAATAAACAATATATTTATTAATAACAAACACCTCTGAACTCTTTATGAGGTCAGAGGGCTAAGCACATGACAATCTCTTAGGAAAAATACGTTAAGTTGCACAAAATTACAATGGTGCCCTAGGGGCACGACAAACCATATACTAAGTAAGTGGAATGTGAAAGTCGATAGAAGGAATGGAGCTGTCCAGAGGCTGTAGGATCGATGGGACCACGCTACACTAACTCTAGGTAAGTAATAGGAGGCCCACGGAACGCGTGTGCAGAGTGTGAACTCACACGCGAGATGCGTAACAACGTCTATGGACAATACAGTTCAAGTTAACGGTAAGTACGGACCATCCTGACTAGGTAGAACAAAAACGACTGTGGAACTGGACACTAGGACAGTTAAACTACCCTTGAGCACCAAAATGCTCTCTTTACCTCACCCACGGGCAGCGGGTGCATAGGTGCCAAAGTGTGTCGGGTTCTCGCGTTGAAGTCAATGGAGCCTGAAAGAAAAGATGCTGCAGGCGACCAGGAGGAAGATGTCCGGTGCAATCCAAGGGTGGATTGGTGAAGAAGAGGACCTGAAAGCAGAGGGGACAATGTTCACAGTCACTAGCCAGTGACTGGAGTGGAACCAGGAAGGAACCAGATGTCGTCGGCGCGATCAGGTGAAGAGTGGACGCTCGACTCTGCAGCCACGTGGACCCGGAGGTGTCTTTGATGACCAGGATGGAGGCACGAGCTGTCCCACACAGGCTCTCGCTGTCGGCGGTGTTGGATCCGGAATCGGCATCAACAGGCCTTGGCAAAGGAAACCCACGCGGTGAGGAGGAAAAGCGCCTGGTGCGGACTAGGAGAGTCCGAGGTGCCCCTCTTTGGGAAGGGAGCAAGGGCCAGTCTGGAGCAACCAGACCAGCAGCAAAGATTCAAAGGTTCGTCGTCTAGGAGGCCACTAGCCAGCCGTCAAGTGACCAGACAACGCGTCGAGCAGCAACAAAGCAGAAGGGCCCCACGCAGATCTTGTGGATGCTGGAGGGCTGATCTACGGTGCAGGGGCTGCTCGGGGAGGGGGCTTCTCAGTCCCCAAAGCACTTGGTCGAGTTTACCTCGGGAGTCGTGCTGGAAGCGAAGTGCAGTTTCTTTCAAGATGGCCGGTCCCACGTGTCTCGTCGCACCCACGGGGCTCAGCTTTGCTGCAGATGTGAGTTGAGGTCGGAGAGGTCTGGGAATCCGGGTCTTGTTGGGCTCTGAAGTCTGGATCCTCGAGGGAAGACAACAAAGTGAAGCCGCTGGACGCTTGGTGGTGCCTGCTTGTGAAGGGTGGACACTCCTTGCCCACAAGGGAGATTTCTTCAGTCTTCTGTGGAGCAGAACGTCGAAGTCCAGAGTTTCTTCTTGTAGAGTACTTCAGGATTAATCTAACTTGGAATGGGACCAGCTCCTACCTTTATCCTGCTAAAGGGGGGCTGCACTACTGACTAGGTCCCTCCCCTGTGTGGGACCAGGAAGGGGGGTGGCTACACCCCCTATCCTTTGTCCGGCTTCCCGCCAGAGCTGGGGCAGGGATGCCCCAGCAACTGGTTTGAACCGGTGTATGCACAGGACACCTTGTGTGCCCCGGGCTTGTCTCATTCCTTTCAGGCCTATCCTACCCGATACACAAAATCCTGTCTGGGGTGGTGCTAGCACCTCCCAAGGCAGGAAACCCTTTGTCCAAGCCTCCCTCGCTGGAAGGACTCACAGCAGCAGGAGGTCAGACTTGTGTCTGTGGTGGCAGCATCCATTTTGTGATTCCAAGGCTCGAGGTAACTTTAACCGGGGTTCTCAGTTACATACATGTCGTGTCCCTCTAGAAGGGTGGAATGCTACCCCCGTCGCCAGAATTGGCGAGGGGGTAGTATTCCAATTCGTATGACACCTTACTCGACATGTTTTGATAATGTTATACCAGAGTTAGCATTTAACAGCGAGGATTATAATGCTCTTAAGAGTATATGGTATAGCGTTATCATGGAACAGCTATAAGGACTTGGTTCCGCAAGCTGCAAACGGGCTCAGCTCATGCCAGAGCAGCATCTCACATAATTCCAAGCACTCTGCCTTCAGGATTGATAAGGCCTTCCATAGGAGTGACTGATAGGAATATATGTGTCCATTTTAGGTTTAGATATAGGTAATTATATCTAAAGCAAAGGGTGATTACACCACCTTGCCCCAGCTGTCGTGCAGCCAGTTGTGTCTGTTTAGCTGGCCAGCCAGGGGTGGCATAATACATGCTTCAGCCCCTGGTAGGCCCTGGGAACACCTATGCCCTAGGTACCTATGGTACACTGTACAGGGACTGATAAGGTGGCCCAGTACCAATTGGTAAATGCACCTAAGGTACATGGTTATCAATTTAGAGAGAGAACAGCTAGGCTGTGGGTCTGATTAGCAGGCCCATAGCCAGGAAAAGTCGTAAACCAGTGAAGCAAAAAGCAAAAATCTGAGGTGACCATAGGACTGCAGAACCCACTCTCCTACACCTGGGAACGCACTAAAAAGATGCGCCTTCTCAGGGGAGTTGTAACAAGGAGAAATGTATCCTCATTACTTCGTTCTATGTGTCCTGCATTTTGTAGCACACATAGAAAGAGAAATATGCCTCTCAAGATTGTTTTTGTGCAGTAAGGTGCCACTTCCTGCACAAAAACAATCCTGCATGCAACAGAGGCACCCTTGCACCATGGTGCAAGAATGCCTTCGTCGGCACTAGGCAGCGAAAACGGTGCCAGTGCAGGGACAAAGGCAGGAATGTGCTGTATTCTTTTAAATATGGTGCATTCTTTCCCTTTCATGCAGCGCAGCACAGCAAGCTGACTTGCTGTGCTGCACTTCATGACTTTCTAATAAATGTGCCCCTAAGTCCTTAATGAGGGAATTAGTATGAAATGTTTTTTTGGCCATGAATGCCACCTAATTAGGCAATATGGCATCATGGCATAATTTCTGGAATTTCATGTAACAAGTGTGAAATGAAAATCCAGAAATTATGTGAAGTATGTCAGCATAGTTTAAATTTGAACGCCTTCTCACCCGCACTAATTCGTTCTATTGTGTTTTAATTTCTATTTGTTGCACACGAACGCCTTGTTTAGTTTAGTCACGTTTTTTAATATAACGCACCGTTTTACCTCTTGTTCGTGAACACCCCTTACATAACTACTAGAACCTTAACGTTTAGGTTGATATTACTTGGTGATTTTGCTAACCTTTCACACGGCAATATTCATTAGGTGGTGGATATTGTTCAGAGACATATTCACATTAGTGATGTACATTATATGTTTTTCACTAGATATTCCCCAGATGAAGGCAGTAGCCGAAATGCATTGGGAATGAAAAATAAATGTAGTATGGATACCCAGGAGTGATATAAAAAAAACATATTGTTTACTTACCTGGATGCAGTAATTGATGAATAAAATCACTTACGGTTGAATAAGAAAAAGGAACATTGATTGGTTTATTACAAGGTTGAAACTACCTGTAGTATACAGCCACTAATCTGTGCCCAAGGAGACACCAATACATGCGTGCTGGTGCTACTTCAAGGGTTTTGATGCCCTCCCATTGATTGACTTTCCCTTTCACTCATGCGCTTGCTTCTTCTTCATGTCCCAGCTTGTCAATCTTGTGTTTCTCCCTATCATGGAGCATTCCCTCATTACAATCCCTTTGCTTGGCTGTCATTTATTTTTGCACTGCTTGCTTTTCCAGTACAACTTTTTCTTTTGTGTGAAGTACTCTTTGAGAGTGCATGAGATTTCAGACTGTATTTCATGTACTTCTCTCCTCCCGCTCTGTGTTGGTCTCTTGCTCTCTTCCCCAAGCCCTTAATCCTCCCTCTTGTGTTCACCTGTGTGCTTCTCCTCATTATTTCCCCTTCCCATGCCCTTTTTTCTGCTTTTTTCCAACCCCCATGTTTAAGGTCTCCCCCTCTCCCTGTTACTTTCACAGCCAGCATGTCTCCGTCAAGCCCTTCCCCTCTTGTGTAGCTTTTGCGTACCCCTTCTATCCCCCTTGTTATTACGCCATTCTCCTACCCTGTGCTGCTTTGCTGCTCCCCCTCTCTTCCCAGTGTTTATTCTGCCTGTCTTCTTTAAATAAATATTTTTGCGTGTTTTATTGTCTTTTTAGTTACTGATCCAACACGTATTGATAACTAAAAAGACAAACGAATGTCTGCATCATTTTGTAGGCTTGTGCATGTGCAGTGCGGATAAAAACCATTGGCAAAGTCAATAGGTGACAAATGTGAGACCTATTGACTTTGCCAAAGCGTGTTATATAGTGCCACCATAATACCTTACAGAATACTCAGAGGACCTAGACACATCCGTTTAGAGTATGCCTCAGAACAATGTTATATGGAGCACTCCGACTCGCTTGAAAACACAGCCTTCCCAGTGTCCGACCATGACTCACTTAAAAAAATCTACCAATTATGTTTTTAAAAGTTTGTTTACAAAAGAAATTCTATCCGGGTTGAAGAAGCCCACAAGCATGCATTTTAAAACAAAGTGCCCTTTTTGGTTCAAACCGAAGCATTAAGAACAAAATGGGCCACTTAACCTGTTACAATTGGTGTGGAACTTTATTTGCTGATAGCGTTAGTAGTTTCTGTGATAGGAAGGATTTGGATAAAATAGCTCAAAATAATTAGCTTCTGAAGGGATCGGAGACATCAGACACGTATCCTTGTGGCTGGGTGCAACCTCCTGATATAGATCCAGTCGGTAAAGAACACATTATTTAATTTCAAAATAACTTCTTCTACAGCAATAACTTCCTAAGAACCTGTTACTGCTTGCACTTCTAAACGGATGTATTGTTTTCACTGGAAAATAACTGTGTCCAGGAGCACTGGATCAGAAAGAGGCCTGCTTGGATGCTTCAGCCGATTCACGCGCTCCTCTGCAGAAAGGTGTGCTCTTTGATGAGCGGCCCATCCCCCAGTCTGGAAGAGGCATGAAGTTCAACAGCCGTCAGCGCATTGGTCTCTTGTCCTGCTAATGAGTCTTTTGTTATGCGCAATTGTGCATTTGCAAATCTGTGGCGGCGCATCCTGAAGCCTTGCCTTGAGTTTGTTTGCAGGCAAGCAAGCATACTTATCCCCTCTCCAGACACAGAGAAAAGGGCGAGGTAAAAAAGAGACGACTCCCTTCTCGTCATGGGATTGTTTTGTTTTTCACTTTTGCAAAGTCGTATTTACTTTTACACCACCTGCATTGTTTTCAGCGAGGAGCTATCAGGCCCGATTTTCAAAGCAGCCATCTGAAGAGGACTCTCTGAGTTTAAAAGAATTCCGATCATGCATCTCCTTTTAATGACCGGTGTGAATGTTAAAATGTTTTTAATGAGACGGGCATAGATGTAACACACGCATAGAAAGTAAAGTGTGCAATAAGGTTGTGCAGGGGTATTTAGAAAAGATGGAGGTGCTTCCAGAAGCCCTACAGTATAAACACACAGTAATCCATACACAGATTGATATTGAAGGCAAGTTTACACAACTAAGATGCCTATGTGTACATTTACAATCTTGTGCATTAGACTTTTTTTTAATTCAGCATAGATTACAGTAGATTCAGACAATATTGGTTAAGGCGCATTTTTTTGGTTGTAAAAACACATATGGCAGAGTTTTATCAGAGATGTGTATTGAGAATGTGTGCATTTGCCAAACCTAATAGAAACATACCACAACACTACAAACTCAACTATGTCATGTTATAGTGTTTGTTTGAAAGACGTTTGCCAAACTTAAATATCTATAATTGCATATGTCTAAAAAGGACAACACTTATTTATTTGTTTTGTTTTCAGCTCATGGCCTAGTCTCTAATTATGAAAACCAATGGTAGGCCAGTGCACTTTAGCAGGCTCATTCACTTTGCATTTTAATGTAGCATTTATTTATTTGCTATGCTGTTGCAAAGTTGTCATGAGTCCTGATGCAGGCAAGAACACATTTCTACACTTATCAATGGTTGGGTACTAAAATAGCCATAATCAGAGCCACTGGAGTCAGGTGGCAGGGGAGCACCATATTATACAGCAGAGTTGATTAAATTAGGTTGCCAGAAAAGGCAAAGTATGTGGTAATGTGCCACATTTTTCATAGCACTACTTCTTTATTTAGTCATTTTTACTCATGGTAATGCTGCCTGGGCAAAGATTTCACCTAATTAGTACCAGTTTAACAACCAAGTACACTAATGAAAGATGACCAATTAACCTTTCTGAAGGGTCTTCGAAGATGCGCAAACACTTATCGCCACATTTTTAGTAACCTTAGATCCGTTTGAGCCAGAAACAAATTGTTTTGTTAAAATCTGCAGATTATGCAGGTAGTGATGATGGACTATGTAGCAGATGCAGCAAATCCTTAATTATGGGATAAAAGGAGTGGCTGAGGCATCGCATAATTTCACAAGCTCTCCCCATAATTGACAAACAGTGAATATTTCCACTGGACCCTAGTGCTGTAGCATGTGCTACACTAATAGTAACTATGCACTTGTTTATTTGGCTTATTTGGCTGTTATGTGGATTATGACTTGCAGTGTTAAAAATTACTGGCAGGTTCAGTTTATTGGATTTGTTGCTTTCACTTTCGCCTCTTTAAATGTACCATACTTTAGTTTCACAAGATGATCTAGCTTGGATGTCCCTGTGGTTACTTGGTAAGAGTTCAGTGTGCTGTTCATAAGTGACTTGTTATATTGGGCCGCCCATAAGGACAGCCTAATTTCACAATTCAACAGCTCATTCCACTTTAATGTGCAGCCGCTCTGTTTGAGAAAACACTTGGGGCCATATGTATGAAACTTACATTTTGCGATTCTCAAATAGCGAATAGCTATTTGAGAATCGTAAAATGCTAAGTATGTAGGATTTGCAAATAATTTTGCGAATCCTACATATTCCTCAACTGCGAATCGCAAATTGCAATTCACATTTAAGGAATACCTCCCAATCATTCATTCCTATGGGCCTAGAGGCCCACAGAAATGAATGGGAAGACATTCTCAATTTGCGAATCTCAATTAGAGAATCGCAAATTGAGAATGCAATTTCAAGGATGCCACGGTGTCAAAAGGACACCCTGTTGTACCCCTGAAATGTCCATGTGTGCCCATGTGGCCACATGCATGCTCTAAGGGCATGTATGTGCGCCACATGGTACTTTAAAAAATGCAAAAAAGTGCATTTTTCAAAGAAATCGCAAATTACCACCAACTTTAAGTTGGTGGTAATTTGCGATTCCTAATGGCCAAATTGCACTTTTTCTGGGCCTCATACATTGCATTTAAGGAATCGCAATTTGCGATTCCTTAATTGCAATTGCAAAATAGGGAATTGCAAATTTGCAATTCCTTATTTTGCGAGGCTGTTTTGCTTACATACATACCACTTAGCTATTTTGCGATCGCAAACGCCGAAATTCACAGAATTTCGGCGTTTGCGATTGCAAAATTGCCTTCATACATATGGCCCTTGATTTCTCCTCCTAGGCTACACAGGAAGGAAAACCCAAGTCTTTGAATGGTAAAATGTATTTTGCTGATCAGTGCAATATGTACTAGTCATTTCTGCTTTTCTCATACAGCGCCCCATACAATCTTCGAATAATGGGATTATGCATGGACAGGTATAAAATGTCCCCCAGACTTAAAGTCTTTCATCCTATTCAGGGTGACTTTGTTCAAGTTGTAAATGAGATTTGGGTATCATTCTACAGCTATAATATTGTAAATGTCTTCTTAATGAAAAAACGAATTTATAGGTTTTCATCTTATTGCTGTTTGAGAGTCAGAACATAAATTTACACCAGTATGTATTTTTCCATAAACAAATGTGATAGATGTCTGTGTTGCATGGTTTTGCTCTTTAACCCCTTGCATGCTGCCGCGATTCTGCGCCTGTGCGGCACTTTTATTGAGTGGGCGGGTTTATGACGGCCCCCAGCCGTCATCAGCACACGAGCACTGTAGTGCATGACGGCTGGGGGCCGTCATCAGCATGCATGGGGTTAAAGGCTGCAAATTGTATTTGTGCTGATCTAATAATGAATTAATATAGGATCTGACTTAATTTTCAACGGTAGATTGAATTTAAATTCATCATCGATAAAGTCATCCTTCAGCCTCAAAAATACAAACTTATCTATTCATCCATCCATCCATTCTCTCTCTGTCATCGATCTTCATGCACAGATTCAGGAACGCCATGGTAATTTTTGAAAGCTATGTCTTCTTGTGGGTTATGCCAAGGCAACTTCCAATTAGACCCCTGGATATTTCAATTTCAAGGTGTTGTTTGTAAGCTTCATCCTCTTGTGGGTTTCCGCCTACTCTTGTTCTAGGTCGAAACACTAGAAACAGCATTTTTCTTTTGGTGGCACCCACTTCTAACCTAGACCATTCTTGAAACAGTTGGTGGCATTTGGGAAACACCGACTGCCCATGGTGTTTAACTACATGGTTCCTAGGTAGTTTACCATCCTCCCCAGGGCGAGTACCCATCAATGACTATGCCAAACATGCAGCTTGGTATAACACATCTTTATTCTTCTGTGTGGAACTGTGAACTCAGCAGTGTAAATCAGTCTGCAACACATTCAGCTCTAACTCTTATGGCACAGCTCTACTGGGTCCATCAGGAGCTAAAAGGGGTCCATCATTGCAAACTAGGCTGGGTCTGGTGGTTCAAAGGACTAATGCATTCACTGTAGGGGCCTGTGTTTGACCACATGCTCACAGGTTCAAATCACAGCGGGTCCACTCAGACTCTCATCCTGCTGGGGTCGCTCAAATGAGTACCATTGAGTTGTGTAAAAATAAACCTCCGTTATACAGATACCCTTCTGGGTCAACGTGCGCTTTACAAATACACGTTATGTTAACTCGCAAGGCACTACATCATCCCCTCTGTTACATGAAAAATGAACAATGCAATTAAATCACTTTAATAAATCTTTTTGGTGCTTTAATTGTTTGGCCTGATCCCCTCATTGGAAACTGGGAATTGTCACACTCAATGTCCAGGATCTGCGTTGATGGGGAAGGTGAACATCAGTAACTGGTATAGCAGAATCAGTCTCTCCTTCAACGTGTAGATCTGAAGAACAAGAAGTTACACGCAAAAAGTGAGAAGAGTCTCTGGTAATAGATTACACATGGTGCTGGGCAGTCACCACGTGTCCCTTGGTGGAAACCACTTGAAAATGATCTGCACCTGGTGTGGGAGCCTTCGATCTCCTCTATTAAAGACAAAGTTTTTTGCGTGTTGTCTTTTGTCAGCATAAATTTTCATTTTTTGTTAAGAACCAAGTCCTTTGCACAAACTGCGCTCACGTCTTCCTTTCTATGATTGGTCCACTGAGGAATTTTGGCTGTCTCATTGCTCTCCCAAACATCATTGTCACAGGACTTTCACCTGTGGTCAAGTGAGATTTTGAATGATAAGCTCTTAATATAAAATGTGACTCTAGTTTTTAAATGGAGCTTTTCAAGCGTAGCCTGCTGCACTGCTTTCTTTAGTGAACCCATGAAGCTCTCAACAAGGCCATATGCCTGCGGCCAGAGAGGTCTTCTGATACTTTATATTCAGCTGCTATAAGGACTCTTTGAATTCACAACTGTTAAACTGTGGGCCAAGATTTCAATATGGCTGGAACACCCCATTTTGCAAAGATCCCATCCTGTCCCTTAATGGCTTGTTTTTTTAGTGATAGTTGAGAGATCCTCAATTTAAAAAAAATCATGAGTATTCATCCGCAATCTCCATCAGGTGATGTCTATTGTCAAGTATACTGAAAAAGTCAATGGCTACTCTTTTCCAAGCATGCTTCAGGAGTTTTGGCATGTTTAAGGTATGTTGAATAACGTTAGTAGAAAGGCAGTGGCACAGATGAAAGGCCTTTAATTCCTTTTCAACCCTATCATCGTTGTACAGAAACCAGATTTGGTCTTTGAAAGCGTGTTTTGTGGCAACAATTCCATGATGGTTTTCATGGGTATCTGTTTCTGAGGACCTTGCTGGTCCCCCTGAGTGGCTCCCTACTCGAGTTGGTCACCTAAACGAACTCCAAGTGACTGAATTACACCTAGAATGTATTTTACTGAAATGTTTGGGCTAAGTGTCAAATTCTTTGATTTTGCCAATGCTTTTATGAGGTTGAATGAAATGCTTTGGTTTAATTTATCTTGTAAATTCTATATTTATAGAACCCTATGGTGGATCTTTTTCAAAGTGGTGTCTAAATATAGATAAAAAGACAGTCACATTTTATAAATTGCAGTCAGATTTGTTTGGTGTCTTGTTGATTCCTTCTTTAATTGTTTTGGTGCTGTGTATATGCATTACACGTGTTTCTTTGTGCAAGTCTTGCTGCTCAGAGCCACAGCTACACAGGGTTGAACTGAAGGTTTGACAAACGAAACCTAAGGGACTCAATGGGTTGGTAAGTGTGTTACATAGTGAGGTCTTACAACCACACAACAATACATCCCATTGTCTCACTGAAAAAAGAAAGGTTAAAGTGCCATAATAGTGAGGCATGGTAATAATATCACACTTTACATAAAAAACCCTAGAAATTCACTGAAAAAAAACCCATTTAAAGTAACGCTAGAGGACCTGATTCACAAAGGGACTTACCTGTTGTAATGTTACTAGTGCCGGGTCTCTGCACTCACGGCAGAACCCTCAACTCTCATGTGAAATCTCTGCACTTTGGGCAGAATCTTCACACAGCACACTGCAGAGAGTGTGCTGTGTCGAGGTTATGCCCCGAGAGTGTAACTTCATCCCTTTGTGTGGAGACACCGCCACGGCAGCAGAGACTACATGCAAGTCCCTTTGTGAATCAGTCTCAATGTAGTTGAAAATGTCTGTCATAAAAAACTCTGAAATTAAAAAATTATAGTTTACTGACCTAACTGTAACTTACACCTCGCCATGCCCTGCTTATGACCTCAATATCACATCACAGCAGTGTCAGGATACCCTTGCGCAGGATAGTGTGCGTTACACATAAACATAACATCACTCATGATATGCTCAGGCATCAGTGATGACAATACTGATGATATTTCAAATAACATAATTGCTGATTTCACTGATGACATCACCCAAGCTACTGCAGGGGTTTGCTGCTCCTTGGCGGCAAACTCCCACCACAAATGGCATTGACTAGGCCTTGCGGCCAATTTCCGTGGGTAGGCAACTGCTCTGTGTGTGGTTTTTGAAAGTGCAGTTGCATGTTTCCATCCTAGTCAGGCATTTAGAAGCGAGTCCAAGCAGGGTTGGTAATGATGTATACTCATTGCCTCAAGTGCGGTCATTGCCGGTAGACCTACCTCGTCTCTGCAATCCTGGAGATTACAGAGTAGGACCCCATCTTGCAGCCTTAATGGTGATTGGAACTCACTTCCAGCATTAAAAATGACCCAAACCTACATAGTTCCGCATAGAAAAATTATGACTGAGTACTTGCCAGCAAACTTTTCACATAGTGGTTTAATAGTCACTAAAGTCACATGCATCTTCTTAGAGGACAATCTTCCGACTTGAATGGCCACAAGTAACCCTAACTAGAAACTAGCTAACAGTGCAGGAAGTGGAGCCAGGTCCATAGTTGCACCCGAGCTGGTGCAGAACCGGAAGTGGGTTCAGGGGGCACAGGTAGCACGAGGGCAGACCTGTAGGCAAATTCTGACTGGAGGCCGTGAAGATCCTTGGGACCTTCTGGTGAACCAGAGGACACAGCTAAATGTCAAAGATATGTAGCATGCTGCTGCAGCAAATGACCTGACTTGTGAAAAGCTCAGAATTGGCTCCTCAGGAGATTGGGAGAATGACCGGCTGGCACATTGATGTACTCACACCTTTTCTGGAGTTCACGAATAGTGGGAAGTGGAAAGGTCCTCAATGGACTTCTTGTGCTTCTTCTTGGACTTACCTGATGACTTTCTGAAACATAATTGAGACAAAGATCTGCCACATGAAAGACTTTGGGAGCAGGAACAGCACCTTCCTTTTGAATTAGACACCAATCGTATTGCGGAGTCTTTGAATGTTAGCAATGTAGAGTTTCCTTGTGCGGTCCTGTATAGCATTCAGATTCATCTAGACGCAGTTGTCGCGAACTCTGGAATTCTATTCAAATCCCAGATACCACAGGCATGCCTTGTGAGGATCTGTCAAAGGCATCTTTTTGCAACAACCTTACAAGAGTTCAACTCTGTTATTTTTGGATTTTCCCTTGCATACTGTAAAATTGAAAAGAATTGTTAGGAAAGTCTTGTCAAGTGAAAAATTAGATCTGGATGTGCATGTGAAGGAGAGGAAAGAAAGGATCTGGTGTGGGTGTTGCTAATATGCAGCCCAGCGCTTGTCTTCTGGAGCAGCACAGATAAGGCTTTGAGTTGCCCAACACGACCTGCAAGTGCAGTACTACGGCCTTCCAGTTCCTAGTTTGATGTTCTGGAATATTCACAAGATGCGGTTAAAAGTATCGATCAGACAAGGGTTTTGGCACCTCCTCAAAAAGAATTCGGAGCACTGAGGAAGCAGGAGTTTTTCTTACCAGATGCTACTGGGGAAAAGGTCTCAGTTCTCCTGCAGCTCTCCCTTACCTCCTGCTTTCTCAGTAGTGCTTGTTTTCACACAGCAGACTGGACTCCTCCCTTGGATTTTGCTGTCAGAGATGTCCAATCAGCCATAAAAGTAGAAAAACATGTGTTAATGTGTTCAATTTTTTTGGGCTGGTTGGGCTACTCTCTCAGCAAAATAAAGAGGAGGAGCCTAATTGGCCCTATCTAATCTGGTTGCTACTGAAATTGGTGAGCTGAGGGAGAGCACTGTAGGATGGCACTGCCTGTATCCATAGTATGGGTATTCTATGCCTGTAAGCTAGATGGTACTGCTGTTGCGTCTGTTCCTTACTCTGAATGAAGCTTATACTTCTGTTGCTGTGCAGTATTTGCTGGTATGTGTTAAAGAAAATAGATGAAGGAGAAAAAGCTTTTCATCATTAAACTAAAGAGAACTAGTTTGGTCAGTGCTGGGTCAACTGTAGACAAATATTGGGAGTGGGGAGGAAGCTATTGGGCTACTTATACATAAAGTTTGCAACAGAGAAAATGTGGCACTGAATGAAGGTGCCAAATGTTCATTGTCACAAAATGCATTTATATTGTATGAGTCCACCTATGTGACAGGTAACAAAAAAGAAGCTCCGCTGGTAAAAGGGGCTTCAATAATAATATTAAAATCCATTATTCCAATGATCTACTAAAGTGCATGATTTGCCAATAACTGCTCACATTAACTATGCATATTGCAAACATCACAAACCAAACAGATATGATAGATGCTTTTGTTACCTAACCATCAAACATACTATCCATTGAGTTTGATCATAAAAGGATGAAAGCCAAGGCCAGCCATGTGAAGAGTTAAACCAGCAGTGACCTGCGTGTCTCTGGGAAGTGCATCTAGTTATAATATCAGACTACTACCTCTGCAAGGCAAATGCTATATCCATTTTCAATGAAAACTGCCTTTCAATATCAAATATGCACTCTAATTGACATAAAACATTTACTTCCAAAAGTTCAGTTTAATTTCTATCTGTGCCTTTTCAGGTGTCAATGGGTCACTGCCAAGTGAAGGAGATATTTCCCGAGCTCAGACCAAATACTTGGTATATTTTCAGAAGCTTTTAAAAAACGCCACTTTCACTTTGATTTACATGTACTATTAATCCAGTAACCAGACTCTCAGATTTTTACTATTCCACACAGTGGAAGAAGCATATCCCCTTAACGAGTGTTCTTCTGCAGTGTACACTATTTGGAGATAGGTGCACTTGTGATGAAAAGAAATGCATCATGCTCAAAAGGGGCTCACCAGGCCCAGAAGCCCTCAACTATGCCTAGCTCTCATACACTTCTCTGCGTGGATTAAGCAAGTTTATTTTACAAAGGTCACAAAAGTTAAATGCTGACACTTTTCCAATTGTTGCTTTAAGATGTGGATTACATAAAGAATACATAGATAGCTGCTTCCGTTTTCCATGCTCGCGGTAATAAAGATTAAAAAGACTTTGCATTTTAACACTGTGAAGAAAGAGGGTCTTGCAAAGCAGCGGTTCTCAAAATTTAGATTTATGTACACTTCCATCCCTCTCAGAACAGGAGAAAAGGCAGCAATATATTAGCAACACAATGGTTTTTGGACGATCACCTGTAAAGGTGTTAATGTATGTAAATCAGTGCCTTTGTTTCCTTTCCAAGGCAGGAAACAGAGGTCAAAGTCAAAAGCTGAGGCCTTAAATGTGTGAATGAAAGGAACACCTCGCCCTTCCCCCAACAACTACGATTTGCTGCAGCTTCAAAACTTGTAAAAGGCACTGCGGAGACCTGAGAGTAATGTACATTGTAAAGCCTGTAGCGTACTGAATAAAGTTCTAGTGTGCTTACAATAAAGGGGCAATGCCTATTACCACCGCAAAACCAATGAATTAAACTGGTGCCAAACCTCGTACTCTGGCGTCCTTTGTACTGCAATTATCCCACCACTCTATACCCCTAGACCTCGCATTGTAAAAGCTTGTCCTCAGATATATCTGCATTTTGTTATTAGATTGTTTGTTTTTATGACTGTGGTATGGTCACATCATCGGTCTTGCCCTGAACCACTCTGTCTTTTATTGCTTTGCGCAAGTCTTCTCATCCCCCTTAACAGTTTTCTTTCTTGCAGTCTGTTGCGCAGTTAAAAGAATGCCAGCCCCTTCGTACCGCCCCCACCCAAAGTAAATATGAATGGCGTAAGGTATTTAGTGTTGTGTAAATATGTGGCAAGAGATTTTAAATCTGGTAGAATGATGCTAAAGCATGCATAGAATAGTGTGAAAGCACTTTTCAGAACGGGATTCTAGAGGCAGGTCATTCCTTATAAAGTTTATGCCTAGTGTGTTTGCTTACTTATAATTTACACACTGCAGATTTAAATTTCTTCTAGTTAAAGTAAATTCATTGTGAATGTCAAATACAATGAAACTGGATTATTGAGCGAATACAGATGTACCTAAAGAAATACTTGCAGCCACAACAGCTGAGAGGCATAAAACATTGTATAATGAAAGGAAGGCTCTCTATTTAGGTTTCACCCTTGTTTTTTTATTGGTTCAGTGTCCCTTTCACGGCTACCAAAAGGATTTTTTTTTTCTTTTTTCACCTCTCCATCATTTTTGATATAGTACTCCGTAGTAGTGCATGTTGTACTGCTTTCTGTCCCCCTCTTCTAGCCCCTTCCAGACCCCCTCACACCCCATCCTCCTCCCACGTTCATGATTGTTATACCTATCCCCACGGTCATCATTTTTATACCCATCCAACACTAACAACTGGCCAACTCGGTGTTGCGATTTCTATCTGTTCTCCCCTCCTTTCTCTCGCTTTTTGTTTACCCTCTCCTGCCGTTAATCACTATTGGCTTTGCCAATGCCAGTTACTTTTACAATTGCACTAAAGGGGTAATCCTGTATGCCAAATAACTAATAATTAAATATCTGGTTACACAAAAAACGGTTCCTATTGCTCATTTTGAATTATTTCACAAATTAGGAATACATGAATGTTATCCAAAGTGAGTTAATCATAACAACAGCATCCATACTTATCTCATAAGTAAATAATTTTATGAAGAGCCTGTACGGTGAAAGAACATTAATGTAAGGTGCTTGCAACTGAAAACTGACCCAGTGTACGTGGGTTATGGCCATAGTGACCACAGTGTAAACTACTCAGAAAACAATGGTTTGCAAAGCCAGTACGTTTCACCTTTATAAAGTGAGTGATAAGTTAGTGGAAGGGAGAGGTGTGGCGCAGCAGCCAGGGCAGCTGACTCCAGAGCACTGGGCTCACGGTTCGATCTCCCGCGACAGCTCAGCACCATCTGATTCAGGGTAATAGCTCGCTTAATCTCCCCAACAGCACCCAGCGCCTAGAGACCCTTAGGGTGATTAGTTTGCGCTTCACAAATATCGTGTTATTATTATGCCAAAGCTTGTTTCTAAAACATTGTGTTTAACCGCTTCACTGCGGCGTACATTCCGCCATGGAAAAAACTGATGTGTGCGCAGTCCGGACGGCATCCGACGCACATGCCCACGGTGACGTCGGACGGCCAGGGGCCGTCCGACACATCGAAAAGGTTAAGAAAAGGAACCACAAATTCAAAATACTAACGCCATGTAACGCTTCTGAATAATTCTGTGATTCATGTTTGTTAAGTTTGCTCAAGATCTATTTCGACCTCTGAACTTGTCTTGGCTGCAGTGTGATGCAGGCATTGGTGAAACAGTAGTAAAGGGATATGCACTGTTCTCTGCTCTGTAAAATCACAGCATGGCAAGGAGAAACATCTGTAAGGGAAGACTTTAAAACGTGAGTCAGAGATGCGAACAGCCCATAGTATTGAGATGTCCTTTATGCAAAATAAAAAAAGGAGTGGATTCTTACCATAGGTAAAAGCATGCCCCATGACCAAAGCATCAGAGCACCGTTTTGTTAATGCTCCAAACTTTTTTTGTATCAAAGCCTTGAAACACCTCATCTAGCCATCATCTAAAAGAACATATTCTATAGTGCATATTAGTATGTAAACAAAGGCAAAGCAACAAAAACTATGAATTCCTGATATAAGCATTAAAATGTAATAATGGGCAATGATGCCTCCAGGTAATTTGCATAAACAAGTGCAGGGCAACATCATTCTTTAATTGTAGATAAGGATCAAAAGGCAATAATGAAGTATTCTGGGTCTAGAAACGTACGCTAATTGCTTTAAGCAATATTTATAAAACCAAAACAATTTTGAGACACAGAAGGTATACATTGAATTGCTTCATGTAAATATAATTTTTATTTATTACATGGAAAAAAGGTTAATTTTCATGAAAATATTTGTATAAAAACAGGATTATGCAGCTTTCCCTTTGACATCTCTGTCCTTTCTGCTGCTAGCATGTGATTCTGGTGAGCAAAGTGTGTTTAAATGCTAAGTGTGTTTAAGGCTGCAGTACCAGCTCCCCTCTACAGGGGCAGAGCGAGCAAAAATTTAAACACACTTGATGAAACACAGGTCCCCACAAGGCAATTTTTTTAAAAGTTGTAAAAATTGGCACATATGTTCCTGAAGCCATTTTTGATGATTTAGAAGAAATTGCCTTGTGGGGACTTGGGTTCAGGTCCCCACAGTGCAACCAAGTCCCCACAGCGTGAGTGTGTTATCACAACCAAGTCCCCACAAGGATACAGACAGACAGACAGACAGACAGACAGACAGACAGACAGACAGACACACACACAGACACACACACACACACACCCCCCCACAAGCCCACCCCCCCCACCCCCACCCCCCCCCCCCCACCCCCACCCCCCCACCCCGCGTCAGCGGACTCAGCCGCCACTCCTGACACCGAGACTCGCGTTCCTTAACGTGAAACGCAAAGCTCTTGTTTTCATTCCAGCTTTCCGATGTAACCGAACCCCGGCTACACATGCTTCTTGTTTTTATGGCCTGCAAGCCATTTCTGTCAAATCCCTAAAGAAAGGCTCTTCGGTGCCAAGGTCGCCATGAACACATGCCTCTCTTTCGCTTTTTCGGTAGATTACTTGGCGTGTTTGTGCACTTGTGGCCGGGTGAAGCAACAAGGAGGGACAGGGTGAGGGCGGAGGGACTCGGACTAAAAGAGTCCTCTTGTTAGCGAAGCCCGGGGCCTCGATGCTGGAGATAGAAGTGAAGTACCTAGGTGCAGCGGGGCCTTTGCTAACACTTTCCAGAATCATCGAAGGTAGCAGCGGGAAAAATACACGTTTTATTTACAGCCATATTTGGATTCGAGGTCTGAAAATGGTCATTCAGTCTTCCGCACCTAACTTGGCCGTAGGCCAGGCAGTGACACTTCAGTTCTGCTATGTGGCCAACCTCCACGGACAATAGGGCAAAAACAGCAACGAAACATATAATGACTACACAGCATAACATTTGATGATAATACCTTTTCGGTGTTTCAGCAATCAGGAAGTGCATGCAATATTTAAAAATAAAAAAAAAACGTTCATGGTAGATGTGGGCGAGTCAACAAACAGGGCGAGCCACAAGGGTCTATGAACCCAGGCATGAACCGAGCGAGCTCCGAAAATGTTTTGCCATGTAAATAATACAACCATCATGTTCAAATATGAAAAAGTTTCTTCAAAATAAAAATGTGTGTGTTCAACGTGTGGATGCGTTTCATCTTCGTACATCTGGCTGTATCAGTGCAGTGAGAGGTACTTGGTAAAATAAAAAACAAGTCAAGGATCACACAATTTTATGAAGCAGCATAGCCGAGATTAATCCCAGATTTTCGAGTTACACATTGTACAGTTCAACAACTAAACAAATATCTTTTTTCTTGCCCGTTTTACATGAAAGGTTATTGATTTGCCTATAATTCTTGGCGCATGGGTGTGGAGCGTAGGTGGCAGACAGGAGCAACATGAAAGCTCGCTTTGGATTTGGGGGTCCAACAGGATCTCGAGCAGGCCCGGCTCTCGAATTTTTACTTTGGGTGGGCCGCAAAGAATCATAGGTGGGTCATTAAGATGAGTAGGTACCGGCAAAAAACAACAACGTATTTAATCAATCTGATATTTTTTTACAATAGAGAGCCCCACACCTGGAGAGAAGCAGTTCGTGAACTACGTTATGGCAGCCAGAGCTAAAGTGAGTTGCTCTTGTAAGCAGTTCATCAACAGATTCACATATAGTTAAAATATTCTATTGTGAGTATTTCGCAATCATCGTAAAGATTTCCACCAAACCACGAAAGGATTTCAAGTTGTCCCAAACCTAACCATTGCAAGATTGTTGTAAATCCTTTCAACAGTTTTTGCTGTGCACTTGGGAAATCTCATTAGGGACTATGATTGGGAAATAAATAATTTAGGACACCTTCTATAAATAACCGCTCCACCCATGCCCGGATTAAAGTGCATAAAATGTGCCAAAACTATCTTAATCATGTGCATCCTTTGGGGAAATGTCATGAAGATTTATCCAACGGGGCAAAAATGAAGAGAGATTAAAAAAAGTGTTCACCAGAGGTGTCCAATGCAGCTCCAAGAGGGCGAGAAGCATGGCAGACTTCTACCCAAAGCAGGAGAGGCTCCTACCATCCGGCTCTTCCCTGCCCCCCCTGCTGGGAGCTCCTGTGTTGCACTCGACCCAGGGGTGTCCAACGCAGCTCCAAGAGGGCGAGAAGCATGGCAGACTTCTACACAAAGCAGGAGAGGCTCCTACCCTCCGGCACTCGACCCAGGGGTGTCCAACGCAGCTACAAGAGGGCGAGAAGCATGGCAGACTTCTACACAAAGCAGGAGAGGCTCCTACCCTCCGGCACTCGACCCAGGGGTGTCCAACGCAGCTCCAAGAGGGCGAGAAGCATGGCAGACTTCTACCCAAAGCAGGAGAGGCTCCTACCCTCCGCGGCTCTTACCTGCACCCCCCCTGCTGGGAGTTCCTGTGTTGCACTCAATCCAGGGGTGTCCAACGCAGCTCCAGGAGGGCGAGAAGCATGGCAAACTTCTACCCAAAGCAGGAGAGGCTCCTACCCTCCGGCACTTCCCTGCCCCTCCCTGCTGGGAGCTCTTGTGTTGCACTCGACCCAGGGGTGTCCAGCGCAGCTCCAAGAGGGCGAGAAGCAAGGCAGACTTCTACCTAAAGCAGGAGAGGCTCCTACCCTCCGTATCTTCCCTGCCCCCCCTGCTGGGAGCTCCTGTGTTGCACTCGACCCAGGGGTGTCCAATGCAGCTCCAAGAGGACGAGAAGCATGGCAGACTTCAATGCTATTAAAACAGAGACTTTTAAGGTCGTTCCTGAGCAGCGCATGTGCTGCTCTTCGAAGCACGATGTATTTAGGTATGGACTTGTTAAGATAAGCTTGCAGTTTTGTCCTATAGCTGAAGGTTGGTAGGTTGGGGAAGTAGTGTCTGGGGCATCCTTTAAACAAGCATTTGCAATGCAATAGGTCTCATTTTTGCGAGAGTTTAACCTTTTCCATGCTCATGACGAGCTGAGCTCGTCATGAGGCACGGTGCTCCGGTGCTCATGACGAGCTCAGCTCGTCATGGGCCATGGAACGCTCAGGTGCGGGGAGAATTCCCCTGCTGTGCTGACCGTTCCACGGGAACCAATGCACCTATGACGAGCTGAACTCGTCATGAGCACAGGAGCACTGTAGCTCATGACGAGCTCAGCTCGTCATGAGCATGGGAGCGCTGTGCGCGCCCCCCTCTCCCCCAGCACAGCGGGGGAATTACCCCTGCAGCGAAGGGGCTAAGCTATTAGCATTGTAAATGTTTAAAAACAAAAACATAAATAAAAGGCATTGCCATTTACAATGCCAATAGCTCTAACTTTAATAATGCGAGACCTATTGCATTGCAAATGCTTGTTTCCAATGGGAGCCTGTGTTCTCGTTCGGAACAAAGGCTCTTGTTGAAGACAATGCGAGGACGACCGAACAATGCTGGGAAGCATCGTAATCGGTTGGTTGGACTCGCAGAAATCGATTTGGTTGGAAACCATTCCAAAACAGATTTGTTTGGAAGAGTTTCCAACCGACAATGTAATCGGCCCCATAGTGTGTTTAATAGACAGGACAACTGGGGAGAGGAGTTGGCCTAACGGCTAGGGCGGTCGACCTCGAATCTGGGGAACTGGGTTCGAGTTTTAGCAATGACCCTGAACATCCTGTGATTCTGGGTAAATCACTTAGTCTCCCCGTGCCTAACAAAAAAAAATGAATGTGTCCTCATGTAAGGCAACTGGTGCCATGTAAAGCGCTCTGATACCCGATTCGGGTCAAGTTCGAACTATATAAAACACTGTTAAAAAAAAAAAAAAAGAAAAAAAAAAAAAAGCTCTTTCCTGATAACTTGCGTTGGTGTAAAATGCATTTAGAAAAAAACAAAACTATTAACGAGTCTAACAAAATAAATCAGACATCTTCCGCTTCCTCTGGGAGTGCTGGAACGTAGGGATCTCCCTCAACATGCCATCAATTAAGCACTACGTTTACAGCTTTAGGCATGTCACTTACAAATCATTGACATCATGCGTTTAAGTCTAATTAGTTTATCTGAAGCCAACAGACCCTTCAACATTAAATGCATTAAAGTTCTTGGTGCATGACTCCCCTGGCTAGGTTTGATGACTCCCCAGGGAGCCACGCCGCACAGTTTGAGAACCACTGATCTTGAGGGTGTCGTCAGCGGTGACGAGAGTACAGCTAAGAAGGGTCTGTTCGGTCCGGTGTTGTAGGGTGCGGTGGCTGCGGGTGTGGTGGGAAGGTCTTTAGTGAAGAGGCTGTTGTATATCTCCTTAAACTTGGGGTGGAAGCGGGTGCTGAGGTTTGTTGTTGCAGAGGTCTTGGGAAGGTGGGATGTCTGCTATCTATGTGCGGTGTCTGGCAAATTCTTTGACCATGGCAAAAAGGTCTGATAAGGTGGTGGTGTGCGGTGACGGCGATCTTGAAGGCGGAGTGGTCTTCCGGGGTATTGCTGCTCCCCATCTCTTCCTGAGCCAACTACAAGTGTGTCTGGACTCATGAAGGGCAGAGAGAACCAGCTGGCTTCCTTGGAGTGTCGCATGCTTGGGGCTTTCTTCAGGGGGGCCAGAGTGTCGGCACAGTCGGAGATCCATTGGTGAAGGTTGCGTGCTGAGGTATTAGCGTCCGTGGATGTTGGTAGAGGGGTTTTGCTGAAGGGGTGGTGAGCTGTTCTTTGGTGACCTTGTTCCAGCGTCAGCGAGGGTAGAGGTGGGCGTGATAGTGTACATTGGATTTAGTGAAGGAGAAGTGGACGCAGCGGTGGTCCGTTCACAGGAGCTCAGTGGTCTGGCTGAAGGTGATATTGACCCTTCCTGGATTTGTTTGCTGATCGTTTGCTGTTCTTACCGGATCCTACGCTGGTGACCTGGTGTGCTTCTGCAGGGCGGAGGCGGCTTCTTAATATTAAATGGGGACCCTTCCTGGATTTGTTTGCTGATCGTTTGCTGTTCTTACCGGATCCTACGCTGGTGACCTGGTGTGCTTCTGCAGGGCGGAGGCGGCTTCTACGACGACTCGCCGGACCCGCTTCGCGGGTCCCGCAGCGCGTCTGTGTCTGAGGAGGCTGATAGCCTCAGGCGTCTGTTGGGAGGAGCGCGGGAGTGGCGGTTGGACCAGCGGGGCTGCGAGCTGCTAGGCAGGGACTCCAGTCTCCAGGAGCCCCTGCGCGCCCATCCAGCTACACCTGGGCTGCTCTCCCCGCTGGCCACGCACCCCGGCTGATCAGCCAACGAGAAAAGTGTCCAGAGTACTAAGGACGGCGGTGCTTCCGCTACGCGGGAGCGTGCGGGAGCGCGCCGGGAGAAGCCCGGGACAAGGGCGGGACCGTCTGTGGCCGTCCGGGGCCGCTGGAGGCCGGGCTGGGCCACCCCGCTGATATTTGCATACATCTATCAGTCAGCAGTTAAGTGGGTTTTTAACGTCCCAACATGCCGGACCATTGCGATGGTCCAGTCCTGAGGTCTCCAACGGCCGATGCTGGCCAAATCGTGGTTGGTCCCTTGGATAAGTTCTTCAATCGCCCCGTGAACCCTATTGACAAAGAGCTATCGCTAGCTGAGAGGCGTGCAGAGCGCAGACTATCAATTGAACTGTTAAAGAACTCGGGGGACAAGCGCTCTGGCCAAATTTATCCTGCTTTAGTAACACCATTGTCCTCACTTCAACTACCTGATTTCTGTAATCTGGGCCAAGACGCATGTACGATTGGGGACAACCAGGGTAGTGAGGGTGATCTGTCTGTCCCCCGTGCAAGTGAAAGTCCTATCACAACCTCAATCCCCCTATCTGTGGTAGGTGCTCCACTGACCAACTCAAAGCCGGGTCTCAAAAGGAAGAGTAACAACACATCTAGGAAAACTCTTCCCCCTAAACCACCCCATAAACTCAGGAAAGTTAATAAAAGCATGTATCTTAGCAAGCCAGCTACTGTAGAGAGTCGAGGGGGTGAACCCACACTAGAGGCAATTACACCTTCTGGCAACACAGATTTGAGTCCTCCCACCTCTATAGATACAGAGATGGTAACAGTTGACACACAACCGTGGCTGACTAGCTTGCTTCCCGAGGTAGAACGGCTATTACGGTCCCTATTGCTTCCACTAGAAGAACGCATCACAAAGCTTGCTGATCGCTTAAATCACTTTGAGCAGGCTACCCTTGACAATTTCTTCTCGACCAAGGCATTATTAAAAACACAGTTAAGGCAGGAGGGTAATAGCAGCTGCAAGACCACTGCCGAAGCCCCATCTCATGCTAAAGGACAAAGGGAACATTCCAACTCTCCCCTGTCTGTAGTAACTAGCAGTGGAATGGCCAAGAGACCTTCGAAGTCGCTTAATCCTACACCACTAGGTACTGTCGTCAATGCACCCACCATTGCATCAACGGGCCAATCTGTTTTGCAACAGCCAATGCCTAGCACCACTCGGTTGGGTACTGTAGAGGGAGGAGGAGCGGAGGGTATTAAAAAGGGTATTGCAGTATCATCAGCCCCAGGAACTGTAAACCAGCCAACAATGCACAAATCGTTACCCCGCCCTGTCCCGCCTGTCCCCAGACCGCCCCTACCACCCTTGAAAAAGCCCCCACATAAGATACCCCCTATGAACCTCACCCCTGATTCCTTCCCCTATGCAGCGGTCCTGATCAATGTCCCACCACTTCCATCAGGACAGAGAGAATCCTTCCAGACGCTTAAGAACAAAGCCATGCACTGGTTAAGGGCGAATCGGCCGCTGCCTGGGGACGTTGATGGTCTCATTTTGGGAGTGAGGCGAATAGATTGGATAGGTTCTACCACTAAAAACCTGGGGGGGGACTGTATTGTTATCAATTTTCAAGATCCAAGGGTGGTGGGGTGGATTACGAGACAGGGCTGGTGCACGGGCAAGGGTGGCATTGGTATTGTTGACCTTACATTTTTTTACCCACGCCCCTCCTGTGTTTTAACCCCCCTGATCGTTGAGGCGAACGTCCCTGGAAATTGTCTGTGGCCAGGGATAGCAGGCCACTCTTTACAGAACCCTATTTACCCTACCATCCTGTCCACTTCTGTTGCGGATGTGTGGAATGATTTAGGGAGGGGGCAGTGACAATCCCTTGATTGCCAGATTAACAATAGGACCCCAACACCCAACAGAATGGATGGTACCCCTTACTGCGGGAATTTAATTTCTTTTGTAGAATCTATCTCGTCGCCCGCTTCTAGGGAGTACAAGGTACTAGGTGACACAAGGGAACTGGAGATAGTGCAGATTCCGACAGAGTCTATGAACACCAGTCCCTTAGCGGGAGTCACAGATCTGGCCAATATCATTGAGGCCGGTAGCATCCCGACTGTGACGGATCCACTTATTAGGATTCTCAGTTGGAATGTGGCCGGGCTGGATAGGAAACTGCCATTGCCTGACTGGAACGCCCTGGTGGAGGATTATTCTATATGTCTGTTCCAGGAAACCTGGTGCAGGGAGCCTTCGCATAAGGCGGGATATTCATCCCACCATATACCAGCAGTACAAACAGAGTGCGGTCGTGGCCGTCCTTCGGGAGGCCTCCTTGTATGGGTAGCTACCGCACTCAATTGTAGGGTGGTTGAGCACGATACTCAATGTCCCGACCTTCTTAATATTACACTAATAAATCCTAAGGGCCGGGTCATCCTTAATATATTTAACATCTATGCCCGAGGTGTAAAGGGAGGCAGAGAATCCCCCATTATAGCACGGCTGGAAGCCTTGTTACGATCCTCGCCATACAAGCATTGCACCCTGGTGGGTGGCGATTTTAATTGTACCTTTGAGCCTCTTGGCCTTGAAGTTTTAGAGGATCAAGAGGTTGTCGACAATAGGTGGGGCATTCCGGCCCTAGAGCTTAATCCAATTAAGAAATGGTCGGAAGTGGTGCTCCAGGTCATCTCTATAACATCTGAGTTCGACCTGAGGGCACTTAATGGTAGGACCAATTCTGACAAAGAGGGAGCTCACACTTATAATAGGCCTGCGCACTCCTCTAGGATAGATTATCTTCTTCTCCACATTCATTTGTGGACTTTTGTTAAGGATATGGTCATTATACCCACTGTAGATAGTGACCATAACCTCCTTTCACTCACCTTGTCCAACAGGTGTTTAGATGATTCTGGTAGGAATAATCTGTGCTCCCCAGTCCCGGATATGTCTGTTGTTGCAAATTGTGGTCGTCGGCTTAAATGGGCAAAGTTGTCCCTTTCACCTGAGAAATTACTTTTCATATCCCAAATCCTAGCGGCAGCAGTAGGTAACCTTGATCCGCGGGGGTGCGGGGTGGGGGACGTACCCGCAAGATTTTGTACTTTAACCCTGGCGCTTAGTGATCTCTTTACTGTCCCAAGTAACACCAAGGGAAAGAGACCAGGTTCTTGGGTTAGACAGGGCTGGTTTAACCGCACGTGCAGTGAGGCGAAGACTCTGCTGGTTGTTGCAGTTAAATCTAAATCTCAAGAAAGGATTAGGGAGGCCAGAAGGTTATATTCACTATGCCAAAAAGTTGCAAAGAAGGAGTGGGAAGACAACTTCTGGCAGGAACTTCTGACGGCCAGTCGCGGGAGAAATGCGAGACGTTTTTGGAATTTGGTGGGTAGCAGGAAGCGTCCTGATGACACCATGAGGACGTGTACTATCACTGCCAAGGCATGGTTTGATCATTTTTTGGGTCTCTACTGTGCTATTGAAGGCCCACTTAACGACCAATTTATTCTCCCCTCCTATCCCATGGATAGAGACATGGTTCTTTTCTCAGCCCAAGAAGTTACGAATATAATTAAAACCCTTACTCCACTAAAAGCAGCAGGCCCGGATGGGCTACCAGGGGATCTTCTTCGTGCACATCCAGGTGACTGGGGGGTGTTGATCTCCGCTCTCCTCAATGCCATCATGGGGGGAGGGATGGTTCCAGAGTCCTGGAAAGGGGCCGAGGTAGTCCCAATATTTAAAAAGGGGAATCGGGACTTACCGGGAAACTATAGGCCCATAAGCCTGATTGACTCGACCCAGAAGGTGGCGGGAAAAGCAATTTTGGGCAGGATTCTCTCTTGGGTAGACGAAAACCACATACTATCCGAGATGCAGGCTGGGTTCCGTACTGGCACAGGAACAATGGAACAAGTTTTCAGACTCCTGTTACTGTACTGGAAGGTGGTGGTACTGGGCAAGGGCAGTCTTTATCTGGCCTTTATAGACCTAAAGACTGCCTTTGACCTTGTCCCCCGGGAGGAACTCTGGAGGGTGCTGTACGGCCTTGGGATGCCCCCATACATCGTGGACCTCCTAATGAAATTGCACAAAGCCACCTATGCTCAGGTTAGATGGGGCTTGAATGGGGAGAAGACTGACAAGATCAAGGTAGAGAGGGGTGTACGGCAGGGTTGCGTCCTAGCACCCACCCTTTTTTCGCTTTATGTGAATGGGGTGGTTGATTACTTGCTTGAAGTTCCAGCAGACGCCCCCACACTCTGTAATGTTAAAATTCCAACCTTGTTGTTTGCTGATGACACCCTTCTCATCTCGAAAACTCCCCAGGGCCTCCAAAAACTCCTGAATCGGTTCCAGGACTTCTGTGTAATGAGAGGTCTCGTTATAAATGTACAAAAAACTAAATATTTAGTTATGAACCCTCCCAGGAAATTGGGGAGCCCCCCGATTCTGAATTCGATCCCGCTGGAAAAAGTTGCCGAATTCGATTATTTGGGAATTCGGCTGAGCGACTGTATGAGTTGGGTACCCCATATCACTAAAATGACACTGGCCCACAAAAGGGTGGGGGGAGCCTTACTCAAGGAGTATAGCACATCATCAAAACATTGTGTATCACCAATCATCGATATATACAAGGCTAGAGCGGTACCTGCATCGCTTTATGGAGCAGAGCTATGGGGTTTGGGCTGTTTGGAGTCTCTGTCTAAAGCAGAGAACAAATTTATTAAAGATTTGATGGCACTCCCGATGAGCACCCCGACTGTACCAATGCTTATGGACGCAGGTTGTAAACCAATTAAAGACCTGGCCCGTCTGCGGCCCCTCCTTCTGTGGGCGCGACTTTGGAGAGTCCCGGAACTTAAATCCTATGCAGATGGGCTGGCAGAGATAATGCATTCGGTTGGTTGGTCAAAGATCAAGTGGCTCAGGGACATTAAATATTTGCTTGGGGAACTAGGTCTGGACAACTGTTGGCTTACTCACTCAGCCCCTCCAAAGGAGATCCTGAAGAAAATATACTGGGGTTGGGTGTCTACTAAGCTTATGAGCAACCAACACCACTGCAATTCCACCGCAGTATACTTAAGGATTAAAGATGTCACTGCCTTTGAACCCTTTTTGGACATCATCACCATCCCAATGGATCGGGCTCTGTACATCAAGTTCAGACTAGGAACCCTACCTCTAGCAGACCTCCTTTCTAGATGGAACTTGCAAAATCAGGTATCACGCTTTTGTGCCCTCTGTTCTGATCGTTGTGAAACTGTGGCGCACTTTCTCCTTGATTGTCCAGATTATGCGCGCCCAAGATCTTTCTGGCTTAAACCTCTCTGCAACGAGTTGGGTATTCGCAAGCATTCTGAGGCCCTACGTATTTTATTGACTAATACTGCCCCCCCTATTGTCTGTGCTGTGTCCAAATTCTTAAAATGGGCTTGGTTGATACGCCTTAAAAGACTGTCTGTATCAATTTAATGCTTTTTTTAACTAAGTTATCTATTTATTCTGTTTTTACTATAATGTTTGTACAGTCTATGAGTTCCGATATGTCGTTTTTATATATTTCTGTGTAATGCTTTTATGATATACGCATATCGAAATAAAGCTATCAATCAATCAATCAATCGATATTGACACTGGATGAGAAGATGGGGCTGAGAGTGTGTCCTAATGAATGGGTTGGGAGGTGACCCATTGTTTGAGTCCGATGGTGGCGAGGTTCTCCAGGAGGGACAAGGTGTTTTGTCACTGGGGTTGTGCAGGTGAAAGTTGAGGTCTACGTGGAGAATGTAGTCCGTGGAGGTGATCAAGTGGGGTGTCATGAAGTCGATGATGGAATCGCTGAAAGGAGGGCAGGGTCAGGGGGTCTGTAGATGAGTACCGCAGAGGGTGGTGTTCGGATTGGTCTGGAAGTGGAGGTGCTCCATGTTGGTCAGGTGGTTGTCCACATGGGTGGTGAGGCGGAGGGTGCTCTTGTGCACGATGGCGATGCCTCCCCCCGGTTTGTTGATGCGGTTCTTGTGAACGATCTTGTAGGCATCCGGGATGGTGGTGGGGATGTCCAGGGCGGAGGTGGAGTTCATCCAGGTTTCTGTGAGGAAGGTGATGTCGGGGGTCGACGGAGTCGAGCAGGTCCCGGATCTCCATGGCGTGTTTGTGTATGGAACGTGTGTTGAGCAAGATGCAATTGAGGCGGTCGAGTCCGGTGTTTGTTGGTCGTGCGGTGCCTGGGGCTGGAGTGCAGTGGCAGGTGAAGGTGCAGTTGCAGTTCTGGCAGGAAACAGGGCCCTGGGTGTCCTTCGGCAATACCTGATGGTAGGAGGTATGGCATTTGGTGTTGAGGGCCTGGAGGGTGCTGGATTTGTAGCAGTGGATGGTCTGAGAACCAGGATCCGTGACACTGGGCGTGGTCCAGGCGTGGAGGGACGCAGACAGGCTTGCCTTTAGTGCACCCACCATTAAGTAGCATGATGGGGAGGGCTGGGAAGCGGGAAAGCGGCACTGGAGAGAGGCAAGGCTTCTGGGGTGGGGGGAGCAGCAGCAGGGAAACAGCAAGGAAAGGCGCGAAAGTGCAAAGTGCAGAAAGGGAAAGAAAGAAACAGAAATGCAGAAAAAGGTGAAAAATAAAGACAGAAAAGATGAGCACAAAGGAAAAAATAAGGAGGAGAACAATGAAAGAAAAATTAAAGGCAGAAAGATAGAGAGCTGAGAAGCTCCCCTCTAGATCACCAGGGAGGGCCTCGAACTTGCGGACCAGCAAGGTTCAGGGGCAGCATCTACCAGGCGGAGCTGTGCATGGAAGGATGCAGATCACTGACAAGGTGATGGTGGTGTACAGTGGGCAAATCAAATATCAGTGAACTAGGAGGAGGAGCTACGCGCGCATCCAGGATGGCCGCGTGAGCACAGGGCTCCCGAGTCCCTCGCTGCCCTCCACATATATCCTGAAAGATATCCTGACTTTGACCACGGGTTCTTGCAGATGAACCTCAGCTGATACCTTAGCTGTTTTCAAAATTCCATTTGGACTTCGGGAACCGCAGATACGCCGATCGGAGTTTCGGAGGCCCGCCCCACGGCGACAACGGGAGCTGGCACACCAAGACGCCGGGGAGTAATTGAACAACAGCGGCCTGAGGGGTTTTCCCTGTTGCCCAGAGTTGATTTTCGGTTTCGTTTCTGGGTTGCTGCCTCCTCCGACTGCGTGCTTGCCTCGCTCCCCCATCGGCGTCCAGCCTAACTCTGCTACCTGACTATACGCCAACTGTTCTGAGGGTTTGGGTGTGGGGCTGAGCTGTTGCCTCTGCCCTTTTAGCCCACTTTCGTTCTTTGCAGTGGTCTGCGGGTGAGCGGCCATTTTCACCAGGTCTCGCGGGCCCCCTCGGGGCTCACCATTCAACATGACCACCAGGCCTGACAACGAGAAGCGGAAGACTAAAACGCCTCTCCGCGGGGGACCGATTCAAACCAACGTCATGGATCGCTATACCCAACCCAAGGGGTCCCCCGGTGGTGCCAGTCGAGCTTTTGCTGGCCCCACTGCCGACCCGACTACGTTGGCCGAATTGACTTTGCAAGACGTCATGGGCGCCATTGCCAACATGCAGACTTCAATTGGTCAGCAATATGAGGCTCTCGCTCTCAAAATAGACACTGTAGCAGTTGATGTTACTTTGATCAGAGCTGATTTGTCGAAGACCAATGAAAGGGTCAAGTCTCTGGACCTGAAGACTTCTAGCCTCACGACCGATGTGTCTGATCTGCAGACGGAAGTTGGGTGCTTGCGCTCCTCCAACGATCTCATGGTCCATCACCTGGAGGATTTTGAAAATAGGGCCTGACGCAACATACGCCTTATCGGGGTCCCTGAAACCTCTGGTGCCTCGGCTACTGATCTTCTCGTGGAGGACATCGTCTTGAATCACCTGGCCCCCACAGGCCTGAGTAAATTCTTTGCTGTGGAGCGTGCCCATCGAGTGCCGGGCGGAAAGCCGAAAGTCAGGCGCCACGTTGAGACCTATCATCGCCAGGATCTTCAATTTTAGGGACAGAGACACCATCCTACAGGCCTCGAGAGTAAGTGGCCCCGTCAAATTCGAGAACACGACGGTGAGTTTCTACCCGGACTTCACGCAGCTTGTTCAGAGACAGCGGATGGGGTTTCAGGGAGTGAAACGAAGGCTGAGAGACTTGGGCCTGAAATACGCAATGCTCTTTCCAACCAGGCTGCGTGTCGAATATGAAGACCGGACTTTCTTCTTTGACCGCCCTGACGGAGTTAGTGACTGGCTGGATACCATCCCCAAACAGACTCACTCAACCGGGCATCCGGGTGGAGCCGAGGGCGGCGTGTCGGAACAAGAGTGACATTATGTTTCCTGATTTCTGAACATTCACGTACTATTCGGCTGGGTTCGATATTTCTTCTATTACTGTGTCCTATTGCTATGTACCAGAGGGTGGCGGGGGGGGGGGGACTCTTTCCTCCTCAGGGGTTTCTTTTCGTAGACTAGTTTAATGATGGGGCGACGGGCACAATGCAAGTTGGGGTGGCTTTCGAGTCTAACACAGGGGTGCAGGGCGGGGGGCGTTGTAACGGGTTCTTATTGGGGGGTGGTAGGGGGTTCTTGGGTGTTTTTTCTTGAATAGGTCATTGTGTTTGTTGTGGGGTGGACTCTGCACATCTTTTCGGGATGGGGGTTAGTGGGTTGAAATGAATGTGTTGGAATGTCAATGGGTTGGGGGATAGGATAAAACGGGGTGTGGTGTTGCAGCTGCTGCGGCGCCTCTCCCCCGATATTGTGTTGTTGCAGGAAACGCATCTGGTTGGGAACACGTATTATGCCATGAATCGGCGAGGGTATCGTCTGGTAGCACACTCTGGCTTCACCTCTGGTTCTAGGGGTGTGGGCATCCTCGTCAGGTCCTCCCTCCCCTTGGCAATCGATGATGTGCTTCTTGACGATAGGGGGCGCTATGCCGCTCTCACTGGTAGATGGGAGGGGAGGACGGTCTCATTTGTCACTGTCTATGTTCCGCCGGGTCTGCAGACCTCGACTTTTGCTGATCTTGGGCGTGTAGTACTGGGGCTCCCTGAGGGCACTTTGATGATTGGCGGAGACTTCAATTCGGTTGTCTCCGGTGACATGGATCGCTACCCCCCCAGGGATCTCCCCAAGTCGCAATCCTGGTTAAGTGGGTTCCTGGAGACACTTGTCTGGTGGACTGTTGGAGGTTTCTACACCCGAATCAGGGGCAATACACCTTTCACTCTGGAGCCCATGGCAGTCTGTCCAGACTCGACTATATTCTGTTTCCGGCGGCGCTGTCCTCGTCCGTTGTGGAGGTGAGGCACCTCGCCAGGGGCATATCCGACCACTCCCCAGTCTGGCTTAGCATGGATACTACTATGAGTAATGAGGGACGGGTCGCCCCTATAAACCCCTGGTTTCTTCGCAATCCCAAGACCCGTACCGCATTGGTGAAATCCCTTGATCATTATTTTGTAGAAAATGTGGGGTCTGTGTCATCTGCTGTATCGTTGTGGGAGGCGTTTAAGACTGTGATACGTGGGCAGGCTTTATCTTTGATCGCCACCGCCAAGAAAAGTAAGCATGAAGAGGTGGTCCGTCTGGAGGCGGAGATAACCGCACTGGAGAGTGACTTGGAGCGCGGAGTATCCCGTGCCAAACTTCATTCCCTCAGCCTCAAACAATTAGATTATAAGGCCCTGGTTACTGATGCTGCGGAGGTCATGAGCAGGGAACAGCAGGGCAGACTGTATGATGTCGGGGATAAGGCGGGTAAATTGATCGCGTGGCTGGACAAGAAAGAAAGGGCGAGTCGTGTAGTTCCTGTGATTGAGAACCTTGATGGAGTGTGCGTGACTGATCCGGCTGCGATTGTTGAATGCTTTGCGGAACACTTCTGAACTGTGTATGCTCCGGTCTCTGACAGACCGGAGGCTGACTCTCATTTGTTGCTTCGCGATATTACTTTGCCCTGCCGGTCTGCGCCTGACAGAGACCTGATGGACGCGGTGCTGTCGGCTGACGAGGTGGCTACCGCCATTCATTCAATCCGCTCTGGCAAGGCCATGGGCCCTAATGGTCTGCCCATTGAACTGTATAAATTGTGCCCAGACAAACTGGCTCCATATCTTCGTGATATGTTTCTAGAGTCCCGCGACTCTGGCTCCGTCACACGTGACCAGAGTCTTGCTACTATCGTAGTGATTCACAAGGAAGGGAAGCCACGGGATCGCTGTTCATCTTATAGACCGATCTCGCTTCTAAACACTGAACCGAAAATTCTCGCTAAGGTATTAGCTAACCGCCTGACGAACGTGATCAGCGACCTGGTCCATCCGGATCAGTCCGGTTTTATCCCGCATCGTAACACGGCGCTCAACCTACGGCGCTTGCACGGTGTTCTCGCGAGGGTGGCGTCACTTCATGAACCGGCCATCTTGGCTTCCTTGGATGCTACGATGGCCTTCGATACTCGAGTGGCCTTATTTCTGGGCCGCTCTTGTGAAATTCGGATTCGGCCCCGGGTTCATCGGCTGGGTGAAACTTTTGTATGCGGAGCCACTGGCGCAGGTGGTCGGGTCTCGCCGACGGGCTTTAAGTACCTGGGGATCTTTATATCTTTAAACCCTGCGGCTCGCTATGCACATAATCTGCTCCCCCCCCCCTTCAAAGATTGAGACTTGACGTTGAGCGCTGGCGCGGGTTGCCGCTATCGCCACTCGGTCGCGCAGCTCTTTTTAAAATGATGGCCCTACCGAGGTTTTTGTACGCGCTTCAGAATACATTCGATATTATTCCGGCGAGCTACTTTAGAGAGATTGAGAGCCTGCAGAGACGGTTAATTTGGGGATGGACGTTCGCGTATTTCCCTCGCTAAACTCACTCTTCCCTGGTATGATGGGGGTATAGCGTTGCCGGATATTAGGCGTTACTATTGGGCCTCGCAACTGAGTGCGATCAATCATGCGACATATGCGCCTGTTCCTAAGCCGGCGTTCGAGATGGATAAGTATTTGCTACCGGGCGGGGACTACAGGAGGGCGCTCTACTCCAAGGCGGTGGGCAAGGATTTATCTGGACCTACCAAGATTGCTGTACCAGTGTGGCATGCTGCGAATGCGTCTGTGGGCTGGGAAGATCGATTGACTCGTGCGACCCTCTTGTATGCTTCTGAAAGGCTGGGATGTCTCTGTAAAACGAAAGGGTTTGTAAAATGGGATATGATTGGTATTAGCTGCGTGGGCGATCTCAAGGGCAAAATCAAGACCTTTGCGGCACTAAAGACAGAATATGAATTGAGTGACAGGGAATTCTTCCGATACACACAGATTCACCATGCCTTGAGTTCGATTCTCCCTGCGGGTACTGTCGTCCTCGAGTCCTCCCCCTTTGAAGATAGGCTCCTTGACGGCCACGTCCCCGACAGTACCATTTCCCTGATATATAAGAAGTTGATCAACACCCGAGTGGACTTGTTAGTGCGTCTTAGGGAGGTCTGGACCGGCGACGGTTTGGAGCTGGACGACGAGGATTGGCAAGCTGCATTATCCTCGCCTAAGGAAGTCGCGATTCCTGCCCGTCTCCGTTTCGTTCAGCTCAAAATCTTACATCGTGTATATATCACTGGTCCGCACTTGATTCGCATGGGTTATTCCTCGGACGGGTTATGTAAGCGTGGTTGTGGGATGCTTGGTACTTTCTTGCATATACTTTGGGAATGTCCGGAGGTGGTGCAGTTCTGGAATAATGTGCATGCAGTGATGGGTAGAGTCACGGGGGTGGTGCTGCAGCCCGAGGCCAGGCGTTGCCTGTTGAATGTGTGGGAGCCGAATGATTATAGTGTGGCCCAGACGCAGTGGGCGACCCTCGGGAATAGGATTACCAAAAGGGATGTAGCGCAGTTGTGGGGCTCCCAGCGCCCGCCCACGATATCGGTGTGGAAGGAGAATATGGACTGGTGTATGTTCAGAGAGAAGACTGTGTATGTGGCGCGGGGCAAACCTAGAAAATGGAATGGTGTCTGGAGCCAATGGAACGCGTACCGTGGAAATCTATGTGCGCCTCCGTTCGTGGACAACCCCTCTGTCCCTCTGTCCCCCTAATCCGGCATTCCATGTATTGTGTGCTTCTTGTTATCCTTAAATTTGTTTTCCCGGCTGGCCCCCTCCCCACAATATGTACTATTGATCTGTTGTATAATATCGTGCCTAGGTGTCCTCCTATGTGAACACATGTCCATGTATACTGTCCTTTTTGCCTTGGATTTTGTTTTCTTTCTTTCAATAAAAAATGTATAAAAAAAAATATATATCAGTGAACTACAAGAGAAAGATGGAAAGAAGGATGGATGAAGGGAAGGATCGATCATTCGGAGAGAAGAATTATAGGAGAAAAGCAAAGATGGATGGAGAGAAGGGTGGGTAGATGACAAGAAGGAAGGATGGACGGTTGAAGAAAAAGAAGTTGTAAAACGTACCATTTACAACACTGATTTCAGAATTCCCCAGGGGAAGCAAGTGAAAGAGTGCTGGGCTCAAATTGCTCACTCACTCAGTGTCATTGGAGGAATAGTCAAAGTGGGGGATAGCTCCTTTTCTAACTACTTCCTGTGTTACAAGACAGCAATTTACAACATTGGCAATACACAGCAATATGTATCAGTGTAACATGATAGCAATACACATAAAGGGTCACAGGCAGTAATAGTAATTTGTGTGCCCCATGTAGAAATATGCACCCACACTACTCAGATCAGTATGCTTCATAACCCTGAGGCAGTAATATGAATCAATTTCCCCCCATAGCATTATGCAACAATGCCCCAGTTAGTAATATGCTTCTAAAGCCCTAGATATATATGTAATAATGGCCCCAGGCAGTAATAGGCATCTATGGCCCGTACAGTAATATGTCGCAATGACGCCAAAGAGCAAATTGCGTCAATTGCTCCTACAGGTTCAACAATAGCCCAGGCAGTAATAGGCATCAATGATCCCTGGCACTGTGCCCTAACTGCAATAGACAGTAGTGGCTTCATTGCACCTAAGACAGCAATATACATCAGAACATCCTGACAGTACAACTGTCAAGGACCCCTGACAGTGATGGGCATTATTGTCCACTTAGAGCAAAATGTAGCAATGTTTTAAGAGCAATGAAACAATATGCAATATTTGCACATATTATGGGGCAAAAACTGTCGCATGAGCCTGGTCTTGCAGTCTCATTCATCATCTCCTAGCAGAGGTTCAATGTTTCACAGTGACTGCCTCAGTGCTGCACCGATGCACCGGGATGCTTCGGAACATGGATCAGTCCCTGCCCATTACACCAACTGCACCTACTCTGCTTGTGTTAGGTCTCTTCCAACGTCCAGTTCACATGCTTTAAGTCCTCCTGATGCCAACCACAGCCCTTCATCATATCACACCTGAAATGACACAGAAGCGGAACCTGGGCAGGCAGCACAAGCAGAAGCCACTACAACTGCCTGAGCTGTCAATGTGCGGCCTGGTCATGGGCAACTGATGCAACAGGAAGCATTCTTTAGCCAAGCAGGCCAGGACACCCAATGGCCAAGCTAATGCAGAGACTGAAAATGCTTCTCTGGGCCGATTCAAAATGCAACTGACATTCCTTGAAGAGACTGATCCAAATAAACCAATGGCCAAAGGGGGCTGACACAAGCCTCCCTTCTAAGTATATACTTAGTGTTCACGGCATAAGCTTTAGCACAATGTCTGTATCCATATTTGAAGAGGAGATTTAGCTAAACATTCCTAATGAAAAGAAAATCCCACATATAGACAGTGTTACATGCATATCACACCACACAGCAATAAATATCTATGAACCTTGAAAACTGAAAACGACTTATTTGTCTGGCTTTAAGCACCGAATAAATTCCTGTAAGATCTATTTTGTTACCTAGATTTTCAGCCTCATTAACCGGGGCGCTGCTCTCCTCTACGTAGACTTTCTTCAAAAGGCTCCACAACAGCTTCCAAAACTCAGCAGTCTAGGAAACATTAGAACAAGAATCCTTGAAATGATTAATGTCCAAGCATTTTAATAGCGCTACAGGATATGCGGCTTCATTAACTTTAAACGTGCAGTGATGGAACAGTCTCCATGGGTGGCAGACATAATGGATAGCCTTCTGTTTAAAAGAGAATAAGGGTAAATGTCTGATGGCAGAGCAAGAGCAAGCAATGAATATTAAAGAGGAGTCAGTTTATGTAAAAAAAAATAGAAACATACATTAACCCGTGATCATCAATTCTAGCTATCCTAAGCATGCTAAGGTCTCTAGGATATGATGGCCATAGCATTTACTTATGTGTTCCCCTTCCACAACAACCCCCCTGGTTTAACTGCTTTATCCCAGTCTCACATTTAGGAACGTGTCTTTTTCTCAAGTAGAATTCAAGATTATTCCATTTGACATGCATTAATCTAATCATGCCACGTCTTCAGGAGAAACACTTGTTCATGTTTCCAGTGTTTTACTTCCAGCCTTTCAAATGTTTGTTGCTCAATGACTTGAAATATGTACATCTGGGTCAATAGCGCTTCTTTTGCCAATATTAAGTTGGATCTTCTGGTCATTAATAGACATGCACGACTCCGGATGATGTATGATATTAGGATTGCACGCTGAGGTCCTGTCTCCAGGTAGTGAGCCCGCTGGGGTCTAGAGCACAGTATCCTTAGCAGAGGTACAGGTGTTGATCATCAGCCACATTAAGAACCATCACAATGAAAACGTAAATAGGCAAGACTCCCATTTGTTAGTTTACTTACTTAGTCGCAATAACATTTTGAGACAGTGATGATACAAAGAGCTCTGGGAGTGAGGTGGTTAACTCGGAAAACAATGGGCAGCAGTTTGATATGGATACATTTTGTCATGTATGGATAATTTTGGAGAGGACATATGCACAATGGCATAATTATATTTCTTTTTTAGAACTTTAACATCAGTGGTAGTACAGTTACAATTAGTACACAGTACAACTCAAAGGTATCATATACGCATCAATTTTATATGGGTGGAAATTGAATCTCCATCCTAAAGGTACCAAGACCGTCATGGTTTTCTAAATAATTAGGGGTAGCAGAAGTGTTCCGGAATTTCTTGCAATTTGGAGGTATCTACCTTTTCTGGACTCTACTTCACCCGGGACACCACTGTGTTCCCCCAATGAGCTAGGTGGACGCTGGACTTAAGGGTGGGCTATCTAGCAGTATTGTCATTCATGGTTGCGTCATCAGTTTAAGTGTTGTCTGAGATAAGGAGTACTGTTCAGAGGGGTGCCCATATATCTTTAGCGACTGCTGCATGGGGTAGTATAGTTACATGTACATCAACAATGTCACTGTAGCACACTAGGTCTCCAACTAAATCTTTTTTTTTCAGGTTTTAAAAATATTTTTTTTTAATATGCAGATAAAACATGTGCATTCCAATAATTAAAATCATTTTTGGACACAAAATAGCACTCGATTAATTGCATGTTGCGGTTCGCTGGGCCCCAGGAGTTCGGCCGTCGCTGTGGTGGAGTAGCTGCTGCTGTTCGTCGGGGATCTTCGCCCGGGCTCCGAATTATCTCCTATGGCCTACGGGTAGACATTCACCTGTGGGTCATATGGTAAATATATTTTTAAGGCTAAAGGTGATGCTGGTAAATTGGGATTTATAAATGTACCAATTTTAACGCAATTATGTATGTTTTGTCCACTCTTTGTTGCTTGCTCACATTTATTTTGTTTGGTACAGTGCTCCCTTATAAATAAATAAATAAATGAATGAATAAATAAATAAATAATTAAAATCGACAAAAACTTCGGGACAGGTGACTAAGTCCACAAGTCCTGCAATGGCTGCCAGAAACATCGTTCTCGTTATGCTAGCAGTCAAGCAGACCACTTGCACCCGCCAGAGTCTGACTCCCGCAGAAACAAACTGGCTCAAGGGAAAAAAAGTCTGAACAGAATATAGTGAGAATGCCCGTGGGTTTCAGTACAAAGGCACCTACACATAACCATCAATTGATGCCACCAGGGTCAGTCACCCCACTTTCTGACAAGAAGTTATTACCCTTCTCAATTATAGGTGAGGTACATGTCTCGTGTACCCTATACATATACCTAGCACAATTGAGTATACTAAAAGAACAACACCTTGGATTCAGTCACCAATAGCCATGAAGATACCAAGTCAAAGGAGCAAAACACTCAGTAACTTACCACTAAAAATCGAAAAAAGACAGGGTGGAATAGATGACCTCACAATGTGGCAGCTGTCACCCATTCACAAATGTTATGGAACAGATTCAAGTGGCACAAGCAGACGACCAGTAGAAGTTATACATGAACAAAATGAGACAGGCGGTTCCGATATCAAGCGGAAGACATAGTACCCACTCACTGGAAACAGGCCTGGATTAACCCCATCATCAAAAAACCTACTCTGGACCCCACAAAGCCGGAGAATTACAGGCCCGTCTCACTGCTGCCCTGGGTGTCCAAACTGGCAGAAGCCCATGCGACTACCGTACTCACTGCCCACATGGCCGAAAATAACATCTTGGACCCCTCCCAGCACGGGTTCAGGCCTGGACACAGTCCGGAGTCCGCCCTCCTCTCCACTACCGAACATCTTAGGATGATCTTGGATGCCGGTCAGAGTGCTGCGCTGATATTACTGGATCTCAGCGCGGCCTTTGACACGGTGTCCCATGAGATCCTACTGAGCCGCTTGGATGGTATTGGGATCAGGGATAGGGCACTAGAATGGTTTCGATCATTCCTCTCGAGCAGATCCTTTTGTGTGTCTGCCCCCCCTTTCATCTCCCACTCGCATGAGATTAACCAAGGAGTACCTCAGGGCTCTGCCCTTAGTCCGTCCCTCTTTAATTTATACATGCGGCCACTGGCGGCACTGGCCAAAGAATGGGACCTCACGCTGGTGTTGTATGCCGACGACACACAGCTGGTTATCACCCTAACCGAAATGCCCTCTATCGCGGCCACAGAATTTAGAGACGGGCTGGCCGCCGTTGCCACCTGGATGACTCAAAACTGCCTACAGCTGAATGCAGGAAAAACCGAGGTACTACTGCTAGGTAAGAATGCCAATCACTGGAGTGACCACTGGTGGCCCCCTCTGTTAGACCTACCCCCCCTCCCAAAGCCCTTGTCAAAAACTTAGGTGTATGGCTGGACTCTGCACTTAATTACCAAACCCACACCAAAAAGGTTGCAGCGACATGCATTGGGTTACTGAGAAGCCTGCACCCCATTCTAGGCTTCTTTGACCCCAAAACACGGCAGCTCGTTGTCCAAGCCACCATCCTATCCCGTCTGGACTATGCGAGTGTTCTACTATTAGGCGCTAACAAAGCCGAAACAACTAGGTTCCAGCGAATACAGAACTCTGCGGCCAGGGCAATTGTAGGCCTCCCCAGAAGGTGCTCCGCTAGAAGCACCATCCAGAGACTACACTGGCTTCCGGTGGTAGCTCGCATACAATTTAAGGCCCTCACGACTGCTTTTAAAATCTTGAATGCGGAGGGCCCTGAACTCCTACAGTCACTGCTTACTCCCTACACCCCCCAGCGCAATTTGCGCTCCATTGGTCAACATTTAGCAGTGGTCCCCCGCACAAAGTTCAGCCGCATCGGAGGTCGCTCCTTCAGACTCCGGGCGGCAAAACTATGGAACTCCCTACCCCTCCACATCTGTTGTATTGACAACCTACTTACCTTCCGCAAAGTCATTAAAACCCACCTTTTTTCATGTTGGTAGGTCCCTTCTCCCCCCCTTCTCCCCAGCTGGTTGTGCTATGGTTCTCAGCGCCGGGACGCCCCGTTGCTGGGGCAGCTGTCGCGCTAAAAAAAAAAAACATAACATAACAGACACGTGCCTCTACTGAGAAGCAGTGGTGCCTTCCACATGGAGTGGTGGGGGTGAAATTTCCATTGCTAGATGGTAGGAGTATGTTGGGAATGCATCAGTCAAGTTTCCCACTAAGGTGTGGGACTGAGCCCTGCACAGAATTGTAGGTCGGCAAAAGATCTTGTGATGAATCATCTGCAGAGTATGTGGAAAGCTGGTATGACCCGATTGGTTAGAATTAACTATAATCATTGGGCCTGTTCAGCCAGACTTTGATTGATTGATGGAGCTGAGATTTTAATTTACTCAAGCCATGTTGGATCTTCAGTTCTCACACGAGAATAGGAGATGCTAATGCATGAACCAACTGCATGGGGCTATGCAGAACAACCCAAGACTTAGCATGAATAAAGGAGCACTTCAGACAGCTGCTAAATGTAATTTTCCCCACAAAAGTAACAGATTCTGTCCAAAAACCAAGAAGAATGTGCCAGATGTGGTCATGTCATTCAGTATATGTAGCAAAGCCATACTTTCTTAATGGCCCCAGATCAAAAATTAGACTGCTCAGTGAATTTATCTCCAAGTGGGTAACAATCCAGTAGAACAGTCACAAAAATTAAATCATCAGTGGAGTAATGATTCAGTATGGAAAGATGCATCTCTACCACACTCAGTCATGGAAACCTCTCAGCAGGTCTGCCTTACCCGCTTTTACAGAGCAAGGTGAAGTGATTGGTAGGAAATCATCAATGGAATGCAGACTCCTTCAGCCAAGGCCATCCTTCTGGCATGTATGTTGAAAATGAGCACCATAGGTGGGAAAGACCCCTGAGTCAGTGTTGCAGGGCAGAAGTGTGCTTGGCATGTAAGGGAAGTTAGTCTTCCTACCCGACCAGATACAGTCTCTGGAGCGAAGCCCCAGGGACAGTAGCATTATGTTGTCACATCCACCGAGAAGAAAAAAAAGACAACCTTCAGGGAAGGATCTAATTTGTGCAAACATCACTGCTCCCTCCTTGGAATACAATGTATTCTGTGCCTTGTCTCCGAGCCACACAACACATTTGTACCATGTCAAAAGTCAGTCCAGGTCCATATGCTGGTGGTCAGCTGGACACTACAGGGTAAAGCCTCTTGTAGCTTGTTGTGTCCGAGTATCCACACAGGAGGTCAGCCAAGTGACACTTGGAGCCCATTTCTCAGTCCTGGATACAAGTAGGAGCAGATCCACACATTCCGGTCTCCACACAGGAAGCAGACAGCAGACCTAGTCCTCTTCTGTTCTTCCAGATGTGCTCTGATGAGCTGGGGTTGAAGTGCCCCTTTTGTAGGATACAATAGCCAGTGAGTGGGGGTGACTCCTGGACACTCCCTGAACAATAAGAAAGCGTCGAGGGGCAACCCATCCTACTTTTGCAGCACATCCTGTTTGCTTTACTGCAAACTATCCCACATTGCACTTTTCTGAGTAAAATCTAAAATGGCAGCACCCTTCTGCCTTTGGGGGTGGCAGATGTATCAGCCAGAGGAGTATCTTAGGAAATAAACAAACACCTCCTCTTTAACCACACCACTCTGGTTCTGGGACCAGCTTCCTCTCTCACAGAGTTAGTGCCAAGCTGTTTACATTTGGTCCAAGGACCAAAGGCTTCTCATCCCCAGCGTTCCCTTTACCCCGGGCCCTTTCACGTTAATAAAGTTCCTGATATTGTCACAGCTGCCTTCCTGAGGGAAGCAACATACACAAACCACTCAGGCATTCCTGCCATAAAGCCCAAGTCATTATTTATTTTCTAGGACCAGTATGCACACCTCATTAAGGGGAAGCACTGACAGGGGCCAGTTGCTGACAGGCTAATGCTAATTAGCCCACACGAATATCAGACAGACAAAGTCTAACTTTTAAAAATGTACTTTTCCTAAACAGTTAGCAAATCTCCAATTTTACCATTCAATTTGATTTCCACTAAATATTAAAAATAGTGGCAGAATTATTTTGCAGCTTATACCAAACAGAAGTTAGCAGAAACAGTATTTTGTCGAAACTTTAGTTTTTCCCATAGGCGCAGATACAGCCTTTTATACTGAAAATTGATTTTGGGAACAGTCACACTGGGAACATGTCAGCATTACTTTAAAATACTAGACACCCAACCATGTGGGCTAAAAGGCCTACTTTAGAGGCGGCATATTTAATATTTAAAAGTAGGGTTCTTTTCTCCCAAAAATGATAATTGTGACAGCTTTGCCTGCAATTTAAAAGCTGCAGCAGTCAGGCTACACATATAGGGCTGTAGCCATATTTTCTTGGTTAGCCTAGTGGCTTGCATTTCTCGTGCAGTCTCCACAGTTGCCATTTGACTTTCTATGTCATTTTGAGTATTTTTCTGCATGATATACTATACCCTTACTGGATTTTAAATATGCCAATTAGGAGAGAGTCAATTACTTCATGTTTTAGAGGCCAGAGCACATATGCTCCTGCCTGGAGAGCCTCCATGTGCAGGGTTCAAAAGCCTTCAATACCAGCCCTCAATAAATGGGGGGTCGTCGCTGAAAAAGAGATACTTTCTTTTGAGATGGAGTATTTGGTCAATTTCGTATAACTTTACAAAAAAATTAAATAATACAATTGCAGTTAGAACATTTATATACCATTCATGACCACTGTGGGTGTATCTAGATGTCCTAGATATCAGTCTGAGAATGCAAATGATTTGTACATGTTCATTAATTGTTCTCACGTATATTAATTTTGGAAGGTGGTTATGAATTGGTTATCTTTAAAATTCAATATTACTGTAGAACACATGAAGAGAAGCAACATGTGAGCAACGTGAACATACCCTCAAAAGGATTCATACTTACTGCATTTACTGCAACCATTTTAGCCAGGATATGTATACACCTAGATTGGATTAGCCCCGTTTTCTCTACTGTTAAGAAATAGTGGGCTGCTATGTGTCATGATTAGGAGTTGGATGCAGTTAACTTACAGGCTAGGGGTCCAACGCGGATAAGGCGACTGCACAAAATTTGAGGCCAGCTAGTCAAAGAATCATACATTTTGCTGCTAAAATCTGTTATTTAAATGATTATGTTTATATGGCATATAGAGAAGTTTATGCTCGTTACTGGTTTTACAATGCTCTTCTTTATCAATAAAGGACGCTAAATATCATGAAGAGAGACTTTTTTTTACCATGTTCACGGTGTGGCAGATGAACCCATGTATCTGTAAGTTCAAATTTGTGTCCGAATTAGTGACCCTAAAAACCCTAATCAGTATCCTCTTGCTTAATTATGTTACACCGATAAAACTCGGAAGGGCTTCATAATGCTTGCAAATTTGTGAGTGTTCTCATTCATAGGGAGTGGAAACTAGGCATGGGTTTGTGTGTGCTGGATATCTGAGCAGGGTTTGTTGTGCTTTGAAGTAGCCATGAAAGTAGAGATTTGAAACTGATGTTGGGAAATCGGCCAAGGTGCACACATGAACAGACTCCCGCAGTCTTAACCGCATGCGTGCGGGCAGAATTCCGCTCGTACGCGGAGATTTTTAAAAGCGCGTGTTACGTGACGAGCTGGGCTCGTCATCAGCGTAGCAGGAGGCTACCTCATGACGAGCCCAGCTCGTCATCAGCGTGGAAGGGGTTTAAGGAGGGACATTCCATATGGTGGGTGGTTAGGCTTTCACAGTTACAGTCAGCAAAGGGAATCTGAAGAGAACTAAAAACTCTTCACAACGCAGGAGTGAGCCTTGTTCTGGCTGCTGCAGACGAAAAAACATTTTCTTTCTTGGATCTAAAAAAATTGAATTTTGTAAGACAGTAAAGGCAGAATTTACTGGTGAAATTCAGGTGAAACCTCTTCCATGCATTGACTTGTTGTTTGAAATTCAAAAGATTTGGTACAATGATGATCAAAGTGTAACATTTTGGGGCTACGGTGACTAGGTTTAACATTTACTATGGTGGAATCATTGCAAATTATTTTTTTAACACAAAATGCATTTGAAACCCAATTAAATATGAAATGCTTCAGGTTGTGGCAGGATTTGGAAGTGGTTTACTCCGCATATGATTTATTGGTCAGAACATCTGTTGTAAATGATATCTGCGTCAGATATAGGGACAGCAAATTAACGTTTGCAGGACCCCCTACCTCAGAACTCCAGAAGCAACATGATTTTCTGCTGCAGAGACTTCAGCCAGTGACTAGAGAGTAGAAGATGGATGTTTTGGGATGAGAAGTTGGAGCTATCCAGAAAGGAATAGAACTCGAGACCCAACCAGTCAAAAGGAGAGGAAATACTTAACTGCTGCAGCCAGCCTCAGAGCCGAGCTTATGATCCTGGGCTTAAGAAGTGTGATGAGAGAAGGGCTGGCGAGGAGGGCACTGAAAGTTCCTAGTCTTGAAAGTGTTGTGCTTGTGAAAGCAAACCTTAGAGAGGAGGAGAGGTATACCCAGCACCGTCGGGAGCAGAGCAAGTGTTCTCGGTATTGAGGGGAGAGGAGAGGTAGTAGCCCAGACACAGTATGGAACCAGTGACCCCAGTCCATACAGCGGTAGGAGGAGAAACAGCTGCCAAAGCAAAGTTTAGAAGGATTACTCCAGAAACAAGAACAGGAGTTATTACTTTCATTTCACATAGCAGGCAAAAGAAAATGCATCTGTGCACCTCTCTGTTCTCTTGACTAGTGTTTTAATTCACTTCAAACAGATATTTACCACGAGGATATTCATTTATCGAATCAAAGCGATTAGCATTTGCTCAATGCCACCACTCAGGGGTATTAAGGTATCATATGTAGCAGGAAGAGAAACATTTACAACGGTCAGAGTGTTAAGCCATAAAACAATGTTTTCAATCTACCTTTAAACTGGGGAAAGGTAATAGCATCTTGGAGTTCATGTGCTAATTCCACCTTTTATCCCCTACATCTTTGAAGAGTTTCCACCCTCATATCCCCCTCAAGTGTAACACATTTGATCCTGTGGACTTCAACCCACTTTTCTTCTCAGTGATCTCATGATACTTTTGAGGATATGGTGTTGAAATCTTATTTTCCAATGAACACAGCAGACCAGATGAATGGACATGAAAATCAAACATAAGGCTCCAAAGAGGACGTGCTTGGCTACTGGAAGCCAAGGAGTCTGTAGAGTTGGACACTGAAATAATAATGCCAGAGACAGGCCACCACACTCACTGCATGTTTTTGGATTCCCCATAGGGACCCAAGAACATGTTTAGGATATCGACAAAGACTGACTTACAGGACTCAAGGAGTGACAATACGATTGCCCGGGCTAATGCAGCCCAAATACCTTCTGATAGGCATGACTGTAGGCAGAGGAGCAGGCAGGTGTAATAACAGCAAGTTTTAGTTAGCTGGTCAGCTTATCTCTACAGGTTCATAAAGCCAAGAAAAAGCCAGCTCAAACATGTTGCCTTCCCAGATGAGACTTAATAGTGGAACCACCCAGGCTCCACTGATTGTAAGATTCACCAAGTGTGGTAAAGAAAGAGCAGGGGGAAGCCATCATCAGTTCGGTCTTGTCAGCATTTAATGTCATACAACTATCCCACATCAAGTCTGGAAGCCCTCAAACAAGGGGGTCAAGGTCATGGAGTCCACAAATAATTCTCCATTCAATCGAAGAGGTAACTGTACTCTCTCCTTACATGCTAGCAATGTGATTGAAGTGTGACCTATTATGTTTATCGCAAAATAGTAAACTGTGGGACCGTAAGCTATGTTTTCAGACTAGACATGCACTGTTCGGGATACTATTGGATTGTCTGTTATGAGTACATGGTGTTTCCATGAAATCTACTGCAGAATGAAACAGTAAAGTAGACTGTCTTAGTGACAAGGATGGATACGCTTCCTCTGTTCCTTGCAACAGCATACATCCTTTATCTTTAATACTTTAAGAGGTCGCAACCTGCTCCTCCTGATTTGAGGTTCCTAAACACTAAAAACGGTATTGTCTTGCTTAGATAGCGCCATAACTCTATCCTTAGCCATGTCTGCCAAAAGTTAGAATTCATATTACCTAGCCATACTGTGTTCAACTACAATTTATCCTTACATGCTAGCAATGTGATTGATGTGTGCCCTAACATGTTTCTTGCATAATAGTACAATGTGGACCCGCACGATAAGTTATATGACTAGGCATGTACTGTTTGGGATACTATTAGATTGACTGTTATGGATACATGGTGATTACATATACTGTTGGTGTGCTGTTTACACTCTATTTATAGTAGAATGTTCCAAATGGTCGGTCCTTACATGGTACTCAGCCACCCTGTGTGAACAGGGGTGTATGCTGGAGCTCCCATGCCTCCACGTGGAGTTCCCATATGTTTTGGTTTACCCACTTTGTGGTGGGGGATATGTCTCCGCCTAATTGGGGGGTTGGAGGGGGTGGTCAAGTTGGGTATGTTGAAGTTTGTTGGACTGGTCACCACTATTGCTATAGAAATTGGATGTATGCGGTCGGGTATCCACTCTGGGTGTGTGGAGCTACTTCCAGCTCCGCTGAGCCCCGAACCACCACCTCCCATGACTGCACTTAGGATTCTCACTTGTAACGTGAGAGGACTCAATGATTGTAGGAAGGCACACTTAGTACACGCTTATTTAACACGGCACAGTATCGACATTTGTTTTCTTCAGGAGACACACTTAAACACGATACCGTCCCTGAGGCTCAAACACAGTAGATGGGTGCATGTGCGTGCTGCAATATATTCGAATTATGCCCGTGGGGTCGCAATTCTGTTACGAAAGGGCTGGACTGGAGGGAACACGGGGTGACCTTGGATCCTGAGGGACTTTATGTTATATTGCATGGTACACTGGGAGGTAAACAAGTGGTTCTAGCAGCAATATATGGTCCGAATGTAGACTCCCCACTATTCTTTCATGAGGTGTGGGCACGGATTGCATCTACAAACTGTGACACTATCATTTGGGGCGGGGATTTCAACGCTGTGTTGAATGACAAACTAGACAGAAGGGGTACAGCTAAGACACTACATCCGCATACTCGAGAGACCCTACGCAATTTAATGAGGGAGGGCGCCCTGTTAGATATTTGGCGTGTCCGCCACCCTGACCTACTGGAGGGGACGTGCATATCAAGTACACATGCTACCTGGTCCAGATTGGACTTCTGGCTTGTCTCCTCCAACATTGCTACATGGACGTCGGAGGTAACACACTTGGCCCGCTCCCTGTCTGATCATGCTCCAAATCTACTCGTTGTCTCTATTCCTGACTCGCCCGCCCGGACTTTCAGTTGGAGGCTTCCGCCACATGCTCTAATAGATGACGTATTTAAGGAGGAGATTCGTACTGATATTACTGAGTACTTTGAAATGAATGCTGGGTCAGTGTCCACTGAGGCAACTCTGTGGGACGCCTTCCAGGTGGTTATCCATGGTAAGTGCATAGCGAGACAGGTTGGAGTTTTGAAGGCGATTAGAGGAACCTTGTCGCGCGTTGAAAGTCAGATTAAAGAACTGGAGGGTCAGTTCTATGCTGACAGCAGCCCCCAAATTGCAGCACAATTAAAAGACAAGCTTTTGGAATATTTAGAAGAGGCCCAGCGTGAGGTAAAATCTTGGGGAAATATGCTGAAGCTAGGTGATACGGAGAAGGGGATAGGCCGGGGAAGACTCTAGAGAATATGATTCGAAAGGCCACATCGACACCTTTTATACACATGATCAAAAAAACAGATGGGAACGCAGTAATAGGCCAGACCGAGGTCCTAAATGAATTTACAGAGTTTTATGCTAAGTTGTACGCAACCAAGCAGGTGGGCAGCCCTGAAAATCTGCAAGCCTTCCTGGATTCACTCGCTTTGGTGTGGTTCAATGATGCGCACCGTAAATATATGGATCTCTCTGTCTCAGTGGATGACATCAAACAGGTCATTAAGAGCCTCCCGCTGAATAAGGCGCCGGGCCCTGACGGCCTTACCAGTGCCTTCTACAAGGCATATGCTGAAGAGCTTGCACCGAGACTATACGAAGTATATGGTGAGGCACTGGAGGCCGGGGTGCTCCCAGACTCGATGAGAGAAGCCCTAGTGATAACATTATTGAAACCTGACAAGGATGAGGCAGAAATAGACTCCTATCGTCCCCTGTCTCTTATTAATGTGGACGTGAAAATCTATGTGAAACTAGTGGCAAATAGATTGCAGCCCTTGCTTCCCATGCTGGCCTTGCCAGACCAGTCAGGGTTTATACCTGGTCGGAGTACATCCCATAATTTTAGAACAATATTTGCAGTCCTACACTATCTCCACCCTAGTGTGAAAGCTGCCACCATTTTCTTGGATGCTACTAAAGCCTTTGATACCCTTGAATGGCCGTATCTATTCCAGGTCCTTACCAGAATGGGCTTTAGTCATATGTTTATTAACTAGATAAAACTTCTTTATACTGCCCCGAAAGCGAGAGTACAGATAAATGGCACGGTATCAGAGTCCTTCTCTATCACCCGTGGCACTAGACAGGGTTGCCCGCTCTCGCCTCTGTTATTCCCCATTGCCATGGAACCACTGGCTGCCAGGATCCGCCAACACCACACCGCCAGGGGTATTGGGTTCAGCACTCGAAGTTTGCTAATCTCGTTATATGCCGATGACGTCACCTTATATATCTCAAACCCATCAGAAAACTTAGATCCACTACTCCGGGAATTTATTAAATTCGGAGGATTCTCAGGTGTGTCCATTAACTGGGTCATTTTTCCATTGACTGACAACACCCCAAAAGTGACATCGGAATTTCCACTACGCTGGGCACCTGAGGAGGTGAAATACTTGGGCGTATGGATATGCAGAAACTTGCAGGATACCTGGAGCATGAATTTTGGTAGGGCTGTGAACTGGCTTGAAGGCAAAGGCTGCCCCTATCTGTGGCAGGGCAGGTGGCGCTGTCCAAAATGGTAGTGCTTCCAAAGTTTTTGTATCTTTTTGTAAACATCCCAATCCCCCTGACGCAGCAATTTTTTAAGTCCCTTCGTACCCAATTGCTGACCTTGGTTTGGGCGGGAGGTCAAGCCAGGGTGTCATGGGCGCTTTTGACATTACCACTGAGGCAGGGTGGTCTGGGCGCCCCGGATATGCAACTATATGCGCTATGTGCCCAGGTCCAATTTTTGCATTTTTGGGTGCACCGTACGCCATATCAACCGCACGTGGCCGTGGAAATAGATTCTGTAGCTCCTATGGCACTAGATGTAGCCCTTTATAAGAACACGGCACGCCCCAGATCGGATGTAGACACTGCGGATATGCTACGGTGGACTTTGAGGGCGTTACAACACAGAGCCCGCCTCCCGCTGTTATATGCCCCTGCAGTTCCCTTGAGAGGTAACCCGATGCTGGCTTTTTTGGAGGAAGGTGGGGGTTTGTTGGAGCTGAATGGAGTTCAATTACGAACATTTGTGGATTTGTACCCGGAGGGGGGGTTTCGCTCTCCACTGGTGGAGGCTGCAGACAGAGTGTTAACCTTTAGAGAGCAGTTTGAATATCTTTGTTTTCCTCACGTCTGCTGCTCCTTCCACGGCTCCCGTCCTCCCTGCACAGCGGCCGGGCTTTGCTCCGCCAGTTCACCGAAGTGAGCAACCGACCGGCCGGGCTTGGCTCCGCCGGCCGGACCACGACTCCCAGCAGCCTCAGGAGTCAGCGACGACGGCACTAACGAGCGCGCCAGGAGGCGCATAAAGCACCGGCAGGTGCAGAGTCTCCTGTCTTTGTTTTCCTCACGTCTGCTGCTCCTTCCACGGCTCCCGTCCTCCCTGCACAGCGGCCGGGCTTTGCTCTGCCAGTTCACCGAAGTGAGCAACCGACCGGCCGGGCTTGGCTCCGCCGGCCGGACCACGACTCCCAGCAGCCTCAGAGGTCAGCGACGACGCCACTAACGAGCGCGCCAGGAGGCGCATAAAGCACCGGCAGGTGCAGAGTCTCCTGTCTTTGTTTTGCTCACGTCTGCTGCTCCTTCCATGGCTCCCGTCCTCCCTGCACAGCGGCCGGGCTTTGCTCCGCCAGTTCACCGAAGTGAGCAACCGACCGGCCGGGCTTGGCTCCGCCGGCCGGACCACGACTCCCAGCAGCCTCAGGGGTCAGCGACGACGCCACTAACGAGCGCGCCAGGAGGCGCATAAAGCACCGGCAGGTCCCTCGTCCCGCGAGGACGCGCGCGGTCCGCGCCGGACGAAGCCCGGACAAAGGGCGGACAGTCTAAGACAGTCCGAGACCGTCAGAGACTGGGCTGGGCCAGTTATTCTGCCCAAATTCAGGAACCCAGGAGGTGAGCCATTGTTATAGCTGGGGGATACTTAGTATTACTGCACTAGTCCGGGAGCGGTTGAATTGTTCTGTGACTCTGAGAATTCTGTTGTTCTTTTGTTTCAATACGTTTCCGAGAGGGCTTTGCTCATAGCTTTTCGGTGTGTTATGTCTGGCAAAAAGTCATCCCCCGCTAAAAATACCATGGACAACTACCTTTATTTATTTATTTATTTATTTGCTTGTAAAGCGCATGAATCAAATTCCCGAAGGGATATCTCTGCGCTAGTGCTAGCATTAGAGGGTTACTGCAAGAAAAAGCTGAAAGGAAGACCTGAAAAATTTAAGGCATGGTGAAGAGGTAAGTTTTCAGTTTCTTCCTAAATAGTTCTAGGCTCCGAATCTGTTTTAGTTCAATGGGCAGGGAATTCCAGAGAATGGGTCCTTTGTAGGACAATGCTCGGCCTCCTTGTGATTTTAGGGACCTGGAGCAGGAGATGGTTGCAGGATCGAAGAGTCCGGCCAGGAATGTAGGGCAGGAATTTAGCTTTTAGATAGCTGGGGCTGGTGCTAAACAGGCATCTGTATATAACATTGCAGATTTTGAATTTGATGCGCTGCTTTACGGGTAGCCAATGAAGTTGGCGAAGCAGGGGGCCGGACGGCGTTCTGGGAGGGGCATTGAGGGCCAGTCGAGCCGCCGTGTTCTGGACAACCTGAAGTTTATCTAGCTGTGCTTCATTTGCTGAGATGTATAGACCATTGCAGTAATCCATTCTGCTTATAATAAGGGTCTGGATGAGAGTCTTCCTATGGTTTGGGGGTAGAAACGGGAAGGCTCGTCTCAGGAGCCCCACCACATGGAGGCAAGCACCTGCTACTTGCGTGGTGTGCTCTTTAAGCAGAAGTGCCTGGTCTAGTTTGACACCCAGGTTTTTTGCTGTTTGTTTGGGATAAGGGATGGGACCTAGTTCCAGAGGCCACCAATCCGGGGACCAGAGAAGGGTTGCCCCTCCAAACAGCATGACCTCTGTTTTGGATACGTTACATTGTAAAAAATTTTTAGCCATCCAGTTTGCTACAGCCCTCATCCCGTCTGCAAATGATGACTGAATTGCCGGAGTGAGGGTCTGGAAGGGGAATAGCAGCTGGGTGTCGTCAGCGTATGATACAGGAGTAAATCCAAAGGATCTTATCAGATTAGCTAAGGGGGCCACATAAATGTTAAACAACGTTGGGCTGAGACACGAGCCCTGTGGCACACCCTTAGTAAGCTCTCTTGATGGTGATGAATGGGAGCCCAGTCTGACACCTTGAGTTCGGTCGGAAAGGAAGCTGTGCAGCCATGATAGAGCTGTTCCTCCTACCCCTACACTGCTCAGTCTTTCGAGAAGGAGAGCATGTGATACCGTGTCGAAGGCAGCGGACAGGTCTAACAGCACTAGAATCACCGATTCCCCCCTGTCCAGTGACATCCGGATGTTGTCGGTCACGGAGAGGAGGGCTGATTCAGTGCTGTGGTTGGGCCTGAAACCAGATTGTGAGGGGTCCAGGCCTTCCGCTGCCTCGATGTAGTTCGACAGGTAGGTATTCACATGCTTCTCGGTAAGTTTACCGAGATAGGGTAGGAGGGAGATAGGCCTGAGGTTCGATAGATCAGACCAGGGCAGCGTGGTGTTTTTCCGAACCGGATTTACAACTGCTTGTTTCCACTCAGATGGAACCCGTCCTTCACTAAGGGATTGATTTATGATGGTTTGTAGAAATGGGCCTAAAAAGGAGTTCAGGGGGGCCATCATTCTAGCAGGTATGAGGTCATTAGGGGAGCCAGATTTTATATGATTAGTTAGAAGGTGGAGATCAGTGTCAGATAGTGAGGGAAAGGAAAGTAGAGATATTGTATTTTGTTGTGCGGCCGTGTTAGCGGAGATGACATTTGGAGCAGGGCAGCAAGTGCTGATAGAAGTGTTGTTCAGGATTTTGTCGTAAATCAGGTTGATTTTATTCTCGAAAAACAGAGATATCTCTTCGCAAAGAGGCAGTGAGAAGTCATCCAAGCTAACACATGCTGTGGGTTTCACAAAGGATTCGAGTATCTTATACAATTCCTTTGATGAGTTGCCGGCCTCTGATATTTGCTGGGCCAGGCTAAGCTTGCGCGCTGTTTTAATGTTTTTATAGTATTTGGATTGTGCTTTTTGATAGGCACTCGTCATCTGGGAGGTGCGACCTCCTCCACTTCTTCTCCAGCCTTCTGCACCCTTGCTTCTCACTTCTTAAGGTGGCTGTGTACCATTTTTCCTTTTTGTGAGTGGGGAATTGTTTGTGAAGTTTTAACGGGGCTACTTTATCTATAGCCTTCAGAAGAGAATCCTTGAAACTGGATAGAGTATCTTCAACGTTATCAGATGCATGGGATATGGGATTTTCCCAGACCTTCTGTAGTCCCTCTACGGTAACTTTATGCCACTGACGTCGCCATATGGGGGGGAGAGTTTTTTGGAATGGCAGTTTGGTTACTATCGGGAGGTCAAATTCTAGTAAATAGTGATCTGTCCAGTCTAATTGAGAGGTGACTATACCGGGCAGGGTGGGGCAGTTAGAGAAAAGTAGGTCTAGTAAATGTCCCCCTTCATGGGTGGGATCGGAGTTGTGAAGTTGGAGCCCTAATGCAGACATGTCTGTGAGCAAGGCTTTAGTTTCACTTAGTTCTGGTTTGTCTACATGAGTGTTGAAGTCGCCTAGAAGGATAAAGTCTTCCTTAGCTCTAATGTAGGGTGCCAGTAATTCCATGAGAGAGAGGGAGAACCCAGCATTGGGTCCCGGAGGGCGGTATATAAGTGCCCCTTTCATGGTTAATTTAGAAGAGATATTGATCCTGAAGGACATAAATTCTAGACTGGGGCTGCATAGTTTCTCTATAATGGTGACCTTCAGGTGTTCCTTATGAATGATCGCTAATCCACCACCTATCTTAACTGGCCGGTCCATATTTAAGAGCTTATAACCTGAAGGGATAGCGATCGTAATGGCTGGGGTTGTGTGGGGTTTGAGCCACGTTTCCGTCAGGAAACATAGATCTGGCTGCGATGAGTGAAGAAGATCCCATATCTGAACTTGATTCTTGGGCAGGGACCGGACGTTTAGCAGTGCACATTGAAGTGTGTTTTTAAATTTACTGGCTGCAGCCATGCTAAGGCCTGGGTGGGCTCGGATATTGGCTTGGTAGTGGCATAATTTGCAAGAGAAAGGGCCTTCGGGATAAGTCCAATTCTCATTCTTGCGGCAAAGTGACTGGGCTGGTTGCAGGGCCAGGAGGTTTGCGGCGGAATACCTGATGGGACTCTGTGAAGCTGGGTATCTGGGCATATCCCCTGGCTCCTGGCCCCGTTCTGGCGCGGACGGGCGCAGACGGGCAGGTCTTTGGCTTGTCTTAGGCGCCGTCAAGGGCGCCCCGCTGCGCGCAGTCGCTGCGCGCCAGATCCGACGAGGGGCTAAATAGCCCTCAGAAGTGAGCAGCTAGAACGCTGCCTGCTCGACTTCCTGTGTGTGTCTGGCTCTTGCCTGCCCCGCCCTCCGCACTACGCTTTTCCAGGTAGTTGCCAAAATTAACAGCGATAGAAGATCTTCACTTGGGCTGAGTTCATCATCTAATCCATTCACACCAACATCGCCGGTACCAGCCCTGGCTCAATCCCTTGAGCAACACAGCTCCTGTTGTGCTCCCGCTGTTGCTTGTGACCACGCTGACAATACCACAATGATTCAGTCAGTCTATGTAGAGACAGACACCGAAAGTGAAGAGGTGGCTGACCAACACTTAGCCGAGGACAAAGCCCCCACTCCTGTGCCTGCACCACGTACTACTAGAGGTGCCAGAAAGACTCAGACAAAGCGAGGCGGGCTAAGATCAAGTCTGAGAAAGATTGCATCCCCTGCTAGTAAAACCTTGGTGGAGGAAGACGGATCATTAGACGACGCCTGTATGTCTATATCCAGTGGACAATTTAAGAACTTGTTGGACATGATTGACATTAAGATACAGGGAATTGTCAAGCCACTGATAGGCAGAATAGAGAAGCTCACTAAGGAGGTTAATCGTTTAGGGGTTATATTGAACCACACCTTAGCTGAAGTAGCCAAAGTGCCTGATGCAGTTTCCAGCAGGGCTGAGTTTAATAAGGCCTCCTCTATTCTGGCGGGTGGTGGGGCTCTCCCTCTAATTGATCATTTGGTGGCTCCCCAGGTATCTACATTGGATGGTGTGCAGGAGAAAGATGTTCCTTCTGTTGTATCTTCTGCTCCAGAACCTGTTGATGGCACGGTGGAGTTGATAGTTGAGGCTTCTCCTTTGGTTTTGGTTTTAGCTAACGTCCCTCTATTGGCCTCTGGGCAGGAAGAATCTACTTCATCCCTGTTGTCTAAAGCCTTATATTGGCTGACAAATAATATGAAAATAACTCCCTGGGGTAAGCACCAGCTGGCCGAAGAACTAGTAAAGGCCAGGAGGGTGAAGTGGATAGGAAATAGTGCTAAGAAGTTCCAAGGTGACTGTGTTGTTTTACATTTTTCTGACCCTGAAGTTCTGGCGAACATTCTGCCCAACCTTCTACCCCCACAGCGAAGATCTACTGAAATCGTTCCGCTCACTTTAGATTTCTTCTACTATCGGAGTGGGAGGGTTTCTAATAAGATTATGTTAAAGACAAAGTGGAATGTAGTTCCTATGAAAGGGAGGAGGGAAGTGCAGCCGACAGAGTGGGGTTTAAATTTAGAAAATAGGTTTTCAGCCCTTTCCAACCTAAATGACTGTGACTGACTTTCCAGGGGTAAAATTGTAGCACCCATAGCTAGTGTGGATCAAATCTTATTTAGTTTGCCTGCCCAGAATGATATTTGTCTTAATAACGGTTCGACGAATAACTTGGCTGTTTTAGTAGAAGCTGAGACCTGTACAACGAATCCTCCTTCTGGTGCATTAGAGGGACGTGTGTCTGGGGTTGCTAACCTAATCTCCTGGAACTTAGCTGGATTGACCTCTAAACTCGACTGTGGGGATTGGCTTGGTTTTATCACCCAATTTGATATTTGTAAATACCAGGAGAATTGGGCATGTGAACCTGTCTTTATATTAGGATATTTGAATTTCTCTGTGCCAGCCGTAAAGGGTCCGAAAGGTAGACCTATGGGGGGGCTTACCATCTGGATTCGACAGTCGCTAAACCTCTCAGTTAAAAGCATAGCTATTAACCATAACGATATACAGTTGATTAGAATAACTACTGACACTTTTGGGTCACTTGATATCTATAACATATATGTTAGGAGTGCTAAAGGTGGCCGATCTGAAGTACTATCAGCCTTGGATAGCATCCTCGATGAGCACTCCCATGAGAACAACATTGTCATAGCAGGTGACCTTAACCGGACGTTTGAGCCTTTGGTTGCAGGAGAGGCCTCTACTGGAGATGAAGAAGACTCTCTTTGGGGTATCCCTGAGTTACAATTGAAACTAGTGTCTTGCTGGACTGAGGATATAATAGCTATTAATGCAATGTGTCTCGAAAAAGGCCTGAGAGCCATGAACTGTAGAACAGCGAGGGATAAAGATGGCTCAGCAACTTTTGATAACGGGAGGCACAAAAGTAGAATCGATTATGTGATCTGTAGTTTGTCCTTGTGGCCAACCCTCTGTGACATGGAGGTGACCGGGAGACCAGAAAGTGACCACAACCCCTTATGTGTGACTCATAAATGGTGGTCTGCAGAGATAAATTCTACATGTATGAATGACTTCGTTCCACCGCTCATTATCCCTGAGAATAATATGCGCAGACTAAGATGGGATTCTGTAGTTAATAATCAACAGGCTATAGATACTATCAACAGCGAAACTGACCAAGCAATCTTAGCTATGGAACTGATTAGTGCCTCTTCTTCTGGCTTGGGGGACGTGGTTAAAATTCACGATACCCTCTTTGCCAAGATCAGGGTGCACTTTTTAAAACCTAATAAGCGAAAGGGGGCTTTGGTTCGCAAAGATGCAAGATGGTAGAACGCTGACTGTAGGCAGGCAAGACTCACCCTTGGACAAGCAATTAAGAAGAGAGACTGTGTATCTATTTGCCTTGCCAGAAAGGAATACAAAGTATGCATTGTAAAAGCCAAGAGGGAGTGGGATGAGCAACATTGGTGCAAATTGAAAAAGGCCTGCGATAGGAAGGATTCCAGAGTATTCTGGAACATTGTAAATTGGGGTTCTGAGAGAGCTGAAGAGTCCCCAAACAACAATGTCTCACAAGAGGCATGGGTAAAATTCTTTAGCTCACAATATACTCTTAACACCTTGGCCACAGATGATGATAGTTTCACCATGAAGTTTTCTGAAGACTGTCCTTTTACTCACAAAGAATTTATGTCCGCTATTTGTGCAGTAAAACGAGGCCGGGCTCCTGGTTTAGATTGAGTACCCGCTGACATATTTTTAAATGACAGGGAACGCTGGTGCAAATATATTTACTTGCTTATTAATTCTATTGCTCAGGGAGCTGATGTCCCCGATTCATGGAGAAGTGCAGTGATAATCCCCGTGTATAAAAAGGGGGATCGTGCTCAGCCCTGCAACTACAGGCCTATTAGCCTTATTGACACAGTGCAAAAAGTTGTGGGTCGTGTGGTGGTCAATAGGCTCCACGAATGGGCAGAAGATCATAACATCTTATCTCCCTTCCAAGCAGGTTTTAGAAGGGCAACCAGTACGATTGACCAAGTGTTCCGTTTCCAATTGCTGCAGTGGAAGACCGTGGTCCTAGGGGGGGGCAGCCTGTATGCGGCATTCGTCGATTTGCGGGCCGCCTTTCGACCTGGTTCCACGGGTCAAACTGTGGCATGTCTTGCATAGCCTGGGGGTACCAGATGAATTATTAACAATGATACTGCGCCTCCACGAGTCTAACTTTGCTAAAATCCAGTGGGGCGGCCACTGGATGGTCACAGCTGATTTCCGTGTTGAACGAGGCGTCAGACAAGGGTGCTCAATGGCTCCTACTTTGTTTACATTGTTTATAAATGGTGTAGTTTCTCGATTGGTACCTGCGACAGTTGATGCTCCTTCTCTCTCAGGCCTAAAAATCCCCATACTAATGTTTGCGGATGACACGCTAATTTTATCAAAAACCCCTAGTGGCCTACAGCGTGCTCTGTTGATTTTTGAGAATTTTTGTGGGGAACATGGACTTGAGGTGAATACCACTAAAACTAAACTTATGATTTTTAAGCCGCATCGCAGCTTCAAGTCCAAAATTATGATGAGCGGCCGGCCTTTAGAGTTAGTCAACTCATTTACATACTTGGGTATCCAAATCGCTGATAACAACAGGTGGAGCCAGCACTTAAATACTGCTATATTGCGGCATAGGCAAATAGCGGGCGCCATTAATTCAGAGCACAGGAGGTCTCTAACTAAACCTGTTAAACCCGCCCTATTGGTTTATGAAGCAAAGGCTATTGGGTCTGCACTATACGGCGCAGAAATGTGGGGCTTTTTTGAAAATCTTAAATCTTTGCAAGCCTCAGAAAACACATTTTTACGGGCACTCACTGGTACACCTAAAAGCACTCCGTTGTTACCTCTTCGATACGATCTCGGCAGAAAACAAATCAAGGATTTAGCCAGATTGCGCACGATTCTGTACTGGCGCTGACTCTGGACTACTCCCGAGCTCTCACATTATGCCGCGGGTTTTGTGGATGTCATCAAGGCTGATGGCTTCCACAAAATAAGCTGGCTTAATTCTCTGAAAGCTATGTTATGTGAGCTTGGGTTGAGTTCTCTATGGCTGGACTCTGTTGGTGCATCATTTCCCTCCAAGCTTGTCTTAAAAAACATTTTTGGGGAAAATGTTGCTAACAAAACTTTAAACACTTCTAGCTCTGGGTCCATGTCTATGTACTTCCTTGAGGCTAAAATGTATCCAGCCTTGGAATCATATTGGGATATTATCTCAAAGCCAGGTGACAGGAAGCTCTTATTTCAACTGAGAGCTGGTGCACTCCCTATAAGAACATTGACTGCTAAATGGGGTTTAGGTGGAAGTAACATCTGCCCAGCTTGTGGGTCACGGAAGGAGTCATTGGGCCATTTTCTGTTTTCTTGTAAGGTATACGACGTGCCAAGACGTGTCTGGTTAGCACCTATGTGCAGGAACCTTGGGACAACTTGTAGTTCTGTAGCTATGCGAATCATATGTACGAGCCCAGTCTCTTGGATTTTGATAGCTACAGCAAAATATCTCGGCTGGGCGTGGGCGATCAGACAGAGACTGCTAGTTAAATAACTATTCTCTGTCTGAAAAACTGGTCCCCATGAATTTGATATTACTTTTTAAGCCAGAGACTGCTAGTTAGTTAAACTATTCTCTGTTTGTAATATTTGACTTCTTGTATTTGTATTCCTGTTCTTAGATTATCGGCGTTCCATATCTTGAAAACACTTTTTATCAATTGTATTAATTCCTTTTTTAACCATTTATTAATTGTTGTAATGGAAAAATCTTTTTAATTGAATGTATTATATGTATATCTAACAGTGCTGCGTCAATCTGTTTGACAGACAAATTTAATTTACTTTTAAATATTTGTGTGTACCATGCTTTTATGAGTAATAACTCGAATAAAGCACTTTGAAATTGAATATCACAAGCTGAAGCAGGCCTGCACTACACTATCCACAAACTTCCCTGAAGCCCCCCCCGACATTACATGCACTGCAGAACATATTGGCTAGGGCCTCGCCAAGTAAACTAATTACAAGATTATACACAGCCATGCAGGACCAGGCCCCTATTGTACGACCTAAATCATTCCAGTTGTGGAATGTAGATTTAGACCCTCAGCTATCAGAAAAACAATGGGAGTTCTGTTGTAGACAACTGCTCGAGCTCTCACCTAATTACAAGTTAAGACTAGTGCATTTCAAATTTTTGCATAGATACTATAGAACACCAACTAATCTACATCGCATGAACCTCCGAGATGACGCTAGATGCTGGAGGTGCGGGTATGAACCTGCTAGTTTTATACACATGGCGTGGAACTGCCCTCAGTTGCAGACTTTCTGGAGTGCAATTTTTGAAGCCATAAATCAGATTCTGGACAGAACAGATGTCCCCACCCCACACCTAGGTCTGTTATGCCTTGTATGTGATACTGTACCCTCTGGGAGGAAGCTACATGCGATCCTGCTGTTATATGCTGAAAGACAGATTGCTTTATGCTGGGGGCGGAAAGTAGCTCCTAGATTCCAGGCGTGGCTGGCGGACGTGACTTATGGTCAGACACAGCTGGCCATGTTTTGGGAACTGATGCCAGCTTACTCTAGACCCAGGGACATTTGGGAGCCGTTTCTGTCTTGGGCACGGACGAGGGTGGACCCCCTTGATACAGCTGACTCTTTGGTGGTAAATGAATGATGCCTGCATGGTTTTTCTTCCTACTGTAACCTTACCTTGAGCTAGTAATCCTCAAAGGCACGTCATACTGGTAGACATATGTTGCCTCAACTACTTTTGTCATCTAGCCGGTTTATTGGGATGTATATTATGCCATGCCCCACTGTGAATGACCTGAACTGCATTTGCAATTCCTTTTCTTCTTCTTTTTCATTGTATTATATTGACATGTTGGATATGCATGTGGATCTGACCGGTCCTTGTTCTTGGTTTGTACGGATGTTTTGTTCCGCAATTGACTTGTAGAAACGTGAGAGTATATATTGCTGATATTTGTTTTGTACCAATGTATAAGCTGGATTGACCGAAAATCTCAATAAAGATAATTTTAAAAAAAATAAGAGGTAACTGTATGTCATTATTATAGATGTGAAACCTTATTCCCCAACTTTCAAGTAAATTATGTAAAGGTTCCATACAATGAACAGCACAAGGGATAAAGTGAAGCCTTGGGTAGCCCCATTTGTCGAAGTCAGACGGAGCAAGTACTTAACAACCTAGTGATTCTGTTTGTCAAACAGACTCACCAGGTTGTTAAGGCTGATGTACTAGAACCACAGCAAGCAAAGAAGGGTGGGGAGGCCACAGCAATACACAGTAGGCATCAAATATACCATGTTCCATACGATCAAATGCAGCCAAAATAGTCAGGAGCACTACGTTTGGCCAACCAACCTCTCATCTGCAAACTGGGGCACTGTGTCCTAAATACTAACCATAGACATTTTCAAACAGTGATATGGTTGAACACCTAATTGCCTAAATGTTAGTTTGCTTCCAAAGGCAACAGCAAAAGATAAAATATGGGTAAAGAGCACCAAATGAAGGTACAATGTACTGAAAGTCGAAGAAAAGTATGTTTAATAAATGTTCATGTAAATTAGTAGGGTACTTACCACCACGAAAGAACCAATAGTACATAGAAAGTCTTGTAATAAAGGGGTAGGGAACCGAGGATGGAATCACTATGGAAAAACAGGATAAAGAACCTATCGGCATCAGATGGGTGACTGCAGGTAGAGTAACTGCCAAGGGCAGCTATCAAGCTCCCAAGGGCCACAGAGTAGCTCTGAACACCCCGAAGAAAATGGAGGGCTCCCAACAGGGTTATAGATTCTCAGGAAGAAATTTAGGGGACAATTTTGAAGAAAAATACACATTTTGAAGGAATGATTTCCTAGATGAGATCAAATGGAATGATTTCCTAGACAAGATAAAACTATTAGGGAAATAAGAGAAAAGAGACATGCATGCAGAAACCTCCCACCAAAACTTAAAATGGGCCGAAACCAAAAGAAAATTGTTCAGCAAAAACAAACTGGCTTCTGCACACCCAGATAAACAGCTAGTAAGTGCCCCTATAACATTGTTCAACACAAGCTTGAACACTGGATTATTGAAGACGAAACGGTGGAACATGTCTACAGAACTTCGCCAGAGGAATGCCTAAGATTTCCTTACAGGAAGGCGTGCTCTGAATCTCTACCAAAGATGGCACATTTGGGGGAAGGCTTCCAGAAATAGTAAGTTTGGGGATCTCTGATAGAAATGGCATTTTCTGCAAAAAAATATATTTATCGCTCCATCCAGATATGTCTCTCTTGCAGAGAAGCTGGACTTAGGAGACAGCATGTCATGGAGATTTTTACAAAGACAGTAGATCTAGGGAGATGCAGTCGGTCGGAGCAAGAATGTCAGAGGGAAAAACCACAGCCTTCAACAGGATTCAAGATCCCATGGGATGGCAGTCGCACTCCTATCCCTACAAAGGAGGCAGTGCCTGCGCAGGCACCGCCGTAGGGACTAGGATGTTCCTTTCCGACTGTCCCAACGCCATGAAAAGGTAGACAGAAAAGGACTTTGGGGACCCCACGCAGGGTGCACGTCCCCCATAGGCCACTACTAAGTGGCCTGGGGGGCACGAGTAGGTTATAACGACCATGTACCCTTTGGTTTTTTTCTGTGAATTTCTAAGGATTTTTCAAATTCTATTTCCTAACTATAACGTTCCTGTGACCTATGTTTTTTCAGTGAATTTCCACGGTTTTTCAATTCTATTTCCTAACTATAACATACCTGTACTTTTTTTTTTCCTAGGCCTGGGCGTAAAATCTGTGAAGTGATCAGTCACTTTCCAATCAATAGTAGAATTTAAACTGCCTGGGATTCTTCCTACTTGGTAAGGAGGAGGTCTTCCAACATATTTTCCATCATACTTTCCTTTGTTTTCTGGGACCTGAAGACTGGATCCAGTCTTAGACCAGGATGTGTTGTCCCAGATATTACTGGAGCTATTGTGCATTGTACTCGAGTGTGGATGGTTCAGTATTAGATGTTAGCTGGTATCACAGGTTCCAGTGTGGGCACATTAAGTTACTGACTGAACATCAAATATAGAAACAAAGGGAATAAGAAATTAAGCGACTTTACCCTAGGCATTTCTTCTGCAAAATCAGCAGATTTTCCGTTTTTAAATATTTTATATGAAGCATGATAAATGGTGCTGTTCAAACCATACTTTCCAGCAAAGATAGAATTATGTTTCCTCTGCATTGCAAATTATTTTTGCCAAAAGTACACTTTGATCTCTTTTATAAACAAAAAAGTTTTGAATATTGGCCATTTCAAAAAGTCATATTTTAGTAAGCATAGTAGCACTCATAAACTTCGGTTACTTACTAACACCTTTGCAGAGTGGTGGTAAAAGGCGGTGAGGCCTCTGACCAGCTCACAGCAATCCCGCTGTGTGGGACTTACTGGAGGTAACAGTAGGGGTCTTCGCACTCAAGGACCGTCAGCACCCAAGCGGGCTACATCCCCCAACCAGTAGCGCACCACGAGGCGCGTTTGCAGAGTGATGGGGAAAAGGGGTGTGGCCTCCGAAGACCAATCAGCAATTCTGCTGACTGAGACTTACTGGAGGTAACAGGAGGGGTTGTTGGCCCCCAAAGACCCTCAGCAGCCAAGGGTACTTCTTCTCCCAACTAGTAGTGAGCAAACAAGACGCGTTTGCAGAGTGGTGGTCAAAGGAAGAAGGGTTCCAGCGACTTGCCAGGCCGGCTTTAATTTGTTGTTGCTTTTTTATATTATTGGGGCAGGGTGGATGCGTGCCCCCCAAGCTGCTCCCCTCCCAGGCCGATTTCAGCCCCGGGGACACCATCCCCAGGGGCTCAGCCTCAGTTCTGAGTGCCCTGGTCCTACCCAGAGCACCCAGTGACTTTCGTTGGGGACCACGGGGGGAGCCTGAATGCCCCCAGTCTCCTGCTCTCCTGCGGGAGCCTGCATGTCTTTCATACAGAGGGAGCTGCTGGAAAGACAGCTCCCTGTGTGTGAAAGCAACTCTGCTCAGCTTCCAGCAAGCAACAGTATTTATAATGCTCTCGCTTGCTGGAAGCGGAGTGTTTGCTGTGGCTTGGCAGGAGCGGTAAAACCTCCCGCCAAGCCACAGCAAACAGCTATGTCCCTGGGGGTAGGCACCCCGGTTCATGGTAGGAGTTGGCCCTGGGGGGCAGCAGTCCCCAGGGCCTTCTATGGCTCCAAGCAGGGCACTAGACTGTTCCAATATACTTGGTGGCCTGCCATGGGGAGGTGCCAATCCCCAGGGCTGAGAACGGCCCGGGAGGGGGGGCCACTTGACAGCCCCCTCCTCCCATTTTTTAGAAATGAACTTGGCCCCGTGGAGGAGGTGGGCCACGGGCCTGGGAGAAGCCTCCCCCCCCCACTACATATGTATTATGGCCCTGGGGAGGTGGCGGTACCTGGGGCCAGGGAGGTCCAAGAGACTTCCCCATAACAATGCATTAGTCCTGTGGAGGAGGTGGGCCTCGGGACAGGGCCCCCCACTACATATGTATTATGGCCATGGGGAGGTGGTGGTTCCCAGGGCAGGTGAGGGTCCAAGAGCCCCCACCCCGATTTGTTTTTGGAATGTGGCCCTGGGGAGGTGGTGGTCCCTGGTGCCCGAGAGGCCTCGCCAATTAAAAATAAATAAGCCATGGGGAGGTGAGGGTCCCCGGGGAATTATTAAGCCCCAGGAGGGTGGGCCCGTGCGGTCCCCTTCCTTTATTTTGAAAATGCCATCTGGACCTGGCACACCCGGGGGGCGATTACTAATGAAGTGTGGGAGTCCGCGCTTTGCTTTCTTTACATTTTCGGCTGAAGCCACAGTCCAACGTGGCTCCTGCCGATAATTAAACAAAAGAAATGCTTTTATGTCCCTGGGAAGTACCTGTGGGAACCATCAGAGAGGTCTAGGGGATAAGGATTTTTCTACCCTGGCACCTTTTCTTTTTCTTAAACAAAATTCTGGGACTCAGGACCAACATCTACCTTCAGGCTATATTTGGTGTAATCCCGTTCAGCAGTTTGGGCTGTAGCCCTGTCTAAATTTCCTATGGGAATTAACATAGGGAGAACACATTTTGGGACCCCCCCTTTTCCTCAGCTCCCACCATATGGATCACCCCAAAACTTTCAAGACAGCAGCTGAAGTGAGTGGCACAATAGTTTTGAAAAGTTCATTATTCATCAAACAACACAAAAGTTATTGGCAAATGAAAAAAACTTTTTCCTATGGAAAATAGGTCCTAACTATAACTACCTACTGCCGACCGCCAGTATGTGATGATATATATATATATATATATATATATATATATATATATATATATATATCACACACACACACATATATATTTCTTCATCAATGTGATCCACAGACTCTATGTGCTCAGCTACTGGTGCTCTGCGTAGGGGGCGGATCATGGCCCGAATTCAACAATTTTTACACCAAGGACGCGGCACTCCAGACTTGGGTGTTTTAGCTCAATTTATTCAAACTTCAGAGCTCGAACCAACGCGTTTCAGCCTATCCTCGGCTTTGATCACCGTGATCAAAGAAGAGGTTAGGCTGAATTGCAGACATACTTTCGTTTTTATATGTATATCCAAAGGAATCCCGCTCCGTGAAGTACAGGGAGAGGCCACACAGGGGGTAGCTTTGGAAGATCTTTATTCAAATGCAGCTTACGCATAATGCATTTCGGCTCATTGGCCTTCTTCAGATGCTGCTGCCTTAGCAAAGGCTGACTCCACCCTCACCTTTGAGTGTTCAGAAGCACTGCCATTGGCGGAAGTCCGCTGACCACAGGTCACATGAATGTAACTCGACTGCAGCTCTCTCACAACTACAGCTCCCAGAGTGCTGTACGGCTGGGTAAGTGTTAGTAGGCAGTTGTTGAATAAATCAATCCTCGTAGTTAAAGGCTTTGAGTTCTGGAAAGGTGCGAAGTGTCCAATTATGAGTTTTTGCACCAAATGAAAGTTCATCTTCCTCCGGTCCCCTTTGACGTTACAACCTCGCGGTGTGTGTGCGCCTGCTGAACCACGAGACAGCAATACAGTGACCCCATCTCCTTGTCAGTGACAAGCTGCACCACGCAGTAGTTCAGAGTGCGGGCGTGCACCTCGGGGTGTGCTGGAAACAATTCAATCCCTTGAAAAAGTCTTGTAGCTGCATGCAGCCGATGTCAGTAAGATTCCAGCCTCTTTTCGTAACGGGACCTCTCACGTGCCTCTGACTAGCGTGAAAATATCCAAAGGAATCCCGCTCCGTGAAGAACAGGGAGAGGCCACACAGGGGGTAGCTTTGGAAGATCTTTATTCAAATGCAGCTTACGCATAATGCATTTCGGCTCATTGGCCTTCTTCAGATGCTGCTGCCTTAGCAAAGAGTGACTCAACCCTCACCTTTGAGTGTCCAGAAGCACTGCCATTGGCGGAAGTCCGCTGACCACAGGTCACATGAATGTAACTCGACTGCAGCTCTCTCACAACTACAGCTCCCAGAGTGCTGTACGGCTGGGTAAGTGTTAGTAGGCAGTTGTTGAATAAATCAATCATAATAGTTAAAGGTTTTGAGTTCTGGAAAGGTGCGAAGTGTCAAATTATGAGTTTTTGCACCAAATGAAAGTTCATCTTCCTCCGGTCCCCTTTGACGTTACAACCTCGCGGTGTGTGTGCGCCTGCTGAACCACGAGACATATATTAAAATATATATATATATATATATATATATATATATATATTGATGCTCATGCACTAGACTTTTAGGATCCTCTCTTGTTGACTACATGTTGCCTTTACCACGCACACATAAGTAAATACAAATGTAATATTATACACCACAATTTAATTTGTATTATACACCTCATGTATAATACGTGATGTACGAATGTATTTTCATGTAAAGCACTTTAACACCCAGTGGGATAAATTACAAACCCGACAATCCAAAAAACGAATGAACTGAACCCTAGCCTATTGCTTAGATGCTTTAAACTGCCTATTGGTCTTAAGTTCCTATACTCAGTTCCAGTCTCTGACTCTTTTCTAAGGCTTTAGTAGCACTTACCATCTTGAATGATTGAAAAATGCCATTATTTGATATTACATTGAAGACAAATTTACTGTTTTTTATTGGGATATTCCCCACTTCCTTTGTAACATACATAAACCACTCTGGGGCCACTGCAAGATAAATGGTGGCACTTTACAAAAACCCTACCTAAAAACAGATAATAATTTAAAAAATACTTAATCATCCCAAAACCTACTTCTTGGACCATGAGTCATTTGCATGGGTGGCAGCAATGTGTTACCACACGGCATGAGAAACCATGCAAGGGCAGATCAAAGCTGTGCTTGCTGTACTAGTTGATCACATTGCACAGGGGCTGGTGTCACATGAATCCTGCTTCATTAATATTTATGAGGTAGAATTTAAACCTATGGTTAAGAGTTGGAGACACAATCTCTCATCTGTTAATCATGTAACAACCCAATATTACACAACCTAGGAATATAGGTTGGGGATCTGTCATAAGGCTTCAAGGAGCTCCGAGACAAACAAGTCATAGAATTCAAAAGAGGTATTCGATAACAATACTGACGTTTTAATATTGATCTGCTCTTAAATTATCTCCAAAATATTGGCTGTCAACATATCATCATTAAAAGAAGACATGGAGTTAAGACTGGGAAATCTACACTTCCTTAACCTTGACCACCGATTAGTAGTCGATATTGTGGAGTTCAAATATGTGCAGTTTGAGAATATTGACCCCAATATTGTTTCAGACATACCTCAAGTCTCAAACTCTCTGTCTTCAGAGATAACAGCCTGGGGGATCACAGAGAAGGCAGGTATAAAGGGACCAATGTAGGTAAAGTCAGGTGACACAGAAGTAACTAGAAGCTTGAAGTACCAGGGAGCATCACAAAATAATAGCTGGTTCAGTGTGATCATATGTCTAGTTTGGGAGCTCCTGTGATGTGATGTTTTTCAGAACCACAGAAGAAACTTCTACCGACCAAGGAGACAATAAGACAAATGCCCCTAAAAAGGGTAGATCTAAGGGCCTCAAAGATTAACGCGTAAGTACCACAAAATAGCAAAAATATGGGTCTCAAGAGCTGGCAAGTGCATGTTTCAAAGACAAATGGTCAGAGGTAAAGGGGTGTAATAGATTCCATGTTTGAGTGACCCTGAGATCATATATACTAGAATTAAGAGACAATATGCTTATCTAGGTGCACATAAACAATAGCACTGCAATCAAATGCAACACATCTAAGTCCCCGGGGGAACTGTTCTAGTGGCTGGAGACAAAAGGGGTGGGAGACTGGAGCAATACAGTCGGGAACGACAGAGCAAGGTATGAAATCTAAATGCCAGGGGTCTACAGGCAAAAGAACCGTGGGGAAAGGGAGGGCATGCCTCTCGATAACAGGCCTAAAGACCAAGCACTGTTTCAGAGATGCATAGGCCCCCCAAGGTAAACATGCCGATGAGCTCATAAGAGGTTAGATTCAGAGGCAACGATGATGACAGCAATACAGGCCATACGGTGTCAGGTCCAATGCCGGAGTATTGGAATACCTGCCAAGTTTCCCATGTCCATGCGTCACTAGTTAGCCCAGTCTCAATTTTTTCTGAGAATTGTAGGACGTGTAATCCTGTTTTTATAATTCGTTAAACAAGTCCCATAACGCTTAGAAAAAAACCGGCGTGAACTAATTAGTCACATGGGAAAAATAGAAGCAAAGAGCTGGGGGAGAGCAGACGCATGCAGGCCTGTTGGCTCTCTAGGCAGGGTTGTTACTATATCCATGTTGTCACAGTCATGGGTTTATCTCTTACAAATCATTACTATCCGGTCAGGTGTACGGCACCAATGATTCAAGGGGTGCAGGCCGCTGCTTCAACACACAGAGTACGTCAAGCAGTCAACCGGAACTCCAAACCTGGGAAAATGATGAACTGAAGCCATAAAGTTGAGTGGGGAATCTATTCAGAGAAGGCGAGTGCTGAAGAGTCTATATGTAACCAGACGCGCCCACGAATTAAAAGTACAGACGTTGGGCAATAGAAATACCAGCAACCCCCTGTTCCCCCCCTAACTACCGAAAGGAGCAGCGATAGCATATTGTGCGCTACACAAGTGCTAATGAATAGTAACAACAATACCCTGGGAGCTCACCACCCTTTCCCACCTCTCACCGCTGGAGCTTGGTTGAACTTTGCCTGCCTGAAGGTCTCTGGGCTCGGGCCTCCGCCCGAGGCACCCAGCACCCGGCACAACGCGTTGATAGCTTCCTTTAATTGACTGCTCGACCCCCGCTTCATACTGCGTGCCTGTCAGAAGTCCCGCCACACGGGTTTGATTCTGGGTCGCAGCAAGTCTGTTGGTTAGCAACGGAGACGTCACCAAAGTGACAGCTCAGAAACTACGGAAAGCAAGACGGGCCAAACTGCTTTGGACCGAAAGTGTGCAGTTCGTGTTGATGCGATGTATTCCTTATCGGTTTCAATCAGATATTCAAAAGCAATATTTGTCGAAAGCCGCATTGAGCGTTAGTTGTACCGAACGTATTCCCAAACTACATGCGAGAACCTGCCTGCTGCTTACTAACGGACTTGGCAGTAATATTGCCATCAACAAGTCCTTGTTTCATAGACGAAAAACCCAAACCGAAATCGCAGTGATTTCAAAATCGTAATTTTGGCATTTACACCTATATTATCTATATATTAAATATTACGCTATCAGCAGTCGAGCTTTTTGAAAAGTTTTCACACATGCTCCAAGGCAAAATTGTGTTTCCGTCCTGTTTTACTGGATCTGTACTCATCCAAGATGGCCGCCACTGTGTCATAAAGAACGAGCACATCAACCATGCTGTTCGTCTTTTGCTAGTGCTTTGCTAAAATGTAAAGAGACGACGAGCCATGTTGAGATGGCGCTGGGCTGGCGCAGAATTGAGAGAGAGCGTATTTTCAAAATGTAATTTAGCATAAAAGTCTACAAGATAGACACGATTTGTCAGGACACAGCTTCATTATGATGAATGTTTTTTTTTATTTCAAAAGATTTTATTAGAAAGAGATTTTTACAATCACAGTACAGAGTCAGACATGTAATGATGCTGCTTATCAATGAATCGATGACCCAGTTGTAAGGTAATACGTTTCTTTATTTCTTACAATTTGCTTAACTGAAGAGCGCCAAGCCGGCGCTGTGTCTCTGTCGGAACTCGCGCCTCTCTATCTCGGTTGCGCGCGCATCCTCTAAGATGGCCGCCGCACGTCACGTCATGACGTGACGTGCATAAACTAGTAAGCGCCACTACATATCTCCCCTTTTTCCAAACAACAATAAAGTCACTTACAGTTCACTGTTTATATCGTAATCTCGAAACCTGGAGGGCCTTATCACAGACCTACCACTCCTGGTCACCCTGGCGGGGTTCTCCGGGGGGCCTTGGCTCTGCGCCTCCTCACTACTTTCCTCTCTCAGCCCAGCCGCAGCCTCTTCTGTGCTCCTCCTTTGTAAGTCCATATCCGTTTCTTGGTGATCATTCACTCTCCTCTGTCAGTTCATCTCTGGCATTTCCTCCTCCATGCTGCTCACCAGCGTCTTGTTCCATCTCAATGTTCGATTCATCCCTATCTTCCCAGTCGGTTCCAAATTGCTTCCATTGCAGGATCTTGTTGCACTTGGCCATGCGGTCTTGGGACCACACATTCCCATCACTCAGCAGGGCCGCTCGATCATATACTTCCTTGACTTGCATGGGCCTGCTGTATTTACTGTCTCCTTTCTTCTGTAACGTCGCCAACTTTACTCTGACCCACTCGCCCTTTTCCAACCTTGCTCCTTTCACATTCTTCCGTTTGTTGTAGTGGTTGGTATAAATGGACTGTGCCTTTTCCAGGTTGGCACGTACCACCGCGGGAGACCACTCACTGGTGATAACTTTCTCCTTCCAAACCCGGTTGTCATGGGTGAAGGGTTCACGCCCTCTCAAAATCTGGAATGGGCTGTATCCGGTTCCAGTTGGAGTTATCCTGTAGGCCCATACCATGTTCTCTATGGCTTTCTCCCAATCCTTGTTGCCTGAAATCGCAGCCTGTACGGCACCCATCACCACCCTGTTAAAACGTTCCACCAAGCCATTCCCAGCTGGACGGTAGATGGCTGTGTGTCTGCTCGTGATGCCGTTCCTCTGCATGAATTGGTTCCACCATTGTCACTGAGGATGGCCTTGGGGATACCCTCTCTCACGAACGTGTCCGACAAAAATCTTAGAATGTTCTCAGTGTCCATGGTCTCGTCCACCTTCACCTCCGGCCACTTGGAGTATCGATCCATGAGGACACATACATATTTCTGAGTGCCCTGGTCATCAAGAATGGGTCCTAATATGTCTATGGATAATTCCTCCCAAGGGTTCTGCGGAATTTCGAACTGTCCTAGTGCAGGACGCAGGGGTTTGAGCGTCTTGTCAGCTCCTTGGCACTGTGGACACTCTCTGACATGCCTCTCTGCTCTTATGTCCATGCCGGGCCACCAGTAGTTTTGTTTTGCCCTTAATTTCAACTTTCCGATGCCGAGGTGGCCCTCGTGTAACATGTCCAGTAACTTGGTGATGAGGTTCCTTGTTGGGATCACTTTGTCTCCTCTATATACAAACACTCCTCTGTCCCCTACCGATAATTCTTCTCTCACTTCATAGTATGGCTTGATATGTTCACTCACGTGTCTTTTATCTGGCCAGCCCTTGACAATGTACATTTTTACTTCTTCCATGACGCTGTCCTCCTCGTATTCTTCTGTCCACTCCTGGTAGCTGATGATCTTCTCCTGATCCTCTACTAGGGCTACCAATTCGCTTTGGTTTGTGGGGTCTTCTTCGCCTGGCTCCATGGCCGCTGCCCTGCTCAGGTAGTCTGCTACTCGGTTCCGATTTCCTGGAATGTACTCCACATCATACCTGAATTCAAGTAGTTTCAATGTCATCTTGGATATTCTGGGAGTAGCGTTGGCGTGTCCGCTAGATGTTAGCACCTTCACCAAGGGCTTATGGTCTGTCCTAAGAAGGAATCGGGTTCCCCATAGGAACTGCCGAAATCTCGATGTGGCCCACACCACGGCCAGCATCTCCTTTTCGATAACACTGTATTTGCTTTCAGTGGTCGTTAATGCCCGGGATGCAAAACTGATCGTCTCCATCTGTCCCTGTCCACGATCTTGCATAAGTACTGCACCCAAGCCTTTGTCACTGGCGTCGGTAGTGAGTACCGTGGCGCCCTGTGGGTCATATCCTTTTAGCGGTACTGCTCCAGTGACGTCCTTCTTGATTGTGTCGAACTCACCTTGCGCCTCTGGCGTCCATTGGAAGCTGGTGCTCTCCCTGGTCAGCATCCTCATGTGGTGTGTCTTTGAAGCAAAGTGTACCACGAATTTACTGTAGTACTCCGCCATACCCAAAAATGATCTAACCTCCTCCTTGTTGGTGGGGGGCGGAGCTTCAGCAATTGCCTTCACATTTTCTGCTTTTGGTGTGATGCCTTGTACCCCAATTTCATGGCCTAGATAGATCACTGACTCCAGGCCCAGTCGGCATTTTGTCCACTCAGCTGTGAGGCCTTTGATTTCCAGGGTCTTTAGCACTTTTCCAAGCTTCTGATCGTGGTCCATTTTGTCTCGCCCCATCACCAGAATGTCATCCTGGAAATATTGGCTGCCTGTCATGTCCCTAAACAGCTGGTGCATTAGCTTTTGGAAAACAGCAGCTGCCGAGGCCAGTCCAAACGGCATGCGGCGGAACTGGTAGCAGCCAAATGGGGTGATGAATGAAGTGAGTTTCCTGCTATCCGGGTGCAATTCTATTTGGTGGTAAGCGGAGGTCAAATCAATGGTGGAGTACCAGTTGACCCCCCTGGTTCTCGCCAACATTTCATCTATTCTTGGGAGGGGGAATTTCTCCACGACAATGTTCTTGTTTAGCTCCCTCAAGTCAACACAAAGCCTGACTTTCCCATTGGGCTTCATGACTACCACCAGCGGTGCGAGCCATTCCGCACAGGTAATTGGTTCAATTATCCCTTTTTTTTCCAAGTCTTGAAGCTCTGTTTGGACTGCCTCTCTTACCGCTATCGGTACATTCCTTACTTTGTGGGCAACAGGACTGGCTTCACTCTTGAGTACTATCTTGTGTTGGAATCTCTCTAATTTTCCCACTGTGCCTCCAAACACCTTTGGGTAGTTTTCTTTCCACCTAGTCAGATTGGGCCACGTTTCCGGTTCTGTGAGCAGGATCTGTTCTTTCCCTCCTGGGTCCAATTTTATTCCCAGGTCGCCCTGATCCAGCCATCCCAGTACAGACGGTCCCCTCTCTGAGACGTACAGTTTACAGAGCGCTGATCGGCCTCTGAACTCGAATTTGAGGAGCCTGAAACCCACCATGGGGATGCGGTCGCCATTATATGTGACTGGTCGGATGTCCAGTTTCTCCAACTCTGGTCCTAGCTTAGGTCTGAAGGTGTCGTCCCACACCGCTCTTTGAACAATGGTGTAGGGGGAGCCAGTATCCGCTACTACACTGATGGTTATACCACCCATCTTCATTTCTAGTACTGGTTTGGTTGACCTTGTTCCATCCACGCTCAATACCTGGTCGTATATGCATAAGACCGTGACTACTTCTTCTTCTTTGGTCCCGTCCTGGTTTTCCTCTTCTTGGTCGACATATTTCACCACGTTTTTTGACATTTTCTTCCTGTACACTTTCTCGTAATGGCCGATGATGCCGCAGTGCATGCACTTTGCCCTGAATGCGGGACATCTTCTATCGTGTGCTTCGTGGGACCAACTACCACACCTGTAGCATGTTTTCTTGGTGTCGTTGCCAGCTTGTTTTCCTTGCTGTCCCATGCTGCTTTGCCATTTGTTGGGACCTTTTCATGCGGGGCTCTTGTACCTCTGGTCCCTGCGAGGTTCCTCTTCATATACTTTGTTTACCATGGCACTGGGTGCTATGTCTTTCTTGGTAGCGTCGGCGCACCTGCGTGCAAGTTCTGCCCTCTTGACGATGACCATCACTTCTTTGAGTGTGGTGTCTCCACTCGCCCACAGCTTGTCTTGAACGTTCGTGCTGGAGGTGTGCATCACTATCTGGTCTTTGATAAACTCCTCCTCCCACTCTCTGTACCTGCACATGGCCGCTAGTTTCTTCAGGGCCGCTACGTATTCCTCAATTGACTCTCCAGACCGTTGTTTCCTCTGCTGGAAATTGAATCTGTCGACTGATACACATACAGTGGGTCGATAGTGTTCATTTAGGTCGTCGATGGCGTGGGCATATACATCATCGTCCGTGCTATCTCTTTGTTTGGGCACCAGGCTCTTGTATATCCTGAGTCCTTCTGGCCCCAAATTTAGTAGTAGTATGCGTTTCTTCCTTTTGGAGTTGAAGTCTTCTTCATTTTCATCCTCCAGGACCCCTATAAAGTTGTCTATATATTCTCGCCAGTCCTCCCACTTCATCAGTGGTTCCCCTGGTTTTGGTAGGAACTGGACCGGCGCTATGGCATGCCCTGCTGGTGTGCTCATCTTTTCTTCCTTGACTGTGGGTGTCCTGTCTGCTTTGCTGGTGGGGTTGCCTGGGGTGCTGTCCGCTTCTTCTTTGCAGGGTTGCGCCTGGGGACTCTTGGTGTCAGCCCCCTCCCCCTGCTTTGTGGCTGCCAGCTCGCTGCCTCTAGTGTAAGAGGGCGGTTTGGGTTTGGCGCCCTTTTCTAGTCTGCCCGCAGTCTCTGCGCCGCCTCCCTGCTGGCTTCTCTGTTCGGGCAGTTATGGGCTCTGCCGCGCTCTTCAGTTTTTTTTTTCTATATGTGAACTTATCGTTATCATAGGTCCTGGCTGTGATCCGTTGGCGCTGCTGGTGTCTTGTGTGGCCTCTCCGGTTCTTGCTGCCACAGGGTCTGTATGTGCTGGAGCTTTCGTGACTCTCTCTCGAGGGTTCTGGTCGCGTCCCGACCTCGTCGCCACTGTAATGATGCTGCTTATCAATGAATCGATGACCCAGTTGTAAGGTAATACGTTTCTTTATTTCTTACAATTTGCTTAACTGAAGAGCGCCGAGCCGGCGCTGTGTCTCTGTCGGAACTCGCGCCCTGTCTATCTCGGTTGCGCGCGCATCCTCTAAGATGGCCGCCGCACGTCACGTCATGACGTGACGTGCATAAACTAGTAAGCGCCACTACAAGACAGGTACGATTCAAGGCAATTACTGTTCTTGCTGTCACTGTAAACATAGGTGTTAGTACATTCTGGTTAACCATGAGCTTAAGTGATGATTATACATGATCGACTTGTAACCGTGGTGGTGTAATATATTGATCTGGGCCTAGCAATAACAAACTGGAGCCCACACGTTGCTGGTGCTGGTGGTCAGTACACTGCCTGCCACGCCCAGGGTCCTGGGCCCTTTATTAATTACTGAACGTGCCCTCCGTGCAAACGTCGGGCGAAACCAACTATCCCACGCTTGTGGGGGGGGCGGAGCATCAAGGCTGTCACAGCCGTGGGCCACAGTGGTTGCGTCCACACTCTGCAACACTACAGGTGGCATTACAGCGTTTGTTTGCGTTGCGTTGCCTTCGTGAATAGGAAAAGACAATGTGTAGAAGTGAGTAGGAGAAAAGCATGAGGAAGGAAGAGAAGAAACGGACACGCGTGTGGTGTGTGGTAAGTTGTTAGACAAACAGAGTTTACTGACGGCAGGCACTGGGGCGAGGGGGGGGCAGGGGGTGGTGCTGACTGGCTGTGTGATGTGTTCATGGCGGTTTTTGCGAGTCGAGGATTTGTCCAGGGAGTGCCACATCTCGCTGTTCTGGCCAGCTTGGGAGGTTTGGCTCTTTGTTATGTTGTCTGCTCCCCTTAGGAAGATGACCCAGTTGAAACCGACTTTGAAAGTGGCTTTCCCCGTGTCCTTCCAGTTCGAAAGGATTGAGTTGGTTGCTGCTGTGAGGAGTAGGTCAATAAGGTTCCTGTCGTTAGTGGAGTGTATCTCTGGGGCCATGAAAGCGTTTGTTAAGCTGAGGATGTCTAGTTGTGGTGTGTACCCCGTTATGTTATGTATGAAATCTCTTACCTTCCCCCAGAATGTCTTTACTTTGGGGCATTGGATGATGATATGTGCTAAGTCTCCTTACTGTTTCTGGCAATTCCAATATAGGTCATTGTTTCTCAGCCCGACCGCTGCTAGGCGCGCCGGGGTCCAGTATGCTCTGTGTAGGAGCCAGAATTTAGTTTGTGCAAGTGTGGTGGTGTCTTTGTTCCTGCTTGCTGAAGACCGGAGGTGTGCCTTTTCTCTCTCGCTAAAATGCTCGGTGTGCAGCGTTTCCCAATAGTTCATGGCCTTCCTATTTAGTCTAGTTGTTTTTGCACTTAGTTGCTGGTGCTGGTGGTCAGTACACTGCCTGCCACGCCCAGGGTCCTGGGCCCTTTATTAATTACTGAACGTGCCCTCCGTGCAAACGTCGGGCGAAACCAACTATCCCACGCTTGTGGGGGGGGTGGAGCATCAAGGCTGTCACGGCCGTGGGCCACAGTGGTTGCGTCCACACACTGCAACACTACATTCCTCCTTTACCCCAAAGTGGAAATAAAAATAAACATAACATGACTTATCAAACTTCAGAACATAGTCTCTGGAAACTGCAAGGATGCAAAAAGGAACAGTCTTACTTTTACGTAGGCAGAGGTACAGCTCGAACTCTTTCAACGTCTGCATCGGGCCACAAAGTCTCGGTACCTCTGGGACGGCTTCGGGCAGGGGCGCAGATTGTACCTGCTTTGGCTGCGCTCGCCTGATGGGGTTTGAACTAGTTCTTTAGAGTCATTTGCCTCGGCAGCTCCTGGGTAGCTTTGGGCCACTTGCGACTCGAGTCCGCTTCGGGCCGGTGTGGCCGGGTCTGTTCTTGGGCGTTCCTCCTCGCTGGGGATGTCTCCTTCCGCTGCTTCTCTTGGGCCTTGGGTCGGTCCTGGGCAGGGCTATGCAGGGTCGGGGAACTCGTCACCTTCTCCACTCGTGAGTTTCTTAAAGAACGACACGTTTCTTGTGACTCTCTCTCTACCTCGTGCCGCCGTGATCATGGTGCCATTGACGTTGGTGACAGTCCATGGGTCTAGCTTGAATGGGAGGCGGAACTTCCCGCCTGGATGGCGGTCTTTCACGAGCACCCGGTCGCCTACTTGGATGGGGCTGTCCGCAGATCTTCTTCTCCGGGACGCCTCTCTGTTAGACTTTGTTCGCTGTTCCGTGGATCGGTTGGAAGGAGTTGGAGACGATGCCCACATGGGGTGGTGTGGGATAGTGTCCATAACTCCCCTATTGAAACATAGACGGCTTGGAGGAACCCCCGTGGTGCAGTGGGGTGTCAGCCTGTATTCCCGTAGGAACTGGTAAAGGGCCAGCTCTAGGCTTTGGCCGTCTGTCATTGCAATTTGGATAGTCTTGTTCAGAGTCCTCATCAGCCTCTCAACTTCCCCGTTGGCTTGAGGCCACCTTCGGGTTATCTTACGGTGTTTGATGCAGTGTGATTGTAGGTATTCTGCTAGTTCACAGCTGTTGAAGGGGGGTCCATTGTCTGTGCGTAGTTCCTCCATGAGGCCATGGGTGGCGATTATCTTCTCCAGCTTGGGAATCACCTCGGAGGCTGCGGTGGAGGGCAGGATCTCAATTTCGGGGTATCTTGAGAAATCATCTACCACCACAAACATGTACTTCCCACCGGGCAGGCTGCCAAAGTCTGCGCTAGCACGCACCCATGGGGATGTCGGCCCATCCTCTGTGATCACAGGCGCTGGGGGGTTGGGCAGGCTGGTCGCTAGGCACACGGGGCATCGTTGGACGACTTCTTCTACTATCTTGTCGAGGCCTGGGAACCAGAGTTTGCTCCGAAGGCGGTTTTTTGATTTTACAATGCCCTGGTGTGCGCCATGGGCCAGGAGGGCTGCTTGCTGTGTGAGACTGTCAGGCAGTACCAGGCGAGGGCCTCTCAGGAGACATCCTTCCGGAGAGATAGACAGTTCGCTTCGGACTTGGTGGAGTGCTCTCAGCGTCGCTTGGGCATCCAGGGTGCGGAAGGACGCTGGACTCTGGAGTGGCTTCCAGTTTCCCGACTTGATAGCCTGGATGGCGATCTGCAATCAGTCGTCGTCCTTGGTGGCTTGCGTCACGTCTTCTAGGGAGATCGGCAGGGGTCTAGATCTTTCCACAATCATCCTGACGTATTCCTCAGTGGCATCGGCTTCAGCAGCTTCCGCTTCAGTGACCGGGCGGGCGTGCCTCGACAGGTAGTCGGCAGGGTTTCGGGTGCCGGGCCGATACTCCACGGTGAACTGGAATTCCTGGAGCTGGAGTACCCACTTCTCAATGCGAGGGGGGGGGCGTGAAGATGACCCTTGGAAGAGTGGGACGAGGGGTTTCTGGTCTGTAATTACTACAAACGGGTGCCCGTACAAGTAGATGTGGAAATGCCGGCACCCCCACAAGATGGCGATGGCCTCCCTCTCGATCCGTGAGTATCGTTGCTCCGTTGCCGTGAGGGTTCTACTCGCATACGCTACGGGGGCCCATTCCCCGCATGCTTGTTGTTGAGTCAGGACGGCTCCCAAGCCTGTTGGGCTTGCGTCCACCACGAGCTGTGATTCGTTGCGAGGGTCGAAGTAGGCCAGGGTCGTGTCTGCTGTGAGTGCCGCTTTGGTTTTCTGGAAGGATTCTTGCTGTTCTGGCCCCCACTCCCAAGTGGCTGTGGACTTCGTGAGATCACGGAGAGGGCCGGTGAGGTCTGACAGATCTTTGATGAACCGCCCGCAGTATGTGACCATTCCGAGAAAACTGCGGACAGCGGTCACAGATGTCGGGGCGGGAGCTTCGTGGATGTCTTTGACCTTGTCAGGGTCTGGTCCTACACCCTGGTCAGAGAATTTGTAGCCAAAGAAGCCAATGTCTTGGAACTCGCACTTTTCCCTGTGGAGGGTTAGACCCCGCTCTTGTAGTCTGGCAAAAACGGCTTGGAGGCGCCGGATGTGTTCATCCAGGGTCGGGGTATGGACCAAAATGTCATCGCTTACATTCAGCAAACCGTCTAGCCCTTGCAGGACATTCTGAATGATGTTCTGAAACACCTCTGCTGCGCTTGATATCCCAAAGTTGAGCCGGGTATACCTCCACAGGCCTGCGTGGGTGGAGAAAGTTGTGATCGGGCGTGAGTCTGGGTGTAGTGGAATTTGGTGGTACCCTGACCTCAGGTCCATCTTCGAAAACCACTTTGAGCCTGATAACTCTCCAATGATGTCGTCTATGGTTGGCGTCAGATGGCGCTCTCGCTTGATAGCGAGGTTGGGGATGCGCATATCAACGCAGATCCGCACAGCGTCGGGTTGCTTCGGTTTTTTGGCTACCACGATGGGCGACACCCATGGAGTGGACCCGCTTACCCTTTCGATGATTCCAGCTCTCTTGAGTACCCGCAGTTCCGCTTCCACTTTGGGTCGTAGGTGGAACGCGATACGTCGGTGCCGGAGGGCCACTGGGGCGACCGATTGGTCTATGTGGAGATGGATGGCGGGTCCTTTCAAACAGCCAATCCCCTCAAACAGTGAGGTGTGTTCTAGCACGAGATGGTCGAGGCTGTGGGCTTGGACTGTGAGTGCGAAGTGTATCAGTCCCAGGTCTTGGGCCGTTCTGCACCCAAGTAGGAATCCGGATCCCTCTTGCGACACATAGATTTTGGTGTGCAGGTGAGTGGAGTCGTGTGACAGTGCTGTCCGGAAGACTCCACACAGGCGTAGTGGGCGACTGGTGCCGTAGGCGTATACCTGTACTCTCGTGGGATGGAGTACTGGTGGAGTGTCTAATGTCCGGTATACGCTGGCCGCCATTAGATTGATTGTCGCTCCGGTGTCAATCAGGGCCGCCACAGCTTGATCCTGCACGTTGACTGTGCACATGGGTTCTGCGGATGGTGTAGCTGCCAGGGTGTTGAGCATTCGCACAACGTGGACCGAGGCTGCGTCTGCATCGTCATCGTCCATGTCGCTGCTGGCGGAGGCGTTTGCCAGTGGTTCTAGCTGTCTCACTCTCCGGGGCGGGCCACCATGCTCTTTCTTCTGTGTCGATAGGCACACACTTGCAAAGTGGTTGGCTTTTCCACAGGCGCTGCAGATCTTTCCTTGTGCCGGACATGCTCTGTTGTGGGGCGTTGCTCCTCCGCACCATGCACAGGCGTGGTCGTGGGAGGAAGGAGTTGGGCCTGGTCTCCCTCGCCGGGGTTGTCTCGTGCGTGTCTCGGTGGCACTGGTTTTGATGGCGCACACTGGTTCTACTTTGACTGCGACTGCGGGTTTTGGCTCCATGTGCGCGGCTCTGGCCTTCGACAGTTCTTTGGACCGCCCTACCGCCAGGATGTCGCGCATGGGCATGTTGTCTGTTTCCAGGACTCTTTCGCGCAGTTTTGAGGAGGCGCAGCCTTGAATGAACTGGGTGCAGATCTCGTCGTCGTCATCCGGGAGGGTGCACGTGCTGGCCAGCTTTTTTAGTCTCGCATAGAAAACGTCCACCGATTCTTCTGGGAGCTGGCGGGCTTGGCGGAGCAGGAATCTCTCATAATCCGCACTGGCGAATGGTTCGAAGTATTCCGTTATGGCGTTGCGTAGCGTGCTGTAGTTCCGGGGCGGGCCTCCTTCCACCACGTCCTTCGAAATGTCGTGGATCGCCTCACCTCCTAGGTGCAAGAGCATCGCACGCCGTCGTTCAACCGCGATGTCGGCCGCCACGAAGTAGTTCTCCAGGCGTTCCACCCATTTCCTCCACCGAGCCGCCTGCGACGGCGGCGTGCCAGTGACAGCGAAAGGCTCTAGTGGGGGCACGGCGGCCATGGCCATTGGGGGAAATGGCAGGAGTCGTCAGCCGGATTTGCCTGTTCACCAGAGGGCCAGGAACACAGGAGCACGCTGGGGGTGGCTTCTCAGGGCCTTGGAATGTCCAAACAGCGTTGCACGCGAGATGCGTGCGGAACGGCAGGGTCGCCACACGCGAGATGCGTGGGAACTGACTGGGGCCGCAGCGTTGCACGTGGGAAGCGTGAGGAAGCGCACGCTCGGTGCACGTGGTAGGCCCGGCGGCGTAGGAGGCTGGCGCTTGGCCGGAGATGAGAGCGGGTGCGGGGAGGAGGCGGCTGAGGCGCTGGGACTGCGAAAGACGCACCTGAGGCCAACGAGGCCGCTTGCCAGGGTGGAGAGGCGGGGCCACAGTCGCAGGACGCACCCGCTCGTTGGAGCGCTGAGGAGCAGCGGTGGGTCCCGATGGACGGGGACACTGGTGTCACGCGGCAGGGCCGCCGTCCGGTAAGGCCGTCCGCCGGGGTGCAGGGATCTCTCTTCCGGCAGGGGCGCGCCGGGCACGCCGTAGGGGACAAACCGCAGGGGCTGCAGCTGTAGGCTCGTGAGTGACAGAGCGGCGGTGCGTGGCACGCGATGGGGTGGCGAGACCACCTCGTCGCCAATGTAATATATTGGTCTGGGCCTAGCAATAACAAACTGGAGCCCACACGTTGCTGGTGCTGGTGGTCAGTACACTGCCTGCCACGCCCAGGGTCCTGGGCCCTTTATTAATTACTGAACGTGCCCTCCATGCAAACGTCGGGCGAAACCAACTATCCCACGCTTGTGGGGGGGGGGCGGAGCATCAAGGCTGTCACGGCCGTGGGCCACAGTGGTTGCGTCCACACTCTGCAACACTACAGGTGGCATTACAGCGTTTGTTTGCGTTGCGTTGCGTTGCCTTCGTGAATAGGAAAAGACAATGTGTAGAGGTGAGTAGGAGAAAAGCATGAGGAAGGAAGAGAAGAAACGGACACGCGTGTGGTGTGTGGTAAGTTGTTAGACAAACAGAGTTTACTGACGGCAGGCACTGGGGCGAGGGGGGGGCAGGGGGTGGTGCTGACTGGCTGTGTGATGTGTTCATGGCGGTTTTTGCGAGTCGAGGATTTGTCCAGGGAGTGCCACATCTCGCTGTTCTGGCCAGCTTGGGAGGTTTGGCTCTTTGTTATGTTGTCTGCTCCCCTTAGGAAGATGACCCAGTTGAAACCGACTTTGAAAGTGGCTTTCCCCGTGTCCTTCCAGTTCGAAAGGATTGAGTTGGTTGCTGCTGTGAGGAGTAGGTCAATAAGGTTCCTGTCGTTAGTGGAGTGTATCTCTGGGGCCATGAAAGCGTTTGTTAAGCTGAGGATGTCTAGTTGTGGTGTGTACCCCGTTATGTTATGTATGAAATCTCTTACCTTCCCCCAGAATGTCTTTACTTTGGGGCATTGGATGATGATATGTGCTAAGTCTCCTTACTGTTTCTGGCAATTCCAATATAGGTCATTGTTTCTCAGCCCGACCGCTGCTAGGCGCGCCGGGGTCCAGTATGCTCTGTGTAGGAGCCAGAATTTAGTTTGTGCAAGTGTGGTGGTGTCTTTGTTCCTGCTTGCTGAAGACCGGAGGTGTGCCTTTTCTCTCTCGCAAAAATGCTCGGTGTGCAGCGTTTCCCAATAGTTCATGGCCTTCCTATTTAGTCTAGTTGTTTTTGCACTTAGGAGTTTATATAGGTAAGATGTTTGGTGCCCTATTTTGTTGAGGTTGGTCAAGTATTGGTGGATTGTTGGGACCTCTTTGCTTAGGCCTGCCTTGGTGATTGCTGCTTTTATTTTAAGGAAGTTATATAGTTCTATGTTCGGGAATTCGTATGTCCGTTGGAGGCTGGTGAAGGTGGTGGGGGATTCGTGTTCCTCTAGTTGCGAAGGGTTAGAGATACCCCTCTGGGTCCATAAGGCTGAGGTAAGTATGTTGTCTTTGTATTTTATTTTTGTGTTGAACCAAATGGATTCCCATGTTGTGTTCCTTATGCTCCTTTCCATTCTTTTGTCAACCTGTAGGAGTGCGTTTTTGGTGTTTTTGAGAATTGTGTTTTTCGCCTCTGGGAGTTTGTTGGCTGTGAGGAAAGCCTCTGGGTTAAGGCCTCCTAGCAAGGCTCTTTCTAGCTCCAGTCAAGCCGGCGTGTATGCCTTTTCGGGCGTGAGCCAGTGTATGCTCTGTCTGGCTAGGCAGGCTGTCTGGAAAGTCTTAAAGTTTGTGACGTTGAGCCATCCTAGGTCCTTGCTCAGCCTGAGTTTTTGAAGGCTTATCCTGGCTTTCTTTCCCCTCCAGAGGAACGTATTTGTCATAGTGTTTTAATTTTTTATGAAAATCCTCTCTGACTATTAGTGGGAGCATGCTTAGCAGGTAGTTAACCATGGATGTTATTATCATTTTTATAGTTTCAACCCTGCCCCACCAGCTGACATACTTGGGGGACCACGTGTCTAGCCTCTATTTTATCTTATTAATTTTCGACTTTTCGTTGTGATCGAGTGTTGACTTGAGGTCCCTGTCGAAATAGATGCCTAGGTATTTTAGGGCCCCTCTTTGCCAGTGTAGTCCTGATGACCCTATAACTTCCTTAGTGGTGTGAACGTTGAGTGGTTTACATTCGGATTTGCTTCTGTTAAGCTTGTACCCGGCTACTTTTGCGTATTCGTCTATGGTGTTCGTTAGTGCTTGTATCGAGGGCTCTGGGTCTTCTGTCATGATGAGTATGTCATCTGCATATGCTGCTAGTTTGACCGTATTGCCATTGACTGTCACTCCTTTTATCCCAGCGTTGTTCCTGATCATGGTCAGTAGGGGTTCTAGGGTAAGTAGGAACAGTGCCGGGGAGAGTGGGCAGCCTTGTCTGGTGCCTCTTTCCAGAGATAGTGCTTCCGATGTGCCCCCGTTTACTACTACTCAGGCTTTGGGGTCTTTGTACAGCGCCATCACCATTGCCCTGTAGTTGTCACCTAGGCCAAAACTCTGCATGCATTGGTCGAGGAAGGTCCATTAGACTCTGTCGAAGGCCTTTTCTGCGTCTAGTGCGATCATGACCGCTTGTTTAGTGTCGGCGGAGGCGTGGTTAATTATGAGGCATAGGAGTCTCGTATTGTCTTGGGATAGCCTATTTTTGAGGTAGCCTACCTGTGTGTTGTGGATGAAGCTAGGGAGCTGTGCGTTGAGTCTCCCTGCTACTATTTTCGCGTAGATCTTGCAGTCTACGTTGATTAGAGAGATAGGGCGGTAGTTCAGCGGGAATTGTGTGTCTTTCCCCTCTTTCAGAATGACTATAATGTTGGCCTCTGCCATTGAGTTTGTCATTTTCCCTCCTCTGATGCAATGTTCGAAAACCTCTTTCATTGTGTTCCTAATTAGGGGGAGGAAGTGTTTGTAGAATTTTGCTGTGTACCCCTCCGGCCCCGGTGCTTTATTTTCTTTAGGGCCGCCACTACCATATCTATCTCTGCTCCTGTTATATCCTGCTCTAGTGATGCACGTTGTGCCTCTGTTAGCTTAGGTAGGTTCAGCTTGGCCAGAAGGGCAGCACCTCCATCGGAGTTTAGACCTTTGTCCTCCTTGTATAACTCCTCATAAAATTCCTTAAAGACTCTGAGTATCTCCTTGTTAGCTGTTTGGGATATCTTGTTAGAGTCTGTAATTGCCGCAATGGCGTGTTTCCTCTGCTTGCTTTTGAGATATGATGCCAGTGCTTTACCTGCTTTATTAGCTGTACAAAGGTTTATGGCTTTGTATCTGTTTATCCATAAGCTGGCCCTCTCACTTAGTATTTTAGTAAGTTCATATTTTTTCCTCGTTAGGGTCGTCAAGGTGTTTTTGTCAGCTAGGTTCGTGCTGTGGTGCTTCTCCAGGTCTTTGATCTGTCTCTCTAGTTCCAGTATTGTTTTGTTTCTATCTCTGTTCATTTTAGACTTTATGCTTATTATTTTGCCCCTGATTGTGGCTTTCATGGCGTCCCAGAGTACTCCTTTGTCTGTGCCTGGCTTGTCGTTGAATTCTAGGTAATCTCTAATGGCCTCCTCTATGCCAGCTGCGTTCGCCGGGTCCTTGATTACATCGCTATTGAATCTCCATCTACGGCTTGTTTGTTCGTTGTGGCGCCAGCTGAGTGTTAGGCTGATGAGGGAGTGATCTGACACATTTCTCGGCGCTATTTCTGTATGCTCTATGAGGTGGGTCTGTGTGGTTGACATAAGGATGTAGTCTATTCTGCTGTACGAGTTGTGGGGGTGGGAGTAGAAAGTGTAGTCTCTAGCATCTGGATGTTGGAGTCTCCATGGGTCTTCGAGGTGGAGTTTGGCACACATGTTCTTAAGGGTGTGTTGTGTAAGACTTTGGTGGCTGGCTCTTTGTGGGTGTCTATCTATGGCTTGATCTAGCACCTGATTGAGGTCTCCGGCTACTATCAGGAGCTTGTCCAGGGGGAGGTTGCTTAGTTTGTGCACCGTCTCTCTCCAGAATTTCTCATCCTCTGTATTAGGGCCGTAAATATTGGCTATATGTACTGTTTCTTCCCCGCGCTTTAGACTGGATATTAGGAGTCTCCCATCCTCGTCCGCGTCAAACTCATGTAGGGTTAGTTTAGCTTTCTTATTTATTAGCTTTATTACACCTCTCTTTTTATGCACGGCTGGGGAGCAGAGGGTTAGGCCTGTCCAGTTTGCTTTCAAGCGTTGTGCGTCCTCTTCGGAAAGCTTAGTTTCTTGAAGGACGCACACGTCACTTTTTAATTTTGTTAGGTAGTCGATTACCTTCCTTCTCTTGATTGGGTGGTTAAGCTCTTTAACGTTGAGCGAGGTTACTTTTAGATCTGAGAGTAGCTGGGAGTGCCTATGTTGTGTCATGGTTCGTGATTTTCATCGCCCTTTTTGATGTTGTCTTTGGGTACTCTGCCTCCATACGTTTGCCCCCCCTGCCTCCCTCCAGTTTTGCCTTGTGTTCCTCGATGGCTTGCTCTGATAGTCTTCCTGGCTGAGTGTGTGTGTCCGTAAAGAATGTGGAAAGATAGAGAAAGATAGAGATAGATGTGTATGATCTGTACCGGGATATCCCCCCCGCCCCTCCTGCCCCCCGCCCGCCCCTCCCCCCGCATTTTGACACAGTGGGCGTGCGTCAGCAAAGGTCCCTCCCTCCATCCCACCCCCCGAGGTTCTCGTGGTGAGCAGTCATGGTTCTTGGCCCCAAGTCCTTACATATTGTTCACTTGTAAAGGATATGCTTGTCGGTTATATACGAAAGGAAGTCTCTGCGTATTTGCAGAGGCCCCCCTGTCCCAGGGTGGGTGAGGTAGTCGTGCCTGTCCTAAGGCAGATTCAGTATCACTGGGTAGAGTCAGAATCCACCCCGGGACTGAGGTACCTTTCCTTGTTGCAGACTGAAGTTCGAGGTAGATTGTGCACTGAGGTAGAGTGGTTGCTTGAGGTATTGTTGTCTTAGACGTGCTTGGCCTTCGCTTGTGGCTGCATTAGTGCCCTTGGCTGGAGTGACCCGCAGCTCCTGTGGTGTCCAGCAAAGCTCTTCTCTTTACAGTACCTGAGAGTTGGCTCTCCATATCCTCTGGAGGAGGTGCAGAGGTATCTTCTTAGCTCGTCCGGGTCATCGAATATCAGGGTGCGCCCTTTGTCCATGATTCTCATTTTTGCCGGGCCTGCGAAGCTAAAGGTAATGTTGTCTTTCCTCATTCTTTCTCTCAGGGCAAGGAAGCCTTTCCTGGTGTCTACGGTTTGGCGTGAAAAATCTTGTGTGATTATTATTTTGTTGTCTTTCCATTTTAAGGTCTGATTTTTCCTGGCCGCTGCGAAGATGGCCTCTGTTTGCTGCGAACTTAGGGGTTTGCAAATGATCGGGCGCAGGCCTCGGCTGTTTTCGAGTTTCATCGCTGCCACGCGATATGCTTTGCCCAGTTCGAAATGTTTGTCGAACTTAATGCCCGTGATGTGAGGTATAAGCTCTTCTAGAAGGGCTGAGCAGTACCCTGGCCCGTCTTCTTCCCCTTCCGGGACTCCGAGCCGCCTGATGTTCCCTCTTCTGGTACGGTCCTCTTGTTCAGCCAGCTGCTTCTGGAGGATACTAGTGGCCTTGGCTACTGAGAATAGCATCTTATTTGACTGTGTGTTGGCATCTTCGATGTCGCTGATTCTCTTTTCTGCAGTGTCTATCCTGCTGTTAGTTTTGTGTTGATCCGCTCTTATGGCTGCTAGTTCTAGCTGCATGTTATGTTATGTTATGTTATTGGCATTTATTGTGCGCACAGCTGCTCCAGCGAAGGAGCGTCTCGGCGCCCGACAAGGCAACCACACAACATAACTAAAGAATGGATTTTTTTAAATTTTAGTTTAAAAGGGCTACGGAAACAAAAAAGTCTTAACAGGAAAGCAGGTCGACAAGAGTCCGGATTTCAAAAGGAAGTGCATTCCACAGAGCGGCTGCCCGCACCCGAAAGGAACGTCCCCCAGCTCGACTACGTCTAAAACGTGGGGCTGCTGCACGGTCCGAAGAACGAAGAGAGCGGCCGGGGATATAGGGGCACAAAAGGTTATGCAATATCTGAGCAGAAGGGCCTTTTAAGATCTTAAAGGACATACAAAGCACCTTGAAGTGAATCCGCTGCCTAACAGGCAGCCAGTGGAGAGCCCGCAGGGTGTGAGAGACAGAGCAAAACCTAGGAAGGCCTACAACTGCTCTGGCCGCTGCGTTTTGCACTCGCTGGAGACGAGTAAGCTCGGCCTGATTTAACCCTATAAAAAGGGAGCTGGCGTAATCCAGCAGAGACAATACCGTCGCCTGAACCACAAGTTGACGGGTTGCGGCATCAAAAAATTTGAGTGCAGGTCTCAAATTACGCAGCATGCCAAAGCAGCAGGCCGCCATCCTTTTGGTGTGGCCAACAAAACTGAGGGTAGGGTCCAACCACACCCCCAGATTTTTAATCTCCGAGACCGGAGTGGGGGTGGGATCCAACTCAGAAGGCCACCAAGTATCGCCCCAGAGTTCCGTCTGTTTACCAAAGACCATAATCTCAGTTTTTTTGGCATTCAGTTGGAGACAGTTGGACGTCATCCAACTGGCCACCGCCCGAAGTCCGTCCCGGAATCTTGGGGCCTCCACCCTGGAGTCCCCGCTGATCGTGACCGCTAGCTGAGTATCATCTGCGTATGACACCATGGTCATACCGTAGAGCTTTACGACCTCAGCCAGCGGCCTCACGTAAAGATTGAACAACGTGGGACTCAGCGAGGAACCCTGCGGGACCCCAAGCGTCAGAGGATGGAATTTGGACTGGTGGGGCGGGGCAGCCACACAGAAGGAACGATCCGCTAGAAACGATCGGAACCACTGGAGTGCAGTGCCAGTCACGCCTGCCTCCTCGAGGCGCTGCAGGAGGATCTCATGCGAGACAGTGTCAAAGGCGGCGCTCAGATCTAATAAGACAAGCGCCGCCGTTTGACCTGCATCAAGCACTGCCCGCAGATTCTCAACCATAAAAAGGAGTGCTGTCTCCGTACTATGGCCAGCTCGGAAACCGTTCTGTGTGTCATCCAGAACGTTAGTGCACGATAGATGGTCAGAGAGGGCGGTGTTGACATGCACCTCCGCGACTTTAGCTGGCCACGGGAGAAGCGAGATCGGCCGATAGTTCTCCGATTTACTAGGGTCGAGAGATGGCTTCTTCAAAATGGGCATTACTACTGCCTGCTTCCACTTCGAAGGCACCAAGCCAGACGTGAGCGAGATGTTAATCAGATCGCGAACTGGGTTAGAGAGTGTCAAGTCTCTAAACATTGCTGGCTTAAGCGGGTCTGCCGGAGACCCAGATTTGACTTGAAAAGCCAAAGACCTGAAAATCTCCGGAGAAAGACAGGGGAAAGAGTCTAACACTACCTGTCTAGGCAAAGTATGCGACCCGACGCCGGTATGCACAACAGTAGGAAAGGCTCTATGGATGGTATGAACCTTCTCCAGAAAAAAGGCCGCCAACGTTTCACAGTGGGTGTTGGAGCTGATGGTATCAATAGAGGGCTTTTTTGCCACAAGGTCCTTGAGAGCCTTGAAGATGGTTTTGGCTGGGTTCAAACTGTTGCGAAATTCCAGGGCGTAAAATGCGGCCCGGGCTCTGCAGACAGCTCGGTGATAAGACTTGACGGTAGCCATATAAAAGGCTTTTTTGCTGTTGTCATACGTTCTCCGCCAGTCTCTCTCTGCGCGTCTACAAGAGCTTTTCAGTGCACGCAATGTGCCATTATACCAGGGACTTGGGTCACGGGGTCCACACTTGCTCGGTATCATAGGAATAAGGGAGTCAAGGGCTCTGGTTACCCATTCGCAAAAATGGTCATAGCCAGATTCCACGTTCTCCACTGAGCCCAGTGGGTCTTCACAAAGAAGGCGGTGGAGGTCTTCCAGTTTTAATTTACTCCAACGCCGTCTGGGCAGAGCTCGCATCGAGGGCTTAAAAGGAGCCTCTGACAATGGACAGCGAACAGTCACCAACGAGTGATCTGTCCAAGACATAGGAAGAGGAGAGGCCACCTTTACCGCTGCTAGATTTGAAAAAAAGGGGTCCAAAATATGTCCACCGACATGGGTGGAATCCGAGACCAGTTGAAGCAGTTGGAGGGCCTCAAGATCAGCCACAATCCCACCCACTGAGGGTAGGGCCAAGGTGTCAAAATGGAGATTCAAGTCTCCTAAGATAGAAAAATTGGCACACCCTACTGCCAGCGAGCTGACGGCATCAGGGAGAGCCTCCCTAAATGCCACATCGCTGCCCGGTGGACGATAAATTAGCAGTCCTGAGAAAGTAAAATGAGAAGTAACGGAGACCTTAAACAGGGCGCTTTCGCAGCCCGCGATGTTTTGAACTCTCCAGGCGCAAGGGTAGCAAGATTTAACAGCAAGCGCAACTCCTCCACCCCTGGAAGAGCGATTGAGCGTGTAGGTAGAATACTCAGAAGGGAAAGCCAAGTTAAGAACAGCTGTATCGGAGTCCTGGAGCCAAGTCTCTGTCAAACAGAAAATATCAGGGAGTTCCTTGCTCAAGAGGTCGGCAATGTCCTGATGGTGTTTTACCAACGACCTCACATTCAGGTTCCAGATGGTAATATGGTGCAAGGGAGAATTGCTACCAATAGCTGACTTCGCTCCAATGTCCCCCGATAGGGCGGGCGCTTCAAGCAGCCACCTACCACATGCACACTGATAAGGGCCACACAGGGGGTAGACGCGGGCTCCGTCGCAAGGTGGCAGACACCGATTAATAAACATGAGGGCTTCCCTAGTATAGCTGAGCATCGTGCAATAGTTGACAAGGAACAGAGTCACCACCGGACCAGCGCCACCGAGCGCGGACTGGCGCAGACGGGCAGGACTCTGGCACGACTCAGGCTAAGTGAAGGCGCCACCGCTGCGCGTTACCGCTGCGCTAAGCGGGGAGCTTTAAATAGCTGTCCCCGAGTGTCTCCTGCGCACTAGAGCGCTCGCCAGTAGTAACGCCTAAACACCCCACCACTCCGCTCCAAGATGGCGGCCAGAGTCAAAACAAACCCCTCCCAGGACCCGGACCCGCTCAAACGGCGGTGCCAAACAATTACAGTGCAGGTGGGTGGGCGACTAAAATCAGGGAATAATAAACCAGAAAGAACACAAATATTAAACAGGAATTGTTAAAAAATCGCAATCAGCAATAGAAAGCGCAAAGCGCTTGTGCAGCGAAACGCTACCTTGTCAGGACGAGCGCTGGAGCGACTCGCCTTAAATAGCTGTCCCCGAGTGTCTCCTGCGCACTAGAGCGCTCGCCAGTAGTAGCGCCTAAACACCCCACCACTCCGCTCCAAGATGGCGGCCAGAGTCGAAACAAACCCCTCCCAGGACCCGGACCCGCTCAAACGGCGGTGCCAAACAATTACAGTGCAGGTGGGTGGGCGACTAAAATCAGGGAATAATAAACCAGAAAGAACACAAATATTAAACAGGAATTGTTAAAAAATCGCAATCAGCAATAGAAAGCGCAAAGCGCTTGTGCAGCGAAACGCTACCTTGTCAGGACGAGCGCTGGAGCGACTCGCCTTAAATAGCTGTCCCCGAGTGTCTCCTGCGCACTAGAGCGCTCGCCAGTAGTAGCGCCTAAACACCCCACCACTCCGCTCCAAGATGGCGGCCAGAGTCGAAACAAACCCCTCCCAGGACCCGGACCCTCTCAAACGGCGGTGCCAAACAATTACAGTGCAGGTGGGTGGGCGACTAAAATCAGGGAATAATAAACCAGAAAGAACACAAATATTAAACAGGAATTGTTAAAAAATCGCAATCAGCAATAGAAAGCGCAAATCGCTTGTGCAGCGAAACGCTACCTTGTCAGGACGAGCGCTGGAGCGACTCACCTTAAATAGCTGTCCCCGAGTGTCTCCTGCGCACTAGAGCGCTCGCCAGTAGTAGCGCCTAAACACCCCACCACTCCGCTCCAAGATGGCGGCCAGAGTCGAAACACACCCCTCCCAGGACCCGGACCCGCTCAAACGGCGGTGCCAAACAATTACAGTGCAGGTGGGTGGGCGACTAAAATCAGGGAATAATAAACCAGAAAGAACACAAATATTAAACAGGAATTGTTAAAAAATCGCAATCAGCAATAGAAAGCGCAAAGCGCTTGTGCAGCGAAACGCTACCTTGTCAGCATGTTGTCGATTGTTTGTTTAGTGGACTTTACAACCTCATTCCCCTTGTTTACTTTCTTGAGGATCATGTCCAGGGTGGTGTCGTTTTTTTAGCTTTAGGGGCGAGTCTGGAGGATTGTTCTTGTATTTCTTTACCTCACTTGCTGCTTTGCCTTCTTGGCTTGCCATTTCGCGGAACCCCCTTCTGGCCAAGTAACTTTCCAGCCTGCCGCCCTTCCGCAGTGCTCCTGCTGCTGAGACGACTTTTCCCCCAGCGGTCCTGGTGGACCCTTCCTTGTGCCCTGTCCGTCGAGTCTGTATCTGCTTGGCTCCCGGGTTGTCCTGGTTCTGGTTTTTGCCCCCGCCAGCTCCGCCTCTGGTTACTGGCTAGATGCCTTGTTGCTGCTCTATGGCTCCTTTGCTGCTGCTTATGCCTCGCCGTCAGGTTGCGGCTACCCCGGCAGCCTTATTGTCCTTGGTGGTCTGCTTGCTCTATCTTCGCTGCAGATCCTGGCTTCTTTGTTGGTCACCTCCGTTCCGCTATTTTGCTTACTGTTCGCTCGGGTTATTTAAGATGGCCGCTCCCTCGTGGCAGGGCTTTCGGTTTTGTTTCGTTTCTTGTTTACCGTGCTAGATTGTGACCTAGATTGTCTTATTCCTCCTTCTCTTCTTAACTTGGGCGATCTTGCTGTGCGGTGACACCGCTGCAGAGCCGTGCTTATCTCGGCGCTGCTGTGTATCTTATCGCTTGTTGATCTGCGTGATTGTTTCTTCAGCGATTGGCTTCCTCAAGATGGCTGCCTCCTTGTGTGCCTTTCAGTTTCACTTTGTGTGAGGGGATTAGTCGGATTGTTTGCCTGACTTATTCCGCCTGCTTACGCTTCCTTCACGATTGCTCCCCTGACCCCCGCTGCTTCTGCTGAGCTTTGCGTTGTGTGCCGCCAGTATGTGCCATTTGTGCAATGAGACACTATACTAGCTCCTCAGTGCACCCCCTGCTGCCCTCTGTTGCAGGGGGTGAAATGTCTAGTAGGAATTACTGCACTGTGTGAGGTGGACATCAGTGAAGTTTGAATGGGGGCATCTGAAAGCTGTGAAAGGCCTAGCGCTAGGAAGCGCTAATGCATACATGCCAATAGACCCGATTAAGGTGGAAGACTAACGGTTTTTCAAGCCAAAAATGGCTTTATTTTCGCTGTCTCCCGCCTGAAATTGCATTTTCTACAATAGAAGTCAATGGGGAATTTTCGTTCTCCCGATTTTTATTTTTAAATCTCCCTGTCCTAAAATGTTGGCATGTATGGTAATGTGCACACTCCAACTGAGCGACAAAGAGGCAGAAAGGCGTGGATTGAGAGACACTGGGACACAGATACAGTAACAGACGCATACTTACCGACACTGGGATGTAGAGAGATAGACATGGGGGCACAAAGACGTGGGCGGACTGTCACTAAAACTTAATGCAGACACAGGTTAGAAAGGCAGAGGGAACTCACACCAAAAGGTAGGGACACGTTAATGGGGCACAAAGGTATGGGTGAAGTGGCACTGACAATTACAAACACAATGCAGAAAGATAGAAACTGAAACTTCGAGAAACTGAAAGAGACCGAAAACAGGGTAAAAGGCTTAAAAAAAGAATGTGGCCTTGAGGGGGTAGTGAAAAGGAACGACATGATGCCAAAATCAACTGCATGACTATTGATTGCCCAGTAACACGAGCCGTTTTTTAATCATCACATGAGGCAGCACTCCGTAGGCTAATGTTTACACAGTCACCAGTCAATTATGCTACAAAACTTCAAAGAAAAAAGACATTGTTTACTAGCGACACAACCAAACATAAAGTCAGAGAATAGCAAGTCTTAAAGCAGTCAGATTTATTGCTTACCTGACTGGAAAGCGGAGTTCCCACCAGGGGCGTAACACAGGCCCCCGCAGCCAACGCGGTGCGGGGGGGCCCCTAGCTCCCAGGGGCCCCCTAGGCACTGAACTCTGGCCGGGACAGCTCCTGATTGAGCGCGGAGGGGGCCCCCCTAAGTACCGTGCAGGGAGGCACCCTCACTTTTTGTTACACCAGTGGTTTCCACTGCTGTCTGAGGATACTACAGCTGCCAGAAATGATTTAGGGAAGGTAGTGGGGCGTGTAATCGGCAGCCCCTCTCTTACTTGCACTCCCTCGGCGTTGTCTCGACCTCTCCTCGGGCCCAACTCTATCCATGAGGCCTGGTCGGCAGTACCTATCTTCTCATGGTGCTGGTCTGCACTCTCCATGCGCCTCCCGCACAACACGCCTCCCCCATTACCAGCTTCCTGAATCCATCTGGACCTCATTTCCTTCCAGGACCAGTCAGGAGATGAGGTCACATGACATTCCCCCGCGGCGCCACAGCCATTAGTATGCTGCAACGGGACCACTGATGAAGGCAGCAGGCTCCGCCCGGGTGTTTCAATATTGGGCACACAGGATTAGTGCCTCGGCGAGCGTGACATCCCGGGTGGGAATTTCATGCAGCCAGCAGGGCTATTAAGATACATTGTTGTAGGCAGCACCCAGGCCGGCAAGAAGTCTGCGGGGAGGAGAGCCGGCGCAGGTGTCACAGGCGCGCGCTAGCAGCCTGGCATAGCAAGTTTCAGTGCTGGAGCCTGGAACAGCAGAGTGAAAAAGTGGAATGCGATAAAGTCACGCCTGATGCGTGATACTTGGCAGGCCTGTTCACAGATGACCCAACATACCATGCAGACTTTTTTTGGTGCGACTGGGAAAAAAGGGACCAGGAAACTGGGACAACAGCAGCAGCATCTGTCCTCCTGCTCTTCTTCTACAGACTCCTATTAATTTGGGGTGGGACTGCACTCCTGTACTCACTGTTTTAAAGATATCAAATAGGTTTTGTGGATGGTAAAGAATCTTAGCGTGCTTACTAGTGTGAGGGATATGTGCCAGACTCCCTCCTAAGTAACAATTATGTAAATACAAGCTCTAGGAAACCCAGGGCTGCTAGTCGCACTGCAATTGGGCAAAAAGCCTCTATAATTTAAACAATATTTTTCACAAGTATTCAAGTTTCAAGTTGACATTTATTTTTCAAAGAAAAGTTATCTTTCTCTTTCATATTATGCGTCAAAATACATTTGTGTGTTTACTTGTTTCACTAAATATTCATAGTCGAAAAACATGAAGCACTTGAAAATATTAACACAACATATTTCCAATGCAGGATGAAATTGTTATAATGGCGGTTCAACAATAATTAAAAATTCAAAAGAACAAAACCCAATGCATTTCGGGTGCTTAATGCACCCTTCTTCAGGGGATTTAGACAATTACAAACAAAATTCAATGGTCCTTGAGTGACTGGTCTCTCAGATTACGGGTTCAACAGGATCTAAAAAGCAACCAACCAAACTCTGGTAAGTGATTTCATATGTACAAGTTACATTTCACAGAAACGGACTGGAGAGAACACTGAGAAAAGGCAATTTAAAGTCCACGCCACCAAAAAACACCCGTGTGTCGTACAACCATCATTGAGTACAAAGTGTGCAGGTCTGAGCAACTTATAGAAGAAAAAGAGTTTGAAAAGAAATATTTACGCTCACAGAAGTTTAGGAGCATGCTCGTGGCAGTGTCATCCTATCAAAGCATACTACGAGTGATTACACCAAGGTTACTATTCTGGTCGATTTATACCCTTTAGTCCCAGAGATTACCTAAAGAAACATGACAAAAGCAAAAGCGTACGTACGGTCTTGTAAACCAGTTTCCTGCTCCTAGTTACGTATCCAACGAGAAAAACCTCTCTGTCCCAACACCTAAATAATGAATAAATACCGATGTATTATTACTGTCTTCCAACCTGCTTTCAGTAAATCACTGCTTTACTCCAACCAAGTGCCCTCTCTTACCGCCACTCGTACATGCCAGTCCACACGCTGTTCGGAAGAGTCGCCCTGCTGCTCTCTGAATTCAAATAAGAAATGCCGTGTGAAAATTTTTGTTATGCGGGAGCCACCCTTCCCCAAGTCTTAGATAGTCTCCTCACGCAAACACAAACCTTGTGCCTCCAAAAGCGGCGTCCTGAATGATTTTCCGGTGCGAGTCCGCCCATCCGATCACGTGGTGCGGAACTCGCCCGGTTTTTACTATGTTACTAGATACAAACAAGGGACTGTCTGAGCGTGACAGAGATTCACCTCATTACTTATGGCAGTCTCATAGTTTTCCGCCTCCCACGTTCTATTCAGTTCAAGAAGGTTTTCAAAAGGCCCTATAGAGTATTGTTAAATATTTTGTGGTACTACGTCATGCTGTGATTAAAACGTGATTCTGGATTTATCCGCATGTGGTTGCGGGGACAGTTACACTATGTCAATACCCAGGTTCTACAAATTGCTTAGGAAAGCAGACTGTATTTAAAAAAAGGTGCAAAAATAAAATAAATACTAGTGGCTCATAAGACTCCAGTGTAAAAAACTCTAACTGCCTCTGGCTTAACCATACTGCTGTGAACTTAATCGTATACTGGTTGCAACTGCGACTAAATCAGAAAGGAAAAAAGGAAGAAAGAAGATAGCATAAGAAGGTTTTAGGAATCAGTGTTCCTCCTTACAATCTTACAGAAGTCCTGTTATGGGATTCATAGAAAACACACAAGTTCGTAGTGATCATTTAAACCATTCGGATTAATTGTTCCCAAAAATTTAATCCAATGTGTTTCCCGTCTAGCTAGAAGTGTATGCAAATCCAATCCTGGACTACGTTCTATACATTCTAAGACTGTGTACCTTAATTGGGGAATTGTGTGTTTGGCATCTACCCAATGTCTTGCCAATGGGGAAGTTGTAGTACGATTCCTGATGCGACTTTTATGTTCTACTATGCGGGTCTTTATTTTACGACTTGTGCGCCCCACGTAAACTAGTCCGCAAGGACACTTAATCGCGTATACAACTCCTTCTGTGTTGCAATCTGCATTATGTCTTAATTTGATGCTCACCCCTGAATGCGGATGAGGAAATTGATCACCAGTGATAACGTTACCGCATTGTCCGCAGTTGTAACATTTCATCATGCCCCTCTCTCTTTGTCTGGTGGTTCTTTTTTGGGGTTTCAAGAGTTCCCTCAGATTCTTGGTTCTGGTATGTGCGAAAAGGGGACTACCTTGAAAGACTGTTTTGAAATCAGGTTCATTTTCAATTAGTTCCCAACGGTTCTTGATTACAGTTTTGATTTGTGCGGCTTGCGTGGAATTCTTGAGCACAAATACCTCACGTTGCATGGGTATCTTTTCTTTTGGAGTTAAGAGTTCACCCCGAGTTTTTCTTGATGTAACTTGTGCGGCTTCATTGAGTATTTTTTCTGGATAACCTCGCTCTTTGTATTGTTGTGTCTGTGCTGTAATCTCTTCCTCACTTCTTACATCATCCGATGTTATTCTCTTGATTCGCATCATCTGCGAGATAGGGAGATGTTTCTTCAGACTGTAAGGGTGCGCACTCGAAAAAAGTAGTGCGTTGTTCACATCTGTTGGCTTCCTGTATACTGACGTGGATAACCCTAATGATGTTTTGCTGATTTCAATGTCCAAAAAGTGGATCTTCTGTTTTTGTATATTATGCGTAAATTGAATGCGAGGATTCCGTTCGTTCAGTTTGCTAATACTCTCTTCCAATTCATCTCTGGTACCTGTCCAGATGACTAAGATGTCATCTATGTACCTCAGAAAAACTGCTGCATGTTTTTTCCACATATCGTTGGATAATATGAATTGATCCTCAAAATAGGCCATGTAGGTATTGGCATACGACGGTGCCCCAGGAAAACCCATCGCTGTACCTGTGCGCTGTATAAAAAAGTTATCCATCCAGACAAAATAGTTGTTGTAGAGTGCAAAATGTAATAATTCTAGCAGAAACACTGCTTTATCTTGATCAATTGCAGAGTTTAACAGTCGCCATTCTATTGCCTCCAGTCCGTCTTCATGTGCAATAGAGGTGTATAGTGCAACTACATCAATAGTGCAGAGCCAGATGTCGTTAGCAAAAAGATGTTTTTGTAATTCCAATTTCAGTAGACAATCAGTGGTGTCCTTAACATATGTCTTCCAGGATTGGACCAACGGTTGGAGATAAAAGTCAAGGTAGTATCCCAGAGACTCGTGGATAGATCCACACCCTGCTACTATAGGTCGAAAAGGTGGTTTCGTTCTGTGCTTGTGCACCTTCGGTAGCATATACAGGGTAGGAATTTTTGGGGCAGAGTTGTATAGAAATTTTCTGGTATTTGCGTCTATAATGCCAGATTCTAAGGCTCTGGACAGAAACTCGTCCAGTGTTCTCAGTAATTCATTCGTGGGGTCATGTTCCAGAGGAAGATAAGTGTCTCTATCTTCTATATGTTCCCTGACACTCTTGTTGTAGAAATCAGTGTCAAGCACAACTAAAGCTCCTCCCTTGTCTGCTGGATGAAATGTCACTGAAGAATCTTGCCTCAGCTTGTTAAGGGTACGTCGTTCTTTTGGACTTAAGTTTTGATGTTGTTTTAAGCCATATTGTATTGATTCCAAATCCTTCTTGACCAGAGATTCAAAAATGTCAAGGGTCTTATGAGAGATTGGCGATAAAAATTTGCTCTTGGGTCTGAATTTCTTCTGTTCAAGTGTAAGTTCTTGTTGACTTGGGTTAAGTGTAAAAAACCACCTCAGCCGTAATTTGCGCATGAATTTAAAGAGGGCTACCTCCGTTTCTAATGCGTTGGATGTGTAAGAAGGAACAAAGGAGGTTCCTTTATTGAGTACATTAGTCTCTTCTAAAGTTAACGGTCTAGATGAAATGTTAATTACCAAGGAGTTTACTTCTTCACTGTGCGCTGTGGCCTGCCTTGCTCTTTGTGCGCTCTTGTTTTTTCCGCGCCTTGTGTTTCGTCTTGGTGTATTGGTGTTTTGTCTGGTGGAGTCCTGATCGGGGGACCCTCCCCTAAAAAAGGACCACTACTTTTGGAGGTGGTAGCCGAGGTCTCCGTGCTTGGTGCGGTAAGATGTGTTAAAGTCGCAGGGGGCCTCTGCATCGATAGATCCTCATCCTGTACTACACTCTCCTCCGACGACGCTGCATCTGGTTTTTTGAAGACCCTCTTCTGGGCATATTTTTCGGCCCAAGTATAGACCTCGTCCAACTTGTAATCAATAGTGTCCCTTCGGAACTTACGGATCTTCCTTTCATGTACTTCCTTTGCGTGAATGTCAAGATTTTTGTTTATTTTTTCAAGTACTTGATTCCAATTCTCATTTTCCATTCGGCTGCTTATTTCATTTTTCAATTTATTGATGTCAAAACTTAATTCACTTAACAGTGTTGATATCTCTTCTATTATAAGCAAGATTAAATCAAGCGAACATTTATTAAGAATAGCGTTCCAACGGGCCATAAAAGATTTATTGTATTTAAAGAGCATCGGGCGTAGAGCCACTCTTAAGCCCCTGGGTATACGCTTGACTTTATGATATTCGATCAGCGTTGTTGCGTGCAATCTTTGGTTCACTTCTTTTCTCATCAAATATTCGAGTTGTTTGAGCTGCTGCGTAGTAGTTCCTGTTGACGTTCCGTATTCCCTTACTTCCTTCACTAGGGCATAAATTATTTCCGCTTCCTCCGATGAATAAACTTTTGTGTCTGCCTGATTTGTGGTTAAATTTGAAATGTCCTGCCAGGACATGATGGCTCCTGGGTGCTAGTCCACTAATTGGCACTGTGGGTATAAATTCCTATTAATTTGGGGTGGGACTGCACTCCTGTACTCACTGTTTTAAAGATATCAAATAGGTTTTGTGGATGGTAAAGAATCTTAGCGTGCTTACTAGTGTGAGGGATATGTGCCAGACTCCCTCCTAAGTAACAATTATGTAAATACAAGCTCTAGGAAACCCAGGGCTGCTAGTCGCACTGCAATTGGGCAAAAAGCCTCTATAATTTAAACAATATTTTTCACAAGTATTCAAGTTTCAAGTTGACATTTATTTTTCAAAGAAAAGTTATCTTTCTCTTTCATATTATGCGTCAAAATACATTTGTGTGTTTACTTGTTTCACTAAATATTCATAGTCGAAAAACATGAAGCACTTGAAAATATTAACACAACATATTTCCAATGCAGGATGAAATTGTTATAATGGCGGTTCAACAATAATTAAAAATTCAAAAGAACAAAACCCAATGCATTTCGGGTGCTTAATGCACCCTTCTTCAGGGGATTTAGACAATTACAAACAAAATTCAATGGTCCTTGAGTGACTGGTCTCTCAGATTACGGGTTCAACAGGATCTAAAAAGCAACCAACCAAACTCTGGTAAGTGATTTCATATGTACAAGTTACATTTCACAGAAACGGACTGGAGAGAACACTGAGAAAAGGCAATTTAAAGTCCACGCCACCAAAAAACACCCGTGTGTCGTACAACCATCATTGAGTACAAAGTGTGCAGGTCTGAGCAACTTATAGAAGAAAAAGAGTTTGAAAAGAAATATTTACGCTCACAGAAGTTTAGGAGCATGCTCGTGGCAGTGTCATCCTATCAAAGCATACTACGAGTGATTACACCAAGGTTACTATTCTGGTCGATTTATACCCTTTAGTCCCAGAGATTACCTAAAGAAACATGACAAAAGCAAAAGCGTACGTACGGTCTTGTAAACCAGTTTCCTGCTCCTAGTTACGTATCCAACGAGAAAAACCTCTCTGTCCCAACACCTAAATAATGAATAAATACCGATGTATTATTACTGTCTTCCAACCTGCTTTCAGTAAATCACTGCTTTACTCCAACCAAGTGCCCTCTCTTACCGCCACTCGTACATGCCAGTCCACACGCTGTTCGGAAGAGTCGCCCTGCTGCTCTCTGAATTCAAATAAGAAATGCCGTGTGAAAATTTTTGTTATGCGGGAGCCACCCTTCCCCAAGTCTTAGATAGTCTCCTCACGCAAACACAAACCTTGTGCCTCCAAAAGCGGCGTCCTGAATGATTTTCCGGTGCGAGTCCGCCCATCCGATCACGTGGTGCGGAACTCGCCCGGTTTTTACTATGTTACTAGATACAAACAAGGGACTGTCTGAGCGTGACAGAGATTCACCTCATTACTTATGGCAGTCTCATAGTTTTCCGCCTCCCACGTTCTATTCAGTTCAAGAAGGTTTTCAAAAGGCCCTATAGAGTATTGTTAAATATTTTGTGGTACTACGTCATGCTGTGATTAAAACGTGATTCTGGATTTATCCGCATGTGGTTGCGGGGACAGTTACACTATGTCAATACCCAGGTTCTACAAATTGCTTAGGAAAGCAGACTGTATTTAAAAAAAGGTGCAAAAATAAAATAAATACTAGTGGCTCATAAGACTCCAGTGTAAAAAACTCTAACTGCCTCTGGCTTAACCATACTGCTGTGAACTTAATCGTATACTGGTTGCAACTGCGACTAAATCAGAAAGGAAAAAAGGAAGAAAGAAGATAGCATAATTATAGAGGCTTTTTGCCCAATTGCAGTGCGACTAGCAGCCCTGGGCTTCCTCTACAGACGGCACATCAAACCCACTTTAATTTGCCATTGCTTTGGCAATTGCCCTCGGTTAGGGGGCTGAATTCAAAACTGCCTACTGGGCTGGTGCTTGATCACGTTGTACCAATAGGTTGTACTAATTGTTTTTGGACACATCCCCTTGCATTCCCCTAGTTTATGCCTAGACTTTCACAGACTCCACCTGTATCCTCTCCAGGCAAGTGCTGATGTTGGTTGCCATGGTTGCAATCAAAAGCGCACTCAAAACTAAGCATAAGATGGGATGCCACGTGCAGTATTTCCTTGCCCCCAGGACAGATGGAGGCCTGAGGCCGATTCTGGACCTCAGGTTGTTGAACTTGTTTCTCAGAAATGAGAAGTTCAAAATGATAACACTTTTGGAAGTCTCGTTGTTCTTGGATTGTGAGGATTGAATGTTGTCCTTGGACCTGCAGGATGCATAGTTTCATTTGCAAGTTCTGCAGTTTCACAGGAAATATCTCCACTTTGTGGGAACCAAAGATTTCCACTTTACTCTCTTGCCTACATACTTTACTTTGGCCCCTCAGGTGTTTATGAAGGACATGTTTTTGGTCGCAGCTCTCATTCACAGATTGGGCATACACTTGTTCCTGTATCTTCATGACTAGCTGTTGAAGATGAGCTTATTTCTCCTAGTGTGGATCTCCTGCAGAGAACATTGTTGTTCATTCTAGAGATTGACATCAAAGAGTCCAACTTTCATCTATAACCTTCCAAGAGTTGGAAGTCCTTTCACCAAGTCCATATGCTCAGGCTGTTGGATTAGATTTGTCACGTGGTGTGAGGGGAAGAGGCTTGACCTCTTAAAGGCAAACTTGTCTGATGTTCTTTAGTTTATGTTATCTTTAGCATAGCAAGGCTTTTCACTGGACACAGTTAAAGGTTAAATATCCACCATTTCTCTTTCTTTATTTGCATGATCAGCCTTCTACATTAAATGGCCTGTGGTGGTGTGTATCTTAAACCAGACTTTGCATATGTTTCGTGCTGCTCCCTTTATTATGCTGCAGTGGGACGTTAATTTGGTCTTGACCTCCCTAATATGTGCTCCCTTTGAGCCTCTTTACGTCCGTACTCTGTGACTGTTGACAACTATTTTTCTCACTGCTCATTGCGTTAATGAGCATAAGGCTTTATCAGTACAGCCTCTGTATGCAACATTTTTTCCTGACAGGCCGGTAGACCCTTGCATCTTTTCTCCCGAAAGTGGCATCCTCTTCTATGTGGGGAATCCATTGGACTCCTCAAGTCTTTTCCCTCACCTCATCCGTCTAAAAAGGAGGAGAGATTACCCTGTTTGGACAAGTCATGCGCTTAGCTTCTTTGGACTAAAGAAAGCCCTGTTGATGATCAGCTGTTTATGGGTTTCGCTAATGCAAAGACATCGAATGTGGGACAGACGAGGACCTAGGATGGATTGTCTTGTGTATAAAACATTTATGACCTGGCCCACAATGATACACATATGACTTATTCCACTAGGTTGAAAATGGCGGCGGCAGGCCTATCTCAGGGTGTCCCTGTTCTGGGCGTTTACTCAGCAGCCATGTGGGCATCTAGTCATACTTTCATCAGGCACTACTCTTTTAATTTGCAAGTCCTGTGGGAGGGTCATTATACCAATTCAGTCCTGCAGGGCTTCTTGGTAAAAGTCCACTCCTAAGACCAACCTCCTGAAAGGGGATATTGTTTTGGTACTGATGCACAAGGTACAGGATATGCGGTTCGCAGTATCCACCTGAAGAATACGTTATTTACTTTTGATAACAGTCTTTCTAGTCGATATTCTCACCACAGATTCCTCTCCACCTACCTCTCAGTTGTGTGGAGTGGACTTGTGAGAGTTAATGAGGTCCCAAGTCAATCTTTGCGCACTGTCAGTACGAGTTGAATCTTGTCAGCCACGCAAATGAAGGCTTGGATAAAATAGAAGTCAATAGTACTTTTAGGAGCTAGAGCTTCTCAGTGTATAGCATTCTAAAACAGTGAGACCATAGTCCATACCTATAAATTAAAATGCAAAATGCGCCACCAGCTCTTCCCAATCTTGGTGATTTTACAATACCCACTGGCCATCCAAATACATTTCTCACGATAGCTTACACAAACTGGAGCCATTTTCCCTGTTTACATAGGACTTCTCCCATTTAATTGAAACCTTGCTGGCTATGCCTAGCTGCTATTGCTTTGACATAACTTCAATTGTTCCCCAGGCAGATCTATTATTCGTGCTATATAAATGTATACTAATATCAATTTTTCATCCTCTTTTTCCCCTACAGCTTCTCACGGTGGGAGAAACTCGAGGCATCTTTGCGATGAAGACCGTGCATGATGCAAGCTAAATGCAATACAACTTGCAAATGGGACCTTCCTATTAAACTCCACAATGGCACTGCAGCTCCTGTAGCTAGCTGCGCAGGTGCAGAGTGTGGGGGCTGATGAAATATGTTTTTTTTTCCTCAGCAAGTGCCCCAAGAGCTGGGAGCCTCCAGTTGCTGCAGGCGAAGATGGAGGTACATTGGCAGAGTGCACATGAATGTCAGGGGATGCTGAGGGCTGGTTTTGGATGTACTGGCAAAGCTGAAAGTGGGCCTCTGTGGTAGATAGCTAGCTGTGGTGTGTCTTGAGTGGGTCCATGTCCAGGAACAGCAGAAACTCCCAGGGGCTGGATTGTGGTGCACCGGGGGGTGCAAGTGCGGGTCCTGTACCCAAATAGAATGGGTCAGGATTGAAGAGCACTGGAAGAGCTTTGAAGAGGGCCCACTACATGAATGACAATTAATGCTGCATGCCAGGATGCAGTGCACTGGCAGAGCTGTCTGTGGGCTCCAGTACAGGAATAGCAAGATGTGGAAGTCAGGATTTGGGTGAATTGCCAGCGCTGTGTTTCCCTCCCAGTACTAGAATAACAGGAAGGGATTGGGGGCGCTCGCAGAGCTCTGAGTGGGTCCCAGTACAGAAATAGCTGTGATCAGTGCTGGTCAAGTGTGTGGTACGAGAGCTGGGTCCTTGGCAAGGATAGAATCAATCTTGGGGCTTCCTCTTACCTCTCTGGCCATTCTCCTCCATAAATCTGAATGAGGCTTGATCAGGGCAGCATTTTATGTCCTCTTCCATGTTTTGCCACACATTCTACAAGTATCCTTTTTTTAATTGATGATTTTTCAAGAACAGTTCTACTTTAAAATGTGCAGAAGCTGCTGCTCCCCACCCACCACCAAATGCTGCTTGTCCTTAAAGTAAAATTCAGGAACATTTAAGTAGCATAGTCATAGCTGCAATGTGTCGCATCTTCAGCAAGTTCTGGCTGTTTAGCCAATAGCCATGTAAAAAGGAAGACTACAAATACCAAGTTTCACTATACTTTACCATGTGGAGAGCTCCAGCCTGACTGTGGAGTCTCCCTTTAGTAAAGTATAGAGAACATTAGAAAAGTTTATTAAACTCCAACAAAAATTAAAATATTGATGTGATAAATATGATTGTAAGTACATTTTATATATTTATTCGAAATATAGAACCAAATAAAAAATGCTACAGCACTATTAACTTAATATTTGAAATAAATAATTAATTTAAATATAGTTCATTATTTTTCTGAAGTTTAATTTTAAAAATAAGTTCCAACCTAAGGATTTATTTTTATTTTTTATTATGCAACAATGACTCTTAAAATTGATTTGATAGAATTTAGTAAAAGAAAGTTAATATATTTTAAGAACATTTATTGTTACATTGATTTTTAAATACATAAAGGTTATTGCAATACTTTGTAATTACATCTAAAAATCTATTAGATTTATATATTCTTTTCAACATTAAATTATATTTATTTATATTTTAAACTTTTAAAAATAATTTAACATTAACATTATTTCCTATGAGATTTTATTGTAGGTCCCTAACTCTATTATTTTCTACAGGAGTGGGTTGCAATACTCGTGGTTGGTCCTGTATGATGCTAAACGTAATACACTTCTGAGCTTGAGTACTTTACTATTGTGTTGGGTCCCAATTTGGCTGTAGTAACTATAGAAGTGCAGTTTGTAAATAGGTATGGGCTTTCTCTTTTGTGGATGGGTCGATGTTCTTCCCTAAACCCCTCCCTGGACCTCCTTAGTCCCCTCTCCTTTATTCATAGGTATTGCCCATTTTCTAGCCACTTCCCTGTGTTCCTCCCATGTTTACTACTAAAACGTATACCTACTTGTGCTGAGACTGCGCAAGTGCCTGAGATTTATATAGGTATAGAAGAGTCAGATGAAATAAACCCTGCACCTAGGTTTTAGAATAGCATTTTGTAGTGTGTTTTGTAGTACCACAAAATGCACTAAAAAATGCAGTTTGTGAATAGGCCCCCATGTTTTTAGGGAGGGGCGAATGTCGTCTGGATACTGGTGTATGCTGAGAGCAGTTTTTTTTCAATTTTCTGAGAGGGGTTGCAGATAGTGTTTCAATATAATAATGGTGCCAGTATTGATAAGCAGGTTGCCATCCCACACAGATTAACATATATGAAAGGTGTCAAGGGTCTCCTTAAGAGTGTCTCATAAAGGAGGAAACCCCCACAATGGAAAAGCCGCCTGGCAATCTCAAGATTCTTGATTGAAGTTACAAAGTGGAAATGAAGAGAATGTCAAGCAAAACACACATTTCCTCCTGTTGGAAGATGAACGAAAAGAGAGCCATGCCAAATCCAGACAGTTATCCAGTTGAAGAGACAGATGCAATGACCAAAAATCCGGATCATAAATAGAAACCCAAGAGCACAAATAGTATAAACACAAATATGTGTTACAAGGCCTTCTTTATTCAGAACGGGCTTCCTATGTATGGTATAACAGGAACTACCATTGCAAGAAATCTAAGGACTGACTACCATCTTGAAAGGGGATGATGGTAGTCTAAGCCTAAGGACTGACTTCCATCTTGAAAGGGGATAGGCATGAGGCTTGACCATGTCCTCACTCTGGAAATCAGGGTCCTCAGTTGGTAAATGAATATTAAGCCCATATTTGAAGTCTTCCTAGAATGTGGAGCACCTCTTCTCAATGAGGTCAACGTTTCTTCCTCTTCTGTCTATAGAGGGCATCTGGTAAGTCCTTAGTTTCAATCTCAGTGAAGACATAACAAATGTGTGTAGTTCTGCAAAAAGTAGATATGTTTTGTGAAAAAAATATTTAGTATATTTTGTACATCCCTCCTCAGAACATGGCTGTTGAGGCCCATTCTGCCTTGAAGCACTATTAGCAACCTTTGATGATCGATATTGTTTATTGCTTCCAAGACGATTGGCTATATCAGAAGACTGCAATCTCCTTCACAAAGGATTTGGTAGATGTCATCAAGTACCTACAGGGCGCAGCACACCAATCAGAACCCCCAAAGTTAACGGAAATGCAATGCAAACAACTAGCGACCTATTTTAATGATAAAATTGATAAAATTTACTCCGAATTTAGTACAAATGAAGAACAGCTTCCTAAATCTAGTCAAATGTCAGCAAATCTCATTCCTCTCAGTGAGTCATTAGAATCTTCAGAAAACACACTTAATAGTTGGCAAATGCTAGATATAACATCTTACATGGACACACTTAATAGCATTAAGTCAGGATCCCTGATGGACCCCCTCCCAGTGCATGTTCTAAAAAAACTGTACCCTCCGATTCTGAAAGGGATTAGGGAACTTCTCAATGCTTCAATTGAGGAAGCAGTAGTGCCTGATACTTGGAAACATGCAATGATTCTTTCTTTGTTGAAGAACGCTGATCTGGAAGTCTTCTCCAACTTTCGCCCCGTCTCCCTGCTTCCCGCATTTTCCAAAATACTGGAAAAACATGTCAACAACCAACTGGCTCAATTTGTGAACTTCCAGAATCTTCTGCATTCGTCCCAATCCGGCTTCAGAACGGGCTTCTCAACTGAGTCGACACTCCTGGGAGTGACGGAAACCATTCGTCAGCAGTTAGACAAGGGTAACACAGTGGCACTCATCTTATTAGATTTGAGTGCCACCTTTGACATCATATCCCACGAGACCCTTGTTCAAACTCTTAAATCGAAGGGTGTCAGTGGTACTGCCCTGAAATGGTTGGAGAGCTTTCTATCTAATCGCACATTTCAGATTTTTTCAAAGAATAATAACTCCAGTTCTCATGTTTCCCTTCATGGAGTGCCTCAGGGGTCTATTTTAAGCCCATTGCTCTTTAACGTTTACATTAGTCACCTGGCAGCCATAGCAGAAGAAGCTGGGATTACAATATATTCTTATGCAGATGACACACAGCTTGTCTTCTCTCTATCCACAGACGATAAGCTTAAGGTGTCCTCTCTTCAAATAGGCCTTCAAAAGATTGCCGAATGGATGCATTCCAAGAAACTGAAGTTAAATGGAGGCAAAACGGAGCTCCTCATCCTTGGTGGTAGAAAAGATCTCTGGGGCCCACAGCACTGGCCGCACCAAATGGGTCCCCTTCCTCAACCTTCGCAATGTGTCCGCAACTTGGGCCTCATTATTGATGAACAACTGTCCATGCGACAACAAGCAGTCAAGACCACTTCAATATGCTTTGCCATTTTGAAATGGCTGAGAAAGTTCCTATGGATGCTGCCAGATGGGGCGCAAAAGACAGTGGTCCAAGCCTTGATTGTGTCAAGGTTGGACTATGGGAATGTCTTATACCTAGGGCCAACAAGGACGCCATTCGCAGGCTGCAAGTAGTCCAAAACTCTGCAGCAAGACTCCTTTACCGGCTTCCGAGAATGACCCCCATCACAAGATTCCTTCGCGATTTACATTGGCTAAGGATCGAAAATCGCACTAAATTTAAAGCACTCTGCTTCATGCACAGAATTAACACCGGAAAGACTCCCAGCTATCTTAGTGCGCTGGTTAAACAATACATCCCCACTTGTCATCTATGCTCGTCCCAGCAGGCCAAATTCGTGACCCCTAGGTTCAAACGGGCTCGGATGGTGGTCGCTTTTTTTCTCAACTGGCTCCTGCATTGTGGAATTCATTACCACTTTTACTTCACCATGAGCATAACTATGTCAGATTTCTGAAAGGCATCAAGACATGGCTATTCAATCAGTAAGCTCCATTGATTACTCCTCTTCTCAGCATGTGTCCATAGGCGCCTGGAAACCTCCGGGTAGCTTGTGCGCCATATAAGTTTAAATATAATAATAATAATAATATCTAAACCAAAACAAGACCAAACAAAAATCCACAATACAGTAATACAAATATGGCTTTCAGATGATAGAAATAGTTCAGTTCAAAGTAAATTGCAGATGCAACACTTTTCACATAAAGTACCTTGGATGAGTCACGCAAACAAACAAAGCGAGCCGCAGGGAAGGTGATGCGTCGGTTCATTACACTCGGGGAAGGTGATGCGTTGGTTCCTTGCTCCGGTGGAGGTGATGCATCAGTTCCCTACTGCAGCGCAGGGGAGGTGATGAGTCGATTCCTTACCGGAGAAGAGGTGATGCATCGGTTTCTTACTGTATTGGGAGGTGAGGCATTGGTTTCTTACTGCATCCTGCAATGATGTGACAGACTTGGTGCCGCGATGCGACGATCCGGGATGATGCGTGGATTCTTGCAGCCACACAGCAGGGCTTGCGTCGGAATCTGTGCGGTGATCTCGGACTACGGAGATCGTTGCACTCGATGCGGCGTGCGACGATTTCTCAAGCTGCGGCAGGCGCTGTGACGGTTTCTTTGGCGATGCATCATAAACAGGTACGGATGCATCACGCTTCTTCGATGTTGCGTTGATTTTCCAGCTCCCAGCGGAAAACAGTTCTCTAGAGGTCCAAAACAACAGCAGACACCTCTTGCAGATCAGAACTCCCAGCAAGGAAGTTCAGTGGAGCTGGTGGTAAAGTCTTTGTGTCCTTGAGACTATAGAACAGGAGGCAAGCTCAGTTTCAAGCCTTTGGAGATCTTCCTCAAGATGGGGACACAGCAAATAGGAAAGTCCTTTCTCCTTTCCTTGGCAGCAAGTAGCCACTGCAGGCCAACCCCAGAAAGCAAACAGCACAGGGGCAGTATTCCTCTTCAGCTTCTCCGCCTCTACTCCTTGGCAAAGGTTCCTCTTGATTCCCAGAAGTGATCTAAAAGTCTGGGGTCTGGGCCCCTCTTTATATACACAAAAATCCTTTGTTCTCTGAAGGCAGAGAATGTCTGTACCCAGCCAAAACCAGTTCTGTCCTCACTGGTGCAGCTTCCTAGCAGGAGGTGGAGACAGCATTGTGGAAATGCAACCAGGCCCATTCAGGTGAAAGGATATCTCCTCCCCTACTCTAAATGCAGCCCAGGTCTATTCAGCCCAGCCCTGACACATCAGGCTCTCTGGAGCCACTGCTCCTCTCCAGCCCCTGTCATCCAAAAGCCAGACATGCAATACACACACCTAAATGAGCACACTGGATAGCTAAGCAAGAAAATACCTACTTTCTAAAAGTGGTATTTTCAAACACAGAATGCAAAAATCACCCTCACTAAAAGATGCATTTTAACATTCTGAGTTTAGGCATATCAAACTTCATTTTCATACCTTGTTCCGAGGGAAGTTATGTTTATAAGATGTTATAAATAAACCCCCCATTCTATCCTATGGGAGCAGATAGCCTTGCAATAGTGAAAAACAAAATTGGCAGTATTTCACTATCGGGACATGCCACACACATCAGGGCATGCCCTACCTTTTACATACAATGCACAGGGGTACCTTGGGCCTACCTTAGGGGTGACTAACTTGTAAGAAAAGGGAAGGTTAGGGCCTGGCAAGTGGGTGCACTTGCCAGGTCGACATGGCAGTACCAGACTGCACGAAGGCTCTTCAATGGCAGGCCAGGGTTACATTTACAGGCTGCTTATGTGGGTGGCACAATCAGTGCTGCAGGCCACTAGCAGCATTTGATGTACAGGTCCTGGGCACACACAATGCGCTATACTTTGGATTGACTAGTAAATCAAATATGCCAATCATGGAATCACCAATCTATAACAACAATGTATAGGGAGAGCATATGCACTTTAGCACTGAATAGCAGTGGTAAAGTGCCGAGAGTCTTAAACCCGCAACAACAGGTCAGAAAAAAATACAAGAGGAAGGCAAAAAGTCTGGGATGACCCTGCAAAAAGGGCCACGTCCAACAACACCACTTTAGGCTCCATGTAGGTCCCTGGTAAATGGTACTCCTGGTACCTATGGCATTGGGAGTAAAGAGGGTATCTAAGGGCTGCAGCATGAATTGTGCCACCCTATGGAACCTCGCACCAAGCTCATGCAAACTGCCATTGCAAACTGGTGTCTTGGTGCAGACAAAAGGGAAGAGTCGACATCGCATACATCCCTGTGTGCCATGCTTGCAAAAAACTGCATGTGGTATAGGTAAGTCACCCCTACAACAGACCTTACAGCCATAAGGCAGGGTGCACTATACCTCATGTTTGGGCATAATCTTCTTGAGTGAATGTGTCCCTGTGATATCTAAGTCAATTCTTAGATATCACAAGTGCACAGGGAAACCATAATGAGTACATGGGCTGGACGATCATAATTGCGAGTTTCCCATCAACATGATGGCTTCACTGTACCCCCGATCTTTGATACCAAACATCTCATAATAATAAACCCACACTGATGCCAGTGAGGGATTTATTAATAAATACACCCAGAGGACACCTTAGAGGTGCCCCCTGAAAGCCTGCAGACTAATATTGTGGTGACTGACTGGTCTTGGCCAGCCCGCCATCACAGATGAGTTGCTGACCTCCTGAGATGAGAGCCTACGCTCTCAGAGGTCAGGAACAAAGCCTGTTCTGGCTGTGTGTTTACACCTCCTCCACACAGGATCTGCATTCCAATGCGAAGACTGAGACCTGCAAGGTGCAAGGAGAAGAGTCGCCGGAGGTCGAGGACGTCTTGCAGGAAGAAGAAGAGGACCCAGGAGTCAAGAAACACTCTCAGAGCATCGCTCTAGAGACCAGAACTCCCAGGAGGGAAGCTGAGGCTGGATCTCCCGTCATCCCGGCCCTGGAGGGTCGTGGACCCAGGCAAGTGCCCACTGCATGTTGCTTTTCTTTTAAAGGTTGGCGGGCGGGTTGCAGGCCACACCGTCTAGAACACTGATATTCCCTGCACCTAGACACTACAGGGACAGGGTATTGGTGAAGGAGCACCCAACACCCACCCCCCCCCCATCTAATTCATAAAGGCAGCAGTGTGAACCTCTGTTTTGGTTTCTTTTGTTTCTTTTGGGTTTATGCATCCCTCCTGAGGACTACACCCCAAGGCTGAAGCAAACTATAGGAACAATAGACAGGTGGAGAGGCCATTCTACCCTTTCTATTTGAGAGTGCCTTTACTCCCTTGAGATACATCAAGAGTATTGCGGACCCCCGTCTTGACAATCGTGTACCAAATAAACGATCAACCACATAAGAGGCCTGAAGGTATGTTATCTAAGGGAAGGCTTGGGGCATTCAGGGGTGCCACCCCAGTACACTCGGGTAGCCTGCCAGCACCTCGAAAATCACCTTCAGTTTCCCTTGGAGTAGAGGAGATACTCCCTAAAGTCTGCAGGCACCGCAGAGCGGAGTCTGGTCCGCTGTCTTGCTGCCCATTGGCCCGAACAATGCTGCAGTCAACCAAGAGGAGTTACTCGTGCTCTGGAGGGTCAGATCTGTATCCCCACCACGTGAGAAGACACCAAAACCAGTCGGAGGCATGCATCACCAATACCCGAGGTACCGGACGCCCAGCACCAAACACCAACAGATGGGAGTCCAATCCAGATTCTCACTGCACCATGACCAAGCAGACATCTAGGGACATCAGCATCACTTAGACCCACTTTTTGAGTGGCCCAGCTCTCCTGATTTTGCCTCTGCCAGCTGCTTGTCCCCAGCGACGAGAATCACTTTTGGCACCCATCCCAGCTGACCTATCCATTCTGCCTCCGAGCTGCCTGGCCTGGATACTAACAAACCGGCTCTGTGCCTGTGCTCCAAGGACCTTTGCAACCCAAGCTCCAATTTGTGATCTCTCAGACTTGTCCACAAGTACCCCTTTTCAGCTTGTTTCCAGGTGGCCTACTTTCTCCATAGGGCACAGCTACCAACCTGACCCTCACCCTGCTCTCAGCTAAATTGTGTCAGCTTCCGACAAATTGCTGCTAGTATTTTGGACCTTGATCCACTACACCCTGAAACCGAGACATGAACCCCTGAAACCGACTGTACTTACTGTTATGCATATTTTTCTTTTCTCTCCATTGGATTGCATTATGCCTAAGGTGCACAACTTTAAAAAGTTTACTTACTTGTAAAAATTGCAAGCAAAAACAGTATTTACTTTTGAACAAAGCTATTGGTTTTACAAACTATATTTAAATTAGTCTTATTTATCAAATTCGGTCTCAGATTTATTCTTTGAGTGTGTGTCTCATTTATTGCCTATGTGAGTACAACACATGCTTGGCTCTACCCTCTAATAAGCCTAACTGCCTGCTCACACTACCACATAAGAGATCATTAGTATTATCTACTTTAGCCGTTGTAAACCAATTGGGGATCCACTGGACTCTCTACACAGTGTACTTCTCTTTAGTGCACTATATAGAGAGCCAGATTCCTGCACTGCCATTTTGGCCTTTCAAAATAAACCTATTGCCAGGCCCAAACCTTGATTTTTAATACACATAAGTCACCCCTAAGGAGGACGTGAACAGCCAAGAGGGAAGTGGACAGTGCATTTTAAAATTTAGACATAAACCTTTAAGTTTTACATGCCCTGGTATTGAAAAGCTCGTAAATTCATGTTTTTACTACTGCAAGGCCTACCCCTCCCATAGGATAATATTGAATTTACCTAATTACATTTAATATGCTGTAACTTCCAAATGGGAACAGGTAACCAGATCATATTTGGTGTTCTTGGAATTGTAATGAAAAATCCTATCTTATGGTAAAGTGGGATTTTAAATTACAATTTTGAAAATGCACTTTTAGAAAGTTGGCATTTTCAAGCCTTAGCCATTTAGTGCCTGCACCTGTCACAAGGTCACAGCTGGGGGTAGCTGACAGTTGAGCTTTGTGTATTCCTCCTAGACAGCCACATAATAGAGAGCGTTGGTGTGCCTAGATGGGTCATCACTGGAAGGATGGGAGTCTAGAGCTGGGCACAGCCCTACTTACATTTGTCCTGCCTCCACACAAAGGGCTGCATACTCCCTGTAATTGGTCTGGCGCCAGGACACGGGAGGCAGGAAACATGTGCACTTCAAAGGGAAACCTCTAAAAGCTGCTCCCGCTCCAAATGTATAAATATTGGAAAAAGTCACCTACTCTTCAGTACACTTCTAAACTTGTGGAGACTCTGCCAGGAAGAAAGACTGCTGTGCTGCTGAAAGGACTGCCACTCTGCTGGATTGCTGCCCTCCTGAGTTAAAGGGACTGGACTTGAACCCAGGACTCCCAGTGTGACTCCAAGGGCTAATTTGCTGGCCTCCTGTTCAAAGCCGCAGGGATATAAAAAGCTCCCAACCACCTGAACCAACACCCAGATCCCGCAGGAGTAAGTCCCTGACCCTCAAGTGGTTCCCCTCAGGTTTTTGACCCTTGATGTGGCCTCAGTGGAGCTTAATTGAAGTTTTTGGGCTCTTTGTGATGGTAAACAGGCAGGTTGGTGCCAAAACCTTATCGCATGCACTGCCTGCCAATGTGAAGTTCTATCAATCTGATTCTCTGTGCTGCAGCATTAACTGCTCGCGGAATGTGCCACTGTGAATCTCCAGCAGACTGTTTATGACAACAACAGTATCTTCCCATTACGGCAACAACCGTCCACAATGCCAGACCTGCTCTTCGCGCTACATTGATGACCGTCTGCAACGCTTCCTTACTCTTCGTGGCTCCTATACTGCGAACAGGACTCTGTGCTGGACTGAGAAGGTAACTCGGCAGCAGACTAACTTGGTCCCTTTATACGATCTGTGCTCCATCGTGGTCAGCTTAAACCTATATCTTTCTCCCAGACTTGCATGACTAGTTGGCCGCGGTTGGCGCTTTGGGCTTTTTGGTGCCATTTTCACTTAAATCTTTAAAATTGTATATCTACTGATTAGTTTTTGTTGTGTTGAACTTAATTTATGGATTACATTTTGCTCTATTTAAAAAAAAAAAAAAAGGGTTTTACTTGTCTTGTGTTTTCATTTTATTACAGTGTGTGTGCTGCATAAATGCTTTACACATTGCCTCTAAGTTAAGCCTAGCTGCTTTTTGCCAAGCTACCGGAGGGTTGAGCAAGGCTTAATTTGGGGTTTGCTTGTCCCTCACCCGGACAAGGATTGTGGTTACTGCTAGAGTAAGGTTTCACCCTTACTCAGCAGTAACCCAATTTCTTTCATGACACATTTGATTAGTTGTTTGAACACACAAAATTCAGTGGATTCGCTGAGCCACAGTATGTTTGTGACTGTCCTGTAGTTTGCCAGTAGATTCCAGTCTCAATCCAACTTTCTGTTTACCATTGTTAAATATCTAGAGACTTGGAAACTGACAACAGATGGCTGTGAACACTCTGCCACTGCAAACTGGATGAAATGGTCCCGCTGAAGCAGCATTATACTACAAGGGAACACCCCACAGCACCCTGGTTCTCAGACGCTCTTAGAGTGCTTAGGCAGGGCTGCAGAAAGCAGGAGAGGCTCTGGAGACTCCACCTTGACCCCCTTGAAAAAGACACCCACAAGAGATTGCTCAAGGAGTACAAAGCCGCGGTGCTGGTAGGAAAGAAATCCCATTTCACTAAGATCACCACCTCCCTTAGCTCCCCTAGGGAGCTATTTAAGATTGTGGACTCGATCTGTGCCCTTCAATCTCCTGACCCCATTGAGACCTCAGTCACAGGACCTTTGTGATCAAATCTCTACATATTTCCATGAGAAAATCTCGAACATTTACTCTGGCCTAGAAGCCCTTAATCGTGATCTAGGGCCCCCCTCGGACCTGGAGACTCTTCCACCAGTTGCAACCTACGTTACACCGCAGGGTGGTTATTTTTCTAACTTCCCTCTGCTTACCTTAGAAAAATTTAATCTGCTTTTGGACAACCTGAAGTCTGGATCTCCTCACGACCCCTGCCCTCTTAACATTTTTAAGGAATGCAGGGATGTCCTACTTCCTCCCTTTCTAGAGGTGATCAATCAGGCAATCCTTGAGGGAGTTTATCCGAAGCCTTGGAAATTGGCCATCGTTAAGCCCCTCCTTAAGAAACCCACGTTAGACCCTGGCATTCTTAAACATTTTCGCCCTATCTCCCTGCTCCCTGCTCCTGCGAAAATACTGGAAGCTCACTTAAATACCCATCTTAGTGCCTTTTTAGATCACGCCAGCCTTCTCGACCCATCCCAACACGGTTTTCGTAAAGCCCACAGCATTGAGTCCGCCCTGACAGTTGTCACTAATAACATACGTGCGAAGGTCGACAGTGGCCACACTACCCTGCTGGTCCTGCTCGACCTTACCGCCGCATTCGACACTCTGTCCCCTGCCATTTTGGCTGGGCGTCTGCGGGAAATAGGAGTGGACGGACCGGCGCTTAGTCTCCTAACATCTTTTCTGACTCGGCGCAAACAAAGGGTCAAACTGGGCGACCACCTCTCCCCTGTCAAGCCTGTTCAGTGTGGGGTTCCTCAGGGCTTGTCCCTGAGCCCCACGCTCTTCAATATATATGTAACACCTTTGGCCAGGCTCGTCAGATCCTTTGGTCTGGAAGTCGTATCCTACGCTGACGACACCCAGATCATGGTCTCCATCTCACATTCCGCTGACATCACTGCCCTTAATTTTAAAGCATGTATGAAACCAGTCGCGGATTGGATGGTAAGAAACTACCTCAGACTCAACGCGGAGAAAACGGAGGTGATCATTTTTGGAGGAAAGCAGGAGATTTGGTCTGCGGACTGGTGGCCCTCGGCTCTTGGTGCCTGCCCCACACCCACTCAATCAGCTCGGAATTTGGGCGCTATCTTTGACTCCTCGCTTTCCTTCAATAAGCAGGTCAGCAGGACGGCCTCAACTTGCTGCTGGGTTTTGCTAATTCTGAGGAAAATCGTGCATTACCTGTCAATCGAAGCCCGTAAACAGGTCACGGTAGCCCTCATAGCCTCCCGCCTGGACTATTGTAATGTACTTTATTTGGAAATTACCAAACAACTAGTCCAGCTTCTCCAAATTGTGCAAAACGCGGCTGCTAGATTCGTTATTGACGCTCTTTAGGCGTTCATCAGGCTCAGCCATTAGGAAAGATCTGCACTGGCTCCCCATGCAAGCCAGGATTTACTTCAAGGCCTTGTGCCTCACTTATCGCGCCCTTCATGGGCTCGGGGCAGAAGACATCAGTTCTCTTGTGTCCCTCTATGTCCCCGGTAGGGTCCTTCGCTCAGCGAACAAAAACCTTCTTGCTGTTCCCAGAATTCTTAAGGCAAGATGGGGCGGGAGGGCTTTCTTCTCCCTGGCTCCTAGGATGTGGAACGCCCTTCCTGCGGAACTTAGGGATCAGTCCTCTCATTCTCAGTTCCGGAAGGCCTTGAAGACCTGGCTCTTCAGGGAAGCCTACCTCTAGCCGGCATTCCTCCTCTTTTTCACATTCAGCTTTTCTTTCCATCTTCAGCGCCTTGACGCCTTCGGGCAAAGTTGCGCTATACAAGGCTATAATCATTCATTCATTCATTCATTGAAAACCTTTCCAACGGAAAACTGGGCTCTATCAAGTGCCATGAGGTTGGTTGCAAAACATAGTTACTGCATGACAGAATCAGCAAATAGCATTCTTGGAGCCCTTCTCTTTGGTGGCCAGATAGCCCAACTTCACTTCCAGTTTAATAAGGATCTAATAAGAGTGTTACTTGTTGAACCCCATCTGCTAATGCCTCTGAGTCTAATTCCTGCTATTATTGATTATTAGAGCCATACCCAGGGTTTGGTTTTTATTTACAAGTATATAAAGCCAAAATGATTTTTTGCATCCTTGCCTATTTATGTCTAATCCCTTTTTGAGGTTCTTTATACGTTTCACCATGAAGGTAGATATTCTGGAGTCCACCTCCAATATGGTGGCTACTCTGCTGGCTAATGAAGGCCTCGGACATTTAGCTCTGAGGCAACTTCTAACTTCCTTATCTATGGTCTTTCTTTGCCTTGTTTGGACATAACTACTGCTCAAAGAGATGGTATCCAGTTGGAGAAAACGGGGTACACAATGTCCTCCGGATCTGTACTCCTTCCTTTAGTACTCTGACTGAGCCTGCACACTTTTGTCTGTTATAGCAGTCCTCCAAGTGTTGGTCATTCCTACATGCCCTCTTTCTCTAAAGCTAGTTTTTTCTGTAGGTCAGCAAATCTTGCTCATCTTGAGAGAGTAGCAAGGCAGGAACCATGTTTTAGGCAAGAACACTTCTTTTAACTTTCCAAAGGCATCCTTAAGCGAGACTTATTAGTCTTGCCTTCCACTATACGGAATGGGGTGGCTTTCTTGAGTTTCACTGTCATTTGTAACATATTCCTTTTGCCTTTATTACTCCAGTTGGCCACTGGATTACGTATTTGATGACTGTAGTTTGTTCTTTCTGACACAAGGTATTTTGGTATTTCTGGCTGTCAAAATGTATTATGGGGCTGCTCCTAGTTTCCCATTATTGACTTGATGGAGATGGACAATATGAATATCTTTTAATGCTTGCGTGCTCACAACAGAGTGAAGGAAAGGAGATCGAGTGCCACTCACCACTCAAATGCTAACTGACAATCCAAAACCATGTGCCATATGTCCACCACATCTCATCTGGAATGTTCACATCCGAACTTCCCACTACCTCATCAACCTTGCTCTCAACGAGCCTGCTGAGGACTCTTAGCTTTCTCTTCATGGGGGGCATGCAACCCCAGCATATAGTGCACCTCCAGAGCAAACTCCAAGTCCAAGCTGAGCTGTAGGGTCCACACCTGGATGAGTGCCCCCTTGGCCTTGAGTGACTGCCCCATGGGACTTGGGCAATGAGTGCAGACTGCTCCTTTGTGTAGACCAGTGACTTCTTCACTGCCTTCTGAGTGTCAGAATGCAGTAATGCAAATAAGGCGGGGTGTGTTCGGTCCTGATGGGCACCAAAGATGTGCTATGGTGCTGATGCGTCTGTGAACCCTGTGGTGTGTGGGTTGGGGTTAGGATTGTGTAGGAAGCTGGCTCTGTATATATTATTCCAAAGGGAGGTATAGTGTGCACGGAGTCCAGTGGATCCCCGAGGGTAGGCAGAGGTAAGAGTAGATAGCACCTCACTCTCTATTTGTGCTAGTTTGGTCAAGCAGTAAAGCTTTATTAGAGGACAGTGTTAAGCAATTGTTATACGCACTCAGTAAGCAAATGAATTCACATACTCAAAGACTGAACTCCAGACCACTTGTTTTTGTATAAAAATATTCTTTTAGTTCTTTTATTTTCTGGAACCAATCAAGCCTGGCACAGGTAAGCAATACATACTTTATAGTAGTAATGCAGCTGTAACATAGTTTGGTTTGCAATTGTAAATGTACTTTGATTTGATTACAGTAGTGTTACTGATAATGCAATGCTTTTCAGAATACAGTACAAGTACTTTGTATAGGGTTTTTAGTAGAATATCATGTAAGTTACTTTTCAGATTACTTTTCTTGCAAAGTGCAGTATACCTGAATCCTCTTGTTAGCTTCGGCATGGCTGTTCAGTCCTTCTTCCTCTTTTCCTCTTCTGGTTTCTTGTCTGACATTTTGGTTCAGGGCTGCCCCTAAATACTGTATTTAGGGGGCACTTTAGGGGTCTCGAGGTCAGTAGCCAATGGGCTACTGACCTTAGGGTGACTACACCCTCGGTGTGCTGACCCCACATGGGGGCATCAGTGCAATGCCTAATCCTCATTGGGGAGTGCCTGCCATCTGCAAGATGGCGGGCACTGAAGAGTGGGATTCTCCTCGCCTTTCCCCCCTGGGGGATGGGGTTGACAGAGGTGGGCACACCTTCTGGACTGGCTAATTTTTCCCGCCCGTCTTCCCCCCCTGAAAAGGGGAGACAGGAAGTGGACTTGCTTCTGATAGCAGGAGAGGTTGGGGGGTTGCATTACAAAGGCTGCAAGACCTTGAAGCTCCCCTGCCACAGATGGCTCTTCCTGGCCTGGTGGAGGCGTGAACACCTCTCCCAGGAAAGGATTTGTTTCTGGGCTCAGGGAGCAAAGGCTACCACCAGGTGGCAGGTTGGTGTGTACCAGTCAGGGAACCCACCAGAGGATGTTTGTTTGTCAGGGGGCATCTCTGAGATGCCCTCTGAGTGCATTTGTCATTAAATCCCACACTGGCATCAGTGTGGGTTTAATGTGCTGAGAAGTTTGATACCAAACTTCTCAGTTTTCAGTGTAGCCATTATGGTGCTGTGGAGTTCATAAACTCCCAGCACCATATGCTCTTAATGGTAGCACTGCACTTACAATGTCTAAGAATGGACTTAGTCACTGTAGGGGTACAGGGCTCATGAACCTGTACCCTCACCATTGGTATAGGGCATCCAGCTAGAGGGGTGACTTATCTATGCCAGGGCAGTGGGTTGTAGACATGGCGCACAGGTTATGTGTGCCATGTCAACTCTTCACTTTGTTTTGCACCAAAGCACGCACCCTGCAATGGCAGTGTGTGTATGTGTAAAGGTACATGCCTCTAAGGGTGGCACAATAAGTGCTGCAGCCCTTACAGGCCTTCCCTTGCCACAGTTCCCTTGGGAACCTGATTGGCAGGGACCCAGAGCACATCAAGTTAAAGTGCATCAGTAGTCTGGCAAAAAGTGGGGGCTTACTGCAACAGAAACCCAGCTTCCTACATATTGTCTCTGATTGGCTCCAGCTTAAGGTAGCAGGACTCTTGGGCATTTTCTAGTACTAACATGCTCTGTCATAGAGGTACTGACTCTGCATGACCTCAACATCTGCACATGTGCGTCCCCATCCATCCACCGCCAAGTCAAAACACTATTTCCAAGTAGTGCTTGTGAGAAGTTGTTCTGGCATATGCTGTCCACTAGTTATAGTGGGCACCTTGCACCAGTCCAAACAACCCCTAAGAGGTGATAGGTTAAAGACAACTTTTATTGAAAGCTATCCTAGCGGTAGCTATGGAGAGCAGCCTTCAGGATAAGTCTTGAAGGAATGTAAAGCAGTTGTTTTACAAGTCTATAATCTCTTGAATGACCAAATGGAAGGAGATCCACACCAGGTATATATATAAAATATATGTATGTATTCTAAACACACACTACTAGTCTCTTCATGAGGCTAGATGTCAAAACACATAAGTTACACTTAATATCACACAGTAAATTAGCACAATATACGTTGAGCCCTAGGGGCGTACCAAACCATATATTAAGAAAGTGGTATAAGAACCACGACTTGTCTACACACAAGGCCTAGAGCCTGTAGATTCGCTGGGGCCACAAGGAACTACCCAAGGTTGGGACACAAGGGACCCACGGGGGACGTGTGCAGTGTGAGAACACAGCACTCCTCACCCGCTAACACCGCGTGCAGTGCTCGCAATGGAGTTGGGTCAGCTGGGTAACCAGAATAAAGAGCTCTAATTGCCTGCCGTACCCACACATAGGTAAATCCCAGCATCATAGCCTGGTTGCGGCCAGCCTGCATGTAGGAGAGTGACTGAAACTGACCCTGCTGATATAAGTCACCCAGCTTTGTTTTGCTCAGCGTCTTCACAGCCGCTGGCTCTCGTGCCGAGGAAATCTCCGAGTGAGCCACAAACGCCAACGCGGGAGCATAGAGGTAAGATAACTGCACTAGTTTCGCAAGCATCTTCCACGCCCATGCCATACATAGGACGGGATTAACTTTGTTTCTTGGCCCTCCACCACCTCCAGTTGAAGGAGCCACCACCAGTGGTACAGGGAGCACAGAATCCGCCTGACTCGCAGTGTGGGGCTGGAACTGCTGTGGATAATACCAAAAATGTGCATACTGTGCCTCTGCACACAAGTAGTAGAGCCTCATATCAGGTGCTTCAAAGCCTCCCCGCTCGAACGGGAACACCAGCACATCTCAACTACACCTAGGTTTCTTACCATACCCGGTGAATGTCGTCAAGGCCGATTGAAGCATGTTAAATAATACAATATTAGGCGAAGTCGGATGTTGACGAAAAAGTAGAGAAGTCCGGGCAGCATCGAAATCCTCATGACTGCTATACAATCCACTAGAGAGAGTGGCAATTTAGCCCACCTTGCTGCCTGGTCCATGATCTTAGAGATGACGCATCCTTAATTTTCAGCATCACAACATCAGGATCTCTATGCAGCCAGATCCCTAAGTACTTCACAGGATCAGAGGACCACCCCAGTGGAAAGTCCAGTGCAGTTCTTTTGTACCGGCCGTCAATGGGAACACCGTGGACTTTGCCCAATTTATAAGTCCGGAGTACCTCTCAAACTTCACATATTCACGTAGCAGCTCCGGGAGATACCGTTCGGGCTCGCGTACAAAGAGCAACATATTATCCGCGTAAAACGAAACCACCAGCGGTCTCTGTCTAAAACGCAGCGCTGCTTGTGTGTGTCTCTGGTGGAGCTTGCAAGCAAGGGGCTCCAACGCGAGCACAAAGAGCATCGGCGACAGGGATCATACCTGCCGGGTGCCTTTCGCAATAGGGATAGCCTCCGAGACCCAACCATTCACCCGGATACGTGCATCGGGAGCATTATACAACAATCGAATCCATTTGAGGAAAAAAGGTGGTAGACCCATTCAAAGCAAGACAGTAAACATGTACTCCCACAGCAGGGAGTCAAACGCCTTTGCTGCTTCAAGAAGTAGTGCAACCGCATGGAAGTCCGGCTCGAAGTAGTGCAGCGTGGCAAACACAGTACGGAGATTATGCGATGTAGATCTGGTGAAGACAAAACCTTACTGATCTGGGAGGAACAGTTTGGAAATAAGGGGCTGGAGTCTGCTGGCTATCATTTTTCCAAAATCTTGGCGTCAATATTAATAATAGATAAGGGCCTGTACGAATTGCACCAATTAGGCGCTTTGTCTGGCTTAAGTAGTGTAACAAGTAGTGCCTCCTTCAAAGAGGGAGGTAGCATTCCAAAGTCATAGGCCTCTGCAAAAACATCCAACAGCCGCAGTGCCAGATCATCCACATAAGCCTTGTACAACTCGCTGGGGAGGTAATCAAGGCCATTTTGACATCCTCAACGTCAAATGGCTGCATGAGATACCCACGTTGCGCCAGGAACAACCAAACCAGCGCAACGCCATCTAGGTAGGCATTAATATCTGTGGCAGTCACCTGCGCATGATTCCTATATATATCGTGGAATAAAAGTCCAACACCACCCTACTAATCTAGGGCGTAGTGTAATGTGGAATGCCCTCCTAGTCGAGCATCTCGGTGATGTAGACCTGACTCCGGGGCGCAGCCAGTTTCTGAGCCAGAGACCGACTGGGTCTGCCCCCCTCGCCTTAATAGCAAGCTATGCTCCGTCGAGACCTATGCGCCATCTCTTGATCGACAGTCTCGTTATGCTCAGTAACCAGCTCCTGCATCACAGAAAGGTGATCCGGGATAGGACAACTCTCATAATCCCTTTCCAAAGCGGCAATCTCTGCAGCAAGCTTACTGATCTGACGTCGCAGGTCCCTCAACACTCCAGCCTGTGCTCCTATACAGCCCCCTTGATGGTCACTTTAAATGCTTCCCAGAGGACGCCAGCACTCGTCACAGTGCCCTCATTTTCCCTAAAAGAATTGCGGATCGCCTCTCCGATTGTGCACTTAAAAACTGGGTCTGTCAGAGAGGACTGCCGTAGGCGCCACGTGAAGGGGGGCCGTTCGCATTCCGGCACCTGCATTTTCAGTGCAATGGGGGAGTGGTCAGACAACATCTTGGCCAGGTAACTCACATTCACCACCCACGAACATACACTCTATCCAAGACCAGCCAATAGTCCAGGAGTGACCATGAGCCATGCCCCGTGGAGATAAAGGTACTCTCTCGTGCTACCGGATGTCTCAAATGCCAAATGTCACACAGGTTGGCAGCCTCTATCATCCCCAATGAAGCGTCTGTCGCTTGCTAGTGAAGTGCAGTCCCACTCACCGACCTATCTGCATTCACATCCAGGCAGGTGTTAAAGTCCCTCCCTCAAAATCTCCGCAGAAGGGTATTTGGAGATTCGGCGCCAGACATCCGCAAAGAACGCTTGGTCATCAACATTTGGACCATACACATTCACCAGGAGGACCTCCACACTTCCAAGCTTGCCATGCACCATCGCCGCTCTGCCATGCACGTCAGTCTCGGAGCGAAGGACCATGAAGGGAACCCCCTTTTTTACCAAAATTATCACCCCCCTCGAAAAGGAAGAGAAAGAGGAGGCCACCACCACCCCTGCCCAATGAGGGCCTATACTCTTCAAAGAGAGCCTAGTGAGATGTGTTTCTTGCAAAGGCCACTTGTGCACCCAACCTGTCCAGATGGGCAAAGACTGAGCAAATTTTCCTGGGAATATTTAGGCCTCGCACGTTCCATGTAAGGAACTTTATGCTACCACCAGTGCGTGTCGTACAGAATGATGACATGCAGTTTGAATTCCAATACGGCTACCATCACAGGCATGCAAGGGAGCGAACAGACAGCATACCTATCTCGCTCAGGACCATACTCAGTGCAACAGGAGGTGCCCGCCCATACCCGCCCAACCCTCCCCTCCCTCCCCCTTCCCACTTCAGCGTGCCCAACTTGCCAAAGCCATCCCTTCCCTGAGTGAACAACCCCATACATCAACAACCCAAACAATTGCATATTGTGGGGAACTCCTATACAGGAAGGCAATAGATTGCTACGAGTCTCCTACTATGCAGGAGGTGGCTGATCGGATTCAGTGATTGCACTAGGATCAAACAAGTAAACAATAGGTGCTATTGTATCGCAGTCAATAAAGTAAAGACAAACGAATAAAGACCTTCATATAGAACATTAAACCTACACACAGGTAACACTTAAGAGGGCCTGCCCACAGACTATTTTGTTAGCAGTCCTACAGACGCAGTACATATAGCTCAAGGATCTCCTTCGTCCATCTCAGGCTGGTCGTTGCGGCGCTTTAATTTCTTGACATGCTCCATCGCCGCCTTAGGTGTAGTAAAGATTTTGGAGTCTCCCTCCGGATCTACCCGCAGGTGAGCCGGGTACAGCATGGCATATGGAATACCTTCTAATTGGAGGAGTTTCTTCACGCTGCCAAACTCCCGACGTGCAGATTGAACTGTGACTGTAAAGTCCGGGAAAAAGGCAATGAGCCTGCCTGGTGGAGGATGGAGCCTTTTTCTCTTGCCAGCCTCAGTATTGCATCATGGTCTCTATAGTTCAGGACTCCGGCGATGATGGGGCGAGGTGGGGCACCCAGCAACGGTCTCGCCGCCAGAGAACGGTGGGCTCGTTCCACTATAAACATGGAGGACAGAATCTCGGGACCAAAGATATCTTTTATCAGAGTCTCTATATAGCTTTCCATCTGACCAGTATTTGTGGACTCCGGAAGGCCCGTGATTCTGATGTTATTCCGACATGAGCGGGCTTCCAAATCCTCATTTTTCGCCTGGATCAGCGCCAACACCTTTTCCATATTGAGTGATTTTCCCGCGATCTCACTGAGACCCTCTGTTGTCGAGACTCTTTGCCCCACCTCGCCCATTCTCACATTCTGCTGTGCCAATTGTGTAGACATGTGATCTAGTCTATGGTTCATAGCTGACACCGTTCCCTCAATGGATTGAAAGCTCTTCTGAATAGCCATCAGCGTGGTTTCCAGCTTAGAGGGGCCCTCGCCCTGAGCCTCCGCCTCTGAGTCAGAGGCCGCGTTCTGCTGGGACTTGCCTGATTTATGCACCTCAAACGTGAGGCGAGGCTGAGTTTTATCCGTCTTCCCCATAGTATATATTGGGCACAGCAGTTGGGGAAGAACGGTCCACGCAATAAGTCACTCCTAAACAAAGGCCCCTCCAGACAGCGCTCTCTCACAGTCCACTGCGCCAAGCCCTAGGCTGCTAGCGGGCCACCCAGTGCTGCAGCCATAAGGCCCAGGGCCACAAGGACCCACAGCCCACCCAGCAAATAAGCAGAGCCCCTACAGGGATGGGAACGTGGCGTAACCGCGCCGCCGTCTCAAGAAGTGTGCACACACACGCTTGTGTGCACACAGAGATCCGACGTCTATGCTCAGGTGAAGTGCCCAAAAGTAGAATACACAATACAGTAATGTAGACCCATGCAGACCCAGGGGCTCACCATACCAGCAATCCACAATGCAGAAAGAAGCAGGTTGGGGGCGAAGCGCTAGATTCAGAGTAGACGCTTTACAGAGAGTTTGGCATGCAGCAACGTAGTTGCCAGCAACTGCGCAAGGGGCACAACCACAGAACCGTGGGCCTGAATGTCCTGAAGTCAAGAGCACCCAAGTCTGTTTCAGCAACTCAGTTACCACTGCATCGACACCACGATTATGCAGAGAGGCGCCCAGGCCAAGTAGGCAGTCCCAACATCTGTGAGTGCTAACAATGTCTTAGCCGGCCTCCCCCGTGATGTAGCTCAGACAGTGGCAATACTGCTCAGTTCAGCCTTGGCAAGGGTGGCAAGCATCAATTTTACCACAACGAAGGGACAGCCATGAAGGACCCCGAGGCTGATGATTGATGGCAAAGCAGGTACGGGCACGTCACACGCCCCTGGAAGCCAAGCCCTGTGCTCCGGCCCCCGCCTCTCCCGCACACCAACACCCAGCCTCGGCTCGCAGGTCGCGGCCCACGCTCAGGCCAGCCCCCGCCGCTGCAGCTACCAGCCTGGGCCAGACTGTACCCCACTCACCAATGCCGGCAACAGTGACATCTTTGTGCCAACGTGGCCGCTCCACGCCTTCTCCCGGGCTCAGTCGTCTCCCGCTGGGCCTTAGCAACATGAAGTCTGTCACCAGGGCAGTGCCGGCACCAGCCATGATTCTGTCGCGATGCGGCTGCTCCGTGCATTCTCCCGGGCTCCGTCGTCTCCTGCCTGGCCTCCGCAATGTGTAGTCTGTCCCGCTACAGCGTAGTGCCCTCGTGCCACTCCAGCGACCTCAGCAAGAGCACAACACCGGGAGCGTACAGGCAGCTCACTGCTCACCCCTCCTGCTCAGGGTCCCACCGATCCGGCTATTCCTGTCCCAGGTGTCACAAGCAGCAGCAGGCGCCCACAGATTGCTAGGCCTCTGCAGCCGCCATTTTACCCAGGCGCGTCAGGGCTCAGTCGAGTTCAAAAGGCAGATTGTGCGAGGGCTTCCAGGACTACAAACTGCTGCTAGTGTAGGCAGGAGTGCACCCCAACACAGGACTCACAGCTTCAGCACTGCAATGCGATGATTACAGGCTGATATTGGTCGGATTAAAGATCAGCCGGCCAGAGTCTCACCAGGGTGCGGCCATCTTGCTGTGTGCCCTCTGGCATGCCCATACTAACTTTTCTAAATAATAAAAAAAAACAAAAAATAAAAGTGACCCTATTATCATCCAGCTCCAATAATCACCAATATTTTTAAATTAGTGTTTATTTCAGAAATTAACACAATGCAATATTTAATAAATAGTGATTAATATAAAAATATGTAATACATTTATGTTAAAAAAAATGAAACATGCCTGTGAGTCTTTCTTTATACATAGTTTTTATGATTGCAATTTGTGGGCTGAAAAATGTAAAAAGAAGGGGTCGGACCTATTGTGTTTTCTTGAATAAAAACAACATTTCTTTTGAGGTTTTCTTTTATTATTTGTAGCCCATAAAATGAAATCATAAAAACAGCCACAAGAGGGCCTTGCACTTCCGCTGAAGAGCACAGAGCTCCAGGTAGGAGAGCTTAAAAAAATATTGTACGCTCTCCATCGGTCCTGGTTGCAATGTTGCTTGGGGACCGCTTCAGTTCCTGCAGTCCCCCAACACCATAAAAAAATGCTTGGTGGTGCCCCTTCCTATCCGGGGAGCACCACTGGGCTTAAAAAATAATAAACAAAAAGGCCCTTTCCAGGCATCATGGAGTACTCCATGGTGAGGAGTGAATAATAAATGAGCGGCTCCTGCCACTCATTTATTATTCACTTAGGTGTCCCGCTGCCCACTCGAGGCACCCTTTTTAAAGGAATTATTTGGGAGGTGGACTTGCAGACCCCCTCCCTGAAGCTTTACTGCCCAGGACCCTATCCCATGGGGCCTTTATTTCTAAATATGGGGAGGGGACTGTGAGGCTCCCCTTACTGAGGCTGCTTGGGGGAAGCCCAGGGTCTATTTTATTAATTTAGGGGAGAGGGGCACGCTGCCAACCTCCACGACTCTCCTTGGGCCCTGGGGAACCTAACCTCTGGGCCCTAATGTATAAATTAAGGGGAGGGGATCGTGGCCCTCTTCCCCTGGCTGCCTAATGTCCCGGGGACTCCATACCCCGGGCTTATTTTAAAAAAGAAGTAGTGCAAGCTTGTAGACCTACTCCCTGACCCTCCTTGGGCCCCCACGGCCTGATCCCAGGGGGCCTATTTTATACTTTAAGGTGAGGGGATTCCAGCCCCCCTCCCTAAGCCTTTATGGCCCTGGGGCAACCATATGCCGGCCCCCAGCGCCGAGATACCCCTTCGGGGGTGATTCGTGCACTATACAAGTACTACATTTACATTTACATATGCCAGGGCCAGAGGTGGGTGCCCGGGTGTCCACCCGGGACAACCACAAACCGCTCTGGTGAGCCCCAGGACCCCCGCGGCCTCAGCCGACTCCCCACATGCACCCATCCTGAGTGCATCGGGAGCCAGATTTGCCTCCACCCAAAGGGAGCACCTGTTTCTGATTGCTCCCCCTGGCAGGAGCAATCTGAGTTTCTGCTCCCACCCGAGAGAAGCATTTACAAATCTCCTGCCAGGTGGGAGCAAACTTTTGATTATCGGCCCACACGCTTGCGGGCAAGGACTGTGCCCCTCCCTGTCAGTGGGCTCCCCGGAACACAGTGATATACTCATCAGCCATATAACATACTTACTTATCAGCCAGCCCTCTATATCTATTGATCTATTGTTGTGTCCTTTGTTTCTTCTGCTCACTACAGCATGCAGAATGAGGCTACGCGTCATCCCATTTTTGCCACTGGCTAACTTCATTGTGAGCAAAGGCATTCTGTCCTTTCATAAATAGGAAATCCGCACACAGTTGAGCATATATAGTGCCAGGAACTATTACAACAGTTATTTTTGTTACCAACAATATTTTTGTATTTATTTTTTTATATTGGCGAAGGCTTGGCAGCTCTCACAAAAACATTTTATGAAAGCCTGGTAAATCAAAACAAGCATTGACGAAGCCAAAGTGCTGGTAACCAAGATCAGCCGATGGGTTTGCCAATATGTATTTTACTTTGTCAAAACAAATATCGTGGTGCTTTAATTGTAGTTGGTTTCACTTGTTTAAGAATGAGTAAAGTTATCGCCTCCCATTTGGTTTAACTGCATTTTTTCACTTGCTTTCTTTATCATTCATAATTGCCCATCACTGATGTAATCAAGGTACAGACTTTGCACGTCGGGTTCATCTATAACTTGCCGTTATATCGTGTATAGGAGCTTTTTTGGTAATATTTGGGAAAATGTATACATCAGGGCTCAAAGTAATATATCTAAAATTCAGGGGCACGTGCCACGTTTAACAGGAGTAGCGATCAAAGCGAAGCAGGTTTCGTAGCACCGGGGTTGAGAGGCTGCTTTTTTTCTGCTGCGCAGCAAGTTGTAGGAAATGTGGTCGTTGCATGCAATTAGGGCCCGTAGGACGGCACAGGCGTTTGTTTATGCCACGTTTTGTAATCCTACTTGGTAACTTTTTTTTTACATTCTGCGAAATTTTAATGTTAGATTCGTAAAACTCTAATCTGATGCAAGCATGTATCTATCTATCTTTCCTTTGCTTATGTTACAAATGTTTTTGGAACCGTCAGTAAGTATGACTATTATACACTAGATGGCAGTAGACACTCATGGTTAGTTAAATAGTGATATGGAAAAAATGGTGAGAGGGCGCACAGTTTGCCTATGTGTCTCATTATTGGTGGCGTTTTATATAGCGCGAACTCGACCCTAAGGTATTGGAGCGCTTTACATGAACAGCAGTTACATCACACAAGGACACATTCATTTATCCGGACTTTCAAAACAGATCTTAAAACTCTTCTCTTCCAAAGACACTTCCAAGAATAATTCGACCCATTTCATCCTGACCTTCACGGCCTTTTGCATTCACTTGTGCTCAACTTAGTAAACATGTATTCTGTAATGTTGGGGCCCTAGGCCCGCATGGTGAAATGAATGAGACACAGGACACCAGTTAGGGGATAGTAGATCTGGCCACAAGCGCGTGCGCTCGGGTTCTTTTATTAGCAGCGTCACCTGACCCAGTGACGTCTGTGGTGGGTGGGTGCACAGTGTATGGTTACACTGAAAACAACTAGACTGTGTCCTGGCAGGACACTACATTCCTCCCAAAATTTAATGAAAGGAAAAGCGAATGTCCAACCTGCAAGAAAACAGAACAATAACATTTGATAGCCCCAACAGATCTTCTTCAGGCGATCAGCTGGGAGAATGTTGAAAGTTCGAGGACTACAAAGTCAGTCAGATGAGCTTCACCTCGGCGGTGTACTTCAGATCATCCTTGTCTTGCTGTGTTGACGCTTATATACAGTGTTCATCACTTGGAGCATCGGGAGCAGAATGGGTGTGACCCTTGAGCGGTCTCGCAGGTGTTCGTAGTCCAGTGGATGACAACGCTTGTTGGTTGTAGGAGACGACTATGGCACGAGAGGTCTTTCCTTGGATCTGCGGATCTTGATGCCTTCACATCTCCGTCCGGCCAAGTAACTTCCGACTTGCCTTTCTTGCCAGACTCCTCTCTCACTGGAGCCTCGAAGACTGGCCTCTCCTGCTTGGACTCTTCTCTCACTAGAGACGCTGGGAGGACCCTCTTGCCGGACACGATGGGACCGGGTGGACCGTGCGGGCTTCGCATGAGCCGCGCAAAGGCGTCGCTGAGGAACTGCCAACGGACTCACCGCCAAGTCTCTCATGATGTCCTCGGGGGTGTTGATGTCATCCGCCAGGATGGTCTTGCCGTTAGGACATGGGTTCAGTGTTTTCACCAGACCGTTTCTCGGTGCCAGGTGTTTACCTGGGGCCTTCATGCTTCCTGTTGCCTGTCGTGGAGCTGCCGCTGCTGCACCTCTCCCATCCGGATTCCTCTCTCACAGGACATGCGGCCGAGGCCCTTGTCCCCTGGACTGCCACATGATCGCGTGGGCTGTGCGGGTCACTGCGGAACTTCGGACATGGCCACAGTCGAGTCTTGTGTAGTACACAAGGGTGGATTGTCTAGTGCTCGGGTATGCTCTGCTTCGGCAAGCTTCAGGTTCACGGGGTACCCATACGGTTCTTCAGTGGTTGGTCTCCTCTAATGCAGGTTGTAGGGATTATTGGGATCCACACGGATGTTGCGATGTTTCTTGGACAGCACCGATGTTCCTGTGTGCTGACTGTTGCGATGCTCCTTGGACAGCACCGATGTTCCTGTGTGCTGTGGTTCTCTCTCTTCCTCTGTGGAGTGATGTTGTGATACTCCATTCTTCCTCTACGTTCTCTTCCTCGACGCGGTCCGGTCTTCTTTCTTGCTTACTCATGCTAACCAGGCTTCTCCATGTAGCGGGCCCTCTACATGTCGTCCCCTTGGTCTTGTCCATGTGGTAGGACACTGTCTTCACTTGGCTTGGTGACTAGACCTGTCGTCGTATCTTCCTGTCCCTTCTTCCTTTCCTTTATGGCGTCGCGCCCTTTCTTTCCATGTTCCTTCTTGCGACGTGGTCTGGTCCTCTTGATGTCGTTGGCCTTCCCGACCAGTCTTCCCCAGGCGGCGTGCACTCCACCTGTTTCTTTCTGGTCTGGGCATAGCTCTCCAGCATGGTGTTCTTCTCTTCTCTGACTGGACCAGTTGTCTCGATCTTCTCTGTTGCTACTTTTCTTTCCTTGGCGACCAGACTGGGTGGTCGGCTTTCATCTTGGACATGAGTTGTCATGCTGTGCTACTTACTTTGTGGTCGCTATTCGCCGTCACGGAGTTTTGGCGTTGGCGCGCTTTTGTCTGCGCGGAGGAGGGTTGCGTCACCGCTCCTGGTGCATGCCGCCATGCGTGCTAACGATGGCGTTCTGGTTGCTGTGAGACATCGCTGTGTCCCTTGGGGACTTTTGTGCTCTGTCCCGTGGCGTTGGCGTGTCGCTGTGCAGCGTCACTCGGGCGCTCCTGGCACGTTCTGGCTCAGTGCTGCGCGGTCCTGTCGTGCGGGTGTGGAGTTCTGGCACTCCTGTCGCGTACCTCGCGGTTCTGTGCTTCTGGCGCGTTCCTGAAGGTTCTGGCGTGTTCATGCGGTTCGTTGTGCGGTTCTGTGCTTCTGGTGGACTGCGCCACTGCTTCGTCGACCTTCTTGGGCGTGGAGTTCCTTCACTCCTTGTGCCTTAATGCGCAGTGTTGTGCTGTGCCTTTGGTCGGGCTTCTTTGTCGCTATGTGACGTTCCTGCGCCCGTCTGGCGTTACAGTGTGTGCCCTGTGGTGCTGGCATGGCGCTGCCCTTTGCTACTGATAGTCTCTGTCGGGTGTCCTCTGCGGGGAGTCTGCTGTCTTCTGGCACGCTTGGGGCCACTAGGGCACAGCTGTAGTGGTCACTCGCCCTGTTGCAGACTTAACTGGGGCTGTCTTTTCCTTTGAGGTGCACTGTTGCACCAGATCCACTGGGTGGCAGTGATGCGCTTTCCAAAGTAGTGTGCTGATATGCTGAGCGTGTCGCTTCGGGCGCTCTCCCACCTCGTGTAGATCTATGGTTAGTCCTGGGTCCCAGTGCAGCTGAGATGGTGGGGTGCAAAGCCTCTCGAGTGCAAGACCCCTGTGTTCCCTGTCCCGTTTTGCATGCTGGCAGGAAACTTCTTGGGGGCAGAAGGAGACGAAAAGAGAAGGACAGTCCACCCCCGGTGAGTGCAACTTGCTGGGGCCGTGCTGCTTTGCTTTTGGAAGTATTTTCCTTCGTGCTCTCTGCTGTTGACTTCCGCCGGGACTGCAGCTCGTCTTACGGGCAGAGCGGCTTCACTCATGCAGCTGGCCTCGCCGGGGTGCTTTTCTGCCGCACTTGTGCCCGCACCCTGGCTGAATTGCACTTGTCTCTGTATTTGTCAGCACTGCGAGTGGGCTCCGCTTATTGTATTGGCGCCTGGCAGCTTATCACACGCTGCGGGCGCTTCTATCGGAAGGCTTTCATCCCGCCGCCGCAGCTTCACGACTTACATGCTGCGCGGCGGGGGAGGGTGCCGGTGCTGTTTCCCTGTCGCTTCCACGGGTGGGGCCACATTCTTTCCTCCTTCCTTTTCTCACCCCCGCCGCAGCAGCCTCCAGCAGTTCACACGCTGCGGGGGTGAGGGTCTGTATCCTTCTCCCTCTGTGCGGGTAGGCACCGCTTACGTTCAGTGTCCGCCCGGCAGCACTTCACACGCTGCGGGCGCTTCTCCGGGGACTATTCACCCCGCCGCCTCCATTCACACACGCGGCGGGGACAGGGGACGCTTCGGGCAGGCCGCGGGTAGGCTCCGCCGGTCCGCTGCAATTGCGCCCGTCAAGGCGCTCTGATCATGCGGGTGGGCTCTGCTTCATTTACTTTTCACCCTCGCAGCGGCGGCCGCTCGCCACAGATGCTGCGCTGCGGGGGACAGGAGGTGCTTCAGGCAGGCCGCGGGTGGGCTCCGCTGGCCTTGCCTTATTCTGAGTTTATTTTCGGCCGTGTGCACGCAGGCCATGCGGGTGGGCACCGCAGTTGTGCAGTCATAAGAGGGGGTCGCTCCTGGCATTCGTGGCCCCCTCCGCTCACCTTCAGCCGACGGGCCTGTTCTCCTCCACGCGGGTGGGCTCCGCGGAGGTTTCACCGAGTGGTGGCGGCCGATGCAGGTGGGCTCTGCACGGCTCTTTCTTCGCCTCCAGGCAGGGACAGCTCACGAGGTGCGGGGTCGGCTCCCGGTCACCTCCTTAGTCGTGTCGGCCCGGGGCTTAGCACACGCCCCGCGGGCCTCTCGGCGCGTCGCGCCGTGGTGCAGGGGGTGCCTTCTAGGCGGGCAGCTCTCTCCCCCTTTTTCCAGGATGTTTGGCAGTGGCACGCACGGGCTACACTACCGACCTCGTCGCCAATGTAATGTTGGTGCCCTAGGCCCGCATGGTGAAATGAATGAGACACAGGACACCAGTTAGGGGATAGTAGATCTGGCCATGAGCACGTGCGCTCGGGTTCTTTTATTAGCAGCGTCACCAGACCCAGTGACGTCTGTGGTGGGTGGGTGCACAGTGTATGGTTACACTGAAAACAACTAAACTGTGTCCTGGCAGGACACTACATTTTCTATACCTGTATTAACCTAAATTTTGCCACCTCTTATTCTATTTTTTTTTAAATGATCCTTATTGTATTTGTAACTTGTTAGTGTGTAAATCTCCTTATGTAACTTTCTTGGTACTATTGTAAAGCGGTCTGACACCTTTGGGTAAAATTTGCGCTATATAAAACTTCATTAAATAAATAAATAATTAAAAGAAATACATTTTTCGTAGGCACAAGGAGATTTCGTGGTTTGCCCAGAATCAGAGTGTGTTGAGCAGACGGCGAGACTCAAAGTTGGCGTCTCTGGCCGTTAGGTCATATCCTTTCCCATATCTATTAATTCGCACAATACAAAATGGAAAAATTACCCTGCCTTTGTAATAAATATAACATAATGTAAAATGTGCACCTCTGTGGCTATTAGAAGGTGCCGGAGAGCAGTCCTTGTAATGTTTGTGAACAGTGAGGATGTGTGAAAGGCACATGAAAATGTCCAGTAAAGCTAAATGTTGTTCTTTCTTGTACGTGGAATTCTGGAATATGAATGTTCATGTTCATGTCGGGCGCTTATTTTCAAATATTTCTAATATTCCACTGGTATTTTATCCTTCACCTTCTCGTCTACTCTCAGCGCCTGCACTATTAGTATTACAGGCGCTATAAGTGTTTCTTCCAGAACCTTCCACTTACAGATTTAAAAACTATGATTTCCTCTGCACAAGCTTTACAAATCCCTATTTTAAAGCAAGATTAGAAATCACATCTTAATTGCAGTTGCATATTCGGGCAGCTACATAGCCATGTCAGAGCTTCAGTGGTGCGGGCGTCCATTGAGGGTCAGCGGGCTTGGGCAGGCTGTCGGTGGTGAAGGATTGTTGGCAGTGTCTGCAGGAGAACTGTCCGAGGGTGGTGTTCAGCGTCGATCTCTGGCAGTTGTTGTTTCTTCTGGGGTTGAGTGAGAGGAGGTTGGCGGGGTTGTAGCTGAGGATGGCCGGAGAACCATGGTCCCTGGCGCCGTCCGTGGTCGTCAGGCCCGGACTGGCCGTTGCGGGCACCATGCAATCCCCCGGTGCGCCGCAATGGTGGGGGCTGGTTTTGGGCCCAGGAGGCCATTTTTGTTACGGGGCCGAAAAGCGACCCTGTAACAAAATCGGCCGAAAATGGCCCCGCCAAAAAGCTCGGTCGCACCCCAGGGGGCCGGCCGAGCACTTTGCCATGGCCAGTTTTAATTCTCAGTCCGGCCCTGGTGGTCGGGTTGCAGACGGGCGCAGACGGCCTTGCCTTTGGCACGCCTGTGGCTCGCCCGCTGCTCGCAGCCGCCATTAAGTAGGGGAGGGGGGTGGGAAGCTCAAGCTGGGAGAAAGATCCTAATGTAAAGGAGTGAGAAGCTTTGAGAGTATCTCAACCAAGGAGACAAGACAGCAGGCCCTTGATGCCACAGCCTGTCTGGTAGGACCAGAACCAAAAGCTAAAGGACTGATGCCATCTGATTCCATGAGCTTTAGAACCCAAATCCAATGTAGGGGAGGACGCCATTCTGTGTGTATTACTACAAGAGCTGGTGTGTGGAAACCACCATCGAGGACTTTGACTAGGCAACTTGTTTGATGAGGTATTCTATGACACCAAGAGGAAGCTATCATGGGACAACAGGAGTAAAGTATCGAAAGGGGAATCCCTCTCAGTTTGAAAGGAGCTGCAAAACATCACTCTAGTGGGGAAATAATGGACAGTTGTATTTGAAATGATTTTAACATTGGGTACTCTCCCACAGGCGATGAGGACAAGATGCATAGTCGGCTTCAGGAAGAGCACGTTGAGTGAGGGGCCCTGGTTGGCAGATTCCCTTGCCCAGAGATTTAGGGTGGAAGTGACAACCCAGGTGGAAGAGTGACAACGGATCTTGAAATTGAGCTCCTTCATTGTAGATGCCTTCTTATGAGGACTCCCAAATTCAGGAGAGGGTTAAAACGTTTTTTTTTTAATTATAGTATAGCCTCAGAATAAGCTGAGGATCATTTTAGGCTAGACTCCAAACCAAAACACATTGGTAAAAAATATTGCCATGTACAATGGCAATAGCACAAACTCTCGCAAATGCAAGATCTATTGCATTGCCAATGCTTGTTTATAAATGCTGGTAAGAAATAGTTGCTCTGTGTGGGGATATGGACACATTGGGAGTTTGTGATGTCATGTAAAAGTTATCTGTAATCTGTGCCAGACTATCTCCCTCCTTTCTCTTGATTCTATCTTTTTAGGTTTCACTACAGAGTCTGTTGTGAGAGCTTGTGTCATCAATGCATAAAAAAGAAGTGTAGACGTATACAGTGAGGGTAAGCTGATGGTCAACCTAGACCAGCCACTGGATTTCATGGGATTGTCATGGTTTGCTTTTGCTGAAGGGGTTCAGTTCAGTTCGTAAATTACTTTTATTTGAGATTGCATTATCATAAACAATACAATAACCATTCATTGAAAACAAATGATGAAAAAACCTTTAAATATACAGTAGACTAAATTAGTAGCACAAATATCTGAAACAATTAACATGTGCATGGTCGGGGTAGAAAACCATTTAACACCGTTACATCCAAATATTGCATTAAAAAGAGGATTTTCATTGATATGATGGCGATTTTATATTATACTTATAGGTTTTGAAAATATACAACGCACATTTAGGAAATAAAACCAATCTAATACAATGTGAACTTTCTTGATTTTCATTTTCAACCCTGAACCACACAGCCCTTCTGAATTCTTAAAAGAGGCTAACCCGGAGGGGTAGGCGTGGAGAGGATGAAGTCCTATTCAAAACCTCAATATGGTGTTGTGTATCGCACCACCTTTGGATATATAGAAAGTAGGAATTTGGATTCCCCTGATTCACACAGATCAACTGCTGATGGCTTTTGTCTTAGATGCCTGAGGTCTCTTTCTCGCCTGACCATTGAACCCCATTTAGTCAATTCACTTTTTTAAAGGGCTGTAGGGAGTGCAATATTGTAGTTATTTTTTTGTAACATTTGTGCCACACCAGCAGTTGCTTCTTCATCTTCTTTACCCAACCCACTTCACCTTTGATTATGTAATCCTTTCATAATGTAGCTACTTTAGGTAGCTTCGACATTGTCAATTCGCCCCAAAATATCACCGATCGAACCAAGGCACTAGATGACCAGAATTGCAAACCTGATTCCAGTCTGATCACTGAAGCCATGGCCTATTTCAGGAGGGATAAGAGATTCTTTAACGAAAGGCCTTCCATTCCTTCCCAGTCTGAGTGACCACTCAGACCTAGGACCTCCGCCCCATACAGAAATTGCTGGGAAACATTGCACTGTAAGCTGCAAATAATGGATGGAGCTAGAGGCCGCCGTAATCATTTAAAAATGTTCTTAGACCTCCAATGGTTGAACTTAATTTAGATTTTAATGTGTAGGTTCCAGGATAGAGATCTGATAAACATCATCCCTAGATACTTGTATTTGGATACTTCCTCACCGGATTATATTCTATTGGTCCATCCATTCCTGGGCAGCTTTCTACCAAATGTCATAACTTTGGTCTTATTGAAATTAATTATTAATGTATTACTTTGACAATACTGATCAAATTCTGCTACATGATTTGTAGCTTAAAATTGACACCTAGTTTGTGTTTTGTGGTGTATTTACTTTGCTGACATCACAATGTAATTGCTGATTTACAGCTAGATGCATGAAACAAAAATCCGCTCGCAAAGGGGCAGACTCTCAGAATCTGCCCCTTTGCGACCTGTATTTTTGCATTTGGGATGCATCCACCCAAATGCAAAAATCGCAAATAGAGAAATCGCTAAATTGCGATTATTTGCATTTAAGGAATCTCAAATTGAGATTCCTTAAATGCAATGCATGAAAGTTTTAAAAATAGCGAATTCGCTAATAGGGCACGCAAATTACCATGAAGTACAACTTCATGGTAATTTGCAAAAACTTTGAAAAATGCACTAAAGTGCATTTTTCAAAGTTTCATGTTGCGCACACACATGCCCTAAGGGCATGTGTGTGCGCAACATATGTGCACAGATCAATTTCAGGGGTGCAACAGGGTGTCCTTTGGACACCCCTGCACCCTTGAAATCGCAATCTCAATTTGCGATTCGCTAATTGCGAATCGCAAATTGAGATTGTCTTCCCATTCATTAGAGGCCCATAGGAATGAATGGGGAGGTATTCCTTAATTGGGACTTGCAATTTGTGAGTAGCAATTAAGGAATTCTAAGAAATCGCTATTTTTTTTGTGATTTCTTGATGCATTCCATTTTGCTATTACTTAATAGCGAATCTGTATTTTTCGCTATTAAGGAATCGCAAATTGGGTTGTTGATGCATCTGGGGGTTAGTCCCTTATTTCTTGCTGTTTGTATACTCAAGCCTGTCACATGATGCACAGTGTAATTCACTGAGCGGCCTTGCTTATTCATTTGCTTTATTTGCTATCATTGTAAACCAAAGTTATGTTTAAAACGTATTTTGTTCACGAGTTAAAGACATATATAGACATAGGCTTTCTTAAAGTTGCAACAAAAATATTGACAGAAATATCCACTCTGCAATATTTTGTTTTGTTTGCCTTTTATGCTTGCCACTTACAACATAATCTTCATTTTCTGACTGGTTATTTCTGCTAATGCAAGCTGTTAAGGAAAAGACCCACTTATATTAATATGAAGTAAAAGCATAAACACACTCTTTCACTAACAAATTGTTATTTTTTCTGCGCCTACATGACTGGATTTTTCATAGTTCGTGCTGCAAATAGTAAGCAATGAACATAAACAATTTGTAGCAACAGATATGACAAACCAATCATCTATAGGTAAAACCAAGTTTGCCTTAATAATAACAGTACACGTTTTATTTTTCATTAGAAGTCCTATGGTTTTATAGTAAGCAGTGTAGAGAATGCTTCAGTAGTGCAAATGTTTAAATATCAGACACACCTAATATGTCCTACTATGCCATACTTCTTTTATCATCTACCATAACTAATCTATCTTGCCTAACATACCAAACTTACCTACTATAACATCACTCCTGCCGATCTACCAAACCTGCCAAACCTGCCTACATTGCCAGTTGTTGCCTATGCCATTGCTGTGTACATGTGCTCACAATAAAGCCATTTTACATTCAGACAACAAATATCAAAGTGGATAAGTTCCAGTAGTTTACATTGGCTGGTCTTGGGTTCTCTGGGAGCCACAGTACAGAACACAGTTAATTAAATTAATTGGTTGTGCCAGTTATAGGTAGCAGCATCATTTGTCTCCCTGTCAGATATGAATTTGTTTATCTGGTACTTATAGATTTAGTCTTTCCAATTATAAATTTAGACGTGCATGCATTACATTGAAAAGAAATAATCAGGACTAAATTAAATACTTGCACTGGGCAAAAGGAACCTTGTATTGGCTGTAAAATACTCTTAAATGCTCACTTGGGCTCTAACACACAGAGTTCAACCATCTCATTGCATTTCTGCGACAGGCACCGATGCACACTTCACCTCATAAATAGGTGTACAGTGTTTCAGTAGGGCGGGTATCAGCTACGTGAATTCTATACATTGACGTTGAAGATTGTAGGTCTTTTACTACCAACCTTCTTTTTTTAGGTCTCGCGACCTATCGATGCGCATGCGCATCGAGCGGAGCGAGAATTCATGTCGGCAAAATCCTGTTCAAACTAAGGGCTTTCAGCCCGGCGTTTTCTTGCAGTTCACGTGAATCACGTGAGCAAACATGCACGAGCATTCACGGCCAGGGCTTCTCCTTCCCTAGCAGCACTCCTCCCACACCAGCAACTCAAACCCTCCCACACCAGCACCTCCCCTCTCTCTCCCCGCAAACACAGCCTTGCCGTAGCAGCACTCCTCCCACACCAGCACCTCCCCCCTCCCACACCAGCACCTCCCCTCTCTCTCCCCGCAAACACAGCCTTTCCTTTCATTTCTCCTCCCCCTCCCAACGGCATCTGCTGTTTTACCCCTTAGAGCTCGGACATCTGACTCTTTGGTAGTCCGATCACACGTCCTTAAGGAGAAAAAAAAGGGAAAACAAAATCCTTCCTGTACAACGTTTGCTGTCTGTTATTCATGTTTTTTTAAAAGTTTTTTTTCAGACTGATGGAATAATTAAGCCGAACAGGAATATCCTGCAGACACCAATCAATCAGCATAGTACACAACGTTTATTTATTTAAACGTATTTATAGCCTTTTTCTGATTAAGCAGACACCTGCTACCCCACGTGAATTCTCTTGAATAAAGACCCATTTTGTATTATCACTATGGCGGAATTGCTTGTCGTTCTTTTCTGTAAAAAGCGCCCCAGTCCGCATTACACATCTCCCGTAGGAGTACCTGTTGGTGCTCGCGCTGTAACTGGGGCAGCGGTGCATGTGATTCACGCGTGGGAAAAAAAACCACCTCGCCAGGAAAGTGAATGCATCCCAGAGGCTGGGCTTGCTCAGGAGCAGGGAGGTCTCCTCAAAGCGCGCGTTCCGACGACGTAGTAATAAAAAAATGAAAGCAAGTTGCTCTCCTGTTTCAGCTGCCTGTGAAGTGGCGTGCCTGTGACTATTGGCTGAAGTTCTCCAGCGATTTGCATGAACAGGGAGGGAGTGTCTCTGGCGCTCTCACATCAGGGGCTAAATGACTGCAGGTTTAGTGTGACTGAGCTGCCAAGGGAATGAGAGGACGGCGCGCACCGGAGAAGCTACCTGGCTTCTGAAACAAGCATTGGCATAGCCAATAGGTCTCGCTTGTGGGACCTTATAAGTATTTTGTTTTGCAGCACAATATCCTTGTAACTAAATACTTATAAGGTCTCACAAGCGAGACCTATTGGCTATGCCAATGCTTGTTAAACGATCTAAGGGTTTCTGGAGTAATGTGAGAAGCAGTTTCATGGACAATGTCATTGCTGGTCTCATCAATGATGTCATTTGAGATGTCATCAGTGATGTCATCAATCATATCATTTTATATTTCATGAGCAATATAAAATGTAAAGTCATAAGCAGTGCATAATGGGGGTGCATGGTATTGTTAACTCCCAAAACTGTAACTGGTGAACAGGTGAATTTCAGTGATTTTCCAGTTTTTAAATGTAAGCACTAGTTGTATTTCAACACCTGCCAATAAAACCACTCTAATCATATATACATATATTTATATGTATATGCATTCACACACACTTTCAACAATTGCCTTTTGTAGGTGGCCACCAGCTTATTGGTGGCCCAATGTGTGCCCCACTAAAAATCACTTCTAGAGACATCACTTTCTTTCTGCTGGACACCATCCATTTACCAGTTTAAGAATGGAGTTTCTCCTTGCTCCGGGTATCACTCTTGTGTTTAGGAACATATTGAAGCACTGAGGAACCTTTTTGCTGAGTAGATGGAATCATTTCAAATTCTTTCCAGCCTCTTTGTTACACTACTATATGTTTAACCCGTTTACCGCGGCGGCAATTCGGGCACGGTGCGGGCGTTCTATTGCGCGGGAGGGGCCGTGAGGTAGTGCTCGTGACGGCCGTTGGCCGACGGCAGCACTTAACGGGTTAATGGGGTACACTGGAATTGACATGTACATCAAAGCTCTTAGCCCTCAGACATTCATTCCAAGGACACACCATCATAAAACATATAAAAAATACAAGAGTAAGCACAGTCCAGCTGTAACCTGGACCCACATGGGCCTAAACCTTTGATTAGATCCTCCCCTACACAAAATATGAAAAATGTGATGAATCCTAAGAACATGTTTTCGTCCTTTCTCACATCACCCATTGTAATATTCATGAGATCATAAATCTTAAAGAGAAAAATATGACTTTCCTTCACAGAGGGGGATCTGCTTTCGAGTGTACATCTACATTTCCAAGGTTCTGAATGTATACCTTTAAAGAAATCAGCAACAGTTTGGTGGTTTTACTGTACAGTGAAAGGGGTATCAAGGGAAATTACGTATTTAAGCTTGCTGTGCCTCTTTTAACTCCATGAGATATTGCAAATAGAGGTGCCCACCTGTAATTTGGATGAATCCGGTGGTACGCAGCTGTAGTACATGGTAGTACATCCTGTTTGTGTTTGACAGTTTTAATCTGTATGGTTCTTTATCTTAACCTTTGCAAATCATTGCGTTTAGTCCCATTCTTTGAGAGTGCCTTTTTCACTTTTTTCGTTCCAAATTTACTTATGATTTGCTTTCACGCTGCACAACATAGTTTATGTAACTCTCATGAGGTTTGTGGTCAACATGATGTTATGTTATGCAGGCTTGTAGAGTGCACTATTAACTGAGATGGCATCCTGGTGCTGAGCAGGTGTGTGTCTAGATACACCCAGGCCTAATAGGACTACTTGAAAAGCCAGGTCTTCAGCTGCTTGTGGAATTCAAGAAGTGAGGAGGAGGTTCTTATGTGTGGTGGCAGGTCATTACAAGTTTTAGGAGCAAAGTAGGAGAAGGCTCAAATGCCGCATCTGGTTTTCCGTATGCTTGGGATTTGTGCAATTAAGAGTCCAGCCGAGCGGTGATGTCTGGAAGGTTTGTGAAAGCAGATGCAATTGTTGAGGAATGCTGGGCCAGTAGTGTCTTGAAAGTGTGGGTGAAGAGTTTTAAATGTGCTAGTTTGTGAATGGGGATCCAGTGGAGCTCCTTCAGGAGTGGTGTGATATGAGTGCAGCATGGGAGGTTGTAGGTGATTCTGGCCACCGAGTTCTAAATGATCTGCAGTGGTGAGTTTTTTCTTGATCCTAGAATAAAGAGTGTTCCTATAGTCCAGTTTACTTATGACAAGGTCGTGCATGATTGTTTTCCGGGTGCTGGTTGGGAGTTATTTGAAAACCTTCCTCAGCATCTTAAGGGTCTGGAAGCATGAGGTAGTGACAGCACTGATTTGGGTGGTCATGTCGAGTTTACAGTTGATGGCTCCGAGTCAGCCCTCTTCATCCATTGGTTTGTTCAACTGCCATTTACACTTTCCTTCTGCCCACTACAACTCTGGGTAGTAGATCAGCCCACTTCAGCAACTGACTGTCTTGCACTTTGATTGACATCATTTTGCCTGGTCACAAAAGTGCATGCATCTGAAAAAAGTTCACTTCAGTGCCAGGGCTGGTGGGCCAGTATTTTACTTTGCCAATGCTTGTTTCCTTCCATTCATTATAATTTTTTTGTTAGCGTTCACTGTTTAAAATATGTATTCAAGGTACACTACTTCAAAGCCAGCTGCACACTTTTTCATACCAGTAAGACTCATATTTTCTTTTGATGTGCCGGAGAACCAAAAAAGATTTCTGTATCTTTTCTTGCCTGAAAGCATACCCACGGTTCTATAAACAAATTATATGTGTTAGACCTGGCACTATTGGCGTGGGTCTCCCTTCCATTTTGCTGTTGCCTCATGTATTTTTGCTGGTATTAGATGCTTTGGGCACTGTGCCACTGCTATCCAGTACCACAATGCAAGTGCTCCCTGTTGTAAATTGATGTATGGATTAGTGATTCCATGTTTGGCTGTTTGGTTTACTTGTCAGACCCTAGTACAGTGCACTGAGTGTGCCCAGGGCGTGTAATCCAAATGCTGCTGGTGGGCCTGCAGCACTGGTTGTTCCACCCACAGAAGCAGCCTTGTAAAATGTGTCTAAGGTCTGCCATTGCAGAGCCTGAGTGCAGTCTTGTACTGTCATGCTGACTGGGCAAGTGCACCCACTTGCCAGTCCCTGAACCTTCCCTTTTCTTCATATCAGTCACCCCTATGGAGGACCCAAGGGCAGGCTTCATTGTAAGTATAAGGTAGGACAAGCCCTGGTGTGTGTGGTATGTCCTATTAGTGAATTACAGCCATTTTCGGTTTTCACTATTGCAAGGCTACCTATTCTTGATAGGCCAGAATGGACTGTTAGATTATTACATGTTTATAATCCTAACAGACTCAGAGAACATGGTAGAAATTCGAGTTTAGTGTGCCTGAACTCAGAATAATAAAATACATCTTTTAGTGAAGTTGATTTTATTATTCTGTGTTTGCAAATACCACTTTTAGAAAATAGGTATTTGCTTGCCTAACCTTTCAAGGCTGCCTCTGCTAGGTTGTGTATTCCTTTGTCTGGTTTTGTGAGTGACAGGGCTGGGGAATTCCAAGAGACAGGATGAGTCACCCAGTGGTGAATAGAGAGATCTGCTTCTAGATGGGAGGGAGGAGTTGCACCTGAACCTTGAATAGGGCTGTGCCTGCCTTCCACAATGCTGGCTCCACCTCCTGGGGAGCGACTGATGTCTCTGCCTTGCACACTGAAAGAAGAGAAGGAGTCCTGTAAACAAAATGCTCCAGGACTGTACTTGCCTTCCACAATGCTGGCTCCATCTCCTGTGGGGCGTCTGATGTGCCTGCCCTGCACTGTGAAAGGAAAGGAGAATTCTGGTAAACAGAGTGCTTCAGAACTGGTTTGGACTGGGCAAAGGCCCCTCTCCCCTCAGCGAACAAAGGATTTTGGGGTATAAATATTGGGACCCTGATCCCATGAAATTAGATCACTTTTGGACTACAAGAAGAAACCTTTACTGAGGAGAGGAACCTGAAGAAACTGAGGAGAGACTATTCCCAAGCTGAAGTGCTGCTTGGGGGATTGGCCTGCAGTGGTTGCCTTACTGCCAAAGGAAGGAGAAAGGAATTGTACTGAGTGTACTTTGCTTTCAACTTGGAAAGGATCTCCAAGGGCTTGGAAAAGAGCTTGCCTCCTGCTGAGGTCTCAGGGACAACAGACTTCACCTCCCAGCTCCCCAGAGTTATTTTTGAAGTGCCTGCTGCTGTTTTGGGCCTTCTGAGGAACTGCGTGTCACAAGGAGCTGGAAGCGCGACTCAACGAGAAGAAGTGTGTCGCTGTCGCTGGGCCTGCTGTCGCAACTCCGAAGGAGGGTGTCGCCGCTGGAACTGTCGTACTGCACCGCATCGGAGAGAAGCTTGCTGCAATGAAGAGGAAGCGTGTCGCCGTCACTGCTGCTGCTGTCGCAACTCCGAAGGAGGGTGTCGCCGCTGTAGCTGTCGCATTGCACCGCATCAAGAGAAGAATCTCGCAATGAGGTCGGAGCGCGTCGCCGTCGCATCTACGAAGGAGGGTGTCACCGCTGGAACAGTCACACTACACCGCATCGAAGAAGAGCACCTCGCATCCCTGAGCAGCGCATCGCCGTCGGAGCTGCTGCCATTGCATCGTGGATGTCGCCACTGTAGTTGTTGCATTGTGCGGAAGCTTCACGCATTGTGGGAGCAGAGTGTTGCTCCTTGAGCTGCTGCCGTCGCATCACGGAACAAGGGGGTCGCCGCTGCAGTCCACGCCTCAAACCGAGAACTTCTCAAATCCCCGAAAAGCGTGCCGCATCTGGAAGATCTTCACGTCTTTATTTCTTTGCACCTGAACTTTGCCGCATTTCCCTCGCTGCGACATTGCTTGTCGTGGATGCGCAACGCAACCTAAGGCAAATTGGCGCAAAGTGTTGCATCGAAGAACTGAACTGAACTAAGCTTAAATCTACCATCTTAAAGTAACAGTATTGTGTATTTTTGTCGTTTATGGTCTTGTGGTAACTCTATATAAAGTATACTTATTTTTTATACAAAACCTGTGTGGTGTCCATTTGTAGTGTTGTCACTTGGTTACTGTATGTGGTCACAAATGCTTAACACATTGCCTCTGAGATAAGCCTGTCTGCTCTCGCCAAGCTACCAAGGGGGTGAGCAGGGGTTATTTTGGGAGTGTAATCCTCTTATCCTGACTAGATGCGAGGGTCCCTATTTGTCCCAAGTACCTACCTGTGCCAACTAGAGAACCCCAAATCTAACAATATGCAATTATTATTTATTTGAAAATGTCAAGTTTTATTTGCATGCCTATGCCCATCGTGTACTTGGTGACTTTATATCTTCTTTTTTTAGAATAAGCGTACAATTAAGAAACACATCGTGCAATCTTGCTAAGGCCAGGCCCACTGGCTCCGTCAGAAATGACATGCGCTTGTCCTTAGTCATAAATATCTCCACCACCCCCAGACACATATATCTGGCTACTGGCCTGTTCTGACCATCTGGGGTTGGGATGCCCTTTGCATGTACACATTTCACTTTCTTCCCACAGAGTTGATGAACATTACTAACATCAAGCATACACAGTCCATTTTGATGGACAGGAATGACCTGGTCAGCACTTACTGATTTATCTAAAAATGTTCACACACTGATATCCACTTGCTGCTTACTAGTAGCTACAACATGTCAGCATGAACTCACAAAAGACCAAGAGAAGGGCAAAGACAAATAAAAAAAATAAAAATAAGTGTACTTCTTGTCACATTTGCACAGATCTTCTTTAGAAGTAGCAAACTGCATACTTAACTAAATTGATAGGTGGGCCAAATACCTGGCTTACAGGTTTTTTTTAACTGTTCTCTTTATTAAAATCAATGCATCACATAAAATAACAAATTACAGACAATAAATATTATGCTCGATGCTACATTTGGCAACTATCCATATTGAAGATACATCTCCAGCCGGGGTGGAAAAACTCACACAGTACATCAATCTAGTGACCACTACTCCATGGCCATGATTGGTGTCTCTCGGCGGCTGTAAGTGTTCCATTTTTGACATATCTGCAACCATTTGTTGGGGCAACCTCTTGACACATATACCGTTTTTTCGGTAAACATACAATGGTCCATATCTTTTTCCCAGAGTCTCAAGGTCGGTTTTCCTCTCGCCCCCCACAGTTTTGCAATATTTCGTTTGGCGACCATCATCCCCAATGCTTACAGTTGTTTTTGATGCTGCTCGTAAATGAAACTATGCAAACACCGTGTTGCTTTTGAATAGCCAAACAAATTCACAATTCACATAATTATTTCATCTAAAATTAATGTGTTATAGATTTAAATGAAAGGCTTTTGTGAAAGCTTTAAAAAGAATGAATGCACTTTCCTACATAACAACGTTTCGATTTATAGTGTGACTTAATTGCTGTGAACAACTCCACACTATTTATTGGATTTTACATGCGGAAGTTGATTTTGTGTTTTTCGTTCCTGTATGTTTATTTTTGAAAGTGTTAATATTTCAGACCTTTTGCACCATTCCTTTATGTATTTATTTCATCGACAAAGTGGTTCCGTGGCTCAAGCTATTCCTTCAGACATCTTTGTGGATTGCTAATTGCAAATTTGAATCTTAGGAGCCAAACTCAACCCTTCATCCTATGAAGCCAATGCGTTGAATTATATTCAATTGGGGAACATTAACACCCATTGTTAAGAGTGCCTAGAAATGTTAAAATGAGTCCCTTATTTAGTATGCCGTAGAGACATGTTCAGTGCTTGCAGTTCAGCACGAGATATTACAAAAGAGACCACGAAAATGGACCCATGGAACTGTGGCATTTATTTATGGGTGCACCTTAAAGTTTCCTATTGAGCAATGAGTTAGTGATTAGTTGTCCTGTATGGGTCCCCTGTGGCACCTCTAAGGTTACCTGCTCCTGGCTGCCTCTTGGGCCTTCGAGCTTAGGGTGTGGGATGCTCTGGGGGTGCTTCTTCTGGTTCCTGCACCCTTTCATGTTGGGACTTTTGGCTTTAGATTCTGGTGGTTTATCCCCATCTGAGCCTTATTGGGGTAGGAGCTTGACTTCCCCAGGGCCTGCTTTGAATACTGTTGTGTGCCTTCTTATTGGTGCATCTTCCTTTTCTTGGTCTGTGGTCTGGTGACGCATTTTGTCCAGCACTCCCAGATGGGCACTAGACAGGGCCAACATCTGTCCTTGGCTGTGGCCTTTAAGCCTAGACATGTCTCTACAGGAGGAATGGAGCGATAACTGAAGCCTCTCGTTTCATTTATTTTTCTCCTTCTCCTTCCTTTTCTCTGTTGGACACTGGAAGAGGTGTACGGCAAGTTGGGATGGGAACACAACCAAACAGCGGAGTTCAGCATGGCTGCTGCAGGATGCACCAGACATTAGTGCCCAATGAAAAATAGATTCATAGGCAATATAATTAAACAACATTCCTCATTCTGAATGTACTAGAAATGGAGACAGTGTAACAACCAAACTATAAAAAATGCAAAATTTAATGACAATTATTCAAAGTTGTTATCATATCATTACATTAAAAGATTAAAAAACACAAGTTTATTGACACAATCGTTATTTCTCTAAACCTATGCTATACACATATTCTTGCTAAGATAAAAATACAATATAAAAACACAATACTGTGGCAAATAAACAATAAGTTGACGCGCGTTTCGGCGTGAACCATGCCTTTGTCAGGAATAGCCACACAAAACCTGAAATTTTAAAAAAAAATACACTAAATGACAATGCATATGTTGATGATTTTGCATTCAAATAAAACAACTATGGTACGTTTCACTGTAACAAATTATACAAAATGGCATGGATTCACTATACAAATAAATAGTTATATGACTTCATTGACAACTGTATATATTAACCAATCCAAAAAAAGGAAAAAAGGGGATAGAGAATTAGTGCCCTCATGTTTCTCTCCGTCCACAGCTTCACATGAAGCACATTCATGCATTGCTCACACTGCAACACTGCACACAGCACCCAAAAACATGAATCAATGAGATCGCAAGATTTATGGTAGGTTTCTCGAGAAGCCATCAATTACTATGTTCATGCCTGTGCAAAAATGCTTTGTTGTGTCATAAAAAATAGAACTGTATGCACTGAATATGAGTTCATAATCGCAAAGCTTTGATCAAAGCTACTTTACTCAGACATGGGAGAATGGTTTACATTCCTTGCTTCGTTGTAACAAGTCAGTTATCTGCCAACACAAGGGCACCAGACAGATATTAAGGTTTTTTTCACTGACTGCTTTGAGTGTCTAAGTGCAGATCTTTTGCTAATGTAGAGCAGTGATAACTTCTGGTATGTGAGCCTGTTTTGGCTTATTGCCCAATACAAACTAAACCATAGCAATCGAGATTTGATCTTAAAAAAATTCTAGCAAATTATAAAATGTTTTAGCAATGGTCCACCCCTGTCATGGGGTGCTGATGTGTCCTTCTACCTCCCCAGGTGGCTAACTAGCCTCACTGCAGATGTGGCCACTTTGCAAGTAGCCCACTTAAGAAACTTCATTCCTTCACCAGTAACACTTTAGCTCATCCAGGTCCCTATCAAGAACATCTCAGGCAACTCATGGCTCCTATCACTTCGAAGGACTCCATCCTCCAGAGGCCTTCAACTTTGGGACGCGTCTGAGTTCCCCCGGGCCGTCTTGTGTTATTGAGAGGATAAAGAGCATAACCACCAAGCTTCAAGGACACAGACCCCAGGGACCTCATCCCTCCTGGAAGTCTCCCAGGAAATTGCACCCTTGCCTGTGACACAGAATGCAGCTCTAATTTAGGAAAGAGTTGAAGACGCACCTCTTTAAAGAACACCACATCACAGGCATTAACAGCCCACACCCCAGATCCCTCCATATCGCTCATTGGCTTTATGTTTGTCTTTGACCCTGTACACCACTCCGCTGCCTTTCAGCTAGGGTCACACTAAATGGCATATCTATGTACATACATCCATGGGTGTTGTGGTTGAGACTCTCTCTGTGCTAACAGAATCCCCTCTTCGCTGAGTCTCCAGCAGTGGCCCTTAGAATAGTTCTGGCCAGGGAGACACTGGAACATTCACAGACAATGCAAGTTCCTCCCTGCCCATGTCAGGCAGGCCAGTGGCTCTGGTGCTGGCCTCCATGACCGAGGCGGCGCGGCGCCCACAAGATCAACAAAAGACAACTGGACGGTGAAGCACCATGTGCCCAATGCTTCTATGGTGTCCGATCTACAACCATTCACCACACACATGATCTCTTGGTACACAACACCTGCACAGCCTACCACACCACACAACCATGGCAGCAAGAGCTCCAGTTATGAAGGTCTTTACAGACTCTAGAAGAGAAAGTGAGCAGTCTGCCTCCCAAGTAAAGGGTGGAAAAATAGGTTTAGTACCCTTGACTGGAGTTCACCTGTCACCACCTGTAGCACCCTAGAGCCTCATATCTGGAAAAACACACCCCTAGACTATGGCTTGGTCAACCACACATGTACCCTATTCCACAGACTGTCCATTATAAAATTACAGGGCATCCCACCAAAAGTAAAACTGGGCAGGAAGGCACAGTTCTTCTAGCCGTGTGAGGGCATAAATCCAACTCAATCAAAATATGCAAATAAATTATCGCTAATCTTATGAGTGCTGGTCCCTGTTGAGATTATGTTTTATCTTGGGCAAGACACATCCATTAGAAATTATTACTTCTACTATTTACAGTGTAACAAAGCCATGTATGTGCAGGAGCAGGCACACAAAACAAGTCATTATTATGTTAGTTGAAATTGTACATTTAAAGTGTAAGTTGATTAACCTTTGGCAGGCTCCATGTATGTTTTTAAGCGAGGGCACCAGAGGTAAAATGACATGCAGGTTCTGAAATGTCCATGCACCCGAGACTGACCAGGGGTTGAGGCTGGATTCTCAAATATGCAACCGTTCTGTTCAGAAATGCTGCAGATGCTGCCAGGTGTCGGCTGCGGTTATATTTCCAGATTGTGTTTTGAGATGAGAAGGTTAATGCTCTCTGAATGCAGAACACTTGATAATGTTGTGCAGCGATAACATCTGTCTGGTATGTAAGTCTGTTTATTTTTCATCCAGCCACTGCAAGCTTAATCTCAGGATGTAACACATATTTTCAAAGCAAATTTCTGCCAACTGCCTGCCAGCTTTTTGACTTAGCCAAAACTTGCTTTGGCTTGGTATATGATGTGTATATAATAGAGAATATTCTCGAGGGAGCTTTAGCGATTACATAAAAACACAATTGCGAAAAGCAAAGACATTTTTTTGTCTCAAAAAAGCACATATTGCCATTGTGGTCACTGGCATCCTCGAGGACTACTTTGGGGGGTAAACGAGCAGCTTGTGAAGGAGCACACTAGCGTCACTCACAGAGAAGGCACCCATTGGCTGAAGTGGACTGACCCTTTGCCCCATGTGTATGCTTTAGTGGGTGGAACACAAATATGCAAGACACACCAATGGACCAATAGATGAAGAGAACTGGTTGAAAGCTCCTAGCTTCCAGATCCTTGAGTGAAAGAGTCTTTTTTTAGGGGAACCAAGCCCAGCCAACCTACAATCAGGTGGTTGGCGCTATAAGCAAGAGTTGAATCAGCTTCCTGTTTGCCGAGTAGCAGGTATCCCAAGGTCCCCTTCAATAACCATGTGTGTAAGTGTGTTCAGGGAAATGTGTTGAAGGTTTCACACCCTGAGGTGTGGAAGACTATCAGTGTGCATAATCCCTCTCCTTAGAGTTGCCGGAGCTGGAGTAGCCAAGCAGCTACAGTGGGATTGGCACAGCGCCTGAAGTATGAACGAACATACACAATTGTCCCCTTTGCACAATGGCAGTGGTTCTAATCCACAATGGCAATTAACAATCTGTCACAGGAGAGTAGCATAGACCATAGGTTCACTCCCTGCGCCTAGAATCAGCAGTTCTGTGCGTTGCCACTTAAAAACAGAAGCTTGGTCACTCCTGCTCCTGCAGTACACTCCTACCCTTAAAGTTGAATCTTGCGGTGCCAATCAGTAGAACGCACAGGGGCACTTTAAACAGGGATGATTCCTTGTTAACAAACTGAAGTCTGTTGTCTGTTCTAACTAGTATTTCTGCTCCATACGGGGTGAACTTTCAGTAATTACAGTGCCCAGTGGGGTTGCAAGGCATTGTTTTGTCTAACATTTATATACAAAGTTTACAAAGTTCATATACGAAAGCTTCTATGGCCTGCATTTGGTCATCAGTGGGGAATTTTAGAACAACAGGCATATACCGTTTGCCAATACCTACCTACAGATATTGAAGAGATGAAGGAACAGATTCATAATTCTTTCACGCAACACAGCAAGGCACCTTTGCTGCTCTGGGTGAAAGGGAGAGGAAAGGCATGCACCATATTGTAAGATTGTAAAAATGAGGTTAGTCAGCGTAGATGATGAAACACAATGAAAGTTTATCCTTCAGTTTCAAGTAGGAGTCATAGGTTACAGGAATTGTATGTTACAAGGTAGCAGCCCACCAGGCATCCCAGCTGCTCAGCCCACACACTCCAGCTGACATTCACTCAACCAGGCACACATGAACAATCTATGACATCACACACACTATGGCTGAGCAGCAGGGCACAGCACAGAAATGAAGAAATACATACCAAGAAGAGCGTACAGTTTTCTAATACCTACCTACAGATATTGAAGCAAGGAAGGCCCAGATTGATCATTCTTTCACGCAATGCAACAAGGCACCTTGCTGTGCTGCGTGAATGGGAGAGGAACGGTATGCACCATATCTTCCAAGATATGGTGCATTCCTGGTTTCTGCCTGTGCCGTTGCACAATCTGCTGCCTAGCACCATTGCAGGTGGCCATGCACCATGGAGTAAGGCTGCCTGCGTCGTAGGCAGAAAAAACAATTCTCTTCGGGCTTTTATCCCATTCTAAGATTGCTGCAAAATGCAGCACACTTAGAAGGAGGAAAGGACTACGGCAAATGAAGATACTTCTCTTCATTGAGCCTTCCCTGGGAAGGCATAGTATTTTAACGCATTCCCAGTTTTACCAGTATTGGTAAATCTGGCAATGTGCCAAAATTTATGGGTGAAGGCGTGGGAATACCTACGCTCTACCTATGGATCGCCTTCCCTGTAACGCGAGGCAACGACTGCTTGGTAAATCTAATTTAAGTATTGCATTGCTCTTGCAACGTAACACAAGGGCATTGTAATACCATGATAAATCTGCCCCAAAAAGTTTTTCCATGTAAAGTACTTTTTTTGTGATCTTATGAAAGTGAATGGACTCAGAGTCAGCCCCCATATTAGATTGGTAATTACAATGTCAGCCATTTTGTGAGTATTCAAGTGAGGCAAATCTAGTTTTACAGAGATGTGATTCCTGTTGAAATTGAGGAGTTGGCAGAAGAGCTTGAGATGGGCTCTGATAATCGAACGTTAGACAGAGTGTGCCATCTCAATTGTGTGGCTAATATATCATTTGTTGCCCACATGCTCGACTTTGACAGATTGCATATTTTAATTAACTACCCTCCATTTTATCATCAGTGGCAAATTGGTCTCATTTCTGGGTGCCAAAAAACTACTCTGAAAAAAACATTTCTCCCATTAAGCCACAGGTGAATAGTAATTTATGGTTGGAATAATCCAGGGAACAGCTGCGGTGGCGGCACGCTTCCTTGGCGATGCGACGGACGCTGCTACGGCGGTAACATGCTTCTCCTCATTGCGTCGCGCTTCCATCTCCCAGCGACAGGCAGTCTTCTCAGAGGGCCGAAACAACAGTAGAATTCCCTGCAGATGGAATTCTGAGCAAGGGAATTCAGGGGAGCTGTTGATGAAGTCTTGTATCCCTGAGACTTCAGGCAGGAGGCAAGCACACTTCAAGCCCTTGGAGATTCTTCTTCAAGATTAGGAAAAGTTCACAAAAGTCCTTCTCCCTTTCCTTGGCAAATAAAGTAACCACTACAAGCCAACCCCACAAATAGCAAACAGTACAGGGGCAGTCTTTCTTGATTCTTCTCCTTCGCAAAGGTTTGTCTTGATGCCCAGATGTGATCTAAAGTCCTGGGGTCTGGGCTCCAATATTTATACCTGTAAATCCTTTGTCCTCTGAAGGCAGAGGGTGCCGGTGCCCAGGCAAAGCCAGTGATGTGCAGCTTCCTGGTAGGAGGTGGAGATAGCATTATTGAAAGCAGACCTGGCCTAGGTAGGTGAAAGAAAATCTCGTCCCCTACTTTCTATTCTATGAGGGCTCAGGTCAGTGAAAGGAAATCTCCACCCCTCCACTCTCTATTCAATGCAGGTCCTATTCAGCCCCACCTTGACCCATCAGACTGCTGGAGCCAAGGTGCTCTCCAGCCCCCTGTCACTCACAAACCAGACATGGAATACACAAACCTAGCAGAGGCATGCTGGATGGTTAAGCAAGAAAATACCTACTTTCTAAAAGTGGTATTTTCAAACACAGAATGTAAAATTCACCCTCACTAAAATATGTATTTTAAAATTCTGAGTTCAGGCATACTAAACTCGAATTTCTACCTAGTTCCCTGGGTCAGTTAAGATAATAAGATGTTATAATCAAACTGCCCATTCTGGCTTATGGGAACAGGTAGCCTTGCAATAGTGAAAATCGAAATTGGCTGTATTTCACTATGAGGACATGCCACACACATCAGGGCACATCCTACCTTTTACATACAATGCACCCTGCCCATGTGGGTACCTTGGGCCTACCTTAGGGGTGACTAACATGTAGAAAAGGAAAGGTTTAGGGACTGTTAAATGTGTGCACTTGCCAAGTCGACATGGCCGTCCTAGACTGCACACAGGCTCTGCAATAGCAGGCCTGTGCCACATTTTATAAGCTGCTTCTATTGGTGGCAGAAGTTAAGAAGGAGAATTTCAAGTGCAACAGGAGCAATAACAATGTTCTTTGCAGTGTCTAGTGGTGGAGCGATTAATCCTACTTTGGATGTTTTCAAAAGCTAACTTTATCCCTTCCCCCCATTGTGGTTCTTTAGCCTGGAGTTGTAAAATAACTCAAAATTTAGACGTACTCCATTTGAAGACTCTTAAATCTAAGGCAGTCAATGCCACAGTGCCGTTTACGATTAGAACTAGGCCTTACACTGTTGGTTGTCATGACCAATATTAACCTAAATAAATATTTTCTAGATGGTACTTTGGCAGGAATTAACACCTTAAAAGTAATCATTAACAACGCCTTGAAAATGCCCACGGCTGAGGCATCGTTGCCTGAAAGATCAATTACCAGGTTGCTCCTCCCAATGGCAGCTTTAGTAAATTTGTCCAGATCAGCTTTAAAATTATTGATAAAAAAGGCACTAAAACAGAATGTCTGCTAAACAGTATTGAGGTTAAAGCAAGGTGCAAGCATAACAAGTGCACCAAAGAAACCTATACTCGCTCAGAAGAATGTTATCTTGATTAAAATATGTGGTCCTGGGAGAAGAATGTGTTCCTGCTTTTTAGGCTTCCGCATCTTTCTTTCAAGGATTTTAAATGGCTCTTGGAACTCAAAGGGTCAAACTTATAGTATGTGCAGGATGTGTAAGGTGGCTTATGAGTCTATTGAGCATCTAATATGCCTACGTACATGATTGCTAGAAGTCAGGAACACATATTTAAAACCATTTTTTAAGGCTGAAGGTATTAGAACAATTCGATATGCAACACTATTCTGTTTCAAAGGCTTTACACCAACATCTGTGGGTCATATGGTTAATTTTATGAGTCAGGCTCAGACTCACTGAAATGGGCCGGGTCTGATGGACCAGTTTTAACTTTTGCATTTGATGTTTTAGTTTTGACATGGGGCTGGACAGATGACCAGGTTTAACTTATGTATTTGATTTTTCCATTTTAATGCAATTGTGATACTATACATTTTAATATGTGTTGATTTTATTTTTGTAAATAATATTGTACACTGCTTTATTGAAACCTAAACATTTTCACTTCACTGTAGAGGAGTGCCAAAGGTCTATGGGTGAAAATGTATGTGGGCAGTTACATCAGCAATGTTTGTCACAAAGTCATAGACAACATAATTATTTTTAACGCATTGGCAGATTGAGTCGCTCTATAAATTGCCTTGCACATGCGACTAAAACCTTATCTAGGCACACTGTAAATTACAAACAGAAATGTGCCATGAGAGTGGGGATGTTACACATGGTCTTTTACAAATAATCAATGCGTTTGAAACCTTGCAAACAAGGTAACTAGCAAGTGGCGGCCACGTAGGGGTGAAGGCAGGGTTGGATTCGGAATAAAAAAAGCAGCCTACATTTGCATATTGCCTATCCACAAAACACTGCTTCGACAAAGTTTTATAAAAAGGGGGAGGGGTCTCTGACAGAGGCATGTTTTCTTAACTTTACTTAGATTTAAAAAAAATGGGGTAGTTCACACTGGTGAAACACACCTGAAAACAAGTGAGGTCACTTCTTCTTAGGCCCTCTGCCCTGCTCAAAATGCATACTTTAATGGCTCTAACCCAGCGAGAGAAAGGGAGTGACACCTCTGCTATTGATAGAAGGGAGGTAATGGGCGCCCATCTGCCTCCAGAAAAGCCACTCAGACATCCGAACAATGCAGACATCACCCAAATCGGACTCCCAGGCTGTCCAAAACAGCAGCCTGCAGCTGGAAGTTGGATACCGGCCCCTCAGCCATTGCCCGAGTGTCCACCTTACCAAGCTGACCCTGAAAGAACTCTGCACTGCGAGCAGTATTTCTGTTAGTGAGGGTTTGAGCCTGCATTGTAGTCGGAGTTGTGGTGGAGTTGGTGAAGTGCTGGGTCAACAACATCTGAAAGAGCCACGGTTGGTTGGGGTAAACACAAACATTAAAATTATGAAAATGTCTACAATTATTGTTGTTTTGTGAGTTAAACAGTTGATTTAATATAAGCAAATGCATATATTAATAGGAAAGAGTTTTTACATTGTTTAAGCTCAATGTTTAAGCATATCTATGCATACATGAAAATAAAGGTACATTATTTTTTGCAAGCAAAACGTCTGTTTTTTCTATTATTAAGTCAAGTTTTTAGATCACACCTACCTTAAAAATAATGATTTGTAATGTTCTTATGTCATGCTCTCTCTTCGAATACGTGATGTTACAACGCGGGCAAAATGATAGCAGTATGTAACATCGCAGTTTTTACAAGGCAAGTCGTTACAATGACTTGCGCTGGAGGGCGCTGGTCTTAGGAGTAGTAAGATCTACTATTCCAACACCAGTCTACGTACAGTAGGGAAGGTATTGGAATAGTAAATCTTACTATTCCTTAGGTTGTAGCGCCCTTCAGTGGAATTCAATGTTACGCTTGCGTTGTAATGCCAGCTTTCTAAATGCATCGCGGTGTAATCACCATGATGTAAAGGATGTTTCTCCTCCCTTCTGTTGCCTGTGCATCTGTTTCTGGAAATATCATGCCAGAGAGGAATTAGGACCATAATTTTGGGTGCTCGTCATCATAATAAGTATCTTACCAATTCATATGTTCATATATACAGGCTTAAAGACTTTGATAGAAAAGCAGACATTTGAGGTGAGCAAACTTACAGTGTGTCGCTGGTGTTGAGAGTGCTCTAAACTGGAGCTGCTTTCCACCTAAACTTGACAACTACCCAGAGTTCTCTGCTTCTTGTTTTTGCATAATGTATGCTTCACTCTATGCCTGAAAGGGTATTTTATTCTCCAATAATGGCAGCATGTCCTTTCCTTACGCGTTTCAGCTGGTGATAGAATAGCCTTGATCATAGGTGGTTTCTTTTTTGGCAAAACAATTGGAACTTTCATTTTTAATCACATGCACCTGGATGATTTATTACATGGAGACTGTGTCATTGAAACGCTAATCAGCAGAATGGAATGAAGTCACCAGTCTTCGATATAGTATTGATATTGCTGTTGCATTGTGATAACACCAGGATTTTACCATGGTCATGTGTTCACCAGGATTTAAGCATGCAACCAATTGCACTACATATTTGCTCACCTGTGATCAAGGCTATTCTATTAGCCGAAACGCATAAGGAAAGGACATGCTGCCATTATTGAAGAATAAAATACCAGAATGCAATTGGGTTGGGCTTCGTTATGTTCTTTGTTGGTGTGATTAATTCTGGTTGCTCCATGCCCGTTCCAAAGTTGCCCTGCAGGGATGGTGGCTACCGTCACTTGGAGGCAAAAAAGTTGCCTTCAGACGGATTGGAGCAGCAGAAAGAATATTGCTTGCATGCTGCCTTTGAGAAAGGGTATTGAGTCTGAAACGCTTCAGGTAAGGCATGCTATTATTTCTACTTGTTGTTCACTGAAGTTGTGGCAGATTTAATGCAAGGTTGATGGGTTCTGGTTGAGGGTCGAAATTGGTGTAGTATTAGTTTATATTCTCTGAAGAAAACAAAGGTTTACATAACATTAGGTATGGCGATAAAATATGACTTTCCATACAAAAACAGAAATTCACTGAAAAAACAAAGGTTAAGGGTACGCTATAATTATAGCACTCTGCATCCACTCACATATCATTAAAAAGTGTTTGGTGGTGCCCCTGGCTCATCTAGGGGCACCACAAGGATTACAATATATTTAGTAAAATTGCCCCAGGGCATTATGGGGTGCGCATTGCTAAGATTCGTGAACAATAAATGTGTGGCTCCGCTGCTCATTTAATACTCTTCAAAAAAATATATAGTTTAGGTTTCCTCCCGGGACACCCAGATCTTTTGATTTCCTTGGGGCCGCGGGGAATTCCCCAGGGCTCAAACGCCCCAGTCAGCTTCAATAAGAGCACCCTTCATGAGTCCGTAATGCTATTTTCTTTAAAGGCAGGGAGGCATGCATCCCCACTTCCCAAGCATCTACCAGCCCTAGGGATCCCATAACTCGGGCTGTATATAGCTTTTTTACTTGAGAGGGGAGTGAGGCTCCCTACCCTGAGCCAATACTAGCCTCGGGGACCCCATCCCCCGGGGCCTTGGGTGGTTGCGCCTGTACCCACTAGGACACCCACAACTCAGACTGTTGGGAGTGCACATGCATTCCTCTGTCTGCTCTCTTGTGGGCAGGGAAACTGTGTCCTGTGAGTAGGCTCCCAGGGACATAGCAATGTAAGTGGCCTTCAGGGCTTTTCGAGGCTTTGATATGGGGGGCCCCATGCCTCCTTCCCTTTAAATATATCTGGGTTTTTAAAAAAACTTTATTTAGCATTTTTTGTGAAAAAGTAAAGTAGAGCACATAGTTCAATTGTAGTATACATAGGGTACATCTTGAACATATTCATCATGACCAACCAAATAATGCACTATAGGACAAGCCAGCGGTGACAGTAACATATTTGATATACATTAAAATCCCGCTAGGTGGACTATCATTGTGTCAATCCAAGGGAACCCTCCAGAGTCCTCCAACACGCACCCACACCAAAAAAATAAATACAAGCCCATTTGTTATGTACTCATGGAACACGTTATGGAGTGTTGGACCCGGTCCTTTGGGCAGGTTCACCCCGAGACTTTTTTCTGCTTTTTCCTAGCCTGTTTCTGGAACCTGGATTGGTGATTTTAGGCCTCTGCGCACTTTTTCACTGTGGTACAGTGTAAAGTGCGTGTGCTCTCTGTGTATGTGTGGTGAGTGACCTGCCCTCCCATAGGAATGAATGGGGAATATGTATGCCCATGGTAGATTCCTGATGCGTGGGGAGTGCAGGGTCGAGTTTGATATGTGTGAACTCGTGAGAATGAGTGCTGCATAATGGTATATGCGGCATGGCTGTGTCTAGTCCAGAAGCGCCACTTTTAGAAGTTGGCATATTTGTGTAGTGAGTCTGCTGGCACGTGATTGGGTGATGAGCCTGGCCCAGGAGTGCCTGGGCCTGCTTGTGGATTTACTGTCTGGTTTGAGTGGGACAGGGGCTGCAGGGCCCCCGGAGGGGGTCGGAGCCATCCCAAGGATGAAAGGCCCCATCTGCTATCAGGGAAGTGGGAGGAGATGGTGCCGGGCTGTGTCTGCCTGCCCACCATGCTGGCTCTCCCTCCTGATGGCCCACTGTCACCTCTGACCTGAGGCTGACAGGAGAGGGAAACCAGAAACACCCAGGGATGAGGGCCCGCTTACACAAAGACTTCAAAAGACTTCAAAGCCTTTTCTGTGTATAAGAAGGGGCTGTGTCCCCTTCCAAAATGTTCTTGTTTCTGACTTGAATCTGCCAGGGGCGTGCTGCTGCTTGGGTTCAGGGGAATCCCTGAGTCCTGCCCAGCTCCTGGACTCCTGATGGACTTTCCTGGACTCCTGGGGGACCCCTCTGCCCTGCCTGGGCTGATGGGGGGACTTGGCTTTGCCCCCCTGGGAAGCTCTGGGGCTTTGGCAGCATGGAGGAGCTGCATTTTCCTGGGGATAGCGCTGGAACTGTATTTCTAGCGCCTGGAGGCGCTGAGCTTCCTCCTGAGAGCCTGGGAGCACTCTGCCTGCTGTTCTAGCGCTGGGAGCGCTCTGCCTGCTGTTCTAGCGCTGGGAGCGCTGTGGATGGTGCTCTAGCGCTAAAGGGCGCTTTATTTTGGGTTCTAGCGCTGTATGGGGATTCTGAGCGCTGATAGCGTTTTATTTGTACTTTTGGGCGCGTGGTTTTGCCCTTTAGCGCATGGAGCGCTTTAAATCTCCTTTGGCGCCGGGGAGCGCTCTAGCTGTGTTCAAAGCGCTTTGGCACGCTTTGTTTCCCCCCAGCGCTGAGAGCGCTATTTAATTGTTGGCCGTAAGAGAAAGCAGCCCCCGCCTGCCTGCCTAAGGAGAAGGGCCGCTGCGCTGCCCGCAGCGACCCGGAAGCGGTTGGCCGGCCGGCCAATCCTAGCGCGGCCGGCCGAACGTGCCCGCCCCCGTAGCCCGGGGAAGAAGAAAGGAGAAGGGCGGGAGATGGCGGCCGTTCGCGGGGCTCCTCTCGGCTCAGGGAGCCCCGAGGAGACGAGGCGGCCAGTTGGCAGGGCTCCCGTGTGCTGAGGGAGCCCTGCAGAGAGGGAGAAATCCGGCACGGTGTGGCGAGGCTCCCATGCGGTCGGGAGAGCCCCGCCTTCACCCCCGCGAGAAGGGACTGCTGCCGGGAGCCTTGCTCGCTCCACCCTGAGTCCCGGTCCCGAGACGGGGGACCGGGCAAAGCGAGGAGAGTCTGTGAGGAGCAGGAGCTCCTCAGATGCCGACGCGCCCGCCCCCGCCACACCGAAGACCGGCGAGAGCAAAGGGGAGAGCCGGTGAGTGAAGGACTGCGGGGGGAAGCTCTGTGCGGTGCCGGCCGAGGCACCGAGTAAAGGGCGGCCCCGAAGGGCAGTGGGTTGCCCCACCATGGCTACGAAGCCCGCGAGGGGCTCTTGAGGGCCCCGCCCTGCTGTATGCTGGTGCCGCTTCGAGGCACTGAGAAAGGGCGGCCCCGAATGGCAGTGGGTCGCCCCACCGTGGGTGCCGAGCCTGTGTGGCTCCAACGTTTGGCCTTCTTTAAGTTAGGGGGGGGCGCCGTGGCATATTGTCGGTGTCCGCCCCCCTCCAGTCGGCAAGTGCATGTGTAGGGCCCAGAGAGGCTCAAAGGCCCATTGATCTCGAGCCCAGAGAGGCTCAAGGGGACACCGTTGTTTTAAGAGCCAGTGTGGCTTCAACGTTGGGCACGAGTAATGCCAGAGCCTGTGTGGCTCCAACGTGGACCTAGATGTTTGTAGAACCTGTGGGGCTCCAGCGTGGTGCAGTTTGCGCCTGAGGGCCAGTGAGGGCCCTGGCGCAGTTTTGATGATTCTCCAGCTGCCCAGCAATTAGTGGGCAGCTGCACCGTTTAGGCGCAAGATGGAGAGTGAGTCCCTGAGAGGGATAGAGATGGCACAGAGGTGCCCGGCCAGTCACAGCTGCGCAGCACTTAGTGCCAGCTGCAGCGTTTAGGCCCTTGTGAGTGTTCCCAGGTGCCCAGCAAGTAGTGGGCACCTGCTACGTTTAGGCTTATGCTGAGACTGGTGCTGCATGGCAGCGCGCCCTGACATTGAGACTCAGGGCATCTTCGCCCCAACAAGGCCAGTTGGCCTAGGGACTGCCACAGGTGGTGGCTTATGTAGGTTGTGCGCACTTGTATGGTTTTTATTCCTGCACCTCTGAATGTTTTTAGACATCATGTGACTTTTGCGCTACTGTAGTATTATGGTACCTCTGAACGTATTTTTATTGCATCATGTGCTTCATTCTTAAACACCGCTGAATGTGTAGGTTTATACATTATGTGTTTTTCTTTACTACTCCTCTGAATGTATATTTATGCATCATGGGTAATGTGTTCTTGCTTAGACCCCTAAATGCTGTGTGATACTTAGGTGGTTGTTCTTTTTAGTACAGGTGGTCCTAGTGAGGTCCTGGTCCCCTGCGTGACAGTCTCCTAAGGGTTTAGGGTTGCATAGGAGGTACTTACCTGTTCCCAGTAGTTACTGGATGTGATCTAGAACTGTTACTTTGTGTTACAGTGATTTTATATACTTTTATTCTAATTTCTGACAAGTATTTCTATATCTGCAAAGTGTTGATTCTGACAGTGGCCCATGTGGCCCTGTCTTGTAAATAATCCCTTGTGAATATTGCCGTGCCAGTTGGCACAATGTACATGTGTGATTTCTATCTAATATGTTTTGACAATACAAAAGTTATTTTAATATAACCTTGTGTGGAGTCTCTTTTGTGGTGTGCCTACTATGTTGTTGCTGTTGTGCGCTGGCGCAAATGCTTTACACATCGCCTCCGAGTTTAGCCTAGACTGCTCGTGCCAAGCTACCTAGAGGGTGAGCAGGGGTTATCTTGGCGTGTGACTTCCTTGCCCTGACTAGAATGGTGGTTTCTGCCTGGCTTTGGCGTCAGCCTTAGCCCACCAGAAATAGCCGGTACTAACATTGTTGGTCAGCGGTGCGGATTTGAACTTGTGTTTGCGCTGTGCCATAGCGACAACTGGCTACATTACAAAACTCTGCATTTTTCAGATAGTCACATGTTTGGGGTTATTGTTTTGATTTTGTTTTTCCTCAAGAGTGTCATTTTCGGATGGTGTTCCTGCGCTTTATCTTTAGTGGCAGATGAGAGAAAATGACAGGGCGGGGCGCCAGTAGAGAGGGGAGGTTCCCATAGATTAGGAATCCCTTGCTGGGTCCAGTGTCCAATTCCTGTTCCTGTCCCTGTGTGGGTAGATGGAAGAGAGGGAGGTTGGAGGAGAAATTGCTTGCTCAGGAGGGTGGTTATTCCCTGAGTGTAGTGTGTGTGTCTGGATTCCCCAGTATGGTAGGATCCAGTGGTGGCAGCTTAAATGTGTCCAGTGCGTGAATTCCCATTCCCAGTTCCCAGAGTATGGTGCCTGGTGCTCAGTAAGAGGGTGACAGGTTGAGAGTCAGAGGCAGTGAGGAACTGTCTCACCAGTCTGGAGGGGGAGTGTGTGGATGAGTGCTGTGTTGAACTGGAGGAGTTGGTGTGAGTTTTTTTTTTAAGGAGCTTGCACGTGAGGTATACCTCTGGTGGTGTGCAGGAGGTCCTGCAGAGGCATTGGACAAGAAGGTGGATGTCTGGCGGTGTGCTAGATGTCTTGCCGAGGCATTAGGGAGTGATTCTAAAAGTAGTGGCTTGTGTATCTGATGATCCTGTGTAGGTGAAGAGGTTCATGTGTAGCCCAGCTAGGTCCCATTAGTATGGTAGGGGTGTAGGAGCTCACGCCCTGTCTCAGTGGAGGCAGAGTGAGTGTGGGACGGTGTGTCCCACGTTGGCCCGAAACCCTATCTCAGGGCCTGGAGGGTTCCCTAAGGGAGCGCCAGGTCAGGGGCCTAGGCTGTACTTACAAGTCATCTGAGGAGGATCTTCCTGTGTCTAGAGGACGGGGAGTGTCTGTAACCAGAACTCTGGTGGTCCTAGTGTTGGGCAGTACCGCTCCTAAGTGGAGGGTGCAGAAGTCCTGGCTCGCTGAGCATTTGACCGTCTAGAGTGCTTGACCATTTTTTGGGGCCTCTGGAGGTCGTTCCCCGAGGAGGGGGGAGGCCAGGTTCAGGTTCAGCCTGACCTGGAGGGAAGGGCATCTGTAGTCAGTGTCCTGACCGAGTGTTGGCTTCCAGGGGTACCGCTCCAAGGTGGGAGGGTGCAGAACTCTGGAGGGGGGTGCAGATGGACGGTGTCCTTACTTCTGACCCCGGTGGGAGGAAAGTGTGTTGCTGATACGCCACTGGCGTGTGCTCTGCCTAGCCTGGAACATACTGAGAATCACCCTGTGATAGGGAGTACTGGAGGAGAGTGTGTCGCTGATACGCTGCTGGCGTGTGCTCTGTCTAGCCTGAGACATACTGGGCCTGTAATCACGGAACTGGAAGGGGGTGCAGAAGGACGGTGTACTTCTGACCCCGGTGCAACCTGAGGGTTTAGATCCTAGGTTGGGAGATTAGGAAACTTCTAGGTCAAGGGGAACTCTACCGAAGTGGATCAGCTGTAGAGACCGAGGGGGCTGCCCTTGCTGTGTGTTCTGGGGCCCACCTGCAGTTTGTTGTTTCCACTAAGGTATGGGAGAGGGGGCTTTGCTGTGTGCTGTGTCCCCCCACCTGCTTGAAGAGGGACTGTGCTGTGTGCTTTGTACCTCAGAAGTGAAATAGTTTCCAGACCAGTGACGAAGTGAGGTCCTGATCTGGTAGGAGAGTTGTGTTCTGGTGAGTGCTTCCCTGTGAGGGTTATTCCTTCACCCTGACTAGAAGCAAGGGTCCCTACTTGGTCTAAGGTACTTACCTCTGCCAACTAGAGACCCCCAGTTCTAACATTGGTGGAGTAGAGGTAGGATGGGGCATTCTTGCCGTGACCTCCGGTCAACCTGAGGGTGTGGTCCCAAGGTTGTTGGATCAGTGGTAGTGTAGCTACCCTGAGAGAGAGAGTGGAGATTGGCTATTGTGTGCCAGGGGCTACTGCCCCCACTCTGTGGATTGGTTAGGACCTGTGATATCTGGATGGCCTAGGGTCTGGTCCTGGCTGTGGAAGACTAGTGTGTACCCGTGGGGTATCCTAGTTGTGCCAGAGAGCTTTTGTTGAGGGAAATCTATGTGGGTTCAGAGTGGCAAAAAACTGGAAGGTGTCCCTGCCGTGCAGGCCCGTGTCCGTGGTTTTGTCGCCCAAAGCAGTGAAGTCCATCAGTGGTGTGATTGGTCTACCCTGCGTTTTGGCTGGAAGGGGGTCGTGTTGGACCCTGTCCTTTGGGCAGGTTCACCCCGAGACTTTTTTTTGCTTTTTCCTAGCCTGTTTCTGGAACCTGGATTGGTGATTTTAGGCCTCTGCGCACTTTTTCACTGTGGTACAGTGTAAAGTGCATGTGCTCTCTGTGTATGTGTGGTGAGTGACCTGCCCTCCCATAGGAATGAATGGGGAATATGGATGCCCATGGTAGATTCCTGATGCGTGGGGAGTGCAGGGTCGAGTTTGATATGTGTGAACTCGTGAGAATGAGTGCTGCATAATGGTATATGCGGCATGGCTGTGTCTAGTCCAGAAGCGCCACTTTTAGAAGTTGGCATATTTGTGTAGTGAGTCTGCTGGCACGTGATTGGGTGATGAGCCTGGCCCAGGAGTGCCTGGGCCTGCTTGTGGATTTACTGTCTGGTTTGAGTGGGACAGGGGCTGCAGGGCCCCCGGAGGGGGTCGGAGCCATCCCAAGGATGAAAGGCCCCATCTGCTATCAGGGAAGTGGGAGGAGATGGTGCCGGGCTGTGTCTGCCTGCCCACCATGCTGGCTCTCCCTCCTGATGGCCCACTGTCACCTCTGACCTGAGGCTGACAGGAGAGGGAAACCAGAAACACCCAGGGATGAGGGCCCGCTTACACAAAGACTTCAAAAGACTTCAAAGCCTTTTCTGTGTATAAGAAGGGGCCGTGTCCCCTTCCAAAATGTTCTTGTTTCTGACTTGAATCTGCCAGGGGCGTGCTGCTGCTTGGGTTCAGGGGAATCCCTGAGTCCTGCCCAGCCCCTGGACTCCTGATGGACTTTCCTGGACTCCTGGGGGACCCCTCTGCCCTGCCTGGGCTGATGGGGGGACTTGGCTTTGCCCCCCTGGGAAGCTCTGGGGCTTTGGCAGCATGGAGGAGCTGCATTTTCCTGGGGATAGCGCTGGAACTGTATTTCTAGCGCCTGGAGGCGCTGAGCTTCCTCCTGAGAGCCTGGGAGCGCTCTGCCTGCTGTTCTAGCGCTGGGAGCGCTCTGCCTGCTGTTCTAGCGCTGGGAGCGCTGTGGATGGTGCTCTACCGCTAAAGGGCGCTTTATTTTGGGTTCTAGCGCTGTATGGGGATTCTGAGCGCTGATAGCGCTTTATTTGTACTTTTGGGCGCGTGGTTTTGCCCTTTAGCGCATGGAGCGCTTTAAATCTCCTTCGGCACCGGGGAGCGCTCTAGCTGTGTTCAAAGCGCTTTGGCGCGCTTTGTTTCCCCCCAGCACTGAGAGCGCTGTTTAATTGTTGGCCGTAAGAGAAAGCAGCCCCCGCCTGCCTGCCTAAGGAGAAGAGCCGCTGCGCTGCCCGCAGCGACCCGGAAGCGGTTGGCCGGCCGGCCAATCCTAGCGCGGCCGGCCGGAAGTGCCCGCCCCCGCAGCCCGGGGAAGAAGAAAGGAGAAGGGCGGGAGATGGCGGCCGTTCGCGGGGCTCCTCTCGGCTGAGGGAGCCCCGAGGAGACGAGGCGGCCGGTTGGCAGGGCTCCCGTGTGCCGAGGGAGCCCTGCAGAGAGGGAGAAGTCCGGCGCGGGTGTGGCGAGGCTCCCATGCAGTCGGGAGAGCCCCGCCTTCACCCCCGCGAGAAGGGACTGCTGCCGGGAGCCTTGCTCGCTCCACCCTGAGTCCCGGTCCCGAGACGGGGGACCGGGCAAAGCGAGGAGAGTCTGCGAGGAGCAGGAGCTCCTCAGATGCCGCCGTGCCCGCCCCCGCCGCACCGAAGACCGGCGAGAGCAAAGGGGAGAGCCGGTGAGTGAAGGACTGTGGGGGGGAAGCTCTGTGCGGTGCCGGCCAAGGCACCGAGTAAAGGGCGGCCCCGAAGGGCAGTGGGTCGCCCCACTGTGGCTACAAAGCCCACGAGGGGCTCTTGAGGGCCCCGCCCTGCTGTATGCTGGTGCCGCTTCGAGGCACTGAGAAAGGACGGCCCGAATGGCAGTGGGTCGCCCCACCGTGGGTGCCGAGCCTGTGTGGCTCCAACGTTTGGCCTTAATTAAGTTAGGGGGGGCGCCGGGCAAGTGCATGTGTAGGGCCCAGAGAGGCTCAAAGGCCCATTGATCTCGAGCCCAGAGAGGCTCAAGGGGACACCGTTGTTTTAAGAGCCTGTGTGGCTCCAACGTTGGGCACGAGTAATGCCAGAGCCTGTGTGGCTCCAACGTGGACCTAGATGTTTGTAGAACCTGTGGGGCTCCAGCGTGGCGCAGTTTGCGCCTGAGGGCCAGTGAGGGCCCTGGCGCAGTTTTGATGATTCTCCAGCTGCCCAGCAATTAGTGGGCAGCTGCACCGTTTAGGCGCAAGATGGAGAGTGAGTCCCTGAGAGGGATAGAGATGGCACAGAGGTGCCCGGCCAGTCACAGCTGCGCAGCACTTAGTGCCAGCTGCAGCGTTTAGGCCCTTGTGAGTGTACCCAGGTGCCCAGCAAGTAGTGGGCACCTGCTACGTTTAGGCTTATGCTGAGACTGGCGCTGCATGGCAGCGCGCCCTGACATTGAGACTCAGGGCATCTTCGCCCCAACAAGGCCAGTTGGCCTAGGGACTGCCACAGGTGGTGGATTATGTAGGTTGTGCGCACTTGTATGGTTTTTATTCCTGCACCTCTGAATGTTTTTAGACATCATGTGACTTTTGCGCTACTGTAGTATTATGGTACCTCTGAACGTATTTTTATTGCATCATGTGCTTCATTCTTAAACACCGCTGAATGTGTAGGTTTATACATTATGTGTTTTTCTTTACTTCTCCTCTGAATGTATATTTATGCATCATGGGTAATGTGTTCTTGCTTAGACCCCTAAATGCTGTGTGATACTTAGGTGGTTGTTCTTTTTAGTACAGGTGGTCCTAGTGAGGTCCTGGTCCCCTGCGTGACAGTCTCCTAAGGGTTTAGGGTTGCATAGGAGGTACTTACCTGTTCCCAGTAGTTACTGGATGTGATCTAGAACTGTTACTTTGTGTTACAGTGATTTTATATACTTTTATTCTAATTTCTGACAAGTATTTCTATATCTGCAAAGTGTTGATTCTGACAGTGGCCCATGTGGCCCTGTCTTGTAAATAATCCCTTGTGAATATTGCCGTGCCAGTTGGCACAATGTACATGTGTGATTTCTATCTGATATGTTTTGACAATACAAAAGTTATTTTAATATAACCTTGTGTGGAGTCTCTTTTGTGGTGTGCCTACTATGTTGTTGCTGTTGTGCGCTGGCGCAAATGCTTTACACATCGCCTCCGAGTTTAGCCTAGACTGCTCGTGCCAAGTTACCTAGAGGGTGAGCAGGGGTTATCTTGGCGTGTGACTTCCTTACCATGACTAGAATTGTGGTTTCTGCCTGGCTTTGGCGTCAGCCTTAGCCTACCAGAAATAGCCGGTTCTAACAAGGAGCATGTATGCATGCAGCTCATCTCTCTAACCCACCCCCGTCAGAACAATACTCTGCTGTTGTTGTGTGTGGGGGGGGGTTCCTGCTGCTGTAGTGCAAGGAAAGCTCGGAGGGGGCCCTATATGTCCTTAGGCCTGGAGGAAGGCGGGATAGTGTCATCGTACAGGTCGCTCTTCATAGAGCAGGTCGCAAGGCTTTGGATCAACCAGTTGTCGTCGGTGCCCTCTTGCTACCCCAATAAATCGCGACCTCCCTTTTGGCCAGGAGTAAGGAGATAGCTGCGAATCTGCCTACTTTCATGGGGATCTGGACTACATATCCCAAAAGGGCTATCTCGGGCACGGGCACCTAGGGGACCTGTATCATTTTGCTTAAGAGGTCGTGCACAGCAACCCAAAAGGTGTGGACTCGAGGACAAGTCCATGCGAGATGCGGGGCTTGGCAACGCTGGCAGCAATGTGGTCTGGTGGGATTAATCCTGTGGACTCGGGCAGGTGTAACATAAATTCTACGTGGAGTCCACGTGGTCTTTGCAGGCTTGGGGAGGGGCCCATGTGCCCCCTCCCCTTTAAATATGTCTGTCGGCCCCGGGAGGTGGGCGTCACCACAGCCTTTGCAGGTTCGGGGAGGGGAGCTGGACGCCCCCTTTTGATTTAGCAGCCCAGAGGGATAGGGTCCCCGGGGCCTTGCATTATAAGTTTGCAAAAAGTGTTGGATGGAAAACTCAAATTAATCACAGCTACTGGTAATTACTCAGGCCCTCATCCCTATCCGTTGTCATTTTGCATTCCATGCCACCTCAGTTTCGACCTAGCCATATGCATATCATACTTGACCCTGCTACAATGGGAACAGTCCATACTGAACTGCCAGGCCATGTACTTTCTAAACCAGATACACAAATAGGTCTGGTTTCGCCTTATTAGAGCTCATCAGCCAGGTCTAGCTTGATTCCAGTATTGCAGGAAGGGGATGGCTGAAGGAAAAGCAGCCCCCTTTGCCAATAAGAATGTTCTTTTTTCATGTTGTGCTTGCGGGACTCTTACGAGAAAGCTACTTAATGGATTTACACCAAATCACAAAAAGCATGCTTTCTGAACAAAGATCTGGCTTCCTGCCATATCTAGTGTAGTTCCATTTATCCATTTTGGTGGTAGCACATTTAAAAAAGAAATTGCAAGGGTAAGTTTCGTTTTGGGATGCCCCTTTTTCAAATCCCCCTCTTGAGTGATCAAAAGCTGAGCAAAAAAGAGCACTTTTAAAAAAAACGTTTTGTGAAGATTCATCGGATGGAACCAAAAAGTCACATCCTATGGAAATGCAATTCTAACTGTAAACATAATTAGGCCATAGGAAAAACATTTGTTGCTAATAATGTTTGCATAACGTTAGAAAAAAAGGTTCATCCACCTCAGCTCAGCTCCTTCCTGAAATGTAACAAATTATTACCACTCCTAAGCTATAACATCAACTTAACCTTTGTTTTTTTTCGTCATGCATAGTGTTGTCATCAAAGATGTAATTTCAGATGTTGCATTGATGTTATCAATGATGTCATCAAACATGTCAAACATGTCATGAGTGATGTAATGTGAGAGATAAATGAGCACATGGCGAGGGCACAAGTTTAGTTACTTTAGGGCTCGACTTACCACTCCTAAGCTATAACATCAACTTAACCTTTGTTTTTTCGTCATGCATAGTCATGCATAGTCATGCATAGTGTTGTCATCAAAGATGTAATTTCAGATGTTGCATGGATGTTATCAATGATGTCATCAAACATGTCATGAGTGATGTAATATGAGAGATAAATGAGCACATGGCGAGGGCACAAGTTATAGTTACTTTAGGGCTCGACTTATAGTTACTTGAGCTAACCGTAACTGTTGTATTTCATGGTTTTGTTAATTTAAAACTGTATGTTTCAAGTGACATTTTTATCTGATTATAACATTCCTTTAACCTTTGAATTTTTCAGCTAATATCTATGTTTTTTTAATGGAAAATGAGACATTATTACCATATCAAGCTATAACATCACATTAGGCTTTGATTTTTTTGGTGAATTTCAGTGTTTTAAAAAAAGTAAAGTAAGATGTTCATAGCCATGCACAGTGTGGCGTTGGATGCAGGGACTGGCCTGCAGCCAAGCCCTATGCCCAAGCCCCCACTGGCACCCAAGAAATTGCAAGGGTAAGTTTCGTTTTGGGATGCCCCTTTTTCAAATCCCCCTCTTGAGTGATCAAAAGCTGAGCAAAAAAGAGCACTTTTAAAAAAAACGTTTTGTGAAGATTCATCGGATGGAACCAAAAAGTCACATCCTATGGAAATGCAATTCTAACTGTAAACATAATTAGGCCATAGGAAAAACATTTGTTGCTAATAATGTTTGCATAACGTTAGAAAAAAAGGTTCATCCACCTCAGCTCAGCTCCTTCCTGAAATGTAACAAATTATTACCACTCCTAAGCTATAACATCAACTTAACCTTTGTTTTTTTTCGTCATGCATAGTGTTGTCATCAAAGATGTAATTTCAGATGTTGCATTGATGTTATCAATGATGTCATCAAACATGTCAAACATGTCATGAGTGATGTAATGTGAGAGATAAATGAGCACATGGCGAGGGCACAAGTTTAGTTACTTTAGGGCTCGACTTACCACTCCTAAGCTATAACATCAACTTAACCTTTGTTTTTTCGTCATGCATAGTCATGCATAGTCATGCATAGTGTTGTCATCAAAGATGTAATTTCAGATGTTGCATGGATGTTATCAATGATGTCATCAAACATGTCATGAGTGATGTAATATGAGAGATAAATGAGCACATGGCGAGGGCACAAGTTATAGTTACTTTAGGGCTCGACTTATAGTTACTTGAGCTAACCGTAACTGTTGTATTTCATGGTTTTGTTAATTTAAAACTGTATGTTTCAAGTGACATTTTTATCTGATTATAACATTCCTTTAACCTTTGAATTTTTCAGCTAATATCTATGTTTTTTTAATGGAAAATGAGACATTATTACCATATCAAGCTATAACATCACATTAGGCTTTGATTTTTTTGGTGAATTTCAGTGTTTTAAAAAAAGTAAAGTAAGATGTTCATAGCCATGCACAGTGTGGCGTTGGATGCAGGGACTGGCCTGCAGCCAAGCCCTATGCCCAAGCCCCCACTGGCACCCAACTCCCTGGTGCACACTGCCTTTGACTGTGTGCAGCAAGGGGGTTGAGTGGACTTTATGCCCATCCCCCTCCGCAGGTGCCCTACTTCCCTCAGGACATGGCCTTTGACATGCAGCCCCCTCCTCAAGACAATTCTGGCCCGGGACCCCATCCCTTGGGCCTAGGTGGGTGTCTCAGTCTCACCCGGTGTATCCACAAGACATTCAACATATACAACATACTCCCCCAGTGGCCCCGCCGGCTCCCCTGCATGCACCTATCCTGGAAGCAGCTTGAGATGACTTTGCTCCCGCCCAGTATGAGTAAGTTTCTTTTCCTGCTCCTACTGGGTGAGAGCAATCTCTGTTTCCCTATCCACAAGGGTGCTGCTAGGCAAAAAAGATGTGCTCCCACTTGGCGGGACCGTTTCTGCAAACCTAACAGGCTTGGGAGCATGCAAGTCTTTCCTGCCCGGTTCTGAGGGCAGTTACTGGGGGGCTGCTGCACCTCTTGCAGCCTCCCACAACATTAAATACAATGTTTAGTTGTGTCACTGGGTGCCGAAGGGAGCTGGCAATCCTTTAAATGTTTTTTTTTTAAAAATATTCAGGAGGGAGGTGTGCACCCCTTCTCCCCGAGTGATTGCTCGCTCCAGAGACCCACCACCCTGGGCAAAATATTTATTTTAATGAGGAGGGAGGTTGTTGCCCTCCTCCCCAAACGACCAAAAGCACTGGGGACCCCATCCTCCTTGTTAGACATTCATTAAAGGAGAAGGAGGCGTCCAGAGCCTTTCCTCAAGCCAGTACTGCCCCCAGGGACCACTTCATCTGAGGACTACGGTGGGTGCCTGTGTCCCACCTGGGCATCCACAAGACATATATTCTTCTCCAGTGGCCCAGTCAACTCTCCTGCATGCACTCTTCCTGGATGCATTGGGAGCCCACCCCAAAACCTTAAAAAACCCTATACCCTTAAGCATCCCTGCACTAAAAAAAACCTGGAAAACTCTTACTACTCCATACATTTTCCGATCCCTGAACCCTAACAAAACACCATTAGAACCCTTACTACTCTGAACCCTTAACCTTCTCATAGTTCTTAATTCCCCAGTTTTTTCTCAAATTACATAATAATGATGTGATTTAAAATAAATACTTGCATGGCAAGGTACCATCTGATAATGTACCAAAAAAGGCCTCTGAGGTGCGTACCTCTATAGTAACAGCATGCGTAGTAACATACCACATGGTAAAAAATGTGTGGAAAAACTGCATACCACCAAGTCCAATAAGATTTATAGGCAGACCCTCCAGCTTTTCGCGATTTCGCAAATCTTGATTTTAGCAGATTAACTGATATGTTAAGCAAACCTGCAGCAATAAAATAACAAAAAATAAACCAATGGCTTACTCATTTTGATGTTCTTTAATTTACACAATGCCCGGCAAACTCGCTTTCCAAGTAAAACGCATGACGCACCTCTTCGTGCCATCCCTGCTTCATGTACACAAAAGAGCTGGTTCTTGCATTCTGTTCTGCACCCATCATTTAGTTGTCTCCAGTAAGAGATGAGATACATTACTGCTGCAGATCCACAGTTTAGGTCTACTTAGCAGACAGCAGCAGAGAGATAGCTTTCCCCACTCCTCCACTGCAGCAATTGTATGGGGGAGAAAGAGAGGTCTTGAGACGTGCCTCTTACCTGCAAATGCATATCTCGGTAGTCCAAATATGCAGCACAGATAAAACCAAAAACTATTTACCTCAGTTTTTTTGTGCACCATATTCGTGAGAGGATTTGTAATTACATTAGATTATAACCTGTCGCTCCTAATAGGTGTTGTTATGCGTCAGGCTTTGCAGAAGAGCATTCAGAGGACTGATGTAGGTAGAGTGAAGCTGCCAACATATCATTAATAAATCTTTAGGATAAACCCAAGATTTAACACTATAATGCAACAAGGAACTGTTTGAATTATCTGGTTAAAAAAATTCTAAAGCTTTATGCAAAAGCAATTAAAGGAATCAAGTTGGTTCTATTGGGCACATGCATCAAATGAAATTGCATTCGCAAACGGTGCGAATCGCAAAAATTGTCCGTTTGCGAATGCAATTTCAACCTCTGGGATGCATCATGTTTAACGTTTTTTTTTCGCAAATTTAGGAATCGCAAACCTTTTTGCGATTTCTTAAAAAAATCGCAATTTTAAGGAATCGGTAAATTTTGGAAAAATATTGCATGCATGAAAATTCGCTATTTGCGATTCCTTAAAAAATCGCAAATAGGAATTCTTATTTTAAGAACAAGTCAGACCAGGTGGTACATTTTTTGAAGAAAAAAAAAACAGGTGTAACTCATCAGTAGTGTATTTAAGGGGCTGCAGAATGCATCTAAGACTTCTTCACCATGGCAGCACTCTTTGTTGTGGCACGTAGGTTGCGGTTGAGAGCAGCAGCAAGGAGGAGAAGGATTATACATGAGAGAATTTTCAGAGTGCGCATCACCTTACTAGGGCAGACAGAGGCAGAAATCTATGATAAGTATAGGTTACATGCTGACTCAACTTTAGATTTGATAGATGAATTGGACCCAATCTTGCAGAGACATACACAGCGGACACAAGCCATACCAACCCATGTTCAGGTATTGTGTTCCCTACACCTCCTTGCCTCTGGGTCCTTTCAGGGTGTCATAGAAGTGTGGCTCAATGGTTAGAGCAGCAGACCCTGATGCAGAGGTCTGCCCCGGGACCACGGTTCAATTCCTGCCTTGGCTGGTCTCGGCGGATCTTGGGCTCATGATTCCTCGGACCTGATTTCTCGCCTTGGTGCCTACTCTAAGCATGGGTCCCACGCTGCAACTCTGGGCAATAGCTTGCTTAGTCTCCACAACGGCCCCCTACGGCGCTAGGGATGCCTGGTTGCACCCTGGGGATGCCCAGGAGTGGACATTTCACAGGGAAAAACCAGGAAGGGTTCCCTAGCGGTATGAGTACAGCGCCAGGACACTCATGAGTATCAGTGCGCTTTACAAGTACGGCTACATTTACATTTACATAGCCATTGCTGGGGGTGTGTCCCAGAATTCCCTTTCACGTTTTTTAATGCTATGCTCAATGCCATGTTGCAAAGGATAAGGCATCACATTACACTTCCAAGCACCCAACAGGAATTGCTTCAAACTAAGTTAGATTTTTACAACATGGCACATTTTCCCCATGTTATTGGCTGTATAGATGGCACACATGTTCCCATTTGTCCTCCATCTGATAATGAGTACATTTTCCGCAACCGAAAATGTTACCATTCTCTTAACATTCAAGCAATTTGCAATTCAAGAACTATCATCACTGACTTAGTTGCAAGTTACCCTGGAAGTGCCCATGATTCCTACATATTTAGACATAGTGCCATCCACACAAGACTGCTTGCTGGAGAATTTGGAGATGGATATTTGCTGGGTAAACTTATTTCTATCCATTGTTACTAATCTCTGTACCATGCTGTCCCATTTTAATAATTATTGTTATCTTCCATAAAAAAAAACATTTTTGACAGTGCATATGCTGTGAGGTCATTCATACTCACTCCCTACCTTACTCCTGCAACCCGTAAAGAACAGCAGTACAACTCAGCGCACATAGCAACTCGCAATGTAGTAGAAAGAACATTTGGAGTCATGAAATCTAGGTTTCGTATCCTACATAAGACAGGCGGAGCATTACAATATCGTCCAGACATTTGCTGTAAAATAGTTGCAGCTTGTGCCATGTTGCACAATTTAGCCACTAGGAGAGGCCTAGAACTTGAGGATGAGGATATGCTCCCTCACAATGACAACCAGCCTCAACAACCCCAACCAAGAATACATGGACCAGATGCAGCAGAGGGGAGAAGAAGAAGGGCAGAGATTACTCCACATTATTTTTAACAGAGGTAAGAAGTACGCCAGTTAATCTTGTGCTTAACTTAATTCATTTTATTGTTTAAATGTTTAACAAGGACACTGGGTACTCAGGGCATCTAACTGCATGCATTTTTCTGACAGTTAATTATTTGCATATTTTTTTCACACTTTCATGGCAATGCTTTCAACTACAGACATCCTCTAAATTTCAACTATGTATTTACAGAAGTGACATACTACTTTTTGCGGCCTCGCACCCCTAATGCCTTGCATGCAATTCCACCATCACCCTTAGTTATGCTGCTTGCAAAGTTTGGCTTTCTTGTACTAGGGCATCCACCAGCTGCAGCAGGTGCAACTTGGCTGCTGACATTTGCACATTCTTCGATACCCTCAACATGTAGTATGTTCCTAGTTGCATTTTCATTTTGCTTTTTTACAACATTACTGTTTAGAATCAACATTCCTTTTGCAATATCTCCACAACATTGAATCATCTCCTTTTGCATGGCAACTGTGTACTTGGTTAGCTGAGAAGTAGTGTTTGAGAGATGATTTATTGCCCTGGTGTACCCCTGCATGCTGGCAAATGACCTATTATGCATACTGGCATTTCCTACTTGCTGTGCCTGTATTGCTGAACACATTGTTTCAATTGCTGTTGCAATCCGGTCTAGTTTCTCACATGATGCTGCATGACCTTTCTCAATTATATTTGACATATACTTTAGACTGTTGTTTATAGCACCAATTTCTTGACTAATGTGACCAATTTTCCCCTTTATAACACGTATATCCTTGCCTCGTAGGCGCTGGATCTTCAGGAGTTTCAACTCTACAGCACTGGCATTGCTCTCATCTTGACCTTCTGGTCTATTTTGTGATGGACGTGCCCTTCACCTATAAAACTGTTGTATCCTATTACGCCTGCCCTGCTGTCTGTGAATGCTTGCTGTTGTTTGAGCAGGCTGGTGGACTTGGACATGGTCATTTGGATCTTCATCACTGTCAGACTGCTGTAGTTGAAGCACTCTGTGTCTTTGACTTCTTGGATGAATAGTGGGTGAAGAAGTTGCTGAATTAATTTCATTTGTGTTCTGACCTTCAAGAATATGTGACTCTGACCAATTATTTGTATCATTGTCCTTTTCTGCATCTATGATTAAAATAGTGCAAATAGTATGTTAATTTTACATTGTGCACTTTTTGCAGCATGAACTCAAATACATTTCATATAAAAAGAACATGTTGCATGGCTAGTCTCCTATTCTAATAGTGGTGAAGTGTTTTTTAGATGTAAACACCAAATGTATCAGTAACTCAACCTGTACTGCTAGCTGGACTACAAAACCCATGATGTATTGCTTCTATCAGTTAAAGTGTTAATATTTACAGCTGCATACCAAACAGAAAGTAGTAATTTAAAGGGATTTCTAAAAAGCAGCTAGAACATCATTATGGGTGAATTTTAAAAAACATGTATGAATTCTTACCTTGCTCAGAGGTGTCAATATATATGACTCCAATTACTGCTTCAGTTGTAAGGGTTCCTTCTACCATGTCCTTAAGGGGGGTGTTAGGTCTATCCCTGGGTGTTCCACCAGCAGTCTTTTTTGCTGACTTAACCCGGTTTGCAATTCTTTCCTTGGCACAACTGCGCAGGTCATACCAGCGTTTCTGCAAATTATTAATGTCACGGTGTGCCACCCCCACAGCATTTACTTTGGCTTGTACGGCAAGCCACAGCTTTCTCTTTACTGCCTCAGGCACCTTCAAAGATTGCCTCCCAAAAAGCTGGTCCTGCCTCACATTGACCTCCTCAATCACTATTTCCAGCTCCTGGTCACTAAATTAAATTTTTCTTTTCCTGGCCTGCAGGTCTTCTCCAGCATTTTCCAAAGCCATTTCCCCTTCAGCAGCAGACCAAAAATATGCTCCAGTTGTTCAAACCAGAGCTCCAACTGGCAACTGCCACTCCTGTAGCTCAAACTTTGGTACAGGTGTTTTTAATTAGTCTCCTGGCTTCCTTGCTGACAATGGTTACAGGTGTGTCCAAGCAGTCTCCCGACTTCCTTGTTTAGAAATGGTACAGGTGTGTGCAATTACTCTCCAGGCTTCCAGTGTGTGATGTCTTTTCTATGCATCAATTTGCGAATTCGCAATTTGCGATTTCACAAATTGCGAATTCGCAAACAAGGAATCGCAAAAAACGTGCGAATGGGTAAAAATTGTAATTTTTACCGAATTGTAAAAAATTGGCAAAAAAATGATGAATTCCAAATTGCGATTCTTTAATTGCGATTCCTTAATTTTTGCAATTAAAAAATCGCAATTTGAAAGAATGATGCATGAGGCTGCATATCCTTTGCAAACTTTGAGATCTCCAAGTTCACTATGTAAAAGCTATTTTTGGTTCACAGGTGTTATATACAGTTTTTGTTCTATTTACGTAATTAACACTTTATGTCACATCACCAAGCTCACAAATGAGCAATGTATATATGTTGGACTGCCCTCCATAGCTTGGTGGCTAGAACATTTGCCATTTCAAAACTAGTATTGAGCTGATGGAACCGAACTGCCTATCACAACATCCACATAGTGTCCTTTGCAGCAAAGAACAGCACGCACTTCCATACAGATTACACAGTGTGTAGGACAATTCATTGCAAGCCAATTTTATTGTGTAAGTAAAGAGCTTGGGCCCATTTACACATTTTCCCTCAACCCGACTATCTTTATTAGCTGCATGTGAGGTAAGGGAGATCGCCATTGAAAATTTCAATACAGTGAAACCAATTAGTGGCCATATGGTAAACCAGTCCACAATTGAAAATGAGTTTAGGAAGTTTTAATTATAAATTCAAAAATAAATTCCCTTATACCAATGTTTGCATAATAGTATAGAAATACAGAACAAATAGAATGTATCCAAATCTCCTGAAGAGATTCACCCAATATAGAAGAAAGAATACTACCAATTCAATTATACCAACGTAAGTAATACGGAAAAAGAATTGAGAGTTAAATTGCATCAGCTGGTTCTCAATCGTAAGCATTAATCCTAATTTTCCCTACTCTAAGTAACAGGACCACCTACTCTAAGAAGCATTAGAAATCTCATGATTAGAATAGGAAGGTGTCAGCTGTCAGAGTCTTTAGTAGAAGCACTCTAAGCATAGATCACGTAGCATAAAGCCACATTCAAGAAAAGCATAGGTCTGCTCAACATGAAGTCCCAAGATGTCTCTCCTTTCCCTATTACGTTATAGCACATAATATCAGTTGCATTCAAGGTGGACAATCCCATGTGACCTCCTTCAGTAATTTTCCATGGCTCCAGTACAAATTGGATAATTGCACCACCTTTCCCACATCAATAAGTTGCAGCTTCATTCGTCCTTCGCTATTCTTCTCCTCTGCCATGAGAACTCATCTTCCAGTTCGTTTCCGCATTTCTCCTTGCCAAACTTCGTCTTCTCACACCTTGCTTTCTAATGAAAACAAAAACTCTTCAATGCTCACTAATGAGGGTTTGTCCACACCTGCAGTGGAAACAAAAATTAAACAAAAAAAATGACATTGAAGATTAGGCACATATCAAATGTTAAACTACATTGTGTACTTGCAATGAAATTATACGTGAGGCCTCACAATTAAAGTTAATTTAGCATTGCTCTGGGTTGCAAATACATGCACAATTATAAATGTTAAAAATGCAATTTCTTAACACATTAATCTTGTAGACATTAGCTTACACATATTTCAGAATAGTCTATGTCATATATGTAGATTCTCTTCTACATTATTAATTAATTAATTAGTATATCAATTCCTTCATCAATCACATTTCTTAAGCACACATTTTGTAAAACATCTCTGTTATGAGTGAAGCACATCAAGTATAAACAGTGCATCATCTTCTCTTAGTAACTTTAATCACACAAAATAAATTAAAGTGCTGACTATTCGTGATTGTAACGCATTCCTATAGTATTTTTGGATGGGATCAAAACTATGCCTGCTCCAGGTTCATGCTTTGGTCTCAATTCTTGGAGGATGGGATTAGAGCGTGGGTGGCAGGCAGAATGCTGTAGTGATTTGAACACCATACAGCATAGCTTTTTCCTGCATACGCCCTTTTTATTAGGGCGTAACTATTAATTTTCCCTATTATAAGGACCCTAAAAAATGCAGCAAAATATGAAATCTTGTGCCACAAATTTCTCATTTTTGTGCCGCAAAATGTCTCAATCCATGCTGCAATACCCTGGGGGGTCTGTACAGGGTACTCATAAAAAGACCCATACATGTCATATTTGCTGCAGTGATGATACTTTGATATGGGAGGTGAATTAACTGAATACAAGTGAGATGTCATTTCAAAAGGCTTATGTAACAATTTTATAAAGGTCAGCTGCAGCTACAGAAGGACAGGTGTGTGCTGAATCCGCCCCAACTTGCATTTGCACAAATAGGGTGATGTGTAGAAAAGGTGGGCTGCATCATGGGATTTACATCCCAGATTTCCATAAGAATTTTTTGCTATTGGCACTGCTCTGGAATAGCGTTAAGTGCTGTGGTAGGGAAATGTGTGTATTACTGCACGTACGTCCCAGGCTGGAGCCAATACACATAAAAAATTAATAGAACACAGGTGTGCGGCATTGTTCTGCCTGTTTGACAGTTTTATAAAGTGCAGGCCCCCTATGTAACTAAAAGGCTTGCAAATTATGCATTGCACACTGTGCTTTCATCTGTGCTGCAGATTTTGTGCCATGCAACTATATATATATATATATACAGCGCCTAATTCACAAAGGTAACTTCCACTTTTGAGTAAGCTTACACTTGAGTGAGTTTACTACTTTTCATCATTTACAAACTGCACTTGTATAGTAACATGCAATTTGTTAGTACTACACGTGGCCAACCACTGGTATTGGAACAACCTCCAACTGAAAATAATGGAGGTAGGGACTAAAAATACAGCCCCATAGGAAATAATGCTAAATTAAATGACATTATTAAAAGTAATTGAAAATATAAATTAATGTTAAAAGTATATACAAATTAGTACATATGTATTATTTAAAAAATAATATGACAATAAATGTTATTACAAATTATATATTTAAAAAATATATATATTTTTACCTATTTTAATTCTTTTAACTCAACATTATTTCCAATGGGGGGTTTATTTTGAGTCCCTACCCCCACAACAGTGATAACAGTGGACCAGATGCTTGGCGGCCACGAGTAATGAAAATGATCTGAAACAATACTCTTGTAAGAAAGTACATGCAGTAAGCAAAGTGTGACAGACTGTACCATATGATAAGATGAGGCAGTTGAAATATTGAAAGGATTATCTGGGGAGACTATAAGTCGAGACAAAAATATTTTACGTTATTTGTTATAGAATATATGGGCACTATGATTATCTATATCCATCAATCCTTCTATTGTCAGTGTCACTTGTATGCTTGTTACCAGTGCTGTAGACAGTGAGTCAAGATACCACACAAAAAAGTACTTGGTGCACCACTCAAAAGGTAGGCGTGTGTGACCCTATTGGGGTATGATGGAGCGGGAAGATGGGAGGAGAGCATCAACATCAGGTCACACAGATCCGCAGACCAATTTATTAAATTAAGGTTCCTAAAAAAGAACTCCACGACAGATCAAGAGATCAGGTTCAGGAAGCAGGTGAATAGAAGTGTATGGGACACAGACAAGAGGAACCTTGGTGTAAGCACCAACCCCGACTGGGGTGCAAAACCCAAATTACACTAAGGGAAGTATTTTGCCACCAACAGTTCTGACAATTAGCAAATAGCAATCCACCCTCCCCACTTCATGAGGCACTTCCTGAGTCAGGGTGCCTCTTAATACATTCTTCCACCTTCCAGTGGCTGTTTGTTACCTTGAATGAACATATTTGTTAAGAGCCAGAGGCTGCATTAACTGAGAGGATCATCTCTATTGACGGTGGTAGGTCAAACAACTGAATAAGGGGAATGAGTAACTCCAGTGCAGAGACTGACCCAGTCTGCCACCCTATAGAGTAAGTGATTCGTTATAGAGGCTAAAGGCACTTCTGGAAGACCATGGTGCTTGGTCGGGTGATAGTTTGCCAAGAGATAGCATCACATCACGCATGGCCTTAATTAATATAAACAAAGTTTAAATGAATATCAATGTCAACATCTCACCAAATGCCAACAGTGAATCTAATCCAGAGTGCACATGTGAAAGAGTAGACGATGGATTGCAGTTTGATATTCATAGGAGCCCAAACTGGTATATATGACCACCACTGGCTGAAACATGGCTTTCCCCAGCATAGTAAACAAGCTGAAAGTCATCACCAGCAGGATGCTGCATCATAAGCACCCGGGTCATCAACCAGTGTAATAATAGCCAGGCCAGTTTAAATGCAAGACTGTGAGTTGTGGGCTGCTTGCAGCTTTCATCCATCAATCAGACAAGAACCTTTGCTTGTCCTGAAGCGCGAAAAACAACAATGAAGACGGTCGCAAAGTACAGGGGCATGGTAAAGAAGAACGTGCAGAAGAGCCACATGATTGAGAAGAAACTCCGCAGAGGGGCAGCTAAGAAGAAGAAAGAAACCAGAGCCAGTCAGAGGAAAGGTAAGGACAGGCTTAGGAACAGAGAGAAGAGGAAGAGAGGGACCAGGAAGAGATGGCAGGGAAAGTAAAGGGGTGAGGTGTGATATCCTAGAAAAAAAACACTGGAAGATCGAAGGGCTAACTAATTAATACAATATTCACATGTTAGGCACTTCTCTATAAACTCTGAGAGTCAATTGTTTCTAGTTCTTTCATGAATAAAATAACACTGTATTTCAACTTCATTTTAGAAAAATGATGCTATTGTCTAAATGAATATCCTATTTCTTTTTTAAAAAGGTCAAATTATTATTGTTTACTTTCTATGGAACTGAGTTTGCTAATGGAAAATGTCATCCTAAGGTCACCATAAAATGAGATGATTTTGTTCCCATTAGTTTGAATTTTGAGGAGTTCAGAATAGCTTATATATTGTGCTGCTTTGTTTGCGCTCAGGCAGCCCTTTCATATTTTTCTCTGTTTTCTTATAGAGAACCCAGCACTGTGAGAGGGTTGGTTTATCAGATTGTTAACAGCCTGTTTCCTGTAATCATCTTTCCTCCTGTGCCTTTGAACTGCCCCCACCGGCTTTCCTTCCTTAAGGTCACTTTACCCTGTTACAGGTTATCTGATTGGTTGTCCTTTGCTCTTTTGGCAGCTGATAATTTCCCATTTTCTTTATTGATTTGTTTCAATTGTCAATCGCCTGTGCAGGGGAGAAGGACAGGAATGTGCCCTATCTTTCAGATACGGTACATTCCCACCGTTTCGGGGCAGATTTACAAGCCCCTTGCACCACCGTTGCGTCACCTTTTGTGTTGTACCGGTGGCGCATTTAACTGCTCCATATGTACAAGGACAGGAAAAGCCACCTCGTGTGACTTTTCCTGTCCTTGTCAATACGGCCCCTTTGCACGCAGCACTTTGCGTGAAAGGGGTGTTCCATAAGTGTTGCTGTGGGTGTTCCCACCCAACACCCATGGAACCAGACACATTTCCAGATTTACAAGGAATCGTAAATATGGAAAAGTGTGTGAATGCTACTCCTCCCCAGGAGAAGCATAGGGAGGTGCATTTTCTCTTCCTCTTTGTATGCGAGCTGCATAATGCAGCTCACATTGAAAGATGCAATTACCTCTAATGATTGTTTTTGTTCTGGAAGGGTTCCCATCCTGCACATAAACAATCATTGAAACAATGACATTCTTCAACTTCTATGTGTGCTAATGCAGCACACATAGAAGTTGAAAAACAGCATTTTCCAGATTGTTTTTGTGCAGGAAGGGAACCCTTCATGAACAAAAACAATTTCCCCACGACGCAGGCATTCTTGCACCATGGTGCAAGGGTGCCTACGTCAGTGCTTGGGAGCAGTTTCTTCGCCAACGCATGGGGAAGCACAGAGATGCAACATATTGTTGTAAATATGTTGCATCCCTGTGCTTTGAAAGTGACTCAGTACGGCGCAGCCAAATGGCTTGCAGCACGAACTGAGTCACTTTCTTCTAAATCTGCCCCTTCATTTTGATGCACATCAGCGCAGCTGGAAGGCCTGCTGCACTGCCCTACGTCAAAATACAGTGGGGCTCACGCGTTACACTCGGTTATACCACGGGGCACTGTCTTACAGGAGTCGTCCCCGCTTGAGGACAGACTTCTGTCAGACCACATGACGGATAAGGCCACTTCCTTCACTTATAGGAAACTCATTAATAATCTTCCTGATGTAATGTCAACGTTGAAACAGAACTGGGCTGAAGGGGTTGGGTCCCTTTGACGACTCCGAATGGCAGGAGGCCCTCGCCTCACCTTGTGAAACCGCTATCCCCTCCAGGTTAAAACTGGTCCAATTAAAGATACTGCAACACACATATTACACTAGGACGACTTTGTACAAAATAGGTAGGGCCACGCACAAGTACTGTCTTCGTGACTGTGGGGAGGAGGGTGCATTCTTCCATACCATTTGGGACTGTAGACACATGGCAACGTACTGGACAGCAGTAATGTGTACTATTTCCCAGACAATTGGTATCTCCCTGTTGCCTGAGCCTCGCCGCTGCTTGCTTAACGTGTGGGAGCCTAACGATTTGAACCATCGCCTGCTGGACTGGGTAATGTTGGGCATGATGATAGCAAAATGCAACATTGTTATGTTGTGGGGATCGGCGGTCTACCCGACCCTCAACAAATGGTGTAAAGATATGGACGAGGCGATGGTAGCGGAGAGGGCTGTCTTCATCCATCGTGGTTGCCCGAGTAAATGGGAGGGAATATGGGGGGCCTGGAACAGGTTCAGAGGTTGTATTTGTGAGCCACCACGTGCCACTGGGGAGGATGAGGACTTGGACTGATTGCTTGTAGAAACCTCGCAAAAAATAAGTTATGATGTGCTAAATTGTGTTTCTGATTATGTTTCTTCCCAGCAAAGCCTTGGATTGACTATGACCAGTATGTACCCGCTGACTTACATATGTATGATGTACCATAACGGAAAGAACTTTTAAGAAGCTGTCCTAACTGTTTTGTTAAGATGAAAATAAAAATATTTTTCCCAAAAAATAATTGACAATGCTGTAAAGCGCTCTAATACCTTCAGGTCTGGCTAGCGCTATATAAAACTCTTAAATACATAAATACTTTACTATGACTTCTGAGAGGTAAAAAAAAAATACAGTGGGGCTTATTTACAAGCCCCTTGCGTTGCCGGTACATCACTGTTAAAAATGACGCAAAAGTGGCGCAAGAAGGCTTCTAAATAAGCCCTGTGAATGAGTCCCAGAATGTATAAAAACTACTTGAACCTAAAAGATTATATAACAGTATTGCATATTTTGTATATTGATATGTATTTATTTAACCCGAAATCCGTATTAAAATAGCACATGTACCATTCATTTTTGTTTTTTCCTCGTAAACACAGATGAATAATAAAATATTGAACCACAATAAAATTCGAATAAGCGTTATAAAGTAAATTACAGCCCAGGAAAACAAAAACGTGATGGGTGGAAAGCTTTAATTAATCTCAGTTTATGGTTACTTGCAGACTCATCCCAGTGCATTGCTTATGCCCACTATGCCATCTCAGTCTGTATCCAGCCATATGAGAATATGGTTTGTCCTGCTTTAATAGGAACAGCCAAGACCGAACTGCTAGGCCAGGTCCACACTGAGGAGGAATACAAGCATCCCCAGACTTGCAGTACAGGCTGGGCTGTTCTTAATAGAGCAGAGCATAGACTAATTTGCATTTTGCCAATCTCTATCTAGAGTGGTATGGTCGAGGCTAATCTGATAATGAAGAAACAGGCTCACCTTTATGGCATGCACACATGAGCGTCAATTCACCCAAAGGCCTGGGGTAGCGGAAGTGACATCACACGCCACTTGAACTTTACGTTCACTCACACACATGTATACACATACATTCAAACATATAGACACTGTCTCTCACATAAACACACTCTCACCTATGCGAATCCGCACAACTTGCATTTAAAAGCATTTTTTTACCTACCTTTGCTGCCAGGAAGGATCATAACTATACTAAAAAAAATTATTACACCAGTAGTGAATAATGTATTATTATTATTCACTGTTACTATAATAAAAAGTTGACATAAAACAATATTGCAGCCCCAACCGCTGTCCATAAGGATGAGCTACCCCTGTGTTCCTGGCCCTGATTTTGCTACCTGTGAGGCCAGAGGTCGCAAATACATGCATACACATATAGATAAATAGATGCATGCAATATAATAGATGCATACACACATAGCATGGGTGCCCATCTTCCTATTAGAGGTGTCAACAACTAGACCGAATGTACACTTCATAATTGGTACATAAAACATGGGGAATGTGCATCCTTAAGGATGAATACCCATAAACTGTAGTGTTAGATAAATGAGGCAGTGGTTTTCCTCCCCCTGCCAATAGTTCTTAAGAAAAAGCATTCAAGTTTGAATCATTTCAATTTTAGTCTACCATATTTACATGAATCAGGACTCTGATGACAGTGTCATGTGCTCGAGTTAAGCCCTGTAGGAATTAGTATAATTCGTGCATCTACATGAATCCTTTTTCCTAAAGTTGCCATCTCTTTATCACATTAAAACGTTCGACACTTTTTGCATTCATGAAGCTTGGATTGGTTTAGCAGAAACACCTACATTGCTGACACAGAACACTTGATGAGAATCCTATCACACTGCCTTGGCATTTCGTGCAAAGCCTCTCACGTGCGTAATACAAATGTGTTTTATTATTACATCCATATGGTAACACAGCTATCTGTAGAACATAGAAAATGGCTACCTGATTACAATATCAACTAGAGACAAGCATGCCATTTTCAACATATAGTCTTTTATTTCCTAAGATAATCTTAGGAAACACGACTTCTGATTTCAAGGGGAACCTCCATGCTGAAGCTTTCTCCTAGAAGCTGACTGACATCTCAGTAAGGGGTGTCCAGTTCGTGACCAAGACAGGGTCGTATACTCTTACCCACCAGGTAAAGACTGAAGCTCTCTCCTAGCAGCTGACTGACATCTCGGTAAGGGGTGTCCAGTTTGTGACCAAGACGGGGTCGTATACTCTTCCCCACCAGGTAAAGGCGTTAGGTCATCCAGATGGGGGATTCCTTGGAAAACCATATATTCACACCCTAGACATGTAGGTTAGGTTTAACATTATAGGGATATGCTTGGTTGTTATAATCTCTTATATGTATGCATATATAACATGTCTCAACAAGATGGTGGAGCTCTTCGTTTTATTTTCTCTGTTAACACCCATTGTAACTTTTATTTGCTTCTATTTATCATCTCAGCACACATATTTTACAGAAGAATCACTCTGGTTGTCTGATCAAAAGAAAGCACAAGTTACTGAGCGATAGTTTGAAGTCTGTCACCACGGGTTTTGAGGGAACAGAGTTGTCATGTCAATGGAGCTAACGATGGTACTGCGAGCTAGCTGGTCCAACGGACAACATATCCTATAGGGGTGCATGGAATCAGTCGGGCACCATCCTAAGTTTGTCATCCACAATCATGCAGTTGCTACAGGTTTGTGAAAACTACATGACAACAGTGAAGGTTTCAAACATTTTATGAAAAACACTTTATCCGAAACTGTATATTGTTCTAACTTCACAACATCCCACAAGTTACTATCGCTAAGTATAACATGACTTTTTCTCTCAATGTTGTTACTTTACACTAATTACTAGTCCTCCTTCGAACAGTTCTTGACACAGAGGCAATAGCCACTGTGCAGTTATGGCTGAGACTGTGTTTCCATTGAAAAGGCATTGTTTTGATCTGCCTATAACTTTTGACCCCATAGACAGATTTGCACGGGGCTTGTCAATCTACTTACTCCTTCAACAAAGTGTTTATGTGCTAAATTGTGTCTTCAGTTCACTGGAAAGAAATGTCATTAATGACCTCACTAATGACATGTCAAATGACATTGATTACATTACTGATGACACCATCCAAACCTCTACTACACAAATAGCGCTATAACCTGCTTGATCATTTAAAAAAAGACAAAGTAGGTGGTAAAGGGCCCATGCTATATACCTTTCAACATGAACGAAATAGAGACAGTGTATTACTGGAGACAAGCCTAATGCAGTATGGTAAAAGTTTAATGGTGCATACTTTAGCTGCCAGGTAAGTATGAAGTGCAAGCAGTACTTCATTTAAAGAAGGTAGAGTCTGAGGACAACTAGTATGAGCTGCAGACCTAATTTTCAAATACGTTGTGAGTTAATACAAAGGCCTGTTACCAAAACATGCTAAATACTAAAGCTTCTCCTTTTCATTATTGACCTGTGGATTTCTGAGCATACACTAACTTTAAAGAGCTTCAGTGAAGTCATGAGTCCCCGCTCCGCCAGCTTAAGCAGGTGCTGGTTACCTCCTACCGAATCCCCTAGGCTGGTGACAGGAAGAGAGGAACATGCGCCGTCTCACCTCTGAGTAAACGAGGAGCTGTAATGCACAAGCAGAACATCATCCTCCAATGTTCCTTTTATGAGTGTGGGGACAACTGCCTCCAGAGTTCCTTTTATGAGTGGGAGGAGCAGCTAAGGCTGGGCTCACCCTCCCTTGCCACATTACATGCCACTCCACACTGGATGTGAACAACACTCACTTGTCCAATGATTTCTCTTGTTTGGATTAAAATGAAAACTAAGGGCCAGATTATGATGGTGGTTGGATGAGCTTCCAAAGGCCATCCTGTAGTGTAGTTCCTATATTACCAATAGGCTCTGCGCATTGGAAGAATATATCCTATAGATTTGACGTAGGACTGAGGTCAACTAGGTCTCTATCGAATATACTAAACTTAATTGTGCCAGCTAACTCAGAGGTCACTAGAAACCTTCTCGAATACACATGAAGGGATTAGTTTCTGACAACTGCATAAACATGACAACTTTGTTTCCCAAGAATAAGAATATATCTCTCAGAGTCGCGGAAACAATAGATAAGTATTTCACTCAGTCAATCGTGCATGCTTCGTTTCTACGGAGTTGCAGAGAAATACAGAGACTGGCGTTTTCAATAAAAAGATTTATTGAACAGTCTTCTTTCACATGCAAGAGAAGTGAACTGCTACAATCGTTATGCAGACTGCAAAGTATAATGCATACAGCGAGAATAGTATTATAAAATAATACTGTAAGGGCATTGTATGGTTTCTAAGCCATATAAAAATACATACATAAATACACAGGCTAAAATAGTCAACTGGTGCTTCTAAACTTTATGTCCAGTTTTTTTCTCTTCACTACTGAATTTCCCTCAGGATCGAATGGACGCCCAATTTGGCCATGACCTCCTTGTAAGCTTGAGAGCTAAACACAGGACCCTGGTCAGAATGTAGCATGCCAACTGCATATGTGCCGATAAAGACTCGCAAATCTTTTATAACAGTTCGAGCGTCAGCCGAGAGCTGGGGCCACATCCAAATGAATCTCGAGCATGAATCCACTGCGACCATGATATATTTATAGTTACCATCCCTCTGTAAGGGACCGCAGTGGTCCAGAAAAACGCAAGCTAATGGTTTATCTGAGATTAATGGGGGGCGTCTGCGCAGGACGCTTCACTGTAGACACTTTCATCTTCTGGCAGATTTCACATTCCAAAACATAGTTTCTGCTCTGTTTCCTCATGCGCGGCCACCAGTATCGCTGTTTTAATAATGACACTGTGGCAAAAACTCCTGCATGTGCAGAGGCAAGCCCTCCATGTGCTTGATCTATGTTCCATGTATGGAATTACTATATCCCCCACTCAAGGGATTTGGGAAAACTGAACATTATTTGCATCAGTTAGTTATGAGTATTTGCGTGGAAGACCTTTTGGTAATGTTTTACCACTGTCTTTGCTTGAAGCATTGACAGCTTGCATTATTTTGCTGTCTTTTTTCCTTTTTGAACGAGTGATTGCAGCTATGGAAGCCGTTTGCACAGCTGCCTTCGCGGCTTCATCAGCCAATGAATTCCCTGCAACGTGAACGCCATCACATTGATGGCTCAGTGTATGTATCACGTGAGCCTTTTGTAGGTCTTGTCGTAACTGAACTACTTGTTCCCATAGCAACGTATGCTTGATTGTGCCACCTTTTGCATCTTCGTAACCGTTTTGAATCCACAATAATACGAATCGCACACTATGAGTGTGGGGAATTCGCAATCAGTATTTTCAAGCGCCATCTTGAATGCTTGTAGTTCAGCTCGCTGAGCTGTACAATCTCCTAGAGATTGCGTTTTAGTGACCATTGGTCGGAATTTACCATCGCGCCAGCGACCTTTAACAATTGCGCACAGAGCACTATAAGCTTGTTTACCCTCCATAGCGGGTTGGGCTGATCCGTCAGTATAAATTATACATTCAAACTGCTCTAGAGGCAGAATTTCAGTAGGCAGAGGACATTCTTCTTCATATTGTAGAAATGGTTGTGTTTTCAAATAAGGGTCAAAATGTATTTAACGTCTGTTGCAGCAAGAGAAATAGCCCATTGTATCCATCTTGGATGTAAAGCTTTTGCATTTGGAATGCTCACTTTCGTCACTGCCTCTAAGGCAGGTACAGGAGTAACAACCATTATGCGCTTACCCTATGCAAGGGCTCTCTCTTTTGCTACTGAAGTTTGAACCGCTGTCAGAATTTTCTCTGTTGAAGTGAATTTCATTTCTGCTTGTGTGTACAAATGTGATTTGTAAGCAATTGGGACTTTTTCTCCTTCATTAAAAGTTAGGTACGTGAATCCGCATTACCCTGGAATGATTCGGATCACTAAGTTGCGTACGTTTATGTGTGTTTGTAAATGTTTTGTTGCTAACATGTCTTTTTGCAATGAACGCAAAATTTCTGTGTGTTTTTGACTCCAATTAACTGTTTTAAATCAGGTTTGATTAATTCATAGAGAGGTTTAACCCTTTCTGTGTAATTTAGAATGTAAGTTCTTCAGAAGTTCAGGAAACCTAGAATCGACTGTAAAATGTTGAGCATTTTTGGAGGTTGGAGCAGCGCACATTTCTCTAGAAAGTTTGCTGCCAGGCTTTTGCCTTCACTCGATAATTCATATCCCAGAAAAAGTACGTTTAGATGGGCAATTCTTGATTTCTTAAAATTGAATTTGTACCCTTATGAGGCGAAGCCAAGTATGGTGGTATTCACCCTGTTCAAGTGCCTATCCAAGTCATCGTCTGTTAGATAGATGTCATCGACATATGATAATGCCTCATCATCATTAGTTTGTAGTAACTCTGTTACCCTGGCTGAAAATAACCCTGGACTGTTCTAGAATCCCTGAGGGAGACAACAGAAGTGACCCTGTGTCCCCATAATTGAGAAAGTGGCCAAATACCTACTTTCGTATGCAATGTTTTGACAGAAGAAACCGTTAGAAATATCTAATGTGGTTTTATATTTTTTAGGCACAATGTTATTCATTAGTGCTGCACTGTGTGCATTTTGTACTGAAAAAGTTTTGCAACAAGAGTTTAAGTGTCTATAATCCAATACTAGACAATATGTATTGTCTGGTTTGGAGACAGGAAACAAAGGATTGTTAATTGATGAGGTGCATGTTTCAATCACCCCTTGGTATTCAAGTTGATCTAAGATCTCCTTGACCTGTTTTTTAGCTTCTTGCTTAACTGGATACTGCCTTTGTGCAGTTGGTTGAGTTTTCAATTGGATTTCATCGCGAGGAGAATCCTCATCCCATCCTACATGATTTTTGTATAATGCTGGAGCCTGGGCTATTGCCCATTTTCTGGCATAAGTATATTTTAAATGAATTGGAATGTGGTTGGAGAAAGCTGGCATAATGATTTCTTGGCCATGTGGGCACTCCCTGACACATTCCCGTAGCCAGTCTTGTTCAGCTAGAAAAATGTCATAACCCTGAGAGAGTCGCTCCCAAAAGAGTGCTCTTATTTTTCTTGTTATGTCCCCCTCCATCCAGAGTGTTACTTCATATAACTTATGTGGGACACTAACCCTGGTATCTGCAGTTTCAACTTGGATGTACTCATTCAAGTCGACCGTCTCCAGATGATCCTTCAAGTTCTTGCAACCTATGGTGAATTCTGCTGCACTGTCCAATATTGTTCGAGCCCATTCCCCGTTCTTGAGTTGTGTCCTCAAGATCCTCGACATGTCTGATTTTTAGACCTTCTGCCTTCTTTTTGGTGAATTGAGTTTTCCTATTTTTCTGAACGTGTTGATCGTCTTTGGACTTTTGGAGTTCTTCCTTGTGTTCTGATTTTTGTGAGGAAGTCTGAAAGCTACAAGAGGAACGTGTAACAGTATCTTGATATCTATCAGGTTTTCTCAAATTATCCCTGTTCCTGAGGTTATACCTCCTTTCAGAGGGCTCCTTCTGAGGAGACCTACCTGTGCATTGAGAACGCTTCTCTTTAGAAGTTTGTTTAGTGTTCTCCCCCTTCTGTTTAGAAGGAGTAGGAGTGTTTTTAATAAAGACCTTTTCAGAACTTTCTGACAGTTGAGGTTTAACTGGTTTCGCACCCAAGCTGTCTCTGCCTAATTCTTCATAGGATTTTTCAATTATTCTGGCCAGTTCATGTGGTTGCTCAGTCACATTGAATTTGTTTAACTTTTGGCGGATCGCCACGGATGCTGCTTCACCTTTAATATTATCTAATGTTATTGTTGAGACCTGTTTAAAATCCTTCAGTAACTTCATACCCAGATTTAAAGCAGGCTCTGCCCAGTATTCATTTTGATTCTGTTTCAGGACGTCTGGTATAACCACCATAGATAGAACACCATGTGTTTTGGTGTAGATTGCAGAAAAGACTGTACCCCAAGTGTTGCAGTCCTCCAGGTGTGGTGCGATCCCCATTGGTAAACAGATTGTTAGAATTCTGTGTTTCTCATGAGGGATAGTATCAGGAAATACTGCCTCTATTTGAGTAATTCTTTGAGCTATCCAGAATGAAATTTGTTCCCGTTTTGCGGATAATTTACCAACGACTGAATGTAGAATCTGTGCTGTAATTTTATTTATGTTCCCCTGGTAAGGGGTGTGTTGTCGAATCCTTATTGCCGTTTGGACAGTAAAAGTCTGCATGACATATTGAACCAATTGTCTATACATTTTTATCAGCTCTTTTAGTTGAACTAATAGTGCCGCATCTGTCAGTTCTCCAATGGCATGATGTGGTCTATTGCTGGCTAATACCGGCCATGTTGCTCCTGGTCTACCTAGTGGACCGAGCCTGGTAATGTAATGTATATGTTTTAGGGCGCCTTTAAACCAGAGCGCATGCTCTTGGTATGTTAGTGGAATTTCAATATCCTCGAAAGGAATGTATTCCTCTGGTGGTTTATCTTTGTATAAGTGAAACACTTTTATTCTTGGTTCTGCTTCAGGGAAGACTATCCATGAATAGAATACCTCTGTCTGATGATATTCATGTGCCTCTAGCACAAAAACTACCCTACCACCTCTTGCTGATAGGCCATTTCTTATAGGTTTTATAGTGATGGCTTTCCTTAAATTTTCTGGAATGCTTATAGCATCATCGTCGGTCTCTTGGAAACCTGTTATTTCAAGAGCTCGTACAGCGTTTTCACCCTTAGCTCCACCGGCCCTGGGATTATCTTCGTCAGTCATTTTGTTTGATGAAAGTTTGTAAAGCAAGCATCAAGGAAACAAAGGTAAGATGCACAATATTTTGGAACACTATATCCTTCAACGTTGAACAAACCAAAAACTAAGACATAGCATTGTTCGTCCTACTCAGCTATGGCAGATATTTTATCCCTTTACCCACTCCAGACGTCTATTGGAGTATTTTACGGGAAAAAAGGGGTCTCTGAGAAAAGCACGACTGAGTTACTTTAGTATCTAGCGTTAAATTAGTGTCTTACCAAACGTTGGGCGCCATGTAGTGTAGTTCTTATGTTCCCAATAGGCTCTGCGCATTGGAATAATATATCTTATAGATTTGACGTAGGACTGAGGTCAACTAGATCTCTATCAAATATACTAAACTTAATTGTGTGTGTGCCAGCTAACTCAGAGGTCACTAGAAACTTTCTCGAATACGCATGAAGGGATTCGTTTCTGACAACTCCATAAACATGACAACTTTGTTTCCCAAGAATAAGAATATATCTCTCACAGTGGCGGAAACAATAGATAAGTATTTCACTCAGTCAATTGTGCATGCTTCCTTTCTACAGAGTTGCAGGGAAATTGAAAGAGACGGGTGTTTTCAATAAAAAGATTTATTGAACAGTCTTCTTTCTCATGCAAGAGAAGTGAACTGCTACAATCGTTATGCAGAATGCAAAGTATAATGCGTAGAGCGAGAATAGTATTATAAAATAATACTGTAAGAGCATTTTATGGTTTCTATGCCACATAAAAATACATACATAAATACACAGGCTAAAATACTCAACTTGTGCTTCTAAAATACGCCTACCCCAATGTACCTAACCTAAGTCTAGTACGCGGGAAGTAGTAAGTATTGTGTAGCATAGGTTTAGTTTTTGCCAAGAATCTATTCAGCTCCATACCTTGGTTCGAATGAAGGAGGTCTGGTATCTCTGTCTCGGGACTCGATTTCACAACACCCCGCAAGGGGAGCCGGAAGCACTGGAGCTGGATTCTCGGCAGGAGAAGGGCAGCTTCCTGATCAGTGCGTCAGCTGGAGAGTCGGCTTCCTTCTGCACTTGCTGTAGCGAGATGCGTCGGGCAAGTAGGTCTTCGAACTACTCCGAACCACCGTATTTGCCATAGCAAGTAAAGGTATATTTATACCTTTAAGGTGTTTAGGAATGCCATAGTTTGACGTAAGTCGGGCATATGAACGTCACAATGTATCCCTGTGGAATAGTTGTTCATTGATTTCTTGGAGAAATAAATATTCAAGCAAGGGGAAGTTCCCTAACTGCTTAAGCCGGTTTGCCAAGAAATCGTTGTGACGGTTGAAACGGGTGGAAGTAGCCATGCCTGTATTTGGGTAGCATGGGCTTTAATTAATTAATTAATTATGTGCTTATATAGCGCTGGAATCACTCCCGAAGGGGTACCTCCGCGCTTCGACCGCTGCGAAACCCTTCCTGGCTTCCCTGAGAGATGGTCCCTTAATGGGTATCTCCAGGGTGAGACCAGGCATCCCCCGCGGTCTGGTGGGGCCGTTAGTGAAGATGAGGCAAGCTAGTGCCCAGAGTTGCCGAGTGTGATCGCTGATCAGAGTGGGCACCGAGGCGAGAGAATTATCGAGTCCGCTGACCCTGGTCCAGAAACCTGCCACGTCGGGAATCGAACCCTGGACCCGGGCCGTCCTCTGCTCTCAGGTCTGCCGCCTCTAACCAGTGAGCCACACTACTCCACACTCCGCTATGCCTAAATAAGGGTTTGATTTCTATGCTTATATAAGGGCAATGTGAATTGTACCTATATAAGAGCATGACTCTGGAAAATTCAGTTGGAGCCTAAAACACCACACAACAATCCTGTTGGGAATGGAATAGGCCGAAAGGGATTTGGCGGTCCCGCCAGACAGATTACGATCCGCCCGCCATGGAGGCAGTTGGAAACATACCTAGTAGCAAAAAAGGGCTGCAGCTCAAGCCTCAATGCTATGGGTGACCCACTGGGGGCACCCAAAGTCACTTTCTGCCAGCCTTTTCATGGCAGGTTAACTGCCATGAAACGACTGGCTGAAAGGGACATTGTAATCCCTACGGCGGTGCCTGAGCAGGCACTGCCACCATTGTAGGGATTGCAGACCGTCCGACGGTCCAGCGGGCTTATTGAGCCCGTTGGATGCGTGGCAGACAGTCTCAATGCCCGCCCACCATCAGCCCGCCATTCTAATGCGGCAGGTGGTCTTGCATGGGCCGATGGCGGTGGGGCTGCCCGACAGCCTGAAGGTGGTGGTCCCACCGCCATCATAATCGGGCCCTTAAGTATTGGCATAGCTAAATGTACCTCTACTGCTGCAAAACTGTTTGTCTTCACATATGTGGCTGAATTACTGTGAAAGGTTATTTTTTTCTTCCCTGATTTTGCAGTTGAAGTTATTTGCCCACATATTTTTTAACTGTGCTGTGCAAGCTCATTACCAGAAAGAAAATGGCTTTGTGAATTTGCGACTCGCAAAATGGAATGTACAACTATGTCTCAGACACTGTTTGCGATTCCTAATGGGTTCACTAAAGACCTACCCCATTAATATTAATAAGGTAGGTCACAATTTGCGACCCCATAGGAAACTCACATATCACAGGGATGGTGGCATACTGAGGACAGCAACCCACCATGTCTGTGTATGCTTTTTAAATAAAGCAAAGGTTTTTTTTCAAATGAGGCCCGTTTTCCTTAAAGGAAAATGGGATGCATTTAAAAGAAAATAATGAATTCTTTAATTTTAATTTTCTAAGGACAGGCAGTGATCCATGGGACCACTGGCAGCTCTTAAAACATATTTTTGCATACATTCACAAAGGGGAAGGGGTCCCGATGGTACCCTCTCCTGTTTGCGACTGGCTCACAACCTACTTGAAGTAGGTGATAACTGCTATTGTTTTGCGGCCGCATTGTGGTTGCAAAACAATCGTGCATACCAGTGCGACTCGCTATTAGGAAGGGATGCCCTTGGCACGCCCCTTCCTAATAGCGACTCTCAAACCCTAGGTTACCGACTCGCAAAATAGGGTTTGTGCATTCCATAACCCTTTTTATCAGTCACAAACAGGCTTATTACCCATTTGTGACTACTAAAAGGGGTCGTACATCTGGCTCATAGTTTTTAAATACCCGAATTTCCCTTAACAGCTTTCTGCCTTGAACAATTAGCAAAGGAAAGATGTTGGTCTTCAAAGATTGTTTAACCTAGTTACTGATATGCAACAAATAATAATGTCATGTACATTGGTTGCTGCATTTCAAACTTGTAAAAAATGAAAATGGTAGTGGACGATAACATATTAGATCTGTGACTTGGGTAAATTGATTAGATGCACCATTTAGATGTTTTGGAGTTACAGGCATCACTACTTTTTTGGACGGAACCCACAAAAAACCCCGTGGAAGGTGAGCCTCGGTAAGCAGACTTTGAGTTTAATGCCATTCTTAGAGAAATAATTGGAAAAACGTGAAACTTTTTTTCTAAATTCTTCAAAAATTATACAGTGCAAATTCAATAGATAAATTTGGACTTGCACAATTCGCATGTTCACTCACTCAAGGTTGATTGTGATGGTAATATTTCTTTACGGCTACTCCCCTGCAGAGCTCTCATGTAGTACTTTCAACAATGTCTATATACAACGGAGATTTATAAAGTGCAGGTATTTATTTCCATAAATTCAGTTAAAAGTCTTAGGACTTTATGCATTGTATGACTAAGCGTTGTTAAACTGGTATACACCCTTGTGTTAATTTCAGGACTATATGCAGGGTACTTTTACATACTATGCAGGGTTGTCCTTTGGGCTTGGTTGTGCATGCTGTATCATCGGCTAATCTATAGATGTGAGGCCGTTCACTTGAAATTCCAACAAATGTATTTAACTGGCACAGCTCATTGATGTGAATAATGACGATTGTTTTCGAGTGATGGTCAAGAATTAATAAATTGCTGTTCTCAATAATATCTACAAAGCCATTATATTTCTTATGTACTCCAATACCTGTAAAGAGCATAATATCTCCTTAATGTGGTTGAGTTTAAAGATATGCTTCATATTCTGCTTATTCCGAGAACTCATTGATTATATTTATTATGTCATGAGTCATGTAATATGTGAGGTCATAAACAATGCATGCCGGGGCTCATGTTATAGTTAGCTCAGTAAACTGTAACTGGTCATATCAGTGGTTTGGGGGCGCATAAATGTCAGTTTTTCAACACATAAGGCTAAGATCACTTCAAGCTTTTATCTTTTATGGGAATATGTATATATTTGCAGCACTTTCAGAAACCAGTTGTTTGTACAATTTGGTAATACAACTTTCCAACGTATCATGGCAAAGTAATAATAGTGAGAAATAAAAAGACGTGTCATCCCTGTATAGTTATAGTTATGTCAGAGTTTCCTTAGGAAGAGCTTCATTTTTTGTGCCAATAACTTTGGAGACATTTGAATCTGCAGAAAACTTTCCAAAAACAAAGTTCATCCACCTCAGCTCCTTCCTAGAAAGCTTCGGGGTGACCAGTCAAGTGGGGGCCCAGTAAAAGAAGGGTGCCAAAATGTAATTTTCCTATCAATTACCCATAGGAATTTTGGGAAGCCAAGAAAAAGGCGCGAAACGTGATTTTCTGAGTTAAATCTGGAAGTAACAGAATTACACCAAATTTGCCACAAAGTTCTAACTCTACTCAGAAATCTTACATTTTTGTAATGCCATGCAATTTCATTCAGCCTGTGGTCATGAAAAGGGTAAACAATCGGTATATCTGGACTAATGGTCCCACAGGAGTCCTGCTGGAGTCCTGCAGTACTGAACGTAAATAAATAGGACCATTTTGGATCCATAGGACTTGTACCGATCCGCAGGTACCTTGAGATCTAATTTGCTAGCCGCAACTCAAAAAGATTAAACATGTTGCAGCTGCCTTTACAGTAATTGGACACTTGATAACCATGTCCTGAAGTTACAAAAAAATATTACAAAGCAGAGTAGGGACAGCTTAGTCCCCCGACACTTGTCAGGGGATGCCCACAGACACCCCGCTATCCAGGCGCCAAGAAGTAACCACGACTTTTTGTATCATGATGCAGTTGTCACATTACTCCAGTAAGACCAAGTGAGGCTCTCCTGTGAGGTACATCAGTGCTCCCCAGAAGTTGCTGCACAAGCTTGAGCACAATGGTACCGTAGTAGCTCTCAAGCTGTTCCAGGGGAAGTTTGAATGGTACCTTGGTAGTGTGGCAATGAAACTTGAGCATTTGGGGTTGGCCACCTGCGAGGGGTTAGATGACTCTAGTGAAGTTAGCCCACTGCGCATAGCTGTAGGACGATCTATGCCACAGATTGCCCAGAGGCGAGGGCGTGCAGCCAAACTCCCGCTGTACATGGTTATGGCTATTAACAGCAGTAGATTAGATGCCTATGTCAGGGTTTGGTACAGGGACTGGCTACAGGACATTTGCAGCAGGGTTGTGGTCCTGTGGCCAACCTCCTGCTGTACACTGCCTGCATTTTCCCATTTTAGCTTCCCCAGGAAATATTTCTCTCACACCCACAGCCAAAAACACTGAACGCATATATACCAAACTTGCCATGAAAGAAGAACTTTATTCAGGAAGTGATGTTTTGTTGAATTGGTCTAAATCTATGTAATAGATTTCTAGATAGTCACATTTGAAAATGTTTCTGGGTGGGTTCAAAAGGTTAACATTGTATATCTTTGCTTATAACTTTGGCATTGTGTGAAAGAATATGCTTGAAATTTGGACGACACTTGGGAGCTTATTCACAAGCCCCCTGTGCCACTGGTAAGTCACTTTTAAAATGGGAAAAAGTGACGCACTAGCAACGCAAGGGGCTTGTAAATAAGGGCCAGATGTATGAAATACTAAATTTGCATTTCCTAAATAGCAATACCTATGGAATTGCTATGTAGAAAATTCAAAATGATGTGTTCAAAATTTACCATTTCGATTGAGCCCACCTGGAGGAACCCTGAAATTTACAGTGCACATGTAAGTGTGCATATGCCCTAGGGGCATATGTGCGCTTAATGCCACATTAATAATGCATTTTTAAATGCATTTTTTATTTTGCACATGGTTACCATTGACTTGGAGTCGATGGTAATAACATGTCCTAAATGCCCAATTCACATATAGGAAATGCTTTGTACATGAGCATTAAGAATCACAAATAGAGAAAATCCCTATTTACGTTTATTAAATCGTGGTTGCAATTTGTGATTTTTATTGGATATAAATTGCAAATAGTGACAGTTTTTGTGGCTTTTTTACATATGAAATGGCAGTTTTGCATTTCTTAATTGGATGAAATTGTGATCCGGACTGTTAAGAAATTCAAAAACCTTTCCTACATCTGACCCTAAGCCGTATGTTGAGAGCATTCTTGATAGTTCATGTAGATCCATTAAGAAGGAGCCATGTTAAAAAGGGAGAGCCAAAAAGTGCCTATTTGTCAATGCGTTTAGCATTGCAGGATGAATCTACACAAAATTGTGCAGAAACTTTCAAGGATTTGTTTTCTATTGGTATGTCAATCAATCAAGGGGCAAATGTTAAAAGGGGGACGGGCCTCAATAAAAATTTTGTTTGACTAACTTTGGCAGTTTGATGAACCTGCATCAAATGTTGCAGGCCATTAGCAAGTTACATCCTGTGCAAGTATTTCAGGTTTCATAAAGTTCAAATGAGAGAAGAGATTTCAAGTGTGTGGGGGGGGGTTGAATATTGTTGGTTTACTAACAACGTTATCATTGTTTGACAGATCTGCACAACATTTGGCAGAGACTTAGCCCATTTAGACTTCTCTTGGTATTGTTGATCTTGAAGGGGGGCAAAAAGTGTGCATTTGCGAATAATATTGGCACTGTATGACGGAGTGCACAACATTTAACAGATACTTAGGAAGATTGCTGAGGGTGCATAAAGTTAAAAATAAAAATAACATTTTCCATTTGCTTATTACTTTCATGCTGTTTGAATCTCCATCAACTGTGGCATGCAGTTACCAAGTCATACTCATTTCAGGTATTTTTTATTCATCCAATAGAGTTAGGAGGAAAAAGGTGGCTACAGCAACACAAAAAGAAGATTGAGGGAATGCTAAACATTGTCACACATTCGCAACCCAGTCACAGATCTACGTTAAATCCATCTTTTTTTGCACACCAGGCCACCCCAGTTTGGACCCAGCCATATGCAAATCAGTCTTGACTCTGCTCTTCATGGAAACAGTGCAGCCCAAACTGCCAGTCCATGTCCTCCTTGGTCTGCAAAACAAGCCTCCTAGGACCCGCTTCAGGGTTTAACCCCTCATCAGCCAGGCTAGCTAAAATCCAGTGGGCACATCGAGCACAGGACCCACATATGGGCATACCCTTCACACTTACGGTGACTATTGCAGCTCAAAAAGATGATTGACGGAATGCGGAACATTGTCAAATATTCACCCCAAGTCACAGATCTGGGTAAAATCCATCAATTTTTGCTTACCATGCCACCACAGTTTGGACCCAACCATATGATAACCAGTCTTGACCCTGTTCCTCATGCAAACAGTCCAGCCTGAACTGTCAGGCCAGGTCCTCCCTGGACCTTAAAACAAGCATTATGAGACCATAGTCCCTGTATCACCCCATATCAGCCAGGCTAGCTTGAACCCAGTGGCTACACATCTGGACATACCCTGCACACTAAGGGTGACTGTAGCAACACAAAAAGATGATGGACGGAATTCTTAACATTGTCAAACATTCACCAGTCACAGGCCTGGGTTAAATCCATCATTGTTTGGCTTACCATGCCACCTCAGGTGGAGTGTTAATGCATTTTTGAATTTCTAATACATTTGGCACCATTTGATGATGTGCTACGAACTATGGCAGAAACGTAGCATCATCAGCCTACTCTTGGTATTCTCAATTTCATTCATGTCCATCAGCAACGGACATATTTCAAGAGGGTGGTAAAAGTAGTGTTAATTTGCTAATACATTTGGCACGGTTTGTATATGCACAGTTTTTCGCAGATATTTGGTAGGTTTAGATTTCTATTTGTAATGTTAAATTCTGAGCAGATCTGTTGGGGTGCAAAGGTAAATGGGGGAGATAAAATTTTCATTCACTAATATCTTTGCCACTGTTTGAATCTGAATGACATTTGGCAGCTAGCAAATTAAGCCCAGTGCACGGGCAGGCTGACCCTGCGACCATCCTGTGCTGCGTATGGCCGAAGCGGGTTGGTTGCAGAATCCGGGCGAAGTCGTTGTACATCACAGAAATGGTACATGGCAGGTGAAAGCAGTGCATACGGAACCATGAAATTCACTAGAAAAATACAGCTGAATATCAGTTATGGTTAAATGAACATGAAATCGAAAAAGCCCTGAAATTCACTCGTTCTGTTGTAATGCACAACGTACATCATAACTCATGCGCTCCTCCATTCACACTACACTACTCAGTAGCCGTTGGTGTGCAAACATAAAAACTGCATAACTAGCGAATTTCAGGGCTTTTTTATTATTTGTCCACTGAACCATAACTGACATAATTGTTCTTTCAGTAAGCACAAAATCTATCTTGCAAACTATCTGTTAAACTATTCAAGGTATGTGAGGTTCGTATAGTATTTTAACTGACGTTAAAATAACCATAGAAATTCATTGAAAAAGCACTACTATTTAAAAACAAATAAACACTGAATTGGCAATTGATATGAGTACAGCTTGTACCACCATAGATTTCAGATAGTATCAGCGATGTTATACTTCAAGTCATAAGCAGAGCATTAAAGTGTTGTACGTTATACTTATGTCAATTTTTTGGGTTATTAAACAGTAGTGTTTAACCTTGGAAACTCACCAAGATTTTATTGCTTAAGTTAAAATCTTACTATCTTCTTCGCGTAGAACTCTACTTTAACCTTTGCTTTTTCTGGAAATGTCAATGTTTTTTTAAATGTCAAGTCAATTCAAAGAAACTTTGGGGCATATTCTCAAGCCCCTATCACCACGGAAATGTCACTTTTTCTGACTTGAGAATAAGGCCCTTTTCGCACTACATTTAGCGTGAATGGGGCGTGCAGTGGGTGTTGCGGTGGGTATTCCACTGCAACACCCATTGTGATCGACACTGCCACCTATTATCAATGGCGCCGATAATAGGTGGCAGTGCCGAACTTAAGACCAGAAAAATCCTGTTCTTCAGTTGGCGAAACAAGGAGAAATGCTTTATTTCTCCTTGTTTTTGCTTTTTCCATGGGTGCTGCCTTGTGCAGCACACATGGAAAAAGCAGAATGCCATGGTTTGTTCATGCACACGAAGCTGTCCATTCCTGTACATGAACAAACCTTTTCAAAAATACCATTTTGTAACTTTGATGTGTGCTGCACGAAGCAGCACAAATGAAAGTTACAAAGTTGTATTTTAGGATTGTTTATGTGCACAAAGGGGCACCTTCCTGTACATAAACAACCCTCCCCTGCACACAGACAACCTTGCACTTTGGTGCAATGATGTCTGCGTTGTCCACATTCTTGAGAATAGGGTGCAGCCTCGCTTTTCCGAAGTGGCGGTGAGAGGCGTTAAGTCAAGGAGGCTAACGCCGCTCACTGCCACTTCCTTGAGAATGTCCCCCTTTATGTCGGCACTATCTGAATAGGCCATAAAACCACATAGTAAAAACAACAAAAAACAATAATCAATATACTTTTAGTTATTAAAATATCAGACCAGAGATATTAAAATTAATAACACCAATCCAGTAATCATCAAATAAAATACTTTCCCTGGTAGATTTCTTTGCAAATTAAAAAAAAAATACAATGCATCAGGAGAGAGTAAGCTATTAAAATGGACACTCCAAGCTCATACAGATACAGCCCTCTCACCACATCCTCTTGCTAATACAGATTGCTTTACAAATAAACGATGCAACTGAAAAAAAAACAGAGCTGGAGATTCCATAGCATAGAGGAAACACATAGCAACTTTATGGTCCATAATGTTGTGTGCAATAAAAATGGGTTTCAAAAATGGCTTCCTTAAATTTATTTAAAAAATGGCAAAAATGCATGTAAGGTGCTCTTTTTAGATTTATCATCACATGGACACGTGTCTATGATTGCATCCCATTGATCAGTGTTGGGAAAATAAACACAGTGGTGTACATTTCTCAGTCATAGTCTAGTCAAAACGTAGGAGTCTTGTTGATTTGTCACTCAAGTTAGATAGGTTTGTAAGCCTATGGGTATAGTGTAAGACATGTATGTTACCACCGTTTGTTTCATCTCGTCGGCAGCGACCCTCATTCTTGCCCTCCCAGCAAGCAAGGCAGACTTCATTGCCAACTTCTCCAATGTTAAAATCTTAGCCGGGTCTTTAAGCCCCGAGGAACAAAACACCATTCTGAGAGTGTTATTGATAAAAGATAGCCACAGAATTTTTAAGTTACAAGTTGCATGGCCCTACATACCCCGCCATAAGTTGCCACAGATAAAACCTCTGCTTTATTGCTCTTAACCATCTCTTTAATGGGTCGGCTGCCAAGGTTGCTAGCAAATCTAAACACCTCCTTTCAGACTATTTTCATCTTAAGCCGGGTATTATGAATATGATCGGCCCAAGTGCCCTTTTCAGAGAACATGACACCTAAGTAGCAATGTTAGTAATATGGGCGACCTCAAGATAAAATGTTTTTACCTTCTTGGGGGTTTTCCCATAGGACATTATGGATAGGACTCCTGGTTTCATGGTATTTATATTTTTTAACATTTCCTTCTGTATTTATCCGTATTTATTTTTTATTAGCCAAGTTATTAGTATTTATCCATATTCATTTTGTGAATAATTGATATGTAAGATTGTATATTTCCTCATTTATTTAACTGATAAAAGTGCACCCATACTTGATATTAATAATAAAGAAATTTGTAAAGCGCATGGTTACGCCATCTCGGCGTGTCCTCGCGCTGAGGTGAGATAACGTGGCAAAGACCCAGCTCCATGGCGCTCAGCCAGGCTTAACTAGAGAACAGGTGGGTCTTAAGCGCCTTCCTAAACCTGACTTCAGAGGTCTCCATCCGGAGATTTATAGGCAGTTTATTCCAGTTCTGAGCTGCCACGACCCGGAAGGATCTAACGCCCACTCTGGCCTTCTTCACTTTGGGCACCCGCAATAGGCCAGTCCCACTGGATCTCAGGGATCTTCCAGGCACATAGCTGGTAACAAGGTCCCGCAGATACGAGGGGCCAATGCCCTGAGTGATGCGATGGCAAGTACACAGTACCTTGAACAGCACTCGCTGCCTAACTGGAAGCCAGTGCAGAGTATCAAGGGCTTTTTTAGAGGCAGCCCTCCTAGGCTGCGCCAGTACTAGTCTCGCAGAGGCGTTCTGCACTACCTGCAATCTCCTCAGGCATTTAACAGTAGCACCAATATAGAGGATATTGCCATAGTCTAGGCGGGATGTGATGAGAGCGTGTACCAATGTCTTCCTCGCCTCAATGGGAAAAAGGTCCATTGTTTTTCGTATGTTTTTAAGGACTCCGAAGCATTTCCCCACTACACGTCTAGTGTGTGTTTCATAGGAGAGAGTGGGGTCCAGCCAGACACCGAGATTTTTTTGCCAGGGTACATGGAACCGGAGTGGGGCCCAAGCTAGAAGGCCACCATGCCGACGTCCAGCTAGAAGCATTTCCCCCCACCACGAGCACCTCCGTCTTGCTGCCATTCAGCTTCAGGCAGTTCTTCGCCATCCAGGAGGCAAGCTCCTGCATGCATCTCCTGAAGTTAGAGGCAGCGACATCAGGCGCCCTAGATAGGGAGATCACCAGCTGGGTATCGTCGGCATATGAGACAACCTCTACTCCAAAACCCTGTGCTATCTCAGCAAGGGAGTGACATACAAGTTGAACAGGGTAGGGCTCAGGGCAGATCCCTGAGGCACACCCTGCTCCAGCTTGACATCCTCGGAATAGTACACCCCCTGTCTGACCTGAAAGCTTCGCTCTACCAAAAATGATACTTTGAAGTCTGTCATGTTTCCTCAAATTAAAGCAGACAAATACAACAAAACCGTACACCACAGATAAATATTAGCATTATACTTCAAATATATGTTGACATATGCTGTTATTTAATGATATCTTTTCCTATTTTTTAAGTCCCCTTTCTATCTATTCAACTGTTGGCCTGGCATTCTTCAAAGACAACATAAAGTCACTAAAAGCTTCATCATCGGGCATTGCTCCTCAAGGGGGTGGCACTGCAGGCCCCCATGGGCCCCGTGAGAGGGATCTTTGTCTGAGATCTATTTTGAGGAATGCCACAGTGTTGAGTGCGTGTGTAGGATGACTCCAGTTTGAACCATATTACACAGACCCCAGAATAAAGTCTCTCCAGGGTACTAGTGTGATATTTTTAACTCACTAAGCACTACACCCCACACACCTGCACTCACCACTGCGGTGTTCCCAAAATAGATCTCCGACAAAGAGCCCTCTCGCGGGGCCCGTGGGGGACTGCGGTGCCACCCCCATGAGGTGCAACGCCCGAGGATGAAGCATGACACCCGTCTGGGTGTGTGAGGGAAATTCTTGAACAAGGAGGAATTCCCCCTTTAAAATTAATATTATCCAACCTACACCCCTCGACAGAGTTCCTGTCACTTGTCCTTCTAGCGACCGGATTGGTCAGCTCTGTTCTAGGAACAGCTACCCTCTAGTGATTGAAATGTAGACTCAAGAGAGCACAGGTACTCTGTTTTCAATCTGCTCGCAGTCCCCTCACTTTTGTGTGTCTGAGACTTCTGATATGCAACAAAGCAACTCATCTTCATATTGCTGCTAATTACTTCTTATTCTACCTGTCTCCAGCAAACATAATACACTTTAAACTGACGGCATAAGTTTTGGTAGCCAAATTAAGTTTAATTTTTTTTAATTGTAATATAAATCTCAGCATTGGACTCCTGGATGGCTATCTCCTCTTTAACTCATTAATTATGTATTCATTTATTTAGTACTGATTTAGAGGGTGTTTTATCCCCTGCACATCACTTCGGAGCATTTTGACAAGATTACGGGGGTGGTGGGGAATCATAGATAACTCTGGAACAGTTTGGTAAGATCTTAGCGATCACCATGACTGCAATTGGTACTGGCTGCATTTAGGCAGTTTTGCCTCGAGCAGGACCTCTCCCAATTTCCAGTGCTTAATTTGTAAATAACCAGGGTAGCAGGGCTGAAGCTGATCTCAGTTGGCCACTGCAGCTTGCACCACCCACTTTCTGTACCGCCATTGCCAAATTCCACTACAGAGGCTACCATCAATCTTTTACAAATGTGACGATTTGGACTATTCCAGGTCACCCAAGCCTACAAGACTGACCTGGGCGTGCTTCCATTATTAGTTTAATATATATTGAGGGGAGGAGCTTCGCGCGATTCCAAGATGGACGCGTGAGCTAAGGGCTCCCGAGACCCCTTCCGCCTCCCGCGACTATCCTGTTACTGATCCTGATTATGACGACGGGTACTTTTTATTGATGCCCTGCTGATGCCAGCGATCCTTTCAAAAATCGATTTGGCCGTCGGATACCGGACTTACTGCTCCCTGAACTTTGAGGCCTACATCGTATGCCAGCCGGGGACTTGAGTCCCCGAGGTACCCAGGTGGCAATTGAACAACAACGGCTGCTAAGCTACGCCCTCTGCCCCTGGTGTACTTTCGGTTTCGTTTCTGCTCCTTGTTGAGAACGCCCAATTCCCGATCGGAGTTCCGATGCTGCTATCGCTGCCAGCCTTTTGCTAGTGCTGTGTCCCTGTCTACTCGCAGTTCCGAGCCTGCCACGACGAAGACCATTTTGACTGGATTCTACAATTCCAGTTGGGGCTCCTTACACGTCATGACGGGCAGAACAGTCGTTGAGAGACGCGGCGCCAGAGGTTCGTCCCGAGGGGGGGTCACCCAATCTCAGACCATTGATCGATTTACTCGACCGAGGGGCTCCCCGGGCGGATCGAGTGTTGCCCTGGAGGAAGCTGGGGACGGTACTCCTGATGACGAGGAGCCAACACTGAAAGACGTTATGGGTGCTATTGCGAGTGTCCGATCCACCATGGGCCAGCAATATGAAACCCTGGCAGCTAAGATAGATACGGTGGCGATCGATGTCACCCTCATCAGAGCAGACCTTGGGAAAACCAACGAGCGTGTCAAATCTCTCGACCTCAAGACCGCTAGTTTGACCACGGATGTCTCCGAACTCCAGACCACGGTCCGCCATCTTCGGACTACCTGTGACCTGTTTGCCAATCGGTTGGAGGATTTTGAGGGCCGTGCCAGGCGCAATAACGTTCGCATTGTGGGTGTCCCGGAGAATTCTGCCGACATGCCTGTTGATATCCTGGTGGAGGACCTTGTGCTCAAGCATCTGATACCGAAAGGCCTAAGTAAATTCTTCGCTGTGGAGCGGGCCCACCGTGTCTCGGGTGGCAAGCCAAAGACGGGAGCCGCTCTGCGGCCCATAATTGCTAGACTCTTCAATTTTCGTGATAGAGACGCTATCCTGCAAGCTTCCCGAACCACTGGGCCCACTAAATTTGAGAACGCTTCAATTAGTTTTTACCCGGACTTCACTCAGGCAGTGCAGAAGCAAAGGATGGGCTTTACGGGTGTGAAACGTCGCCTCAGGGACCTGGGACTAAAATATGCCATGCTCTTCCCGGCCCGTCTGAGAATCGAACATGCTGACCGCGCGCTTTTCTTTGACCGCCCTGAGGTGGTTAGTGACTGGTTGGACACTTTATCGACGCGACATGAAGGCCCGGAGGACACGAGAGGCGCTGAGGGAGGCGTGGAGGACCAGGAGCAGTGAGTCTACATCGGCAAACCAGGATTCGTTGCAGTGGCTTAGAGACTATGTTTCAAGCATTGTGTTAATGCCCGGGGGTGGGGGGGGTTCCGGGGATCTTCCTCCTCTGGGGACTTTTCTCGCTTTCTGTAGGTTAGTTTAATGGGGCGACAGGCACACTGCAAGTTGGGGTGGCTCTTCGGTCTACCGCAGGGGTGCAGGGAGGGGGGTTTGAGTTTGATGGGTTCACTGGGGGTGGTGGGGGGGGTTCTTTCCTATTTGTTTGTTTCGAGGCTGTGCTTTGCTTTACATTTATTGTCATGTGACTGTTTCGAGATGGGGGGCGGTCGGTCTTCTTTCGGGATGGGGGGTAGGGGGCTTAGGGTGTTGAGCTGGAATGTTAACGGTCTTGGGGACAGGGTTAAACGTGGGATTGTGCTGCAATACTTGAAGAGGTGTTCACCGGATGTGGTCCTGCTCCAGGAGACCCATTTGGTGGGCAATACATGTCACGCATTGAATAGAAGAGGTTATCGTTTGGTGGCGCATTCCGGCTTCACTTCGGGGTCGAGAGGGGCTGGTATCCTGGTCAGGACTTCCCTTCCCCTGGAGATAGATGGCACGGTGCTGGATGACAGGGGCCGCTATGCAGGCATTACGGGAAGATGGGAGGGGAAATTGATTTCCATACTGTCGATCTATGTTCCGCCTGGGCTGCAATCCACTACATTTGCCGATTTGGGTGAGGTAATTCTGGGTTTGCCTGATGGTTTGCTGGTATTGGGTGGTGACTTTAACTCTGTGGTGAATGGAGAGAGTGATCGTAGCCCCCCCAGCATCACAGTTATGGTTGGGGAAATTCTTGGATGCCTTCCGGCTGGCCGACTGTTGGAGACAACTGCACCCTGGCCGGCTTCAGTATACTTTCCACTCGGGAGCCCATGGAAGTCTCTCGAGACTTGACTATATCCTCGTGCCGATGGTGCAGTTGTTCTCTGTGCGTGAAATTAAACACCTGGCTAGAGGGATCTCAGACCACTCCCCGATATGGCTCCACTTGGATATCTGTTTGGGGACTGGGGGCCGAATTGCCCCAATCAATCCATGGCACTTTCAGAATCCCAACATCAGATCTGAGGTGGTCAAATGCATGAATTTTTATTTTGCCGAAAATGAGGGATCGGTGTCTTCCCCGATCTCCCTATGGGAGGCTTATAAGACTGTGATCCGCGGTCAGACTCTGTCCCTGGTTGCTGCTGAGAAGCGGCGTAAACAAGAAGAGGTGGTGAGCTTGGAGTCTGAGATTACTGGGTTGGAGGAACGGTTGGAGGCTGGGGTTACGCCTGAGACATTGCATGTTTTGGCTCTTAAGCAATTTGATTACAGGGCTTTGGTGACTGCCTCGGCTGAGGCGATGCATCGTATGCAGCAGGGGCGTCTGTATGATGTGGGTGATAAAGCGGGGAAGTTGATTGCTTGGCTGGATAGGCGTGATAGAATGAATCGTGTTGTGCCTGTGGTTGAGAGAGTCGATGGGGCGCGGGTCGTGGACCCGGTTGAGATAGTTGAGGTGTTTGCCCAGCACTTTCGGGTCGTGTACGCGCCGGTTTCGGGCTTGCCGGAGGAGGACTCGCGCTTGCTACTTCGTGATCTTGAGTTGCCCGGTCTCTCGGAGTCAGACGGGGCGTTAATGGAGACTGATTTCTCCGTCGATGAGGTTGCGCTCGCTATTCGCTCTCTTCGTTCGGGGAAGGCTACGGGCCCCAACGGTATACCGGTTGAGCTGTACAAGCTCTGCCCAGACAAAATGGCGCCGTATTTGCTGGGTATGTTTGCGGCGTCGCAAGACCTTGGATCTCTTCCCAGAGACCAAAGGCTGGCCTCTATTGTGGTCATTCATAAAGACGGCAAACCCCGCGAGTGCTGCTCATCGTATCGCCCTATTTTACTTCTAAATGCTGAACCTAAGATATTGGCGAAAATACTGGCAAATCGACTGGCAACGGTGATTAGCGGACTGGTTCACCCGGATCAGTCCGGTTTTATCCCCCAGCGCAATACTGCCCTCAATCTTCGTCGTCTGCATGGCGTCATCGCGAGGGCGGGATCTCTTAGTGAACCGGCCATCTTGGTCTCTCTTGATGCCTCGATGGCCTTTGATACAGTCGAGTGGCCATATTTGTGGGCCACTCTTGCTAAGTTCGGCTTTGGTCCGAAATTTATTGCATGGATTAAACTCCTGTATGAACAGCCGTTGGCGCAGGTGGTGGTTAATGGTAGAGCTTCGGAGCCCTTCGCTCTTGGGCGAGGCACGAGGCAGGGATGTCCTTTGTCTCCGCTGTTGTTTGCACTTGCGCTTGAGCCTCTGGCCGCCTGGCTCAGATGGGAACCTTCCCTAAAGGGTATTCGGTGGTCCCCTGGCTTCGAGGACCGTGTATCATTGTATGCTGACGACATCTTGTTGTATTTGACGTCCCCCCGTAAGTCACTGGGAGTCCTCTTTGATGTTCTGCGCTCCTTTGGACGTAACTCCGGGTTGGTTATTAATTAGTCCAAGTCATGTATCTTCCCGCTCACCGGTGATCCTCTCTCTTTGCCCCGAGTATGCCCGATCCCGGTTTGTACTGATGGTTTTAAGTATTTGGGGATTTTTATTTCACTTGACCCTGCATTACGGTATGACCGGAACTTGTTGCCTCCGCTCGCCCGGCTTCGGTCGGACGTCGCGGCTTGGTGTGGTCTGCCCTTATCCCCCTTGGGACGGGCAGCTTTGTTTAAAATGATGTCTCTTCCCCGGTTCCTGTATGCTGTGCAAAACACACTCGATCAAGTGCCGGCTGGCTACTTTCGCGAAATTGAGTGCCTCCAGAGGAAGCTAGTGTGGGCTGGCCGACCCCGTATTGCGTTGGCTAAGCTCACGCTACCCTGGTACGATGGAGGCATTGTGTTACCTGATATACGACGGTATTACTGGGCATCTCAATTGAGTGCCGTAAACCATGCTATGTATGGTCCAGTTCCGAATCCGGCTTTCGAAATGGACCGGTGGCTCTTGCCCGGGGGGGGATTATTACAGGGCATTTTATTCTCGAGGTGCTAGGAAGAATTTGACGGGACCCACTGGAGTGGCGGTACGGGTATGGGGCAGCGCTACTGCGGCTACTGGATGGACAGATAGGCTGACCAGAGCGACCCCTCTGTTTGCCGCGGAGAGGCTGGGTGAACTATGGACTTCAAAAGGGTTTGATAGATGGGACCTCATCGGGATCAGTAAGTTGGGTGATCTCTGGGTTAGGGATAGAGTGAAGACCTTTGCCGAGCTACAGGAGGAATATGGTTTGAATGCTTCGGAATTTTTTCGATACCTTCAGGTTCGTCATGCCATTGGGTCGGTTTTTCCGGCCGGTTCTGACATCCCGGAGAGCTCCCCCCTGGAAGACAGGGTGCTGGACGGACATGTTCCGGACAGCACTATCTCCCTTATTTATAAGAAACTTATTAATACTCGATCTGACTTGATTGTTCACCTACGTAGTACCTGGACTAACGATGGGCTAGAACTGGATGATGAGGATTGGCAGGCCGCGATATCCTCTCCTAAAGAGGTTGCGATTCCGGCGCGTCTGCGACTCGTTCAGCTGAAAATTCTGCACTGGGTCTACGTCACGGGTCCCCGATTGATGCATATGGGTTTCTCTGAGGATGGACTGTGTCGGCGGGGCTGTGGTATGCTTGCTACCTTCCTCCACATTGTGTGGGAGTGCCCGGAGGTTGTGTCTTTTTGGAATGGAGTACATGCGGTGATGGGTGAGGTCACGAATGTTCAGCTGCTACCTGAAGCCAGGCGCTGTCTATTGAATGTATGGGAACCGAATGATTGTAATGTTGCTCAGACTCAATGGGTGACGCTGGGGAACATGGTTGCGAAAAGGGACATTGCACAATTGTGGGGTTCCCAGAGGGCTCCGTCGGTCTCCAGGTGGGAAGACAACATGGACTGGTGCATGTTCAGGGAGAAGATTGTTTATATCTCTCGTGGCAGGTCCAAAAAATGGGGTAGGATATGGGACCAATGGAACTCATTCCGTGGGGATATATGCGACCCCCCTTTCATTGATCCCCCTGACACGCCTTGTTCCCCTTGACTATGCGTTTCGGCTCCTCCCTGTACTGTGTTATCGATAGATCACTGGCTCTGAGTCCCCGTTCTCCCCCCCCCCTTTTTTTTTTGTTCTCCTGAGGGCTCTCCTGTCTTTTCATAATGTCTTTGGACTGTCTCTCCCGCATCATATGGAACAGACAACGCAACTAGGACATAGCCTTGTTTTTCTCCTCTTCGTTTTTTCTTGTTTGTTTGTTTTAAAAATGAAACCTTTCCATATCCTGTCGTTCAGGAATTGACTGATATCGTGCACCATGGCTGCCGGACCCCTGGTTGTCGGCTGATGAGCTGTGTAATTTTACGTTGATTTGCGTTATTGTGCTAGCCGGCCCAGTGGGTTGTAGGCGTATACCTGTCTTATATTTTTGCTAATAAAGGTTTAAAAAAAAATATATATATATATATATATTGAATTATTGAAAACACTGCTGATGTGCTCGGTTTTAAAACTGGACAAACAGTGCCACTACGTGGGGGAATATACATTTGTTCCAATGTTAGAAATAAGTGCTGGGTCGAGCCCCGGCAAACATTGGCACAATGTAACCACTGCAAATTTCCCATTCAGGCCACCCTGTTAGTAAAAGTGAGATGGTGACAGCTGCTGAGGTTCGACTGTGATGGCATTGGATACTAGCTAGATGCAGTCATAGTTGCCCATTAATAAATAAATGGTATAATATATAAATGCATGACTTTTATAAGGTTAAATTGAATGGAATGTTTTTTAAAATATTTGTGTGTCAATTAACTAAGTTCAATTTTCTCTTTCTGCCCACAGTTCAGGCACGCCACTCCTACTTGGTCTAATGTTTTAATGCTGGGGATTTATAAGGATGCTGGCCCTCTTGCAAACTACTGTCCAATCTGCATGAGACAAAAGAAACAAATATGAACAGCTTTCACATCAAACTTTGCAGAAGAGTGTTTGAGGACAGGACACTTCGTGTTTATTGGCCAAATAAAACAACTTAAAAATATGTTATTTGTTTTTACACAAATCAGTTGGTATACCCAAGATCGACAGAGCCCAATAAGAGGATTCACTAATCTGAAGAAAAACAAGCATTGGCAAAGCTAATATGTCTTGCGTTGGCTGTCAGTTTTTTGGCTTTGACAATTTTTCTATTTTTCTGTCATGGTTTTTGCAAACGTTATTGCTGGGGAGGCTGCTGGCCCTCCTTAATCTAAAAAAAAACCAAAAAACATTGGCTTACAGCAAAATATATTTGGGTATTGAAAAAGTACAGGTTATCAAAGTATCGCTGGCACTGAAGGGAACTACTTTGTGTGTGGATCTGCTCCTTGTGAAAGGGAAGAATGCTGTAACTCACAGGGAAGTCAGTCAAATTTGGCTGCAGTGAACTGAATCATGCCCCATGATGCATGCTGGAGTGGGTGGAAGAAACATGTGAATGATGCAACAGCAGAAAAATGAATCATGTTTGGCTGAAGATCCCTATAACTGCATTATACGCTTATTTTCCGTAAAAGCAAAAGGTCTTGGCTAACATCAGACCTAAAAAGCCTATTGATGGGGTTGCTCGCCAGCCTCCTGCCTTTGCTATTGTTTAAAAATGTTTTGTAAATCTTTATTACACATAGATAGTGTTGAAAAGATAGAGATGTGTCCAAAGAAAGATTGAGAGGGTTGCATAGATCGCTAGTGTTGCATAGATAGATTGGTATAGATAAGTAGATAGCTAGGACTGCAGAGCTAGACAAACAGATAGAATAGTAGAGTTGCAAAGATAGATACATAGAGCTACAAATATAGAGCTGCAAAGATAGACAGATTGATAGATAAGTAGATAGGTAGATAGATAGAGAGATAGATAGATAGATAGAAAATAAACAGCACAGCTACACGTAGCAATAGCATAGTTAAATGTCTATATAAGCATGACATACAAGAGCACTTACAGGAAACTAGAAAGCCATACAAGCAGATAATTGAGACTAAATTGATTTACAATTGTAATGGTGGTCCTCAATTAAAATACATACCGTGCTGCAAAATAGCAGCAGAAAGATAAACAAAGACCATTCCAAAAGGAATTTACAGCTGCATTAGGGGACATGAACTGATAAAGCTGGAATGTGCCCTGTGCTCACATCTGGTAGAAAGCGTCCTGCTATCTCATCAAGCTCTAAACACAAAGGCAACACAAAAGTAAAAACAAAAATACTGGCACTGAAAGGAACTATCGTGTATGTGCTCTTTTAAAGAACAAAATGCAGTCACCCAAAGTGAAGCTAACCAATTCCTGAAATAGGACGACCCATTGCCCCATTATGTATGCTGTAGTGGTTGGAAGCAAAATGTGAATGAAACAACGCCAGACCAATAGATGAAGAAACCTGTCTGAAAGCCTTTTGATTAAGTATATTATACATATATTTTTGGTAAAATCAAAAGGTCTTGGCTAGCTCCAGACCTAAAGCATAATTGATCCCAATTACAGGTGTACCGCCAACGTTCGATAACAGCTGCCTCTCAAACCGCTATGAAGCGGAGAGTTGCCTGTATTCTTCAGTGCCGACTTCTGCGGTTACAGCTTCAGAATGAAAACATATTAAAGACCATCCACCATAGCTAACTCTGCCTGAGCTAGAGACACCAACCTTGCAGGGTGGTAAACATGTGTTTCCTAGTCGGTGATGTGTTACAGGCTCAGTTATTATTCACACCAATTTATCAACAACAATCTGCCCATGTCTGATAGGGTATCTTGGACATCACCTGCCTCCCTTACTGGTGAGGATACTTATAGTACATGACGCTTCTGCTGTGCTGTTTCGGTGAGGTCCCTTCCCACTTTTCACACATTTTTTTCACAACACTTTTTAGGTAGAGATGGTGTTTGGAATTGGTGTTGGAGACACAGACACTATTTTAAGCAGACGATAGGAACACCCTGTTAGTACTGCAGAAGCGTTGCGTACTATAAGTATCCTCACCAGTAAGGGAGACAGGTGATGTCCAAGATACCCTATCGTATATGGGGCAGGTTTTTGTTGATAAATAGATGTGAGTGGAGGGTAACCTGTGTCTTTTCCCTCTGAGCTCCTTTTTGTAATGATTAATCACACCAAACCTGGATTGTCATGAAAATGTATTCTACATACACAAAAGCACAAAGCATGAAATGAAATCATAAACCAATAGTCAAGTGAGATGAATCTCACCATTCACAAATACCACATGCCCAACACTTACTACCTCTTGTAACATTGATATCCAAAGCTATACCCTGTACAATGTTGAGGAACCAACTGGAATGGATCAGTGAAAGTGCAGATACATTCCATATCATACAAAGGTCTAACCAAGTCCTGAGCGATAGGGTCAAATCACAAGTGGTGACCCCATCACAGCCATCTCTAGCTCTTCCCATATATTCTGATCAGTTTGTGGGACGGGATGTATTTGAGAATGTGCTACCCATGCCACTGAGGTCCTTCTGTTAATGTAGAGGGTCATATAGTGAAAATGTGTTGCCAAGACCAGATTTACCAGCTGGATTGAGACCACATTGGATATGGTCGCCCCGTTCAAACCCTGCCATTGCGTGAGAGAGAAACAGTTACCTTGGTACTCCCTTAAACTACAATCACTTAAACAGGTGTGTAAAGGACTGAAGAGAAATTGGAGGAAAGACTAGACCAGTCTTAGCAAACAGAAATACAGAGAATCTATAAAACACTATCATACCGAAATAAAAAGTGCACAGGCTTCTTACTGTGAAGGTATTGTTAATTAAGTGGCCAACACCCCCAGGGAAATCTCCCGGATAGAGAAGGAGCTCTTAGAGTTCCCGAAACCTGAATTATCCTCTGAGGCCTCCCCAGAGCGAAGTAAGGAACTGGAAGACTTCTTTCTGGGTAAAAGTATAAACATATACGCTACCTTCCCCAGGCCAACTCACCCTAGTGATCTCCTCTTGATAGATAAGTCTCCTCTGCACCCTGAATACATACTCAAAGAATTCCCCACTTTAGATCTGGTGAAGCTAACTGATATCCTTTTTCAAATAAAATCAGGATTCCCCCTTGACCTAGCTCCACCCCATGTCCTACTCAAAGCCAGAAATGTGATACTTCCCCTTATGCTGGAAATGGTAAATCTCTATCACCTCGGGTCTAGTTCCTGTTCCATGCTGAGGGCATTAGGTCCTGGATGATTTAGGAAACTATCGACCTATATCATTGCTTCCTACGATAATTAAGGTCCTGGAAAACACGTGAACTCATCCCTCTCTGCCTTCTTAGATACACACGACCTCCTGCACCCTACCCAAACAGGTTTCCACACTCATCATGGAACTGAAAGAGCTCTTCTTGCTGTAGTTACGGAATCTAAGTGGATCCTTGATCAAGGAGGAGCCGTGGCTATTATCCTAGACCTGAGCTCAGCCTTCAACACAGTTAATCTTAACATCTTACGGGAGAGAATCAGGAGGCTGGGCGTCATAGATATGGCGGCGACTTGGATCCACTCCTATCTAGATAACAGAACTATGCAGGTTTCAGGGGAGTCAGCCTCCAGAAGACTTGAGCTTAAGTGTGGAGTTCTGGAGGGGCCCCACGTTTAATGTGTACATGCTGCCACTTGCCGACGTCATTTCACCACAAAGGATCAAAATCGTCACCTATGCAAATGATACCCAGTTGGTAATTACTCTTAATAGACCCCGAAACTTTCACTCAACCCTTTGAAGCCTGTATGGGGAAAGTGGCCTCCTGAATGGAGCATTCTTGCCTCAAGCTGAATAGGGAAAAACAAATGATGTTTCTGGGTAACACTTCCAATTTGGGTCTTAAACAGATATGGTCCATTGGTCTGGGTCCTCCCCCAAACCCCAAGACCAGGATCAAAAGTCTGGGCGTTTGGTTGGACACCTCTCTTAAATTTGAAGACCAAGCAGTGAGAGTAACAGGAGCCTGCTTTGGCATCATCAGACTCCTCCGAAAGATTCTCCCTCTTATCCCAGTGATTGCAAGGAGGACCCTTATACAGACCCTGATCCTATCATGTCTGGATTATGCAAACTCCCTCTACCTAGGAGCACTCAAAGGTACAATAAGGAAGCTACAAACTGCACAGAATTGCGCTGCCAGACTATTGCTGGGAGTTCTAAAAACCAATCAGCAAAAACAGTTCTCAAGACCTTACATTGGCTCCCTGTACTGGAAAGAGTAAAGTTTAAGGTGCTGTGCATAGCCCATAAGACCATGTGGAGAAAGGGTCCAGCTATTGACAGCGATCTTGTCACTCCCTACTGCCCTGGGAAATGCCTTCGCTTGGCATACCTCAACCTCTCAGTCATCCCCAAAATCAAAGGGTCAAGAAGTGGAGGAAGGTCCTTTTTCTACAATGTTGCCCTTAGACCTTCGTTCAGAATTCTGACATCTTCCCTTCTGAAAACTTCTCAAGACCTGTCCTTTCCAACACTCTTTCCTAAAACCTAAACTTATCTTTATACTAATTATCCACTCCGTGTTTAGCGGCTAGCGCTGGGATGCCCTCGGGTAGCTATGCGCTCTACAAATGCTACATAATAATAATAATAATTGTTCTGGAAGAGTAGATGAGCCACCATGAGTAGACAAACCCTTAAGGGATCAAATTGATAATCATGAGGACTTACCTCAATCGCAAGTCTTTTGTGGAAAAGCACAACTTTATGCACACTTTTGGCAAGGTTGGGTCTACACATTCTTGGCACACACAATTCACATGTCAAGGCACCATTTGAGACTGTGTGGGCAGCAGCAATGATAACATTATAAACATTTTTTTAGCTCATTGTAGGTGCAGGTTTTTTTGTTTGAGTTTAAGAAGCTTTATTGAAAAAAATTATAAACATAGGTACAATATATATCAAAGCTTAAAGAAAAATTTGCTTTGGATTAGCAAACTGAATAGATGATTTGATGGAATAAATGACAAACAAAACTCTATCTTAAATATACAAATATTCCAAGAAAAAGAAAAGCAATAATAAAAGAATTGTACCTAAAGACAAAATAGCATTTTACAATTTAGATTTTTTTGGGATGAAAAGGGGAAGAACTAGAGAAGAGGGAAGAAAAGAAAAGAGAAAGAAAAAGAAAAGAAAACAAAGAGGGGAAAGAAAGAGGAAAGGGAAAGAATGAAAGAAGAAACATGTGCAGAGACATAAAAATATCTTCACCAGTCAGGGTGTGAGGCAGAATGTGGCAAGGCATTGGTTGCAACGGAAGTCCACGATTGCAGGCAGAAAAGGGGCCTACCTGTTGCCTTAAAGAAGTAAGTTGCTGTGCCTAATTCTCCTCATTGTACTTAGATCACTATGCTTTTCAAAGCACGGGCATCTGGAGCTGCCTGGGGCAGTGTAACTGAGAACTATTCAGTCACGCAGTCTGCCTCAGTAGTTTTGTGCACACTATCTCATGTTATTCCCTGATGACTTAGAGCCACGGATTGTGGTGCCACTAAACTTGCAGGTAGCGGGCAGCGTGGCGGACCCCGGGCGCTACGCAGTTCAGCTGTTAATCATTTTTTGCAGTGTGAGTTAAAAGTCTTTTTGAAATGATATAGTTTTTGATATTTATGGGTTTCCCATTGCTTGATTTTGCTTGGGAGAAAGTGTCACTCATAGGCGATCTGAAACCTTGTCAGCTATGACTAAAAGGTTCACACCACCCCAAATACAATCAAGATGTTACATCTGTGCCCACCATAGCTGATCAGCCTGACTCGAATATGCCTACTTGCCTACTTGCCGAGATACAGTAAAAAGGAATCTACTATGATCTTGGAAGTCCTGTTAGGGACATATGTATTTGTGACAGACTGTTGACTTTTCTGTCTCCGCCTAGGCTAGTCTGAACATGTAAAATCACTGGCATTCAATTACTTCAATTTAAAGGATGTGCAATCGCATGCAGGCAACTCAGGAAGTGATATCAAAGGAGGTCATGTCTGAAGACGTTATCATAGAGCTATCAGACAGTTGGATAATGATGCAAAATGCAGAGTTTAAGAAACAAAAACAATCCATACATTAGGTCAATGTACACTAAACTTTGTCAATCATACGTATTGGCTAATACTCCACGGCACAGGCACACAGACAGACACAGACAGACACACACACAGACATACACACAAACAAACACACCCACAGACACACACAAACACACCCACACAGACAGACAGACACACTGAACATTAATTTTCATAAATCCTGTGCAATCATGCTTACGAGCGCACCACAAATTACACTTGTGGCTTACAGCTGCCCTGAGGCCCAAATGGCGCAGTAGTTGACGTCTGAGAATGAGGTGTCCACCATTGAGGCCGCAACGCTGTATGCTTTTTTTCTGGTTTGCAAAAGCAAACATTTTTCTGTCAACTGGTTTGTGCTGTCATGAGAGCCCCCCATTCCTAGGGGCAAGGCACCTGGCCCGGACTGCATCCCTGTCGATCTATTTCAACAGGATCAGGACCTTTGGGTCCCCTATTTAGTCCACTTAGCAAACGCTCTAGCTTCTGGTGCCAAGGTCCCCGAATCTTGGTTTGGGGCAGAAATCCTCCCAATTTACAAGAAGGGCGATCGGTCGGTTCCTTCCAACTACCGGCCGATCAGCCTAATTGATGCGGTCCAAAAAATTACAGCCCGCCTTGTTCTTGGCAGGATTCAAGAATGGATCGAGGAGTTTAATATTCTTACACCACTCCAGGCAGGTTTTCGGTCTCATGTGAGCACTTTAGATCAGGCCCTCCGGTTCATTCTTCTTTATTGGAAGACCGTTACCATAGGCAAAGGCAACCTTTACGCAGCCTTTGTGGACTTAAGGTCTGCATTCGACCTTGTCCCAAGGGCCAAGCTGTGGGACTGTCTAGCGAAGCTGGGTATGCCAGCCTCTCTTTTGCGCCTCTTGGTTAACCTCCATGCTCACACATATGCCCAAGTACGTTGGGGTAAACCAGGTGAGGTAACAGACAAATTTCCAGTCGCTAAAGGTGTAAGGCAAGGGTGCGTCTTAGCACCCACCCTGTTTTCTTTATATATAAATGGGGTTACACAATATTATGCCAATCAGTCTACCGACGCCCCGTCCCTGGTTGGATTATAAATCCCTTTGCTCATGTTCGCAGACGACACCCTTTTATTATCTAAGACCAGACAGGGCCTCCAGCAGGCTCTGTCAAGGTTTGAACAGTTCTGCTGCGAGCATGAGCTAGAGGTAAATGTGTCTAAAACAAAATTTATGGTACTAAGAGGGCACTCATCAATCACAGCCAGGGTTACTATGGGAGGTACATCTTTGGAACAGACTAAGCTGTTTACCTACCTTGGAGTTACTTTCAGTGAGACCCTTAATTGGTCTCACCAGGTTAACCTATTGGCATTAAAACATATGCAGATAGGAGGAGCCTTGCTTAAGGAACACAAAAGCTCCTTTTCTAGGCCCATGTCCCCCTTAATAAAAATTTATGGCATGAAAGTTTTACCATCTGTCCTGTATGGAGCGGAGCTTTGGGGCTATAGCAACCTCGATCCCTTGAAAGTTGCTCAAAATAAATTTTTAAGGCTGGCAATTGGTCTCCCACAGTCATCCCCACGGCTCCCACTCTTGTATGACCTTGGGTGTCAGCCGGTGGAGGATATGGCCAGATTGCGCCCACTAGCTTTCTGGCGTCGCCTTTGGACCACGCCCAAACTTCAGTTCTATGCAAGAGCATGTCTAGAGGTTAGGGATCTCCCTGGCTCCCTTAACATCAGTTGGTTCAAAGTATTAAGAACCACCTTATGTGCCATGGGCCAAGAGGAACTTTGGCTAAACCCTGTCACTGCAACCTTTCCTTCTAAGAAGGATTTAAAGCTGCAATATTGGGAATGGGTGGTGAACAATAGACATTCAGGACAGACAGGTACTAACCTTACTGGCACATTCTTTGTCATGAAAGATGTCTACAGCTTTGAAAATTATTGGGATGTAATAACTAAGCCCCTTGACCGCAAAGTATTTCACCAATTTAGGTGCGGCTGCCTGCCCTTAAGGGAGTATACCAAACAGTGGGGTAATGGTGGTCCGGGGCACTGTCCTAGGTGCCCAGGACAGGATGAAAAGGTTGATCACTTTCTTTTTGTCTGCCCGCTGTATGCTGCCCCTTGAGCTAAGTGGCTAAGCCCAGTTTGTAGGAACCTGGGAACACACTCAGCAGCGACTGCTAGTAGGTTATTAAAATCTGACCTGTCACCCCTAATTGTAACAGGAGTAGCGAAATACCTAGGTTGGGCCTGGACCCTGAGAGCTAGATTCATCAATTCACTCTAGGCTGCAGTCTTCATTTTTTTTTAATATTAGAACTGCTATTGACTTTGTATAACTGCATAACTGTGTCTTTGTAAAATGTGCCTGGACTATCAAGATTATTAGACTAAAGTCCATTCTAATTTTTAATGATTTTCAATGAAGTTTTGTATTAATGATCTAATTAGGTCTATGACAGTTTTATTATCCTAGAAGAAGCTCTCCCGCCTAGGGAGAGAACAACCCAACGCACTACGGCGTTCACCTCGTGGAACTCTTCGGAGTCCCGCTGTTACATTCACACGAAGTAATTCCCCTGACGACGGGCCATGCCCGAAATGCATTGGGTTGTGTGATGTGATAACACACCCGAACATACGTGTGGAATACAGATTATTGACATGTACCATCTATATTGAAATCCTGATATGGATATGAATAAATCACACATTTGAACATTCTTTCATCTTGAGTACGAATATCCTCACAGTTGAAGTAATGAATCAGACCTTTGGTCCTTTGAAAGTAGTGCGTTGGGTTGTTCTCTCCCTAGGCGGGAGAGCTTCTTCTACTATGTCCATTGACACACTGCAAGGCTAGACAGTGTTTTCCACCCTCCTGCACACGAAAACTCTTTACAAGTCTTCATTTTCAAGGAATACCCTGCTGTGCGAGTACCACTTTCTTCAACAGTTTTATTATCCTTTCATCTTTTGGTATGTACATGTATTTTTAGAGATTTGTAATTTGTGTTACTCGTCTTTTATGATTTAATTATCGAATAAAGACTTCTTGAAATTGAATTGAGAGCCCCTTCTTTCCTCTTTCACAATGATTCTCTAACTGGCTTACATCTCTTGCGAGCACCAGTGACGCAGTGCAAACCATTGTGTATGGCTTGAGTGGTAGAGGCGCTGCCCTAACGTGTGAGGGCCCCTGTACCAGCAGTGTGCTGCTACATTATTTGAGGGTCAGACACGGAGGCTCATATTTGATTCTGTTTTAAAAGAAATGTATTTTAAACTTGCTGAAGGTTTTGAGGTGGTCATTCACACCAGTTTCCAGCACAGTATTTTGCCATTCCCAACGTGCTTATTTTATCTACAAAAAGTGAACAATGTTGAATGCTGCAAGTTTGCGACCTGTTTAGTGGTTTGTTAAATAAAACACATCTGTGGGGTACCCAGAAATGCATTGTATCTCTAATTCTGTTATGAAGCTCTGTGGTTATACTGAATAAGCAGCTACCTATGTTATATGACATTTCTGTTATTGACCTATGTTATATGATATCTCTTTATTAATATAGTTATTAATGTAATAACTGCACTTCTCAATTGTTTATTAACCTTCCTGCTTTCTCAAATTTGCTTGAAAATGCACCATTTGTCCACAGTTTTCAAAATGTTCGTGGGGGAGAACCCCCCAAATCCCTCTTAGGTTGTTCGGGCTCGCTATCAACGCTTGCTCACGATGCTCGCTCACTACAGTGCAGTATGAAAATCATTTTATGCCTCACCACTTTCAAATGTCACCAGCCTCCATTGGAGGCCAGATAATGTGCAATCAGTCACTCAGGAAAAATCATGACTGCTCGGAGCTGCAAGCAAGTCATCCTTACGTGCGTCTCGGGATAATGCGGAATTGGATGACAAAAAAAAATACGAAAAAAAAGCTTTTCAGTGTTTTTTGTGCAATCATGGCAATTCTCTGACTAAATACAGCCAACTCATGGATAAAGGCGGAGCCAGCAACATCCTGATAAGTGTGATCTGCTGCACGCACCGAGTCCACTGAGTTACTTTAGCCAGTTATTGAATGAAAACAGGAAGAAAATCAGATGTGGGGGGTGGCAGGGGCCGCTTTTTGAATGAGGTCTTTTGTCAACTGCAGGACACCAGAAGACTCTGACAAAGTGCTCTGACTCTGCCCTCTGGGTGGGAAGAGGGAGAAGCAATGCTATAGTCAATGGGTCTCGCCTTTGGAACCTTATAAGTATCTAGCCATGCAGCACACTATCCTGGATGTCACAACATCTTCTGTTACTTTACGTGTCACTGGCAAAGGCCACACAATTAAAATAAGTGTATTTCTTTAACAAATAAGCTTTAACACTAATAGGTACATTATAGCACTGCATTCTTAAACAGTAGTCTTACAATAATGGAAGTTTCCATTATCTTGATTCAAGTTTACCAACATCATCATTCAACTCACAGCTGGAAAGAAGGCCAACCAAAGATCACACCACTCATCTTTTTTATTCCAAGTAGTCTTAAAGTTCAATAACTCACATGGGTATATGGAAACAAACTGGCACGTGGTTGTGCAAGGTTATATCAATGTACTTAATTCTGTCTATGGATGTTCATAGCTAATGCTGAATGTGCAAGAAGTATGCTAGGCCTTTTGTAGGATATCAGGGCAAGGAACACACATTTTTCTTTAACTTTTCCCTGCAAAAGTAGTGCCTAGAGAAATGATAGCCTAAACTTTGTTATGAACATCACATGCTCCTAAGGCCGTAGTGGTGCTGTTACTATGTTGAAGCAGAATCCTGTCTACTGGGGCTCAGAGGCCTGCATTCCCGTCAATGACCCATATGTTACTAGAGCCTTTTAAGTCAGACAGACATGTACTTCTTCCCCATTGGGCTGTGGCACCCGCAAACTTAAGCAGTTAGTCAATAATTGTATTCTCAAGTGTTATATGTATTGTTCATTCCTAGAATGGGATGTCAAACCAAGAATGCTTATGCCCAAAAATCAAAATATACTTCAGAACGTGGGATATACAGTTAGAAATGACATAGAAAGAAGTTGCCCGTTTGAAGCTCTTCAATTAGCAGGTTCGCGTTGCACAATTAATTGGTATTCATTGTACTGACCTAATAAGAATGAAAGGCTGCGTAAGGCCTGCTGGTTTTCAAGCCAGCGTCCCACAGATGACGAAATGCAAGTGCTCCAATACACTGGATGTTTAAAGAATCCTTGCTCACTAGAAGGTAGTGGTGCTGAGAGGTATTACATTGCTCCCCAGAGAGCCCTCCTCTATTAAATGCACCTCTCATTGCAACCGTGTCAAATACGAGAAACGTACAGCAGGCATACCTCATATCAAGGGTTGCCACCTGATCGATTTTCTACTGGCACCACCCGTATTTGGATGTCTTAACAGGTACAAAAATAAGCAAAATCACCTAAAGCCAGTATTTTTAGCAATGCTTTGCTGTCAAAATCAATTTGGGTGGTAATGCACTTGCAAAAGGGAAGGGGACCCTTTGGGACTCCTTCCTCTTTGTGAATGTACAAATAGTTTGTTTGGAAGTAGGAAGTGGTCCAGGGCATCATTGCCAATTCTGAAAAAAACTTTCATAAAAGAAAACTTTTCTTTTTAAACACAACAGTTTCCTTTCTATTTTTAGAATTTGTTTTACTTTATTGGAAGGCAATCACAGATATGGTGGTCTGCTGACCCCAGCAGGCCACCATTCCTGTGATGACCACCAATTGGAGTGAGTTGCCGTTTGCAGCTTAGCTCGTTAAAATTCATGAGATAGATCGGATTATGATTGGAATTTGGGGGCATATTACCAACAACTAGCGATAATTATCGCTATGTTTGCTTAGTGGCAATATTTTTATCGCCGAGCTGCGGCGATTTTTATCGCATAGCAACCTTGCTATTATCAAGGTCTCCTAAGCAATAAAAATCGGCCGAAATGCATGAATATCGCTGAAAAGTCCGCGATATTCATGCATTACCGAGCTAATGCTCTTAGACATGTTATCCACCTACCATTGGATAACATGGCTAAGAACTGCTCACGGGCAGGTGTTAGCTTTTGGAGATATTTGCGCTTAGCGCGAATATCTCCAAATGTTGGTAATAGGAGATAGCGATGTTAGCGACTGTTTCCAGTCGCTAACATCTTGGCACGCCCACTTTGCATGTCATTAGTGATAAATTTCACTGACATGCAAAGGGGGGCCCAAGATGGTCGCTATCTCCTACTAGCTGTCGCTAACTGGTGTTAGCGACAGCTAGGTAATAGGGAGATAATTTTATCTCCGCTTTCTTGGCTTTTAAAGCCAAAAATGCGGAGATAAACCCCCTTGATAATATGCCCCTTGGTGAGTTGACCAATTAGTACATACCCTCACTGCAGAGAGAAATATCCTTCCAAAACATGAAAAACATGTCCTTTCAATGTAACAGCAAAAAAGGCCCCTACAAGCTCCAAAGGGGTGCAATAATACGTGCTGGTATCAGAAGTCACTGTAACTAACATTAAAGGATTCTTCTAATGGCCCATGGGACCCATGATGCTGACACTACAGAAAACCCTAGACCCTGGCAATGGTAAAAAATGTTACTCTTTTTTCCTGCTGTATGCATTATCGCAGACCAGACCTGCAATCTTATCCAGATGTGCTGTCAGGATGTGGTGCGGGACACACTGCTACATTCTACTTTGAGGGTTCCGAATGTACATGTCTTCAGGAGAGGATGGAGAGATGGGCAGGGTGTGGATGTTGCTTGGATATAAGCCTCACAACTCCAAATTATATGTTTTATCAAACACCTGAGGGAAGACAAGAAGGACTACATGTTCCATGATCCCACACTACATGTCCTCTGGAGACTTGGCAAACATCCTAAAGCATAGAGGAAGAGTCCTTAGCGTCCTTGCTAGTAATCATGATGGATAGATGCTGCAGCCGGGACTTGTCATTTGGTGGTCAGTGTGATGAGGAAAGATACCCTGCTATTAGAAAAATATCTTGCAAATGTTACAGTGAGTGTAGACATGGGGGAAGACCTGTCCACAGTAACGCAAGCATCAGCAGAAAGATGCGTAGAAAGTAGATGGTGAAGGGAGAATACATCTGTCCAGCCGGACAGGGTTTAATTACACAATTTATATAGATAATCAGTTTTTACAGTAAAATATCAAAGTGGAACACAGCCGTGTCCTACTACTGTACAACGACATACATAGACAAGTGAGGCAAGAGTAGGCTGTCTGCATCTATTCGGGATGTAGCAGACAATATTTACAAGAAATACACTGTTGTGATTTAGTAAGTAATAAGTGTAAAAGCTAATGTAAGTGTCAGACTTGTCAGGTTATTTAATTTAATTCCTGTGTCTTTTTCCTTCCCATTACCTATCCCGTTCTTTCCAATTTGTGTATTATTGTTTACTGTTAAATGTTTTTATTGTGAATTGTCCATAATTTTGTATTTGTGTGTTCGGGCTGGATTATGGTTCATAGTGTTTAAAGGCATGAATAATTAAATGTCGTGATGATGATCCCATTATTTTAAATGGATCGAAACGCCGTAGACACCTTACACTGGATGATTTTATTTTATTTATTACTTACTAAATCACAACAGTGTATTTCTTGTAAATATTGTCTGCTACATCCCGAATAGATGCAGACAGCCTACTCTTGCCTCACTTGTCTATGTATGTCGTTGTACAGTAGTAGGACACGGCTGTGTTCCACTTTGATATTTTACTGTAAAAACTGATTATCATCATAAATTGTGTAATTAAACCCTGTCCGGCTGGACAGATGCTATAGTTTCCAATTTTGGTCTATATGGATTTTTTTCAATATTCTTTGAATGCCAGGGACATTGTCTTCTGAAATAATACTTGCACCCAAGGTCCCTCGCCTATTGCTCCTTTGGGTATCCCTTGTACTATATAAAAGAAGGGAGAATACAGGCACACGCTATTTACAATAGTAGAATAGAGAGCACGAAGGGATTGGGGGCCTGAGGGGAAGCAAAAACGAGCTTTAGTGAAATAGAGAAATATAATTAACAGACACAGCAGAAATGGAAAGTCACAGCACACACCACAGACATGCATTGAAAGGACACGTCTCTGAGAAAAAATGTAGATAAAGTAGACACAAAGGAACAAGATAAGCAGGTAGTCATGCATTGCAGAACTTTAGACACATAAGGAGGAAAGGCATTGCCATGTTTCAAGCACGAGACAGACAAGGATAATCTGCAGTGCATGGAGCATGAAAATGTATCAGTAGCATGTGCATTTGAGTCGCATTCCATAAACGTGTGGTTAGATGTTTTTGCAGAAACTATTGCCTTTTTCTGAAATGAGAAGAGACAACAGTGTGCTTGAGCAAGGGTTGGTTTGATATGGTAATTAAATGTATTGTGATTTTTACACTATCTTAGACACTGCTTGTTAAGTTGTAAGTTTGTGTTTAGTTTTAGTTCCAAGGAGCTGGTTGACCTCTCGCATGTGTTTGACACACTCGGTACTATGTTGCCAACAGAAGCCATGCCATCTCTTTCTCCGGCAACACAAGTATAAAAACTTACATTTGTATTTGCAATGAGTTATCTATTCGGATCATAAACTCTATTGCATTTTTTTGTTTTCATAAGGGCCCTCTATTCCAGATGGCTAGAATTCGGTTCAGGGAAAACTGGAGCGATGAGTTTAGTAATTCTTGCTGGTATTCTCGCAACAAACTCCAGCTATTCCAAGTTTCTTTTCGAATGGGGAATAACCACATGGAACCCGTGATACTGGGTCCTTTATGTGTAGTTCTCTCCGTTTCCAAGGAGGAAACCTCAGACCAAGTGGTAAGCATTAGCAGGGGAACGCAGTGGGAGGTTGAGGTATGGTGAAGGGGGCAGGGTTTGCACGAACCTCTCCAGGGTGCATCGTCTGCTTCCTTGGGTTGCTGCAGGTGGTTTGTGGGGATCAGGCAATGTTACTTCCGGGAGACCATGTCACTGCCGTATCTTTAAGCCTCCGGTGTTTCCAGACCCACAATTATCTGGTACAGAGTTTTAGGAACTGATAATGACCGGCCTAGAGACCCTTGGAATTGCGAGGTAGAATATCAATCTAAAAATCTCCATTGCGTTTTAGGTATCAATGCTCACAAATGTAGCAATATCCAGTGTCTGTTTCTCTCTCTTATTCCATTCCCCTTTCCATACTGCAAGTCCCCACAATAATGGTGTGGGATTCACTGTGGTCATGGTCAGCGATTGGCTGCCGCCCCCTCCCTATGACCACACCAACCCCCGGACACAACGACATTAAACATGGTTATCTTTGGAAGGCGGGGGGTCGCAAGACCCCCCAGCCGTATTTATTAAGATATAAAACAATACATTTTTATTGTACGATAAGCAGTTTATACAAAATTCAGCAGGACATTAGATACATGATTGTCAACAAGTGTGAGAGACTATCCTTAACAAAAACTCTAATACAGATTGTTTCCTAACCGAATCTAACATCCTCATCTGAAATTTAGTATACTAACATTTCTGGCCATATGGCAAGGTCGCTAACCGGTGTCAGGTCAGGATGATGCCCGTCCCCTCAGACCTTAAAATAACTGCTCACCGGTCATGACCTTACCGCCACAGGCCAGCATTGTTAACCGACGATCTGGCCTCCCCCTTCCTAACCCTACAATCGGACTGACTTACCTAGCAAAACCCTCTAACCATGCCCAGAGATTATTAGCCCACAGGACATTCCCTGCCTCAGTCAAGTGTACCCCGTCCCCCAGATAGAAATGCTTACCCCAGATACACCCGTGTGGAATCGTCTGCAACCGGGGGGCTCGGAATAGTTTGTCCAACTGTGTGTTGATCCTCTTTACCGAGTGATTCAACGCCCTGACAGAGTCCCCCCCCTCGCCACTGCCACCGAGGGATAAGTTGCGACCATACTACTGTGCAACCGGGGCAAATCCTAGTTACCCACCCAACAGTGGAGATGATTTCCTCAATAAGGATGCGCATCCCTAGTCTGGCCAAATCATTCTCCCCCAGGTGAATTATCACCACTGACGGGGGGTGGGCTGTTGCGCTAAGATTCCCTGGAAGAAGCTCCTAAACTGGCTGAGGCACAGACCCCCTCTACCAAAAAAGGAGATATGAAACCTGTTCCTGCGGTCTCCTGAAAGAAAAACATGTTCCGCACGCCTCACATAAGAATGGCCCACAATCCAAGTCACCACTTTCTTGTGTCCCTCCTGTTGTTTGTGCTGCGATGGTGTTGATCGTTGACGCCCGCCGGCGAGTTCCTCCCCTGCGTCACAGGTTTGAGAAACTGCAAAAAACTAGAAAGACACCAGGCGTGAGCACCATCCTGTCACACCAAGTCAATTCGTACATATCGTTTGTAACACTCCGACGACCATCTCCCTATTCTCTTTACATTCTCTACTGGGAGACCCCTTGCAACTGCTTCAGTTGCTGCCCCAATCCTGAATGAGTGAGTGCCAAATTCCTTGGGGTCGAAACCTGTCTGTCTGACCGTCAGCTCCAAAACTCGCCTAAACTGGTACCTGGTCAATGGTGTGCCATCGGCGTGACACAACAGTGCACCCCCCGACGTGCCCTCTCGCTGCCTGTGGAGTAACTCCACGTGTGAAACCGGGCAGCAAGGGTTGGCCCGTGCCCGGTGGAGCACTATGGTGTGACCCCGAGACTCCTGGTCGGTCTTTGACCTCTGAATTGTCACCCACATAGTATCCTCACTGATCTTTACACAAGCCCGCTGCAGGCCGCCTAGCGTATCCCCTTTTGACCCTGCGACTAATTCACTAATTCTCAGAGCCCCATAGAAGGCCAAGGCAAATGCAGCCTTAAACAGAAGTACCTCCCACTCGGAGCTACAGACACTGTGAAGCACTCCCAATAAGGCTGTCAGCCGAGCCAGCCCAATGGGCCTTCTTCCATCTGGTGCGTGACCTTGTAGGCGGCGCCAACCCCTCAAAGCCTTGCGCACCATGAAGGTGTTAGTAGGATCCCGCATGCCCTTAGCCTGCGCGAAGAAGGAGACCGCCGCCCTATGTCTGCTCGCCGCCGCCACTGAGCGCCCTTCCCTGTGCATTGATTCCAAGTAGGCCGCAAAACTGTCCTCCTGCGCCCACCTAGCCTCCCATTCCATCCCCAAGAAATCCCGGTAAGACAAAAACGCCCCTTCATAAGCTGTCTTGGTCCTGGGGGCTAAGCTAGCAACCACGAGGTCCTGTAGTCTGGGGCACCAATCTGCCAAAGTACTGCAGGGAAGTGAGCTGGCGAGCGGTCTGCTGCAGGACGATGCTCCCTGAATACCTGCATTTTAAAGCGAGAGAGGGAATCAGCTGCATTGTTGAGGATTCCTGGGACATGCTTAGCTCTGAAGACCACATTCCATTTTAAGCACTGTAACACAATCTCCTTTATCAGGCGGAGTATAAAGGGGCAGCGCGCTCCCTGTTGATTTATACATTCCAAAACTGTCATGTTATCCGACCAGAACACCACTGATTGATTACATAGGTGTTCCGGCCAGACCTTCAAGTCCACCCATATTGGAAAGAGTTCCAGGAAGCCAATATTGGTGGTCAGACCCCACGCTTTCCATTCGGCCGGCCACCGTTGGGCGACCCACTTGGTCCCCAGAATGGCGCCGAAGCCCACACTACCAGCAGCGTCAGTCCATAAACCCAACTCTGCTGATGTGGCGGGAGGACCGGGCCACACTATCCTGCCATTAAAATCCGCCAGGTATGCCATCCATATATGCATATCCTGGCGAACCTCAGATGACAGCCTCGTGCGGTGATGTTTCTCTCGTAGACCTCCCATAGCTTGTGCAATGGAGCGCGAAAATGGGCGTGCCATTGGGATGACCGGCAGAGCAAAATTCAGTTGCCCCACTACTTCCTGCAGCTGTTGCAAGGTCACCTTGTCCTTGCGTAGGCATTGTGAAAGCGCTGCTCTAAATCTAGCCACCTTGTCCCTGGGCAGCCTGAAGCATCCCTCCACTGAGTCGATTTCGATCCCAAGGAACTCTAAGCAGGTGGCCGGGCCGACCGTCTTCCCTGGCGCCAGCGGGACCCCAAAAGCCCGCATGAGCACGCAAAATTCCTGCAATGCCCAAGCACACTCCTGAGAGCCCGCCGCACCTAAGAAAAGGAAATCGTCTAGATAATGCATGACCTGTTGGTGGCCCGTCGCCTGTCTCATGACCCACTCTAGAAATGAGCTAAACGTCTCAAAGTAAGCACATGAAATGGAACAGCCCATGGGCATGCATTTGTCCATGTAAAACTTGCCTTCGAAATTGAATCCTAGGAGGTGGTGATCCAACGGATGGACTGGGAGGAGACGGAAAGCCGATTCTATGTCAGACTTTGCCATCAATGCCCCTGGGCTCGCAATAAATCAACTGCCTGGTCAAATGAGGCATATTTCACACTACAAATCCCTTCATCAATCGCATCATTCAAGGATGCTCCTCTTGGTGCCGACAGGTTGTGAATCAGTCTAAACTCGCCTCTCTCTTTTTTAGGTACTACTCCCAGCGGTGAACACACAAAATTGGGGACAAGCACCTCCTGGAAGGGGCCCGCTATCCTGCCCAGTGACAGTTCCTTGCTAATCTTCGCCCCCACAACTTCAGGGTTATGCTTCACCGACAGTTGGTTCCTGCAACGTGCGCTACCTGTGTACCCCCCCCCCCCGCCAGGATCCTAAAACCTTGTGAGAAACCTTCCTGAAGGAGGGTGGCCACTGTGTGGTCCGGGTATCTATTCAACCATGGGATCATTGCCAAAACGTCTATCGGTGTGGGAAGGCCCGAATCATCTGCACTACTCAGGCTTCCCCCTTCCCCTCTGACCGTGGTTGCCTTGCTTGGACCTGCAAGTTGTCTCAGGGTGGGATGGGTGACCACAGACTGCGCATGCATGTCTGAATCTACAGGTGCCCTGGGCCCTTGTGCAGGAGCGCTTATTAAAGTCCCAGCAAACACCCTTTCTCTCTGACCCCCCCCCCTATTTTTCCCCGGGACCTCACTCCCCTGGGATGACCGAAAGTTAGTGGCCTGGGATGGGGCTGTGTCCCCCGAGAACTGTTTATGCCAAGACATAGAATCTACTCTGTCCCATGCCAGTGATGAGTCAAATTCCTTTGCTTTCCTGAAATTCACATCATACTCTTTCCACGCATCCCCAGTGTATTGATCGCTCTACCCCACAATCCTGCTTTGATAGCAAGCCATATCTGCCTGTACATTAGGGGGGCGTTCGGCCGTGATAGCCGTAAGGACGGAAAAGGCCCTGATCCAATTCTTCAAAGTCTCATCTACCCTGAACCTGGAGCACTGTGCCCTCCATTCACTCGGATGCATCCATTCCTTCAGTAACTTGGACCCCGAGAGGCATGTCCGGTGGCGCTGGCGCGACAGCCAAGGGAGCGGGTGTCGGCGGCACACTCGGGACCGGAAGTGGCACCACAGGCGGGGGATTAGGGAGTGTCGGCGTTATGACCGGCACTGGCGGCGTGGGCACAGGAACTACTGGCAGAGGTGCCAGGGGAACCGCTACCGGAGGTATGGGTGTATTCGGGACCGGCACTAAGGGCACGAGGGCTGGGGCACTGTACCTCGGCTTCTTGGCCTTCGATCTCTTTGGTGGGGTAACAAAATCCCCTCTCGGCAAAGGTGCCGCTCTCTGATGCATGGGCCTGCCCGATGGGCCTGGTGGATCAGCAAACCTCTCATTCATGCGGGCCTCTAATTCATCCACTTTCCCCAACCTCTTATTAATTTCGCTCATCTCACGCATCATGGCGTGCATCATAACCTCCATGCTAGGCCCTCCTTTACCACCCTTTGGCCCCGGCATGTCTGTACACCCCTGCCCTACACTCCTAGTGTTACAACACAGGTGACCGTGTGCTTTGTACCTTCACCAGCTGGAGGATGCACAGGGGGCTATAATCACCACGCAACCGTAACCGCAACGGCCCGGCTTCTCCGGTTTGTCAGGGGTGAGTGAACTCTAGCGTAAACCCACCCGGCGGCTACCAGAAGCAGTGAAATGCAATCCCCCCGTTCTCCCCTTACCGATCCAATCCCGCGTCTCTCACGGCCGGTATCGGGTGTGCGGCCGTCCCCCACTCCAGGCTCACCGCGTGTAGGATGCTGCGTGTGTATTGGGAACACACAACTTGTGGTTGGCTGTAATAGAAAACAGATGTAAATACCTGGGGGTGGTTAACTCAAATCATCCCTGAGAATCTGCACGCAAACTGAACTGAAAATAATGTCCCAAAGGGGATGGCAATTGATCAAGCCTTTGCCGGTTGACTCAAACAATTGCTGGGAATCAGCACGCAAAACGAACTTGAAATAGTGTCCCCAAAGCGGATGGGAGTTAACCAAGCCTTTGCTGCCCACTCTTAAGGCAAACCTGTTTTTAAATCACATCCAACCCTACGCCAAAACAACCTGGCTGTGCAGTGTTCTCTCCAGTCTCCCACCCAAAGCCCTGCCCTAGCTGACCCTGCTTCACCCCAACATGAGCCAAACCGTTCTCACTGGATGCCTGGCTCAACTAGCCCGTGGATAAATTCTAAACACTCTTAAACAAAGTGTCCAAGTCACAGCCGCTGTCCCAGTGCGGCACTTTGTAGCAGCGGGCCGCGCCGTTCGTATCTGCCCGCTCCCGCCCCGACAATTACCTCGCTGGACACCGGGAACTGAATCAGGCGGCGCTCAGCTTTCCTACTCGAAAAACACCCCAGCGGGCCGCGCTGCTCTTCCCTGCCCGCTCCCGCCCCGACAAATACCTTGGGTATACGCCGGGAACCAACCTCATCCGAACAGAAACCTTTTCGTCTCTCGTCCACGCTGCTCGTGAATGCCTGCTGCCACGCTGCTCTTGAACGCCCGCTCCCCGCTGCCGCTGACGCCTCCAACGCACGATCTCTTGGGGGATCCCTGGAAAATAAACAAAACAGATTAAAAGTAACAAGAAGCTCCGAGCGCGGGGCACCACCGATATGGGGGGGGAGCGACCAGGCAACAAGGAGTCCCCTGGGCGCTCCCCGCTTCTTTATCCCCTCCTACAGCCCACCCCCCCGACCCGGATGTCGCACAATGCCATCCGGATCAGGGAGGGCGCCCGCCAATCGGTGGTAGGGCGCGCCCCTGAGGACACGCCCCACCACCGAGAGGCCTTGGTGGAGGGGAGCGATCGCCATGCCGCCATGCGGGCGGGGGGGCCAAGAGCCCCCCCTTTTCATTTGATGAAGTGTGGAAATCGTAGCTGGATCCAGATTTTGTGGCTAGTGTGCCCTATCAGGTATATTGTCAAAGGCTGTGACTGCAGCCCTTTGACATGACAGAAGACACTGCACGGTTGGTTGTAGAAGACAGGGATTTGTGACAGGGATTTGCACCAGGGATTTGCGCCAGGGCATTGCTGAAGGTAACAGCCTATGAGCAGAGTCTGTTGGGCATGGCTCAAGGCAATGGACAGCCATTTTGGGGAATGGAGACTTAGGGGCTTATTTATGAGCCCTTGAGTCACTTTTGCATCGCCGGCGCGTCACTTTTTGTGACGCACCAGCGGCGTAAAAAATGGGCCTTGTTGCGTCATATCTATAACCATGTGCTAAATATATTTAAGAAATAAAAATAAAAGGCTATGGTACTTGACTAGAAGTGTGCGAAATACCCGTAATTGGGCAAAATTCGGTGAAATTACGTGAATTATGCAAAATGCTAATTTGACTATTCATGCTATATTTTTGTGATCTTGCATCAAATTCTGATACCAGGATGGATCACGTTCTAAAAATAGTGCACAAAATCAAAGGTTCCACTAACGAAAGCCACTCATGTTCTGTTTTTCCAGTGCATATTTACCCCAAATGATGCATTAGAGGTAATTTATTACTGGGAATGGTGAGTGCTTGGGAGAAGTGCCTAATTTCAGGAATCTTGCAAAAAAAAAGTGTAATGCGGAATTCCCACAATTTCATGAATTAGGCTGACATAATATAAATGTCACCCAGACCTATTTTTGGCACAGATTTGAAAAACAAAGTCTGCTATAAAAAAGCACAAGCTTTTGATGAAGCCAATAGATATGTGTTGTTATGCGGATTAGAGAGTGAGTGAATGCAGGAAAGAGTCTACAGGTGACTGAATAGATTAAAGTATTTTAATTGTACAAGGCACTGATCCTCGAAGGAAGGGTGTATTACAGAAGAGGAGATCATAAGGCTGTGCTTCAAGCACTTGCAATGAAATACTCTAGAAAGCAATGATTGTTCTGCCTGATTACAAAATGCTGGGTGTGGGAGAGTCACTGGGCTTCATTTATGAGCACTTTTGTGCCACTGGAACTTTTTTGACGTTCCGGTTGCGCAATGTGGCCCGGCATATTTACAAGACACGCAAAGCCACTTGACGTGGCTTTTCACGGCCTTGTTAATATGTGCCCCTTTCCTGCAGAACACCGTGAAAGGGGATTTCAGTGGGTGTTGCTGTGGGTGTTCCCATGCAATACACATGAAATCTGAAACGTTCCCAAATTTATGAGAAATCGTAAACCTGGGAATGAGTCAGAATCTATGCCACCCCAGGGGTGGCATTAGGGAGGCACAATGAGGAGAAATGTTTTCATTTCTCCTTTTTTCCTTATTCCATGTGTGCTGCATTCTGCAGCACACATAGAATGAGGAAATTGGCTGAATTGGTTGAATTTGTGCAGGAAGGTGTCCCCTCCTGCACAAAATCAATCAGCCAGCAACGCAGGCATCCTTGTACCATGGTGCAAGGATGCCTGCGTTGGGGCATGGTAAACCCATTGTGTGCCAGCGCAGGGTAAGAGGACAGGAATGACCCGTATCTCATAGATTGTCTTGACGTAAGGCAACACTGCAAGGTTCCTTGCGGTGCTTCCCTATGTAAAAACCTTATAAATGAGGCCCACTATTTTGTGCCAGTGGGCAAAAATTCTAAACAGATTGTGCACCTATCCTGTATTATGTTGGCTAATATGTAAGCAGAAGGCATATACACTAGTACACTCTTATCAGTTACATGAGGGTGAAGGGCTATACTTTAAATCCACTCCAATACAATATTTAACAATAATTAACCAATTGTACTTTGGCTTTGTTAATAAAACATGACAAATGTTATAGCTGACAATAAAACAAATGAGACATGGCCTTGAAGCCAAGGATCCTTTCACTAGATTAGAAAATAATGCAACCAAAACAATTCTCATGCCACACCTTCAGGCAAGCGTGATCGTCTCTAGGCGAACATTGTCCGCCCACATCCCCCCCCAAAAAAATTTTGTATGGGGAATTCAAGGGTTTTTCTGGGTAATACTATTGTGTGAAAGTGAAAGGTTTTTTCACTTCTTCAAACGGTAAGTTCTGTAACATTCACCAACCTTCGATGTGAAATCATAATTTCACAGAGAGGAGTAGGAAGTGCTTAATACTGGGTGCCATATAATGTGAGTCAGATTGGTCTCTGGGTTCACTGGTTCTTTATTTTTGGTGCTACGTCTTGTAACAAAAACTCAAGTTAATACCGAGCCTAGTTAAATAATAGAAAACCATTTTGTTCCCCTGAACAAGACAATGCACTGCTTATGACCATACTACATGATTCATGACATGGTTTATGACAACATTTATGATATCACTGATGACATATATATTAAGGGGAAGGAGTGTGCAGCCCTCTCCCAGTCCCTCAATACCAATAAAAGGGGGAGGGGCTATGTGGTGACCCCATCCCTATGGCCCAAATACAAGAAGAAAGGGGAGGGTGGGGGGCACTGCATGGCCTCCCTCCCTGAAATATTCTTTTCCACAGGGATCCCATCCCCAGGGCCAAAATCTTAGGGGATGGGTGCATGCAGTCCCCCTCCCAAGCCCTAATAGGCACGTGGACTGCACCCTCCAGGACCAACTACAATAGAAAAGGATTGGGAGCATGGCCCTCCGCCCTGAGCCTTATTAGGCCCTGGGGACCCCACCAACCAGGATGTATATATATATATGAGCCTCTTTAAAACTTGGGGCCATTTTTATATTAGATGGGACGGTGACCACGTGGCCTCCCTCGCTCATCCTATTATGGCCCCGGGGACCCAATCCCCCAGGACTCAATTCTAAAATCGGAGGGCACCCACAAACAACATGTTGGTCGACATAGTGGCCCAGCCGGCTCCCAGCAGGCTGGGGAAGGCAGCATTGCTCCCACCTGAAGGGAGCAGCTATTTATGAAGCTCCTTTGAGGGGATGGTGTCCCTGGGGCCAATAAAGGCTCAGGAAGGGGGCGGGGGCACACACCCCCTGCTCTTTTCTTAAAGGGCACATTCCTGGTGGATGGGGACCCCGGGCCACATATGGCTTGCGGAGGGGGGCTGTGCATCATTTCCCCATGTTTATGAAACCAGGCTCCAGGGATGGGGTCCTGAGGCCAAATATTTCTGGGGAAGGTGTGACTCTACACCACCCGATGCCTACTAATAAATTGGGTCCTGGGGGATGGAGCACCCCCGGGGATGAATATGGGGAGGCAAGGGGGCCCGTGAGCCCAGTCCCTTAATTAAATAAATTGGGCCCTGAGGGATGGGGACCCTGGGATGAAAATGGCTTGGTGCGGGGGAATCCACACCCCCTCCCCATAATTGAAGAATGTTGCTCCGGGCATCCATTTATTTTTAGTCCCGCAGGATTGCATCAAATTTGCTGAATGTTATCACTTTTGGAACGGGGGTCCTTCTGAGTTCCCCTCCATGGGCCAAAGGGGGACGGATAGCCCTACCCTGCCACAATATATATATTTTTTAATGCCAGTTCGGGGCAGGAGACAGGTATCCAAATACCGGTCGGTACCGGCCGAAAATACAGATTTTCGGCTGTTACCGACCGGAATTTGGATACTAGAGATGTAGGGGCATTACCAAATCTGCATTTTGATATGTAGGTAGCACTTAAAACAGTGCTACAGTGCTTTCAGGATTCGTTATTTACCACCAACTATTAGTTGGTGATAAATAACGAATTACTATGCAAATGCAAATATGTGCATTTACACCTGTGCCATGTGGCACACATACATGCCCTTAGGGCATGTATGTGTGCCACTGGGCGCACAAGCCCTAATCAGGGGTGCAACAGGGTGTCAAAGTGACACCCTGCCACCCTTGAATTTTTCGGTATTTACCGAATCGGTAATTACCGATTTGGTAATTGACATTCATTCCTATGGGCATACAGGCCCATAGGAATCAATGGCAAATACTGAATCGGTAAATACCGATTCGGTAAATACCGAATCCTACCGATTCTGTATTTTTTACCTAATTTTTACCTACATTGGATTTACCGATTCATAAATACCGAATCAGTAAAATTCTGTATTTATGAATTGGTAAATCCAAATTACCTACATCTAGCCCTAAGTCCCTGAGTCCTATAATTGCTGGCAACATCATTCTCATGTTGTTGTCAGCCAATCAGAGTGCTTGTTCCCAAGGTAGCAAGATGGCCCAAGGGAATAAAAGCTACTTGGACCAATTAGAACACTCTATTTGATATACAAATATTTTTTAACCTTTATCAAATCATAATAAGCACAATCTATGGACCAAGACCTAGCTTCCTCCTAAATTTGATTGCCAAATTTCGTTCAGCAATTTTTGTGGCCGTGCTTCTTATAGAAGTCTATGGAAAATGCATGAGGATTTCATGTTTTGGCACCTACATTTTTTCCTGGTCCCTGCTTGATGGATCGCACTAAAACTTTCCATGTACAAAACAGCCAAAAAGTAGCAATTGTTTTGTGAAGTTTCGTGGGGATTCGCCAAACGTGCCAAAGTTTTTGCTATGTGAAAGCTAACCTAACTATAACTACCTGGTGACCGCCAATATATATATATGTCATTTGAGATGTCATCAGTGATGTCACTGACCATGTCATGAGTAATGCAATACGAGAAGTCATAATTCGTGTATTGCGAGGGCCTCAGTTATAGCTGGCTCAGGCAACTACAACTGCCGAAATCAATGGTTTTGTACAAGTGAAATCTGAGCCTAACTTTAATGTCCCTGTAACCTTTGTTTTTTTCAGTACATTTCTTAGGTTTTTTAGTTTTATTTCCTAACTAACGTCCCTGTAAGCTTTAGTCGTTTTAGTAAATTTGGAAAGTTTTTAAAATTGTATTTCCTAACTGTAACCTGTAACCTTAAAGAGTGTGTGTGTGAGTGGGCGTATAAGTCAGTGAGTAGGTGTGTGAGTGACTTAATGGGTGCGTGAGTGATTTTGTGGGTGTGAGTGGCTGTATGGGTCTGTGAGTGGGTGTGTGAGTGACTGCGAGTGGGTGTGTGAATGGCTGTATGGGTTAGTGAATGGGTGTGTACGTGCTGTATAGATGTGTGAGTTCTTTTGTGGGTGTATTAGTGGCTGTATGGGTGTGTGAGTTGCATACTACTGAGGTAGACAGGGCAGGGCCAAACAGGCAATGCCTCCAGGTGATTCTATACTTTTGCATACTCATATAAAGGGAGAACCATGGACTCTGCTCTGACCAGGAGAGGCCAAGAAAGAGCACATTTGTCACACTCACTCCAGATTGCACTCTGACAGATCAACGATGCATTCACCTTTACCAAGGATTTCAGATTGTTTTCAAAACACACTTGCTTCGCCTTCGCCAAGGCCAGGAAGTTAGGCTCATTTGTCCAGTACAGAAGTGGAGCTTCAACTGGGGAACCTGCTATTTTATATTTGTAAGTGCTTCCCGTTGAAATGAGTATCAAAGCAAGAAAGGAACCTCACCTGCCCATTTATCCAACAAGAGTGAACAGTTTTGCACAAAATGTTTACACAACTAGAGTAGTTTCTACTAGTTAACTAGTAAGTGCCGCCTCACTGGGTAAGTGCCAGGTGCGTATTCTACCCGATAGCTGCATAATGGATCACTAGGGAATGCCTCCAGTGACCTTCTCTATATTTAGAGAATGTGATTGTTCCTCATGTGTCTTCATCCAGAAATATGTGATAACATGAATCCTCCTATAGAGAAGAGAACAAGACTATAAAATGGTGAATCTCCACCAAACAAGGGTACTTTGTCCTAACTATGTGAAGTAAGTGGTTCTTTGTTTGGTGGAGATGTCGTCATTTTCTTGGGAGTGAAGAATGTAGCATCATTTTCTTAGGAATCAAGAAAGAGATGTGCCCAGAAGGCTTTTATTTTTTTAATATTATTTTTATATTTGCTGATTTGGCGTGATTTTTAGAAAGTGCGTTTATGGTTCAATACTGTTGTGTTCTATTTCCCTTTATCTTGAATACGTCGGCATTCATGATTTCTTTGGTGTTTGAAAATATCACATGGCTACAGAAAAAAGGAATTTCATTGGACAAAGTACTTTTCATTATTCTAGAAAGGAAGTCCTGAGCCAGTTTTCTTTTTTTCAATCTTCCAGTGCTGATATTTGAGGTTCTTATTTTAGCACCTGCTTTTTTCTTCTGCAAAATTCATTTTGGTGTTTTTCTGGAAAGTTGTGGCAAAGCATGTCAGGTGCTCTATATCTGAGAATATCCTCTCCAGATACGTTGTTATGTGTCACAAGTATGCTAACTCATCTAAAGAAGTACCACTCCAAGCAGTTGGCCAGAGCTCAGAAGGAGTGCTGTGCAGGAGATCCATCCATCTCAAGTGCTCCTGGGGACCCTATACCACCTGAGGTTAAGCAACATCTCCCTAAGAAGTCACCTGAACTGGAGACACTTGGGACATTTGTGTGTGGACTGCAAGAAAGTCCTCACTGTAGGGGAACCATCGCTTGCTTCAGTTCCAGAGGCAGCAAAAGTCCACAAGTGTTAATTTTTTTGATTTTTTTGTTGACGGACACTTGTGTCCCTAGATTTCCGTGTTTTGAGTTAAAACCTTTTCCAGTTGCCATTTTGTCTGCATAAACTAACACAAAAAAATTAAAAATTGTAAAAAACTCAAACAAAACGTTCTGGAAAAAATAACCAAAGGTTCCCATTAGAACCACCTTCTTGGTTAAAAAAAAAGATAGACTGGATTTGTTTATATGTATAAGAAAGAGTATGAATTACTGAGTTCCTGTGTTAGTCAGTGTGTGAGTGAATAATTCGATGTGTAAGTGGTTGAGTAAGTGGCTCTATGGGTGAGTGAGTGGGTGTGTCAGTGGCTCTATGGATGTGTAAGTGGATGTGTGAGTGTTTGTCTGAGTGAGCAAATGCATGTCTTAGTAGTCGTAGTACCTGAATGAGTGAGTGAGTGGATGTGTGAATAGATGTATTGTTGAGTGAAAGGAAGTGTTAGTGGCTTTTTCGGTGAATGAGTGGGTGTGTTAGAGGGTGTATGGGTGAGTAACTACATATGTTGCTAGCTGCATGAGGGAGTAAGTTGATCTATGGGTGGGTGAGTTGATGTGTGAGTAGGTGTATGAGAGAGTGAGTAGTTGTATGAGTGCCTGTAAATGGTGAATGAGTGGCTGCATGAATATCTGTATGGGTGAGTGAGTGGGTGCATTAGTGTCAGTATAGGTCAGTGAGTGGGTATGTAAGTGGCTGCCTGAGTGTATGAATTGATGTACAAGTGGCTGTATTGGTGCATAAATTGGTGTGTAATAGCCTGTATGGGTGAATGAGTGAGTGCATGAGTGGCTGTATTAGTGAGTGACTGGGTGTGTGAATAGCTGTATGAGTTTGAGAATGGGTGTTTGAGTGGCTGTATGGGTCAGTGGGTGCATGAGTTGCCCCAGGCCCAGCTTTCTTGCTGCTGTATTGCTTTTTCCTTCCTCATTTTCACCACTTTCTCATGCCTTTCCCCCATTTGTGCTTTCTCCTGCTTTTGCCTAATTTTACTGCCTCCCCCTTCCTCTCCCCCATTTTACTGAGTGCTTTCTCCTGCTTTTTGCTCAATTTGTGCAGCTTTCTCTTTTCTTTCCTCCATTTTTGGGAGTGACTTCTCCTGGTTTTTCTTCATTTTTCACTGCTTTTTCTTGGTTTTCTCAACAGTGCCTTGAGGCCCTCACAGGCGATTTGCTGTATTTTATGAATCCTGATTGATTGATTGAGTGGCTGTATGGGTATGTGGGTACCATCAGTGTCTGTATGGGTGAGTGAGTGGGTTAATGGGAGGCTGTATGGGTTAATGAGTGAGTGTATCAGTGAATGTATGACAGACTGAGTGTCTGGATCAGTAGCTGTATGGGTGATTGGCTGTGTTAGTAGCTGTATAGTTGATGTACTGGCTGTGTCAGTAACTGCATGGATGAGTGAGCAGGTGTGCTAATAGCTGTATGGAAGAGTGATTGGGTGTGCCAGTGGTTATATGGTAGAGTGGCTAGGTTTGTTGCTGGTTGTATGGGTGACTGAGTGGGTGTTTCAGTGGCTGTATGTGTGAGTAAGTACATGTGGTAGTAGCTGTATGAGTGGGTAAGTGGATGTGTGAGTATCTGTATGGGTGTATAAGCGCATGTGGTAGTAGCTGTATTGGTAAGTGAGTTGGTGTATTACTGACTGCATAGGTGAGTGAGTGGTCATATGGGTGAGTCACTGGGTATATGAGTGGCTTTATCGGTGTGTGTCTGTATGAGAATTTGATCCTCCAGGGACACCCTGTCCCGGAGTCATGGAAGGGCGCGGAGGTGCTGACCATATACAAGAAGGGTAACAGGGAAGACCCTGCCAACTACAGACCAATAAGTCTAATTGATACGATTCAGAAAGTAGTTGGTAGGGTCATTGTCACCAGAATGGGAGCCTGGATAGAGGAAGGCAATATACTTTCCCATTTCCAGGCTGGCTTTAGACAAAATATGGGAACAATCGACCAGGTCTTCAGGTTTTGTGCTGTATATTGGAAGACGGTGTGTGCGTGGCCGAGGCCACCTTATACCTGGCCTTCATTGACATAAAAACGGCTTTTGATCTGGTCCCTCGTGACAAACTCTGGAAGGTGCTCCTAGATATGGGGTTCCCTAGTTATCTCTTGGACCTGATAGTAAGACTCCATCAGGGAAATTATGCCAGAGTTAGGTGGGGGGCCCAGGGTCAACTAAAAGGGAGGGTGCCTGTTCAGAGGGGGGTCCGCCAGGGATGTGTGATGGCTCCGACATTGTTCTCCCTCTTTATTAATGGGGTGGTAGACCATTTGAGGGAGGACTCTGTGGATGCCCCAGTCCTGGCGGGGGAGAAAACACCTACCCTCCTCTTTGCAGACGACACCCTCCTTCTGTCTAAAACGCCCTCGGGCCTCCAGAAGTTACTTGACAGATTTAGTCTGTTTTGTGACGAGAGGGGCCTCATTGTGAACACTGCCAAAACCAAATTGATGGTGTTGTCTGCTCAAAAGTAAGTTAGGAGAACGAGTAGGACTTTAAACGGGTCCCCACTTGAGGTGGTGGAGGAGTTCGACTACCTGAGAGTCAGGATTAACAGCAGAATGAAATGGGACTCCCATGTGGCAAAAATGCCCCTAAACCTCGAAAGAGTCACAGGGGCAATACTGAGAAACCAGCGCCTATCTATTAGCAGGCCAGTAGCCCCTGCTCTGGCTGCCTATGACGGCAAGGCCGTTGCCTCTGCTGTCTATGGCTCGGAGCTGTGGGGAGGTGAGAACGTCACGGACCTCGAAAGAGCAGAGAACAAGTTCGTGAGGGATCTGGTCGCTTTCCCGCTTTCTACACCGTTAAAACCCCTCTTTTCAGACATGGGTAAAAATTCTATTGCAGATGTAGTGCGCCTTCATCCTTTGCTGTTTTGGGTACGCTTGCGAAGGACACCCGAACTGGCAAACTATGCCTTGGTCTTGGATGAGTTGATCACTTTGAATAGCGCAAACAGGATACCGTGGCTAACCAAACTGAGGCAGCTGGTTTCGAAGCTAGGTTTGGAGGATTCTTGGACCTCCCAGTCCCCTCCTGACAAGCAAATCATCAAAAAAATATACTGGGATTGGGTACAGGCAGAGGAAGCAAAATACACAAAGTGGGGGGCTCTAAAAACCCAATTTATGGAATTTAAACCCTGTAAGAAACTCGAGCCCTTTCTAGATTTCATAGAAATCCCAAGGGATAGGTCTCTTTTTTTGAAAATGAGATACGGGATTCTACCCTTGAATAAGTTCACTGAGGGTTGGAAAAGAATGGGGGCTCATGCTTATCCTCTAAACTGCCCTGGGTGCCCATGTACGAGCGAATCTCTTCCCCACTTTTTGTTCGCTTGTAGGGCATACAAAAGACCGAGAACAAGATGGCTAAAACTGGTATGTAGAGAGCTGGGTGTGAGAGATTTCAGAATTGCCTTGCGTATTCTTTTATCTGATACTACATCTCTCTTAGTTGTATGCGGGGTCGCTAAGTATCTAGCTAGCGCGTGGTCTATCCGTACAAGACTGTTAAATGATGATAGAAGCTATGCTTGGCCAGTTAAATTGTTGTATATATCCACTGCTGCAAATGTATTATATTGACTTTCTCTGTTTTAAATGTAAATATTTCGAATTTTATCTTTTTATATTATGGATTGAATTGAAATGAATGTATTAGTTTTTAAAACACGTGTTTTTATGTTTGTATTGTTTGTACTTTTATGATATGTAAATATCGAATAAAGTAGTACAACAGTTAATGACTGTATCAGGCATTTCCTTTGGTGTGTACCTTGATGGATTACGTTTGTTGAACTACACAGAAAGAAGTAATTAGGAAATTACTTTACTCCAATAGATGGTTTAATTTGTCTGTTTGAAAAGAAAAAGAAAATAAATATTAATTAGTAATACTTTTTTATAAAATTCCACAATAAATTGTAAAGCATAGGTTTATATTATAACAAATCAGTAGACATTTTGTATACGATAATAGCATTTCATATTATAGTAAAGCATTTCCTTTTCCCTTTTTCACTGTTCTCAGCTTTTTTTACTGTACTTGTACACCATGAATAATGTACTGTTTAAAGATTAATCGTTGAATAGTGGGGATAAAACAATCACATAGATTGAAGAAAAACCCCAGTTCTCATTTAGTACCAGCACTTTTATTTTTTTGAAATTCGTTTTGTGATTTTCGGGGAAATTATTTCAATATAAAATGGCATCTGGTGGCATTGAGGATCAACAGCCACACCCTGCTCTACACAGTTCTTCAGAGGAGGAACCCCATGGAAAGCAGGAACCATTTGCATTAGAGTTTCACACCACCCCCTCCGTCTGCATCCTTGGGTGAGGACTGGCACTGGTCTAGTTCCCTATTTTTTCTCAATTAAACCTCTGGGTGGTTGTTTCCAAGGAGACAGTCAAGTGGAAGGTCTTTACTGACTACCACCCTTCTCCAACTAAGTGAACCAGCTATGTCTAGGGGTACTTCAGCCATTGTCCTAATAGTAACCTCTCCTGGGATAGCCCTTACTCTTCTAGTCTAATTTTAGACATACTGGTTTGGGAGAACCAGCCTGTCATGCACAACAGTGTGTCTTTCAGACTTATGGGGGTAGCTAAAGTTGTGCCAATTGTGGTTCACTGGTACTGGGGACTTGGTTAGCAGGGACCAGTGCACTACAGTCCATGTTGTGTCAAAAAACAGGCAAAAAGTATGGGGGTATGGCAACAAAACCCCAGTTTCCTACACAAGCCCCCGACAGGCCAGGAGATTCAGCTAAATCTTGGAGAGTCTTCTTAGTCTGTCAGGCGAGGAAGAGTAAGGAAACAAGCAGGACTGTTACAGGGCCTATTCTGTCTTGCATCCTTCTCTTTGGTTCATTCCCTCTGGGGAGCTGACCAACCTCAACAGTGATATGACCCAACTTAAAATGCCCTTTGTGTGCTTCTTTCATGTCCTCACCCATCATTTTGATTTTGGGATCAGAGGTGTCCACCTCTACTAACCCTATCTTAACCAGGATAAACCTCAGCTTACCCAACGGGTTCACCTACAACTTGAGTAACCCCACCATGACCTTAGGGTCAGGAGGCAACCTAGCTATTTAACATGGGGTCATACCACCATGCCAAGGACAGTGTATCCATAAAGGCGGATACCCAAAAAAGGTGAAGGGACTAACATATAGACTTCTTTGGCTTCAGGTTGCCTGTCTGCTGTTTTAGAGTGGAGGTTATTACATCTTGTAGCAAACACCCTCTTTCCACTCTCTTTCCTGTTAGCTGAAGACCCACCATCTCAGGTCTAACAGTTGTCTGACTAGTCAGGACTTCTTGCATGTCTGCTGGAACTTTGGTAAAAGTGATGCCAACCTGTCCTACACTTGCTTTTTTTCTATTCTTGTGGGGCTTGACTGTACTAGCAGCAGGTTCAGTACCCCACAGAATCCTTGGGTGTGGACTGGCACTGGTACAGTTCTTCATTTTAGCTCAGACCAACCTCTGGGTGGTTGTTTCAAAGGAGACAGTCATAGGGGAAGTCTTCACTGACTACTACCCTTCTCCAACTAAGGACACCATATATGTCATGGGGTACTAGGGCCACTGGCCTAATAGTCACCTTTCCTGGGATAACCCGTACTCTTTCATTCTCACCTTGAATATACTGGTTTGGGAGAACCAGCCTGTCATGTACAATAGTGTGACTGGCACAGGTATCTCTCATGTCACTGGCTGGGATTTCTTTCACCAGGAGGTTGTGGATGTTTCTACTCCCCTCTGGAATCTCCAACTCACCTTTTGGGTCAATTTTCTGGTTAAAGGCTAAGAGGACACCCTGATCTGAGGAGCCACCCTCAAAGGCTATACTGGCAACCCCTGGAGGTAAACCAGAGGTTTTGTTTTAGGACAGGAAGGGCCCTATCTTGTTACATGTAAGGCACCAATTCTACTTGGGGTTCCAGTTCTTACCCTGGTACCCACTTTTGTTTTGTGAGGTGTCTCGGGCCACCCTCCTGAACGGATTTTTGGGTGCCTACAGAGGCCTCCTTACTTTTATCTTTTCCTTCAGAGTGGTACACTTTCTTCTGGAGGGGGGTATTTTTGCCTCTTTCTTTTGGCCACCCCAACCAGGTCCAGTTTTAGACACTCTTGTTCTTACCCATTGATCAGCCTTCCTCCCCAACTGTTGGGGAGGGACTGGCCCCATGTCCACCAGGTATTAATGCAACCTTTCCTGCACACCATTACTTAACAGATGCTCTTTCATAATTAAATTGTAAAGCCCATCATATTCATAATCATGCACATTGTTACCTTTTAACCAACCAGCTACTGTTTTCACTGAAAAGTCTACAAAATCAACCCAGTACTGACTCGAAGTTCTCTGATTCTTCCTGAACTTACTTCTATATTCTTCAGTGGTGAATCCAAAGCCCTCAATCAGGGTATCCTTCGTGAGATCAAAGGACTCAGCATCTGTCTCGTTTAATGTCAGGAGTCTATCGCTGCATTTTACAGAGAACAGTTCCAAAAGGAGAGTGTCTCAATGTTTTCTGTTTACCCTTCTGATGTGAGCTTTCAGGAAAGCTGCAAACCATTTTTTAAATACTTTAAAAAAAATTAAATCCACTCAGTAAATCATTCTTATATAAGTATTAAAGTAGATTCAACACATTTTAAAAAAAACGTAAACATACCATATTGTTCGTATTTGCACACACAATAACTTCTGATGCTCCTACACACTTATGGAATAACGTTCTTCCCTTCATATGTACAGTCAACTCCTGCAGTGATACCTCCATACAAACTGTCTCTTCTTTTAAATTCCTCTGTACGAATTCCATCATCCACATATTTTGTCCCATTTCCGCGGACAACCTCTGTCAGCGTATGTTACCTATTCTGCCCTGGAGAACCAATCCAAAGCTGTAAACCATTTTGTGATATCATCACCATATATATATTTGGGGACAATCTATTTGGGGATTTTCGGGTTGAAGTTTCCTCTCTGTCCTAAGTTATAAAATTGGTGCCACCATAGATGGGTCCTAGGCCCAACTCTTTTCTCTGTTTCTCTGTGTCCTGGAGTTGAGCTTCTATAGCTGCCCACCTGGCCAGTCTTTCAAGAAGAAGCTCCTCCTCTGAGAGGTCTTCTCCTTCTGAAAGATGGGACTCTACCGTCACCTCAACGTTATTGTCTTCTTCCTGATTCTCATAAGGCCTGGGTGGAGCTCACAGTTTCATTTTGGGGAATTCCACCAAGTTGCCAAAAAACTCTGCCAAATTCTGGGGAGTTCCTTAAGTGGGCAGAGTATTTCTCAGCCACCCCTAATGAAGTCCCCTTGGCTGCTGAGGGTCATTGGGGTCAAGAACCCCTATTTTTGCAACAAGTCCCCCATAGTCAGATTGCTGAGATGTTGTCGGAGGCCCCACCCCTTTCTCAGCCACTTTGCACAGGGGCCTCCTGCACACTGCTAGTTGGAGAATGAAGTCCTGTTGGCTGCTGAGGGTTGTTGGGGGCCAAGAACCCCTATTGTTGTGACAAGTAAGTCCCCCACAGCGGAATTGCTGAGACGTCATCAGTCCCTCTGCACAGGGGCCTCCTGGCGCACTACTGGTTGGGGGAGGAAGTCCCCATGGCCACTGAGGGTCATTGGGTGCCAAGAGCCCCTATTGTTGCAACAAGTAGGCCCCCCACAGCTGGATTTTTGAGACTTCATCTCATGCCCACCCCTTTTCTCAACCACTTTGCACAGGGGCCTCCTGCACACTACTGGTTAGGGGATGAAGTCCACTTGGCTACTGAGAGTTGTTGGAGGCCAAGAATCCCTATTGTTGCGACAAGTAAGTCCCCCACAGCCAGATTGCTAAGACGTCGTTGGAGGACCCGTCCCCTTTCTCAACCACTGTCTTGAAATTATGTGGCGAGCACGTAAAAAATTGTGCTCCATTGCGGAGTGCAGTTTATCAGTAACTCTGCATTCTATGTGCAACACATAGTTGCCAAATTCCGCAAACACCACGAGTGGAGCAGAATTTTATTCCCTGGCCTAATCCTCATGGGTATCAGTGTCATCCATTGTATGATCTCGCTTATATTCTGCCAACTGCCTTCGAAGCTTTACAATGGTAGTGCGTGAGCCAGTTTTGATTCAGTAACCCTTTCAGAGGGCCTTTAACCGAGAGTAGGACATTTGCAGATAAGTGGTCAGGTCGAGCTCCTGAGTCTGTCACTCTGTGTTACTCATTATTGCATTAAAGTTGGGACCTTTGTGGAGAGGTAAAAAAAACCTTGACACTTTTTTTTCCTATCTAAACTAGGTCTTTTAAATTCTAACAGCTAGTTTCATGGACTTAACCAAAGCCCTAACAATTAATTTTGGAAGTTTGGAAAAATAGACCAATCGAAAAAATAGAACTAGCTAAAGGCAATTTTTGGATTTATTCATGTGGACACTTATTGACACAGTGATATCAGCAGACGCAAAGTCATAGACCCCATCACTGATCCACCAATGTAGAAAGCTGGCTCTCTATATAGTGCATTAAAACGAAGTACAACATACAGAGAGTCCAGTTAGTCCCAGATTAGTATACAGAGGGAAAAGTAGATAATACTAATGCTCTGTTTGTGGTAGTGTGGCTGAGCAGTTAGGCTTGTCAGAGGGTAGTGTTAAGCATTTGATGAGACAAACACTCAAGAATAAATCTGAGACCAATTTGCAAATATAACACTTATTTTTCCAAATATTTTCAAACCAATAACCTCGTTCACAGCAAGTACTTAAATTCTTATAATTTCGACCATTTTGAAAAATAGTTAACTATTGTGCGCAATTACGCACAATGGTTTTTTATGAGAGGACATTCAGAAAATGGTTAGAAAATCGTGCAATTGGTTCTAGGGGTTCACCTCCGAGGATTAGTGTAGCAGCAGGACAAGGTCCAATCTTCCACCAGCGGTTCATCAGGAGAGTCCTGAATTTGGCCGGAAACAGGGTGCTGATAGCATGGGTAGCTGGTGCACCACGAAGAAGGGGGGCCACTAAAAGCAGGCTGCACAAGTGGACTTGTAGGCATGTCCGAGGGCTCCTTACAGGGGGGCTCAGGTTGTAAGGGCCTCTGGAGGAGCATGGGAACACAGCCTGTTCATCGTTACTGAGGCCGGACGGGCTGGGTGCAGAGAAGATTGGTTATCAGGGCTCTGTGCCTCAAAATGTTGTTCGTAGTCAGGGACAAGCAGGTTGCCGGGGCGGTTGCATGACTGCTGGGCCACACACAAGATGGGTCTCAGGGATTCGGACTAAGGCTGGGTGTAGTGGGGCTACGCAGAGCACCAAGGAGCTGAGAAAAAAATCTGTGGCACTCCATGTAGCTCCGCTACGCCACCCGCCTCCCACCCGCCCTATTTACAATTAGTACAACTTTCCAAAAACGCCTGCGCATGTGCAGTTTTCACGGAGAATGCAATGAAGACGAGGAGGGCTGCCTGGGGACACTGCAGCTTAAGGTAAGGTTCTGTTTATTTATTTTAAAAGCGTTTTTGAAAAGTTGGATTAATTGTAAATAAGGCGGGTGGGAGGCGGGGGCTGGCCAGCTCCGCTCCACAGCGGAGTGTGCAGAGATTTGCCTACTCCGGGTTCGCAAGCGCCTTGATGGGTGCTTGCTTACTGGGCAGTTTGAGTCCATAATGGCTCTTTCAGCCGGTGTTGGTTGCAGGGGTCAGGTACCACTGGGATTGGTATGGCATTGGTCCGGTAGGTCCTGGTTTCTGCGCACTCGGTAGGGAGACCAATTGACTTCCCAGAGCGTGAGTACCTCTTCCTAGGCAGTTGCAGCATTGGTCGGACCAGGGAGGTGTAAGTCGGTAAGATGGACTCTGCAGGTTTGGTGCCTGCGGTCTGCAGGGGAGTAGCTCTTCTACTCCAAAGGAGTTCTTGGGCAGTTGTCAAAGAGCTGGAGGGACCCTAGGGTTATTAGAGTCCTACCAGCAGCAGGACAAGACAGCTTAACAAAAAGGATTAGTCTTGAAGCGGCAGGCAAGGTTTCATGCCCAAAGTCCACAGCACGCACTTGGTTCTTGGGTTTCCGCACTTCTTCTTTGTCTGTTTTCTTCTTTAGGTCTATCAAATCGGAAGTGCTGGATCAAGGGGTGCCACCTACGTAATACATTTAGGGGTGTTAAAGGGAGTGCAAGGTAGTAGCCAATAGGCTCCCAACCTTTAAGGTGACTACACCTTCATATGACCACCTCCGTTGGAAAGTGGGCATAACCCTGATTGTCTAGTTCTCTCCAACGCAAGATAGAGGAATTCCAAAAGTGAGGTCACATCACCTGCCCCACCTTAGGGGGGGTGTTGGTTGATTATGGGCACACCTCCAACTTTTTCAAATTGTCCTGTCTGTCGATTCACCAAAAAGTGGGGCAGGACAGGGGGGTTGGCATCCTGCACTAACTGGAGATGCCAGGGTTGCATTTCAAAGGTGGCACTGCCTTTGAAGCTTCCTGCCCTGGAATGGCTTGTCATGGAATGTAGAGCAGGGCTGGCGAAATTTAAAGGCCCCAATTCTTGTAAATTAGAACTTTTTTGTTTACAGATATCTATGAAAAACAGATTATGCACCATTGCCTAACATGATTTAAAAGATAAGGACAGAAGATTTCAACAGATTGGCAGGTATGCGCTAAAAAATCTCCAAAGGGGATAAGATTAAGCGACAAAGGTACGGTGCATAAGAGTAATAGTTTGTTTATTTATGTTGTAGATGAGCCCAATGTGTGAAAATAAGATACCCTGATGAGAGCCCATAGAAAATCCATGAGGCTTGAAACGCGTTGGAAGTAATTTGAAGACTATAAAACGCCTAATGCCATTAGTTTTTGAGCATTATTGGTTTCACATTGGTTTATGTGAGAGGTCTTGTTTGTAAAAAGTATTGCAAAAGTTTAGTATATGTTTCGATCAAATGTTGGTCTTGTATATTTGTATATTATTGTAAGTACAAGTGTAAAGTGTGATATATGTAAATATTTGGATTATATGTAAGATGTGTTTGTGTTTCTGTGTGAAGGTCGAAGTCCTTCCAAAAAAAAGAGTTTGAAAACATAGGGTGAATAAATACCCCAATCACGAAAAGAATATAGTGTGGTTGTTGTTTAAAGAGAAAAAAAGATAAGTGACAAGGATACCAAGTAATTTTTTGTTCATACTGGTGTAGTGTAGTTCCTATTATCCCAATAGGCTCTGCGCATTGGAATAATACCTTCAGTAGTAAAGGCCTAGACCAGACGTTAACTAGGTCTACTACTGTCGATATTAGACTTAAAGTTTTGGGTTTGCCAGCTAGCTCAGAGTTCACTAGAAACTTTCTCGAATGTTCAGGAAGGACTTAACTTCCCTGATTAGACAAGAAGGGATTTAGTTTCTGACAACCATAGAACATGACAACTTTGCTCTCCCCTAATCAAGAGTATATCTCGAGAGTCGTGTGAACAAAAGGCAATTTATTTTACTCAGTCAGTACGTGCATTCTTAGTCTCATCAGATTGTAGAGAAAAGGAAGAGACGGCCGTGTTCAATAAAAAGGTGTTATTTATTGATCAGTCTCTTTTCTCATACAAGAGAAATGGATCGATATTATTGCAATACTTATAGCTAAGTAAAGTGCATACATTAAAAGCAATAGTATAAAATAATACTGTAAAAACATTGATATGGTTTCTAAGCCATAAGATGTTTTAAAATGAATAAAATATATTACATACACATATACATTTGACTAAACGTACTCAACTGGTGTTTCTAAATACGCCTACCCCGTGTACCTGACCTAAGCCTAATACGTGGGCGGGAATAGAAAGTTACAGTTTAAGTTAAGTTTGTTTTTGCCAAGTGAATAACTAAGGAATTCTCTGTGAGGGGTTATTCAGTTCTGTACCTGGAATCTAGGTTGAATGAGGGATGGTATCTCTCGTCTCTGGTCTCGATATTCCAGGCTGCCTGCGAGGGCTACCCAGAAACGCCGGTGCTGGATTTCTCGGCAGGAGAAAGCAGCTTCTCTCAGCGCGTCAGGAAGGCGGGGCTGCGCCAGCGGGGTCTGCTCTGCTTCTGGGCTTCGGCAAGTATGGCTGCTCCGTCTCGTCACCACCGCGTGTGTTTGCATAGGGCAATATCGGTAATATTTATACCTTTAAGGTGCCGAGATTGACGTAAGGATGGACATAGATACGTCAATAAGGATGTCATACGACTTGCTCGTTAGCACATTCTTTTGCGGAAGTTCTCGGTGAAATCAAAACAATGGCCGCAGGGTTTTGCCCAGGTTGTCATAGGTTTGATTTGTTATGAGAACTCCGTATGCCTTATCAGGGGCTGGAGGAATATCGCTTGTCTAATTAGATCGCAAGCGTTATGACCTAATCAGATAACACGTTCCTGTGCCGTAGTGTGACTGCGTCAGATAACGGTATCTGCATCATGGGGGTTTTCTGCCTCATGGGCTGACTGCTAGTTAACTTGTTGGTTTGTTTAACCAGAATAGGGTCAGGAATAGGGGGATCGATTCAGAACCTATAGGAATACATCACACCCACTCCACGCTAACTATGGACATATTTACTAATCTATGCATAGTAAAACATACTATAGAGTATAGTGTATACCTTACCACCCCAAAATACATAAATGCATTTTGAAATTATCAAATATACTGAAAAATTGCAGTCATATGTATTGTATGCACTCAAGCTGTAGAATAATGCCAAAGTAATCACATTTGTATACATTATTGCTATTTGGTATATGAGAATTACACATGAAATGGCTCTTAATACAGAAAAAAAAGTTCGAGACCATTCCATCACAGAATAAAATATTTATGAACATACCAGCGGGCAGCTAATGTCTATAAGCTATCTAAAATTTAGAAACCTTAGTTCTCTAAGAATAGTTCTTACTTTAAGCAGAAGATAGTGTCCCGAAAAATATGCAAAAATATTTTGGGGCTGCTGAAAAATTGCTGTCCGTGAACTGGAGGGAAAATTGTTCATGTGACTTTATTTTTAAAGTTGAAGGCCGAATTCAGGGAACGCCGTGTGCGAGCTTGCTCAAAAGTTTCTATTTCTGCTCTGGTGAGAACATCATATCATTTAGGCTTTCGAAAAAACAGTCAACAGCTTCCTGGGAAAGTTCCACTAACTCGGAAATAGGTGTAATCATGCATTCGTGCGCATGATTGTCTCCATTGACATTCTGATTCGCATTGCTGACAGAAGGTAGTACCTGATCGATGCTGCTTTCATCTTGAACTTCACTACCCATCAATCGTAGTGGTGAAGCTTCCACGAATGCCGTCATCAGGATTGGTAGCCTTTGAGGGCAGCACAAAGCGTGAACCTTGATCGGGCTCAACAATGTTTCTGCATCCATTGGCGCATCCGATTGTAGCGTCAGACAGGTGTCTAACACGCATTCTTCTCCGCATAGCAGACACCTTAATACAGGTAAAACACATCTTTGCCACATTGGTCGAAATGATAGAAACCAAGTCATGTTCAGGTCTCTAAGCCGGGAGAGTCCCAGGATTTTTGATATCCGGTCCCGGTATCCAATGGCTAGGATTGTTTCTTCCCTTGTCGCAAGAGTTTTGTCTGTGACATGGGTTGCCATACCGAAAAATAAGGACCAAGAATAGGATTCCTGCAATTAGTCCCAAGATCAGGGGAAGTCCGCTAAAAATCGAATGGACGAAATCTGGAAAAATACCCAGTATGGCTTTGAATGGTGTTAATGCCATCGAAAATACTGTCTTAAATACCTTTGAGACCCCATTGGTATCAGAAATATTTAAGATTTCATTCAGGATTTCTGCGAAATGTATGGGGGAATTAGTTGATAACAATGAATGTATCTCTGCAGTCGGCCTTGCGACTTGTAGATCATACGTTTCTTTTGATGACGTGAGCCTTGTAGGCGTCTGAAGAAGCACTGTTTTCATTCTGCTTAAAGTATCTATTCGAATAGAAGTAATTTTCAAATTGGGCCATGCCCTTGCCTCCCTGTCTGGAAAGGAGCTGGGGAACAATGAGCGTCAAAAAAAAAAACAAAAAAAAAAACAAAAAACTACAAACTTAGGGGTCTAGATGAGGATTCAATTGTAATCCTCTGTACGTCAAAACCCTATCGGTAGTAAAAGGGTTCGAACACAACCATAATGCTTACAGACCAGATCACAAGATGTGAAGAACCAGTAACATGAGTCACCCCTGGTGTAGGATTCCCATCAATAGTCTTGTAATGATCAATATTATCATTTGGAAGTCCTTATCGGGTATTGTGTCTCTAGATCATTGAGACCGGCATACCCCGATAACCAGATGCGGGGTAGCGACCCACAATCACTTGGTACTACCACATAGTGTTGATATGATGGGAAGTGCAGTGTAAGAAAAAAAAATAAATAAATAAATAAAAAAATGAGCGTCCACAGCACTTGACCTTCGCAGTCGTAGTTACGAGATAAGGAGTCCCGGGCATAAGACTACAACATCTGCGGTCTACAATTAGAATGTAACTCCCATTATAGAGTCTTTGAAAGAATGGTTCTATTTCTGTTGCAAGTGCGCCTTGCTGGTGACATGAAAGGTTGTATGAATTCCCTTCACAGGCTCCATGCAAACTAATTCCGTTACACAGAAGCGTGCCGCTTAGTGACATCGCACAATTATTGCCACTAAGAAACACTTTCTGTCCTTTATTACTGACACATGCATGTGAATAGGGCAGGTTCCATGTTGTTTTAATGTACCCCTTTCCCAATTTCTCGTACATGCCAGCCTGTATATATTTTTGGCAGTATTGAAACCTGAAGGTTGAGATTGGAATATTTATTATCCCATGTATTATCCATTCACTGACAGGTCGTTCTGACATTGTCACTGGTAATCTTTCGAGTTTTTCAATGCTCAAGATTGTATAATCAGCACCCTTTTGTGCCATACTGATTTGTCTATCAGTAAGGTTAAAGATTTGGAATAGTGACGTTGTGTTAATTAAACGCCAAGGCACATAGCCTGAATGCAGATTTTGTAACGTCCAGCCAAGCTGTACTATAGAACGCAATTGAGACTGACCGTGTTGTAGCAACAGTAAGTCCTGCGATAATATGTCGATTGCTGAAGACACAATGCTGTCCAAAGAAAAAATTCTGGAGGACAGAGTCATTAACCCATTGTCCACTACAGAAAGTGATTTTTCCAAATTAATACGGTCAATTTCCCGTATTCTCTCTGCTGTTTCAATTTGAGTAACCTTCCAGGCCTCATTGTATGCTGCATATACAGAGGCTGCTATGAAACGTTTTTGACGCTGTTTGCACGGTCCCATAATGAAATCACGCAAGTCAGCACCATCAGTAAGTAAAGTTAGGTATTGTTTAATTTCTGTCAGTGTGGAAGTTTGTAGCCATTGAAGGCACAATTTGCCCACACTGTAGGTGGTTATTATTCCTGGGTGATGTCTTTGGGAATATCTGGGGTCTGGCCTGGTCATTTTGAACCCCTGTGTTTTGTTCAGGAATCTGTCTTGACAGTTATTAGTATCCGTGGGCCAGATCAACCACTGTTTCCAATCAGGATGTGTTCTGTTTTGGTTTAATACATAATTTACGTCTATCTCTTCATCTGTAGAGCTATTGCTGAACATTGTTGGCTTTGGAATAGACGGTTTATTTAAGTCTTTGATTTTGGCTATGCCAAGACAGGTAGTTTGTTGAACAGTGTCATTTAAAAATATCATTTGTTCTGGGATCATGCAGGCTCTAAACAAAGATTCTATACCCTGCACTTGCCATTCTTTTGTACCCCAAACACTATTCAATTCAACATTTTTGTCCCAATAATCAAACCCAAAAGTATTCATTTGTTCAAAAAATGAGTCTGAATATATCAATTTTGTGTTGGTTATCATGGTCTTTGTCCCTGTCTTATTTGACAATTTAAAATAAAATGTTTCAGCATTACTTATGTTAAAACCTGAAAAGTATGAATATTTGTCGTAAACGGTTCTTGAGCTTCCTTTTGGAGGGGTTGCACAATGTTCCCATTGATTATAATTTAAAACATTTCTAGGTTGTGCAGATCTATGTAAAAAATGGTTACCATAGTGGTTATAACAGTACATACTATCATAATTTGTAGAACCCTGCAAATAATCATGTTTGGTAAATTTAGCAGACATTACTAAGTCAGACATCATATTATTAATGCTTTCGAAGTCCCAATCATCAGCAAATGAGCTTGGTTTTGCAAAGTCACTCAATGAGATCTTAATTTGATGTGGATATTTCAGGATTTCGACCGGACCATAAATTTCATAGTCAGTGTTGTCCCAGGCTACCCCACCCGGTATAGGATTGGCTGTGAAGTTGACTGAAGAAAGTTCTCTTTTCTCGACGTGTGAAGATGTGTGTGGTTTGAGGATCAAGTTGATTTTCTGACTTGCTGTGTCCATTTTAGCATATTTTCCCTCAATGAAGCGTCCCAAAGTTAGTACCATGATGAGCCAAAGTATGAGGATAAATGCACCAAAACCCACCCAAAATTCGATCCATGGAGAAATCAGATATGTTTCTTTCAGTTGTTTCAAAAGTTCCTTAGCTTTATCTTTAAAGGTTTTTGATGATGGCTGTGTCTTTGATTCGCTGAAGCCTTCAGAGGAATCATCGAACTTTATGAAGTAGCCGGATGCAGTTCTGTCAATTGTTCCAATTGCTTCAGGATTTCTGTTTCTTGCATTTTCACTTGGTACTTCATTATAGATTGGTGTGTCTCTGCTAAATGTTTTTATTTGGGTTTTCAGAGGTCTGAGTTCTATTGCATTGTTGCATAGTCCTTGTTGTTCTTCTGTAGGCGTTTCGAATGTGATGAGCCTCTTTGTTAGGACCTCTGTACTGGTAGCAAACCTTGGTGTTCTGCTACTTATTGGGAGTCCACTTGGCCTACTGTTTGTTATCGGCCACATGATTGTGGTTTTACCAGGTCGATGGATACAACTCGGTTCTCCTTTTTACCAGCAAGTGGCGGTAGTACAACTGATCTTGTCCCGTTGACAGACAAGACAGGAACTGCTTTTCTGTAAGAAGGCCCAAATTCCTTCTTTACCGCGATCTTTTCTCTGACTAGATCCCCGACTTTTGGAATCCAGACAGGTCTTGCTGGGACAGGTGGTGGTTCTTCAGTGGTTGTTGGCTGTTGTTTCAACTTTATGTTGCTCAGGTCTTTTCTTGTTTTGTTTAAGTCCTGCAAAATAGCCAAACGGTCTTTGATATCAAAGCTTTTTTCTTTCACCACTGAAGTCTGACTATCAATGTCAGAGATCAACATCCTAGTTCCAAATAATAATTCGTACGCACTGAATCCCTTCAGAGAATTTCTTGGCAAGTTATTTAGACTACGTTGGACACTTATTAGATGTTTGACCCACCCAGCTCCCGAACCTAATATCCTTTCCGTTATAGATTGCTTTATGCCTTGGTTTTTTCTTTACACCATCCCGTACCCTCAGGAAGGAAGTGAGAAGATTCCCGCTTGGCTATGCTCATTTGGTCATGTTTCCCCTCAGGCTGGAGGGCTAGAGTGAAGACAGTGGTCAAACGTAGCATGCTCTTAGCGTATATGCCATTTAGACTCGCAAATCTTTGTATAACAGTCCAGACGTCAGCCGAGTGCTGGTGATCTACATTATAAGTGGAAACTAGCCTGTATATGTTAATCGCAACCCTTCCTTTTTACTCTTGATTTTTTCTGGAGTAAAACGACGAGGTATTAAACTGTTTCTCTCCCCACTGCGATCTCTGTTGCAGTTTGGGCAGTTTTTTACAAACATGGTGTGACGCAAGCTCATGCCTGGCCACCAGTACCGTGATTGTAATTCTTCCAGAGAATCTTTTAGTTTGAGGTGTCTGAGACCCTCGCCCATATGTGCGTCTGCGATTAACAAGTTTCTCCTGTCCATGTTTGGGATCACTCTATCCCCCACTCCAGGGATTCGAGCAAAAGGGACAGAGTTTGCATCGATTATGTATGTATAATTGAGTGGATAGTTGATCGGTAACGCTGAGCGGTCGCCTTTTCATGACGTTTTCACCGCCAGCACTGTTTCACCGTCAATGTATTTTAATGTACGCTTTTTTCGAACTACGGGAGCCGATTTAGTGGCTGCCGCTGTGGCTGTCTCAGCCAATGAATTCCCTGCAACGTGAACGCCATCACCCTGATGACTCAGTGAGTGTGTCACGTGAGTCTTTGGTAGCTCTTTCTGTAAAAGAGCTATTTGTTCCCAGAGCAGTTTTTGCTTTATTGGTGCATCTGTGTCATCTTTGTAACCGTTTTGAATCCATGTCTGTAAATCCTTGTTATATGATTTGACGCAGTAATATGAATCTGACACTATAAGTGTCGGGAATTCGCGATCCGCATTATCTAGCGCCATTTTCAAAGCTAATATTTCAGTCTGTTGTTCTGAATTAGTTTCTACTGAGTGTGTTTTTGTTAATAGATCTTTTAGTTTACCTCCGCGCCACACTTCTTTTGTAATCCCACATGTGGGGTTGTATGCCTGTTCTCCCCAAACGGGGGGTTGAGCATGTCCGTCTGTATAAATTACACAGGCGTAATGTCGTAAAGGCAGAATGTCGATTGGCAGAGGGAATGTTCTTTCATATTCTAAATTTTCCATTTCTTCTAGTTCTGGATCAAAGTAATAGTATACTTTGTCCGTTGTGATTGAATTCACCCATTGTATCCATTTCGGATTCAATGTTGTTGTTGGTAAATTACACGGTGTTGTTAGTGCCTCAAAGGCTGATTCAGCTGTTCTGACTGTGATATGTCTACCGTCAGCTATGTCTTTTTCTCTAGCTATTGCGGTTTGAACTGCATGAACAATGTTTTCTTTAATACTCAACTTCTTTTCAGCTTCTGTGTACAAGTGTGATTTGAATGCAATTGGTACCTTTTCTCCCTCATTAGAGGTCAGGTATGTGAATCCGCATCTCCCTGGGATGACTCGAATCACAAGATTGCGTGTGTTATCACGTGTTTCTAATTTTGTTTTAATTAGCATGTCTGTTTGTAAGGATCTCAAAATTTCTGTGTTTATTTGAGTCCAATTGCATCTTTTAAAATCTGGTTTTATCAGATCATAAAGGGGTTTGACCCTTTCTACGTAATTTGCAATGTATGTTCTTCCGAAATTTAGGAAGCCTAGAATCGACTGCAGGTTTTTTAGTGTTCTAGGCGCTTGGATTACGGCACATTTCTCTAGGAAATTGTCAGCCAGGCCTTTGCCTTCACTTGATAATTCATATCCTAAGAACAGGACTGTCAGATGGGCAATTCTGGATTTTTTAAAGTTGAATTTGTAACCCTCTGCTGCGAACACAAGTATTATGGTGTTCACTCTTTTCAAGTGAGTCTCCAAGTCATCATCTGTTAAGTAAATGTCATCGACATAAGATAATGCTTCATCATCATATATTTGTAGTAATTCTGTTACTCTCGCTGAGAATACTCCCGGGCTGTTCTTGTACCCCTGGGCTAACCGACAGAATTGTTTTTGCGTGCCATTTATTGAGAATGCAGTTAAATATCTGCTCTCTGGTGCTATGTTTTGACAAAAGAATCCATTAGAGATGTCTAATGTTGTTTTGTATTTTTTGCGCACTATGTTATTCATTAGTGCAGCACTATGTGAGTTTTGCACTGCAAAAGTTTTGCAACATGTGTTAAGGTGTCGGTAATCCAAAACTAGACGATATGAATTGTCTGCTTTGGAGACCGGAAACAAAGGGTTGTTCATTTGTGAGGTGCAAGTTTCAATCACCCCCTGGTATTCTAGCTGATCTAGTATTTCTTTTACCTGTTTTTTAGCTTCTTGCTTAATTGGGTACTGCCTTTGTGCAGTAGGTTGTGATTTTAACTGGATTTTGTGAGGAGGAGAGTCCCACACTGCCCACTTTCTAGCAAGTGTGTATTTTTTATGAATTGGGATATGATTTGAGAAGGCAGGCATAATTATTTCTTCGCCATGAGGGCACTCCCTGACAAACTCTGGTGGCCAGTCTTTTTCAGCTAGAAGGATATCATAGCCCTTGGAGAGATTATCCCAAAATAGTCCCCTTATTTTTCTAGTCTTATCCCCCTCTATACGCAATGTTATTTCGTATATTTTGTGAGGTTTGCTAACTCTGGTGTCCGCAGTTTCCACTTGAAGATATTCATACGTGTCCACTGTCTCCAGATGATTCATAAGGACTTTGCGAGCTATGCTCACTTCTGCTGCGCTGTCTAGCATTGTCTGAGCCCATTCCCCGTTTTTCAGTTGTGTCCTCAGAATTCCTCGGCATTGTTAACTATTTTAATGCTGGCTACCTTCTTCTTTGGAAATTGTAGTTTCTTTTTTAGCTGAGCAGGTTCCTTGTCTTTGGACTTGGCGTGCTCTTCTCTTTGTTCTGATCGTCCTCTTCTTTCCGATTTCTGCGAGGAAGTCTGAAAAGATTGAGAGGGACGTGTATCAAGTCTTGATATCTATCAGGTTTCTTAATATTATCCCTATTTCTAAGGTTATATCTTTTCCCAGAGGGGTCACTCTGCGGTGACCTGTGTCTTTGGTTCGGAGATTTTTCTCTTCGCCTAGGAGACCTTCCTCTGGACTGGAATTTCTTTTCTTTAGGACTGGATTGTTTATTTCCATCCCAGTTCTTTTTTGGTGATGTTGAATTATTATTAAAAAATATTTTTTCAGGACTTTCAATTAGTTGTGGTTTTACTGGTATTCCACCTAAACTATCTCTACCTAGTTCCTCATAGGATTTTTCTATGATTCTGGCAATTTCAGCTGGTTGGTCTGCTATATCTGTCTCTTTTAACCTCTGGCGGATCGCCACGTTTGCTGCTTCTCCCTTTATGTTGGCTAATAATATAGCTGAGACCTGCTTGAAGTCTTTTAGTAATTTCATACCAAGAGTTAAAGCTGGTTCTGGACCGTATTCGTCTTGAATTTGTTTTAGCACATCTGGTATTACCGAAATGGATGGAACACCGTGCGTTTTTGTGTAGATGGAAGCAAAGACTGTACCCCAAGTGTCACAGTCCTCAATGTGTGGTGCGATTCCCATTGGGAGACAGATAGTCAGAATCCTGTGCTTTTCTAGCGGGGTGGTGTCTGGAAACACCGCCTCTATTTTCTGCGCTAGCCAGAATGGTATTTGTTCACGTTTAGCCGGTACTTTACCTAGGCAGGACTGGATGTTCTGTGGTGTAATTTTATTTGTGTTCCCCTGGTGAGGGGTCAGCTGTGGGAGTTTAATCGCTGGCTGAATTGTTGAAGTCCGCATCACATACTGGACTAATTGTCTATGTATTTTTATTAATTGTTTTAGCTGTGTTAACAGGTGTGGTGCAGACATCCCATCGATGTCTGGATGTGGTGTGTATCCGGCTAGGACCGGCCACGTTGCTCCTGGTCTACCTAAAGGACCGAGCCTGGTGATGTGATTATTGTGTATTAGGGCGCCATTAAATAAGAGCAAATGCTCTTGAAATTTAAGTGGTACTTCCACCTCCTCGAAAGGAGTGTACATTTCAGGAGGTTCCTCTATTTTGTAATAGTGGAAGTACTTTGTTACAGGATTTGCCGCTGGAAAATGTATCCATGAATAGTATACCTCTGTCTGCCGATATTCGTGTGCCTCAATTACGAATATGACTGTACCACCTCTAGGTGTCAGTCCATTTTCTATAAGTTTTATGGTTATAGATTTCCTTTTGATGACCGGAATGAGTATTATATTCGGGTCCGCTTCCTGCATGGTAGCATCAGCTTCTGCGAGTTCAGTTGCTAATCTAACTGCCTCTCTTTCTTCATCACTGTCTCCCATTTTACCGACAGGAAGGTTATGTCTTTTGTTTGCAGATCAGGTTTCTTATGGAAACAAAGATTAGATGCACAATATTTTGGAACAGTGTATCCTTCAACGTTGACTTATACCAAGAACCATACATAGGAGTTCCCTCCTGCGAGGTCTGGCGGATATAACCTTTCACCCACTCCAGACGTCTTTGGAGTATTTTGGGAAAAGGGGTCTGAGTGAGAAAGCACGACTGAGTTACTCTAAATGTCTTACGTTAGTTTTATCGCCCTTTCCAAACGCGTTGGGCGCCATGTAGTGTAGTTCCTATTATCCCAATAGGCTCTGCGCATTGGAATAATACCTTCAGTAGTAAAGGCCTAGACCAGACGTTAACTAGGTCTACTACTGTCGATATTAGACTTAAAGTTTTGGGTTTGCCAGCTAGCTCAGAGTTCACTAGAAACTTTCTCGAATGTTCAGGAAGGACTTAACTTCCCTGATTAGACAAGAAGGGATTTAGTTTCTGACAACCATAGAACATGACAACTTTGCTCTCCCCTAATCAAGAGTATATCTCGAGAGTCGTGTGAACAAAAGGCAATTTATTTTACTCAGTCAGTACGTGCATTCTTAGTCTCATCAGATTGTAGAGAAAAGGAAGAGACGGGCGTGTTCAATAAAAAGGTGTTATTTATTGATCAGTCTCTTTTCTCATACAAGAGAAATGGATCGATATTATTGCAATACTTATAGCTAAGTAAAGTGCATACATTAAAAGCAATAGTATAAAATAATACTGTAAAAACATTGATATGGTTTCTAAGCCATAAGATGTTTTAAAATGAATAAAATATATTACATACACATATACATTTGACTAAACGTACTCAACTGGTGTTTCTAAATACGCCTACCCCGTGTACCTGACCTAAGCCTAATACGTGGGCGGGAATAGAAAGTTACAGTTTAAGTTAAGTTTGTTTTTGCCAAGTGAATAACTAAGGAATTCTCTGTGAGGGGTTATTCAGTTCTGTACCTGGAATCTAGGTTGAATGAGGGATGGTATCTCTCGTCTCTGGTCTCGATATTCCAGGCTGCCTGCGAGGGCTACCCAGAAACGCCGGTGCTGGATTTCTCGGCAGGAGAAAGCAGCTTCTCTCAGCGCGTCAGGAAGGCGGGGCTGCGCCAGCGGGGTCTGCTCTGCTTCTGGGCTTCGGCAAGTATGGCTGCTCCGTCTCGTCACCACCGCGTGTGTTTGCATAGGGCAATATCGGTAATATTTATACCTTTAAGGTGCCGAGATTGACGTAAGGATGGACATAGATACGTCAATAAGGATGTCATACGACTTGCTCGTTAGCACATTCTTTTGCTGAAGTTCTCGGTGAAATCAAAACAATGGCCGCAGGGTTTTGCCCAGGTTGTCATAGGTTTGATTTGTTATGAGAACTCCGTATGCCTTATCAGGGGCTGGAGGAATATCGCTTGTCTAATTAGATCGCAAGCGTTATGACCTAATCAGATAACACGTTCCTGTGCCGTAGTGTGACTGCGTCAGATAACGGTATCTGCATCATGGGGGTTTTCTGCCTCATGGGCTGACTGCTAGTTAACTTGTTGGTTTGTTTAACCAGAATAGGGTCAGGAATAGGGGGATCGATTCAGAACCTATAGGAATACATCACACTGGAATGACATTCTGGCATGGAGGAGGTGTGAAACATCTCCGCCCATAGCAGGCATTGGTCCAGGCCTCTGAGAGTGAAGGCTCTCATCCCATGAGGTCAGATACATGTCTAGTGGTGGCAGGCTGGCTGAGTCCAGTCGGTGACCAATGTAGTAGTTGGTGGGTTTTCGGGGGACACATCTAATGTACTGTCTGTGTGCATTGATTAATAAATCCTACACTGGCATCAGTGTGGTTTTATTAAGACGAGACGTTTAGTCCCAAATATCTCTGGGTACAGGGAAGCCATCATGGTGCTGGAGAACTCGTATTGGCAGGTGTCCAGTCCATGCACTCTCTAGGGCTTCCCTGCTCACTTACAATATCAAAAAATGGACTTAGATATTGTAAGATCATATCTGCTCAGGCAGATATGACCACACATGTGATATAGTGCACCATGCTTTAGGCATGGAAAGCTTGTAGTTGGGGTGACTTACCTGTATCTCATGCAGTGTCTGTGGGCATAGCACACAGGGATGTGTGCCATGTCAACTCTTTACTTTTGTCTGCACCACGAAATGAAGCCTGCAATGGCAGTATGCATGGTCTTGGTGAGCGACTTCATGCTGCAGCCCTAGAGGACCCTTTACTGTCCCAATGACCTAGGTCGGGGTACCATTTTCTAGGGACTTATATGGGGGCTGAAGTTGTGCCAATTGTGGTACAGTTTTGGAAAGAACACTGGTACTGGGGACCTGGTTAGCAGGGACCCAGTAAACTTCATTCAAAGTTGCATAAAAACCCAGACAAAAAGTGGGGGGTTACTTTAACCAAAGCCCAGATTCCTACACCAAATAACTGTTCCAAATCAACACTTTCCTGTCTCTCGTGTTGCATTGCACTTTCCACTTCATTGATGGCTATTGCAACTTCATTTGCAAAAAATGGTTCAGAACTTTGGCTGCTTTGTGAACTACCCTTAGCTATCTGAGCAGCAATTGTTTCTTTCTGTTCAATCTCATCATTTAACATTCACAAATAGTTTGGAAAGACTGAACACGGAATGCTGTCTTGCACAGCATTGAAAGAATCAACATAGCAGTCAGAGTTTCTAAGAGATTCTGATTCAGAATGCAAAGGCTTGAAGAGTTGTAGAAGGGCTAAATAGAAAAACTATCTTTTGTCTAGAGTTTAGCAAGTAGGTTTTCTGTGGTGATTGGATTTCCTTTTTTGTGTCTGACTAAACAACCCTTTAAACCAACTACTGCATATTTCCCTTCTTCTATGTTGTACTGGTGTAATCTAGGATCCTCTGAATATAATCTGGTTGACCGGCATTTAGCTGCTGGTATTTGTACAGGGTGGTCATCGTAGCGTCCACCTGCTCCAGCGGGAAATAGTTGTGGAAAACAGCGAGCATCTGAACTTTTCTCCCACACACTCATAATAGCTCCTTTTGCTTGTTTAATTTGCAAGAGATCAATAGCATCACCAGAAACTTCTTTAGAATGCAGTGAATGGAGCTATTATGTTCATACATTTCTTCTAATTTGGATCGATCCAATTTTCAATTTGTCCATTTGATGCTAATGGTTCATCCTCCATACAAATGACATCTCGAACAACATCAACATTTTTATAAGAAATATTATTTTCTACCAGTTATAAAGTCGCTTTTTTTAAACTTTATTACATCCACTAACTCGTGCCAGATTTTTTTTTCTTGGTAGGCACACCGTTTACTAAAGTAGTGGTTCATCAATATCTCTCTATACCCCTACAGTTTCAATAATCCTTTGAAAATCTAAGGGTGAGTAGACAGTTCTTCCTTTAAGACCTTTCTGAAGCACTGTTGGTGGTAATTTTCCTGTCTTTGGTTCCAAAGGAACTATTGCTTAAAAAGGGTGTATGCATTGAATGAAAGTTGATTCATAAACATTTAATTCTTCTGGAACCGATACTAATTATAAATTGCTATGTATTGCACTGGGTGTAATTTTGTTATCCTCTAACTTATCATAGCAATATTTACATATAATTTGCCATGTGGACAAATCAAAGCATTTCTGTAAAAATAAATATATAGCAAACTCTTGTCATTTATCTCTGTTCTCATGTTCTGTTTTTGAGTACAGAACAATATTCCAAGTTTGGCTTTTGTAGCGAGTGCCTCAACAACAGATACAAACACAGTTTGGTTTTCTGAAGAAAATGTGTTAAACTTTGCAATCTTTTGTGTAAAGTTATCATTACTATTTCCTGTGTCCTTTTCCTGTAGACCTCCAGTAGCCACCTCTTTATTTTCCCTAGACTCCTGTTCAGGACCAAAAAACAAAACAGAACATCTTCACAAACGTTTTCTACCTCTGCTACTATATCATCCAATAGAGCTCTATTACTTTCTCCTAAATATAAAGCAGGACATTTCACGCAGTAAAGCCTTCTAACTAAATTTAGCATTTTAGAGTGATGAACTGCTGAGATTCGGAAGTGATGAAATGAGCTTGTACCCACTTTCTATGATAGGTATGCCAGTGAGTTGATTGGACAGTGAAATAGGACTTCTCTAGCTCCCCCTCATCTCCCCATCAGTTTGATGGTCAGTAATACAGGAAGACCCTGACTAAGGAGCCTTAGACTGCCTTAACCATAGTGTTCCAGCCCTGATTTACCTTAGCCTCAGACAGCTACTGACAGTTCCTCTACCCCACCACACGTCAGACTTTCGGACGGACACACTTTCCATACACACTCAGATGCCCTCCCTAACACGCCTACTCGCTGGGCATATTACGAAACCCAAAGGCACACATACCTACCACAGCACATAATAAATTAGTCACAACCTCAGTTGCTAATTTTCACACTCCCCTGCCCTCCCTCCTTCTCATACCTCAAAGAAAAAAAAATCGTCCTCCCTCGCCTACCCACCCACCTCGCATACTCGCAACACAGGTCTGCACTTTTTCCTCTTGACTCCCATACACCCCTGCTCAGACTTATACTTCTGCACATAATATATTAGTCATAGCAGGTTTTGTTAATTTCTTCCTCCCCTACCCACCCTTCCTCCCTAACTCCTCGTACAAGAACCCTTGGATCCCACCTGTGCCCTTACACACTCTTACGCCTTCCCCACACATTCCTATACCCTACTCTTTAGCGCACAACATGGAACTCTCAGGCACACACACTTACAACATCATCTATCCCCCCAAACTCTCAAACAAATCTGCGAAATACTTCAAGCATAATTTCTTTTAATTTTTTGAAATTCCCTTCGCTGACCCCTATTTCTCTTTACACAACGGGATCACAACCACTGAAATAATTTTCCACACCAAACATAGAGCCCAATGGAGGAAAGCATTCCTAGCTTTACTCTCGATATCTTCCACTAGGAAATCCGCTCATGGTCTAGTGCTCTCTATTGCACCATCCCAACTCTTCCAAGAGACTGCAACCATCACCATTTACAATAACGGAATAATACTCATCCAATCCACGGACCATAGTTTAAATCTACTGGATAACATCTTCCCCATTATTAGGGAACAAGTGTCTAACCCCATACTTCTACCTAATCCACTTCCACCCCCAATACACAAGAAGTCACAGCTTCCACCCCCTTTGTCACCCTCCTCCCCCTCTCACCCGGCCACCACGGATATTGTATCCATATGCCTCCTCCACCATAACTACCCCTCCCACCAACACACCTCCCTTCACTTCACCTAACCCTCACACTCGACCTCCATCCTGTATTACTGAACTAACATGTGTACCCCCTACTGAGTCTGACCCCCCTCTGGGTATGATCTTAGCTCCCGCTCCTCTAGCTTCTCCCCCTTCATAACCATCTCTCCCCCTACCTCAGCCTTGCCTCACAATCACACCCCTAACTCGCACTACCCCTCTCCACTACAGTAACAAATCACACACCTACAATAGTAGCTGATCCCCCTCCGGGTAAGATCATAGCTCCCCCCTCTAACATCACCCCCCCTTAATCTTCTCTCCCCCCTCATCATCCCTGCTCCACAATATCACCCTTAACACGGACTACCCCTATGCCAGCCAACCCCCCACAGTTTACTTGTTAGCACATAACAGGACACCCCACCACCACTAACTCAATAACTATCCAACCCCCACAAACCCAGCCTCAGAACACACACCACTCCCAATTGCACCTCCCACACCCATTCACCTGCCAGCCACACCAACAACTCAGACATCTACATCAACTATTCTCTCATCCACATATGCGACATAGCCTCCTATTCTACTCATTCCTGCACCAGACCTCACACCTAACCAGGTCACTGCGCATTCACCCACACCCATATCCCAGACACCTACCCCAGTCATAACCGCTCCAGACACCAGACGGGTTGAGATAACGCTCTTAAAGAGATGATTTCGAGTCAACGAAGGCGCTCTAGATCCTCAGGAACATTTTTATCAAGCAAGCTCCCTACTCACCTCCCACTCACCCCCAAACATACTGTACCCTGCTGGAAATCTATTCCATCTCGTAATTTTGCAATCCTCCCAATGCGAAGCATCAACCCTTTTTCGGAGAATGACCTACGCTCTCTTCTATACTCCTACAAATCTGCTCTTACAATCCCCATATCTCCTGCACACATGCCCATCCCTACTATCCCCCCCAACCCTTACAGGTCCTGCACATACAACAATAGAGGAATCATTGACAATAATCTTAGAAGAGTCACACTCATTCAGGATCCCTCCTCTTCCCCCATCACACCCCGCCTTAAATGCACACTCCTGAATTGTAGATCGGCCTCTAGACACGCAACTGACATAGCTGACCTCTTCATCAAACAGGACTTGGACCTTATAATGCTAACCGAAACCTGGCTAACAGAATCTTCCTTGCCACTCATCGACATTCTAGTACCCCCTAAATATGACATCATCAGATTGGAAAGGAGTGGTAAGACAGGGGGTGGAATCGCATGTATTCATCGTAGCAACATCTCCGTAAACAGAGCCATATCCCCAGTATTCCCCTCCTGTGAATACATATGCCTCGACATTAACAGCAACGGCAATCCTCTACGCTCTTTACACATTATCTATCATCCACCTGGCGACAACCTCACCTCCACCGAACACCTCATGGATATGGTCACATCGAACTCCGGACATAAAAACACTCAAATATTCCTTGGCGATTTCAAACTTCATTGGAATGACCACAGCAACTCAGTGGTCAATAGTCTCAAAAACGTCCTCGACGATCTAAACCTCACCCAAATTGCTCCCCTTCAACTAAAGAGAGTCTCCTTGAAAGTCTCAAAACCCTGGTACAATGGTCTACTTAACGAAGATAGACGCTCTCTGAGAACCTCGGAACGCAATTGGAGATCAGTCCCATTCGCTAAGCACCTCAAAATTCTAAGGAAAAAAAGAATTGCATACTACAGAAAGATCAAACGCACAAAAGCAGACTTCTTCAGCCTCCAACTAGACCAAGCAAGATACCGTCTCAAAAAACTGTTTGAGTTAATCAAAACACAATCTAAGGATGAACCACAACGATTACAAGACACAGCTCGTCCACAACCGACTTGTGAAGAATTCTCCACATTTTTTAATCTAAAGACTGATAACATCAAGAAAGATCTCCTCAATGACCTAAGCTTACACTCTAATCACCACATCACTACTTCCCCCCTTATCCCAACTTTGGCACACCAAACCCCTGCAAAGTTCGACATGCAAAACATCGCTTCATGGTCTTCCTTTGACACTTACACTGAAGAAGCTATAGGCAAGATGCTCAGTACCCTAAAGCCAGCCAATCAACTTACCGATCCTCTCCCCGCAAACACTGTCAAAGACTTATCACCATTTCTTCTGCCTCTCTGGACCACAATCATTAACAGTTCACTTAAACACGGTTGCATCCCAGACACCCTTAAAGTGGGACAGGTCTCACCCATCCTAAAGAAACCCACAGCTGACCCTACGGACCTAAACAACTATCGCCCTATTTCCAATATTCCTACCTTGGCCAAACTGTTGGAAAAATGTGTTCACCACCAATTGAAAAAACACATTGATCATTTAGACCTCCTTAACAAAGACCAATCAGGCTTCCGAGCAGGCCACAGCACGGAATCAACTATGACACACATATGTACAGGAATTTATATAGCGCAAATCACAGAGCGGTTTCTAAGCGCTTGCTTAGGGAACCCGTCCTGGTATTCCCCTGTGAGATAACCCCGGCAGGGTATCCGCAAGGTGAAAGCCAGGCATCCCGCCGCGAGGGGCCGTTGTGGAGATTAAGCAAGCTATTGCCCAGAGTCGCAGAGTGTGAACCCGTGAATCGAGTAGGCACCGGAGCAAGAATTGTCGAGTCCATGGACATTTTAGGACTCAAGACCCCGCTGAGCCGGGAATTGAACCCTGGTCCCGGGCTGACCTCTGCTTCCAGGTCTGCCTCCTCTAACCAGTGAGCCACACTTCTCCATAATTGATGATGCTCTACAAATACTTGATCAGAACCGTACTTGCCTACTCATCTTATTAGACCTCTCCTCAGCCTTTGATACCTTCAAACATGAGAACTTGTTAGAACTGTTGAATCACAGAATGGGTCTATCAGGTTCAGTGTTTATCTGATTTACCTCCTTCCTTCAAAACCGGACACAAAAATTCAAGGTCAACAACACCCTGTCCAAACCCGTTCCAGTAACGTTGTGTCCCGCAAAGGTCCTCGTTATCCCCAACACTGTTTAATCTATTCATGGAACCACTCACCAAGCTGCTACAAGCGTCTAGCGTGCAATATCACATGTACGCAGACGATACCCAATTATACCTTAAGATACACACACCTGAATACATTAAACTGCTTAACACACCACGCTTGGGAACACGCAGACTTGGTTGGCAGAGAACCATCTCAAATTGAACGCTTTAAAAACTGAATTCCTCCTTATGGCCCCACCCGCCAAAGTCTCCACCATACATGAGTAGTTCAAACATCTTACATTAGGTATAACCCTTGACTGCAACCTCAATATGCAGAAACACATTAGCAATATAACAAAGGGAGCAAGCTTCCAGATAAATACTTTGAGGAAGCTGAAACCCTTCTTGCCCACTAATGACTTCAAGATGGCAGTTCAAGCTCTAGTTATACCTCGGGTGGTAATGAAAGTGTCGCTCTCTTTCGCCTCCCTAAAGCTTCAAATGCACCCCTAAGAGCCTCCATTAATGCTGCAGCAAGACTTATCACTGGCTCGAAAAGAAGATCTCACATCTCCCCAGACTTAAAATCTTTGAACTGGCTACCATTTGAAGCCTGAATTCACAATGCACCCAGATACCTCACACAGAAACTGACAATCTCTGGTGGCTCTAGATCCACAAGAAGTGGAGAAAACCTTCTACTGAAACCACAACGATTCAACAAGAAAAAAACATATAAACGATCCTTCTCAGGGATGGCGCCTAGGATTTGGAATGCACTACCTCCTGAAACCAGACTTATTTCCTCCACTGCTTCTTTAAAAAATGAGGTAACATCGCTTTTCATGGCAAAATTCACATGATCACAGACTAAGGAATCTCTGAGAACTCTTGCACCTTCCCCTGTATTCCTTTTTGACAAGGGTCAACTAGACCACCTAGGCACGATAGCTGCCATTGCCTTAACTCTTTGGTTCTTTATTGTCGTGCACTTTTTGCTCCACCTTGCACAAGATGTTTTGTCTTCCTGATCTGTCTGCTTTATTTGCTGTATAAGTAACCTCCTTGTTGTGTATATATAACCACTATGTTTGTAAAGCGCTTTGATATCTGCAAGGATCTTGTTCGCGTTCTATAAAACTTTAAAAATAAATAAACAAACTAGTATACTTTCTTACTTTGCGTGGATCTAATCCTTGCGAAATCCCAATTTTCTGTTTCAGACTTTTGCATGGAAACTGACATAGGAAAGTTTTAAATATATGAAAGGATTCCTGCTGAACACTACAAATACTGCTGTAGTTCCATTAGCACACAGGGGCCTGTCTACAGCTTTCTTGTACCCCTTCAGCTATCACTTCCTCAACCATCTCCTCTGTTGGAATGGGAGTACCATCCTTTACCTCATACCATTGACCGGTTGTTTTGAATGCATGCACTAATGTTTCTCTGGGAAGTAGCTTTCTTCATTAAAAAAGGCTCATTACTGAAAGTGGAAGTATGCATTTTACGGAAATTACTTCTATTCATAAATCTCTTTTTTGGCTTCTGTTCATAGACAGTACTGCTTTATCCAGTGTTCTCATTCTGCAAAGAATCAAAATACATAGGTTCCTCTTCAGGGCAAATGTCTTATTAACTACAGCCTCAACATGTTCTTTTTGTTTGACTCCTTCTCTTCTCCTTTTATACTGCCACATACTTCGTACAAGATTTTTAATTACCCTACTACGAAACATGCAGACTCTTATTTCCTTAAATTGCCATTGTATTCCTGTTAAACTATGTGCTTTCTTATATGATTGATTACTCATAGTTTCCCTCACTTTGCAGTTTTCCATGTACTATTTTAAGGAATGTCTTAGTTTTCTTACCAGCAGCTCTTTTATCTTTAACCACATTGTCCACATTTTGCCCCTTTTCTTCTATGTTGCAAGGAGATAGAATCGTTCACTCTGTTTCTTGTTTCTGTTCTTTTTGGCATTACAACTTTCTGTTTTTAAGTACAGGTAGATGTCTAGAAAGAAAAACTAATCAATGCATTTAGCTTTTCAATATATACTATTAGATCACATCATTTAAGCATTTAAGTACCACATAAACAGTTATGTCACTACATTATAGCCACTGTAAGACTGTTACTTTTCATGTTTAAATCACGGTGTGACTGGGCATGTCAGCATATGTGTTAGTGTGAGCCCGGGTGTCTCAGTGTATACATAAGGTTGTGCTTGGTGTCTTAATGTAGGACTCAGTATGTTACTGAGAGTGTCACTGTATGCATCAGTGTGCGCCTAGGTGTATCAACATATATATCAGTGTGTGCCTGCGAGTGTAAGCATATGTTTTAGTGTGCCTGGGTGTGTTAGACTATGCATAAGTGTGTGCTTGGTAGTATCACTGTATGAGTCAGTGTCTGTCTGTGTGTACCAGTGTATGCATACATGTGTGCCTGGGTGTGTTAGTGTAAGCATGAAGGTGTGCCTAGGTGTGTTAGTGTATGGATCAGTGTGTGACTGGTTGTGTCAGTATATGAATGTGTCCCTGGGTATGTTAGTGTATCCATCATTGTCTCCTTGGGTGTGTTAGTGTATACGTCAATGTGTGCCTGGGTGTGCTAAGTTATGTATCAGAGTGTATCTGGGTATGCCTGTATATGTATCACTGTCTGCCTGGGCGTGTCATTGTCTGGATCAGTGTGTGCCTGGGTGCCTTAGTGTATGGATCAGTGTGTGACTGGGTGTGCTAGTGTGTGCAACGGTGTATGCTTGGGTGTGTCAGTGTGTGCATTATTGTATGTGTGGCCATGTCACTATATGCATCAGTGTGTACCTGGGTGTGTAAGTGCATGCATAAGTGTGTCCCTTGGTGTGCCATTGTATGTGTCAGTGTGTGCCTGGGGTGGCAGTGTTTGTCTAAGTGTGTACCTGGTTGTGTTAGTATATACATGAGTGTGTGCCTGGGTGTATCAGTGTATGCATTAGTGTGTGCCTAGGTGTGTTAGTGTATGGATCAGTGTGTGACTGGTTGTGTCAGTATATGCATAATTGTGTCGTTAGGTGTGGTATTGTACACATGAATGTGTCCCTGGGTATGTTAGTGTATCCATCATTGTCTCCTTGGGTGTGTTAGTGTATACGTCAATGTGTGCCTGGGTGTGCTAAGTTATGTATCAGAGTGTATCTGGGTAGGCCTGTATATGTATCACTGTCTGCCTGGGCGTGTCATTGTCTGGATCAGTGTGTGCCTGGGTGCCTTAGTGTATGGATCAGTGTGTGACTGGGTGTGCTAGTGTGTGCAACGGTGTATGCTTGGGTGTGTCAGTGTGTGCATTATTGTATGTGTGGCCATGTCACTATATGCATCAGTGTGTACCTGGGTGTGTAAGTGCATGCATAAGTGTGTCCCTTGGTGTGCCATTGTATGTGTCAGTGTGTGCCTGGGGTGGCAGTGTTTGTCTAAGTGTGTACCTGGTTGTGTTAGTATATACATGAGTGTGTGCCTGGGTGTATCAGTGTATGCATTAGTGTGTGCCTGGGTGTATCAGTGTGTGCAGAAGAGCCTTCCAGCAAATCTTACTGTATATATTAGTGTGTGCTTAGGTGTATTGGTGTACACATGATAGGGTGACCAGACATCCTGGATTTTTTCAGACAGTCTTGGTTTTCCAAGGACTGTCCCGGTGTCCCAACGCTTTCCTTAATTTTGAGCTTATGTCCCGGTTTTTGGGACAAAGGTCAAGTTATCCTGAAAGGAGAACTGAAAGTTGTGTTCTCCTTAAGTAAACAGTTTGTTTCTTTCAGGCAGGCAGTAGGTCGGCTGCGGCACATTGAGAGACAGAGTAGAATGGAGGGAAGGGAGTCTCAGGGTAGAGGTTGTGGCATATCTAAAAGGGGTGTGTGTGAGTAGGTACACACATTTACATGGCTACACAAAATCGGGACAGGCCAGATATAAAAGTATGGCTAAAGGCTTTAGTCCTACTTTTGTGTATGAAGGATGAAAACATGTATTCCCTAGACCCTCAATTTGCATTTATTCAGCACAGAAAATTGAACTTCTCAAAAACATTTCATTTATTAAAATTTCATAATTCAACAATAAAAAACATCATAATTATACAATAATCAAATATAAAGTTATAAAATCAAACAATACAAGAAATGACAATATCCAAAGAATTTACAATAATTCATAAGACATCATTATTACCAGCATAATCGGGACAGACAAAAACAAACTGTATGACATAGGATTTATCACTTACTATTTGTACATCCAAACTCCTCTCTAAGACACTGTTTCTTATACATTCAAGTAATTTGTATTGGGAAAAATAGAATTGTTCGTAGGATTGTACTATATGTTGCGTCAACGCGTTTCGATCGTTCTTTCCTGATTACACCATCTTTTTCAAGACAATCACTTTATTCTGTCTCCAAGGAAAATTATACTTTCATTCCCTGTATTATATGCAGTTGGAGCTTCTCTGATTTGTATCCATGGGAATATATAGATACTTCGGTAATCCTTTAGGTCTCTATAACTTTCCACCTTTTTTAATGTTAGTATAATTTGAGGCGTGAAATAAACTTTTCCTAATCTGCTCGTTTGTCCACATGGGTTTCTCAATAAATGTGACCGGACGCTTTCTAGCGTGCCGTGAGAGTGGTCTGATGATGTAGTCACACGTTGTTTCGATCTTAACCTATGATGTGGGTCAATATAAAATTGTGGATATGTTGTGCCGCGCGAAATTGGTGTAACATCAGCCTCCGTTCTGCTCCGATGTTTCAATAGTTGATCTGACTATTGAAACATCGGAGCGGGGAGCAAAGATGGTGGCCGTGTGAAGACGGCCGAAGGTGGCTCCCGCAGGGCTGACATGTAATTAAACGGTGTAAGAAGATAAAACCCCCGCTCCTACCTTTCGAAATGCGATTGTCCCTGAAGCAGAGAAGCCCCCGCGCACCGTACATTGGAGAGTGGGTTGCGGCGTTGTCAGCAGCTGCCGAGGCCCTGATTGCCGTGTCACGGCATTTGAGAGCGGACTTTCGGAGGTTCTCCGATGAGACCTGGCGTTGAGGGAGCAGATCCAGATGCCGCCGAAGGGGGCTGCGAAGGGCAGGGGGGGCTCCGTGCAGGTAGGCCCCCTTGGCTCTCCTCGAGGGGACGAACAAGAGACTACTCCCATGGCTCAGACGCAGGAAAAAAACGCAAGCTCCGGACAGAGAGCCTTCTTGATGGGAAGGGGAGGAGCCCGGCTTCACAGCCTCAGCCACAGCGGACCGTAATCGATCTGCTCCGAGGTCAGCAAGCAGCGCGGATAGAGGAGCAGAAAGGGACCGGCGTCCAGAGAAGGAAAATCCTGGGTAAGCCACCGTCAGGGGCAGAGGAAATGGGGCTTGAGGCAGATCTAACACGGGGGGACTTACTTGTGACTACGCTAACACCCGACAAAGAGCAATGGGGGGACTCTCAACTAACTAGTGAGCCAGGAGATCAGAGGTGTTCTTCAATTGAAAATGCAGAGCTCCCAGATAGCGTTGTCGATGCACTTACCGCCTTAACCACCCCACCCCCAACCCTTGCTAATACCCATAATACTGGCAATATAATCTTGGCTGCTTCTAATGCAGAAAGCGAGCCCCCCCTCCCCCCCCCCCAAGAGCCTGGAGTCGTGCTGAAGTCACAGGAGCTAAGGTGGGACTACACCCTTGGGGCCCAACTGGTACGGATTGAAAAAAGAACAGAGAAACAATTGACAAAAAACACGGCAGTAGCCCCGGACCCTCCAACTCTGGAATCAATCCTTCAGTGTGTCGTGGCGCACCGGGAGGAAGCTCAAATGGAGAGCAAACGTGCACAAAATGTTGCCAGGAAATTACAGGGGGGCGTGAGAAAAATTGGTAGGACCTGCAGTAATATTTGCGATTGGAGTGGAAACAAGAACAGCAACCCTTGAGGAGGACCTTGCAGGATCAAAGGGGCTAGTGGATGCACATGAGGCGCAACTTGCAGACATTCAATGGAAGCTCGAGGAGAGTGAGAACTGCCAAAGAAGGAACAATCTACGATTTCTGGGGGTGCCGTAAGAAAAAGAGGGGTACAAAAGGGGGTGGTGATGGACGGAGCATCTGAATCAATCAAACACTCACACCCAGTCAAAAGATCTGGGTTTAATCCATCACCGTTATTTAGCCCACTCTGCCACCCCAGTTCAGACATGGCTATATGCAAATCAGTCTGACCCTGTGCCTCATGGGAACAGTCCAGCCCGAACTGCCAAGCCATGTCTTCCCTGGACCGGAAACAAGCTTCCGAGGACCGGTTTCTGGCTTTCCAGCCGTCTTCAGCCCGGCTTGCTTGAATCAAGTGGCAAAGTGAGCAAGGGACTCACGTTTGAGCATACCCTGCCACACTTATGGCGGCCAAAAGCGGTACAAAAGGGGGTGGTGATGGACGGAGCATCTGAATCAATCAAACACTCACACCCAGTCAAAAGATCTGGGTTTAATCCATCACCGTTCTTTAGCCCACTCTGCCACCCCAGTTCAGACATGGCTATATGCAAATCAGTCTGACCCTGTGCCTCATGGGAACAGTCCAGCCCGAACTGCCAAGCCATGTCTTCCCTGGACCGGAAACAAGCTTCCGAGGACCGGTTTCTGGCATTCCAGCCGTCTTCAGCCCGGCTTGCTTGAATGCAGTGGCAAAGTGAGCAAGGGACTCACGTCTGAGCATACCCTGCCACACTTATGGCGGCCAAAAGCTGTACAAAAGGGGGTGGTGATGGACGGAGCATCTGAATCAATCAAACACTCACACCCAGTCAAAAGTTCTGGGTTTAATCGATCACCGTTCTTTAGCCCACTCTGCCACAAGATGGCGGCCATGTGAAGACGGCCGAAGGTGGCTCCCGCAGGGCTGACATGTAATTAAACGGTGTAAGAAGATAAAACCCCTGCTCCTACCTTTCGAAATGCGATTGTCCCTGAAGCAGAGAAGCCCCCTCGCACCGTACATTGGAGAGTGGGTTGCGGCGTTGTCAGCAGCTGCCGAGGCCCTGATTGCCGGTTGCACGGCATTTGAGAGCGGACTTTCGGAGGTTCTACGATGAGACCTGCCGTTGAGGGAGCAGATCCAGATGCCGCCGAAGGGGGCTGCGAAGGGCGGGGGGGCTCCATGCAGGTAGGCCCCCTTGGCTATCCTCGAGGGGACGAACAAGAGACTATTCCCGTGGCTCAGACGCAGGAAAAAAACGCAAGCTCCGGACAGAGAGCCTTCTTGATGGGAAGGGGAGGGGCCCGGCTTCACAGCCTCAGCCACAGCGGACCGTCATCGATCTGCTCCGAGGTCAGCAAGCAGCGCGGATAGAGGATCAGAAAGGGACCGGCGTCCAGAGAAGGAAAATCCTGGGTAAGCCACCGTCAGGGGCAGAGGAAATGGGGCTTGAGGCAGATCTAACACGGGGGGACTTACTTGTGACTACGCTAACACCCGACAAAGAGCAATGGGGGGACTCTGAACTAACTAGTGAGCCAGGAGATCAGAGGTGTTCTTCAATTGAAAATGCAGAGCTCCCAGATAGCGTTGTCGATGCACTTACCGCCTTAACCACCCCACCCCCAACCCTTGCTAATACCCATAATACTGGCAATATAATCTTGGCTGCTTCTAATGCAGAAAGCGAGCCCCCCCTCCCCCCCCCCCAAGAGCCTGGAGTCGTGCTGAAGTCACAGGAGCTAAGGTGGGACTACACCCTTGGGGCCCAACTGGTACGGATTGAAAAAAGAACAGAGAAACAATTGACAAAAAACACGGCAGTAGCCCCGGACCCTCCAACTCTGGAATCAATCCTTCAGTGTGTCGTGGCGCACCGGGAGGAAGCTCAAATGGAGAGCAAACGTGCACAAAATGTTGCCAGGAAATTACAGGGGGGCGTGAGAAAAATTGGTAGGACCTGCAGTAATATTTGCGATTGGAGTGGAAACAAGAACAGCAACCCTTGAGGAGGACCTTGCAGGATCAAAGGGGCTAGTGGATGCACATGAGGCGCAACTTGCAGACATTCAATGGAAGCTCGAGGAGAGTGAGAACTGCCAAAGAAGGAACAATCTACGATTTCTGGGGGTGCCGTAAGAAAAAGAGGGGTACAAAAGGGGGTGGTGATGGACGGAGCATCTGAATCAATCAAACACTCACACCCAGTCAAAAGATCTGGGTTTAATCCATCACCGTTATTTAGCCCACTCTGCCACCCCAGTTCAGACATGGCTATATGCAAATCAGTCTGACCCTGTGCCTCATGGGAACAGTCCAGCCCGAACTGCCAAGCCATGTCTTCCCTGGACCGGAAACAAGCTTCCGAGGACCGGTTTCTGGCTTTCCAGCCGTCTTCAGCCCGGCTTGCTTGAATCAAGTGGCAAAGTGAGCAAGGGACTCACGTTTGAGCATACCCTGCCACACTTATGGCGGCCAAAAGCGGTACAAAAGGGGGTGGTGATGGACGGAGCATCTGAATCAATCAAACACTCACACCCAGTCAAAAGATCTGGGTTTAATCCATCACCGTTCTTTAGCCCACTCTGCCACCCCAGTTCAGACATGGCTATATGCAAATCAGTCTGACCCTGTGCCTCATGGGAACAGTCCAGCCCGAACTGCCAAGCCATGTCTTCCCTGGACCGGAAACAAGCTTCCGAGGACCGGTTTCTGGCATTCCAGCCGTCTTCAGCCCGGCTTGCTTGAATGCAGTGGCAAAGTGAGCAAGGGACTCACGTCTGAGCATACCCTGCCACACTTATGGCGGCCAAAAGCTGTACAAAAGGGGGTGGTGATGGACGGAGCATCTGAATCAATCAAACACTCACACCCAGTCAAAAGTTCTGGGTTTAATCGATCACCGTTCTTTAGCCCACTCTGCCACAAGATGGCGGCCATGTGAAGACGGCCGAAGGTGGCTCCCGCAGGGCTGACATGTAATTAAACGGTGTAAGAAGATAAAACCCCTGCTCCTACCTTTCGAAATGCGATTGTCCCTGAAGCAGAGAAGCCCCCTCGCACCGTACATTGGAGAGTGGGTTGCGGCGTTGTCAGCAGCTGCCGAGGCCCTGATTGCCGGTTGCACGGCATTTGAGAGCGGACTTTCGGAGGTTCTACGATGAGACCTGCCGTTGAGGGAGCAGATCCAGATGCCGCCGAAGGGGGCTGCGAAGGGCGGGGGGGCTCCATGCAGGTAGGCCCCCTTGGCTATCCTCGAGGGGACGAACAAGAGACTATTCCCGTGGCTCAGACGCAGGAAAAAAACGCAAGCTCCGGACAGAGAGCCTTCTTGATGGGAAGGGGAGGGGCCCGGCTTCACAGCCTCAGCCACAGCGGACCGTCATCGATCTGCTCCGAGGTCAGCAAGCAGCGCGGATAGAGGATCAGAAAGGGACCGGCGTCCAGAGAAGGAAAATCCTGGGTAAGCCACCGTCAGGGGCAGAGGAAATGGGGCTTGAGGCAGCTCTAACATGGGGGGACTTACCTGTGACTACGCTAACACCCGACAAAGAGCAATGGGGGGACTCTGAACTAACTAGTGAGCCAGGAGATCAGAGGTGTTCTTCAATTGAAAATGCAGAGCTCCCCGATAGCGTTGTCGATGCACTTACCGCCTTAACCACCCCACCCCCAACCCTTGCTAATACCCATAATACTGGCAATATAATCTTGGCTGCTTCTAATGCAGAAAGTGAGGGCCCCCCCCTAAGAGCCTGGAGTCGTGCTGGATCCACAGAAGGGACCCACAAGTGGGGGGGTACTCCAAGAAAAATCCAGGGAGGGGCCCACTAAAGCCGGAGCTGAATTGAGTACTCCCCCCAGGCGAGACTCAAGGGCCAATGGCCCAGAGAAGGGAGTAGAGAAAGATCCCATTGGGCCCCAAAAAATTCAGAGGAACCCCGGGGAGAAGGACGGTGACTCTGAATCAAATGATTTCTACTCCCTATGAGATGCCACCTGGTCTGGGCAGGATTCAGAGTCAGGCTCTAATTTCGAATCAAGGGAGGACAGTGGCTCAGATGAAGGTATTGGCGGCAGACAAGCCTCTCAGGCCCCTCGAAAGCTAAAGGACAGAACCCAAAGAGCCGATAACCTGAAGTCACAGGAGCTAAGGTGGGACTACACCCTTGGGGCCCAACTGGTACGGATTGAAAAAAGAACAGAGAAACAATTGATAAAAAACACAGCAGTAGCCCCGGACCCTCCAACTCTGGAATCAATCCTTCAGTGTGTCGTGGCGCACCGGGAGGAAGCTCGAATGGAGAGCAAACGTGCACAAAATAATGCCAGGAAATTACAGGGGGCCGTGAGAAAAATTGGTAGGACCTGCAGTAATATTTGGGATTGGAGTGGAAACAAGAACAGCAACCCTTGAGGAGGACCTTGCAGGATCAAAGGGGCTAGTGGATGCACATGAGGCGCAACTTGCAGACATTCAATGGAAGCTCGAGGAGAGTGAGAACCGCCAAAGAAGGAACAATCTACGATTTTTGGGGGTGCCTGAAGAAAAAGAGGGGCAAGTAATGAGTGCATTCATGGTCCAGATGCTGCAAAAAGCCTTTCCAGAGTTAGAAGGGTGGAGATGGTCTCATGAAGTCCAGAGGGCCCACCGAGTTACGTTCAATATCCGTCAACCAATCTGCTCCGATGCCAAACCTCGGGCAATTTTAGTCTATTTCGGGAACTTCCTTTTAAGGCAACTGATTTTTGAGAAGGCTAGACCGGATGCACAACGAGCAGTGGATGGGTTCTCTTTCTTCACAAGGCCAGATTTCTGCCACATTACTGTCGAATGAAGGTGGCGACTGCGCCAGATGATCTCGCAGTTTCAGGAGAAGGGAGCACAAACCTTCCTATTAAACCGAACCCGGCTTAAAATTATTTGGAAGGACCCGGTCAGAGTCTTTACATCGGAAATCAAGGCCGGAGGCATATGAATCTTGAAGTTCTCTTCTTCGGACATAAGTGTGCCTTAAATTCACGGTCCTTTAGACTTGTTGGGAAACCTCTATCTATTGTGTCTTTTTGTATATCTTACCTTTCTTAGAGCTTAAATAATGGCGATCTAGTTTGGAAAAGGGGTAGGATCAGATTTAGATCTGACGAGAATGCTGGGGGAGGGATATTGTCGTTTCAAGTTTTTTTCTTTTCTTATTTTGTTGTCATATGTCTTAGCACAAAAAGTCACCCTTGCGGGGGAATCACCAGTAACCATCACCCACAGACCAAGTCAGGTCTGTTGCTCTACGATGCAGGGGGGGTTGGGTGGTGGGTGGGGTGTGGGGGTGGTGGTGGGGGAGGGTGGCGGGAAGGAGGGGGTAGAAAACAAAACAAAACAGGAAAGTAATTCATTGTTTTTTTAGTGCAATGGCTAGAGATAGGGCTCAATGTAGCCGGATCGTATGGTTCAAGAAGCAAAGTAGGCAAAGGGGGCACCAATGTAGATATTGGGTTGGGTAAGTTAACTGTCTGTACGATTAATATTGGGGGGCTGAACGAGCGAGCTAAGAGAGATAGTACAAGTGAAGCACTGCGAACTCTGGGTTTGGATGTCATCTGCCAGCAGGAGACCCATCTCCCATGGCAGAAGAGAGGTCTTAACTTTATCCCTGGTTTCACGCAAGTAATTTGCTCTACACAGACGGTAAATACGAGAGGAGTGGCAATACATGTTTCCTACCGGCTTCCTTCAAGCAATCGCATACTATCTGACAAGTGGGGCCGGTGGGCAATTGTTGTAATTCCCACTCTCGGTACTCTCTGCTCCGTATATGGGTCAAACTTAGACGATGCTGCCCTATTGACAGAACTAGAGGTAAAGCTCGCCTCCTGGCCCACTCCATTGATAATGTATGGAGATTTTAATATTCATATGGATTCAGGGGGGCTAGGGAGAGCTGGGTACCAAGGTAGGAAACCACGGGTCTTTCATGCAGTACAGGCACTGGCCGCAAACCATGGGCTGGTAGATATTTGGTCGATAAATAATTCTGGGGACCCAGGATATACATATTACTCGTGCCCACATAGAAAGTATGTAAGGTTGTATTATTTTTACATCCCCAGCTCGCTTGTAAATAAAGCTCAGATAAGGAAGCTACCAAAGTTTCTCTCGGACCATAACCCCCTCGTCTTGGAGATTGAGATTTCAGGGTATGTGAAACCTCCAGTAAGGTGGACCTTCGATAGAAAACTATGGTTACTAACGGGTTCATCGATCATATCAAACGTTGGACTATACAGTTTTATGATATTAATAGGTATAGTACGTCAAGGGAGATGGTTTGGGACGCATACAAATCTGGGCTTAGAGGGGAAGTAACTAGCTTTGCTGGGTTTCATAGGAAAAAGCAACAAGAGCTTATTAGATCACTGATGCAAGATCTGAGTAGACTGGAGACAGAACATATGGTTACTATTGTCCAAAAACAGATGCAGTGGCAGCTAGAGATCAAACTTAAAGTAATTAGTACCAAAGCAAAGATAAATGGGCTGTTTAATCAAACTATTGCCGAAAGATTCCAAACTAGTAGACAGGAACACTATGAATATGGGGGAAAACAGGGAAACATCTGGCCCTGCGGATTAGACAAAAAATAACGGCAAGTAGTATTACGAAGTTAAAAAGAAAGGATGGTACAGTGTCTTCCTATCCTCAGGAGATAGTGAATATCTTCCAAGACTTTTGTCAAGATCTCTATAAGTCCAGGCATCAAACCATGGCTGATCTAGCTACTACGCTCCCCCCTGTGATACAAGAGTTAGAGGGAGATATCCTAATGGAAGAAGTTAACAAGGTATTGTTATCTATGAACTACCGTGGATTGGGGGTCTAAAGGGACAGTTTATAGACCACTGGGGGTATATTCCCAATAACAATCTCAATACCTAATGATACCCCTATAGTCTTTTGTAACATGTGTGTATATGCAAGTAGGTTTCTCTCTCAAAATCAATCCAAAATGCGGGAAATAACATCAGTGACTAAAAGAGGTGCACTGTTCTCTTATTTCTCAGAAAACATAGCAACTACCTCAAACAAGAGAGTAAACAAACCCAGAGTGTGACAAAATACTAATACTTTATAAGTTGTAAAAAGGAACCAAGTACCTAGTTAGATATAGATTGGTAACAATATGTGTAAAAGAACACATAAAATGACAGAGAGCTGCCATCATAAATATGACATAGAAGGTGGAGAATTCCCATTAAGGAAGCATCTAGGTGATCTAAAAACGAATTAACATGGAGGTTTAACAAAAAGGATTAAGTTCCCCACAAGAATCCAAACAAGAATCCTGCATGTCTGAGAAATAAGAGAACAGTGCACCTCTTTTAGTCACTGATGTTATTTCCCGCAGAGCGGGGCCTCCCTCCAGAGCAGCCAGCCAGGTAGAGGTGAGGCAGGACTATCCTACAATTGAGGGTAAGTCTACTGCTCATATGACTATGTTTATAGCATAATACATGCAACACAGATAAAAATGGACGGTATGCATTATATTACATGTGATAATTTAGCAAAGTGTATGTCTCTCTCTTTTCTTTCTATTTTTTCATAACTACAGATACCTGGGTATGACCTGACAGACAAATGATACGCAGGAATACCGGTGGTGTATAATACTTTATTATATTTTTTCAATTATTAGTTTCACTTGAGTGCAGCAGCATATACACATAATAATATTCTGGTCCTGAAGAAAGCCGCAGATACTTTGCAATAGATCTTTAGTCTGAAACATGTCGACCTTTAAGTGACAGTGGTTTATATCCATACCACTGAGCTGTTCCTTTTTAACCCTGACAGGTAGAACACATTAATAAAGTTGTGTGGTGATTCTACTTAGCCAGTTTTAAATCTCACTTATTCACTCCTTCACACAGCGCTGCTCACCTCACTACACCCCACATCTCATCTATGGGATTACCATCCTTCTCTCATAAAACATCTCTAAGCTCCTTCTTTAAACACCGAAGTAGCAGCTTCCAGTGTTGACTAGGTTTTCAGCACTGGTAAGGAGGACCCATATGATGAAGCATGTCACCTTCGGGTGAGTGAGGGTTCTTATCCTTTAGGGATGTCTTTCCCATCACTTTAATTTAATGTTTTTTTTCCAGTAGATTGATTTTGAGAGAGACACCTACTTGCATATACACACATGTTACAAAAGACTATAGGGGTATCATTAGGTATTGAGATTGTTATCTATGGCCTCCGGGAAGGCGGCAGCCCCAGACGGCATACCTATGGAGATTTATAAGCTACTGCATAAGGAGCTCACCCCCTTGCTCTGGGATCTGTTCTTAGCAGTACAGCATAAAGGCATTCCGCCCAAGTCGTGGGAGGAGACCTGTATAGTTATCTTCTTGAAAAGGGGGAAGGTGGCGGAGGACCCAGCCTCTTATATAAATGTAGTACATGTATAGCGCACGTATCACCGCAAGGGCATCAAGGCGCTTGTACGCATACCACTGTGGAACCCTTCCTGGCCTTTCCCTATGAAGTGTCCACTCCTGGGCACCCCCAGGGTGAAGCCAGGCATCCTAGCACTATTGGGGCCATTGTGGAGATTAAGCAAGCTATTGCCCAGAGTTGCAGAGTGGGACCCATGATTAGAATAGGCACCGAGACGAGAGAAATATCAGATCCGAGGAAATTATTGCGCCCAAGACCCACCGAGGCGGGAATTGAACCCTAGTCCCGGGCCAGACCTCTGCATCAGGGTCGTAGTACAACTGACCATATTAATAGGGTAATATCATTATTTAACATCGCAGAGATCTCAGGGCAACAAATGTTATTAATATTTTTAGATGCCCAAAAAGCGTTTTATCAAGTGGAATGGGGGTACCTCTGGCAGAACTTAAGATCAAACGGCTTTGGACCCCGCATACTTACTGCCCTAAGAGCAATGTATGTACAGTCATATGCAAAAATACATAGGCCCGCTAATCAGAGCTATTCTAATTGACCCAGCGAATTTACCGGTGGTGGTCAGGGGATACAGTACTAAAGTGCTAGCATACTCAGATGACATCGCGGTAGTTACCCCTGACCCCCAGGCGACAATTGGTAGAATAGAAGATCTAGCTAGGGAGTTTGGGAAGGCATCCGGCTATGGGTTAAATGCAGATAAAACCAAGATCATCTGCTCTAGCTCAATTGTGTGGCAGGATCCTAGGAGGACAGAGGCACCAACCTATTTAGGGATCACAATTGCCGCTGATGTTGATACCATCTGGAATATTAATGTAGACCCTCTCCTGATTAGAATAAGTGCAGACCTTAAGAGGATGAACAATCTACATTTATCTATCATTGGTAGGGCAAATGTTATAAAAATGACTATGTTCCCAAAAATACTCTATTTACTTCGCTGTATACCACTAGAACCCCCGAATTTTATATTTAAAAAAGTTGAAGCGAATTTTTCACAGTTTATCTGGGGGTACGGGAAGGTAAGGAGATCGTTGAGATTTATGGCCCTTCCTTAAAACCGAGGGGGGCTGGCAGTCCCAAATATTCTATATTATTACTGGGCTATTATGTTTCAACAAATGTCTATATTGTTCAGATCAACCCCGCAAATTTTGGAGACAGAGACTCCACCATCTATCTTCGAATTAGCTATGGGAAATCTTGACCCCGGCCTTCTACTTAGACAACTGGACAACAGCTATTACAAAAGAACTCACTTTAAACCTCTCAGAGCAGCATGGAGGGTGTGGCAGAAAACTAGCAAATTGTTGAATATTCTTTAGATTAATCACCACCACCTATTATGGCGGTCATCATTCTTCCTAGACTCTCTGTTTGACAAGATCGGTAGTAAATGGGAACAGGCAGGAATCAATTCTGTTGGTGACATTATAAATTCAACAGGTCTTAAGACATTTGCAGAGATTCAGGACCATTTTGAGATAGACCCTGTAAGTTTATTAAAATACTTGCAATTAAGGGAATCCACTAAAACAGTTATGAGTCACCTTACTTCCCACTCAAGCATTCCGCTTTTGGATATTTTGGTTCGGAAACATCCCCAAGTGAAGGAAGTATAAGCGCTGATGATAGAAGCTAGCGAGGATGATTTAGTGAAAGTGGAATGTACATGGGCAACTAAACTTGGAAACCAAGATGTGGATCTATGTAGGTCCCTTGAACTGTCTAAAACGGTTCTCTTGTCGGCTAACTTAAAGGCTCAACATTTTAAGACCATTTATAGTTTATATTTTACACCGGCCAAACTCTGGACCTGGGGGAAAAGGGATTCCAATGAATGTCCAAGATGCGGGCAAGGTCCGGCCAACATGATTCACATGTTCGCCGAATGCCCTGAATTGGGGTTGGGTAAATTGGGGATCAAAGTCTTCCTCAGTAAGATTATGGGATGCTCATTATACTTACTTCCTCTTTGATAATGTTGGAATGGGATGAATCTTTGCAGTTAGAAAGAACGCAGGCTTACTTTTGCTTTAGGACAACAGCAGCTCTCCGTATATTGATAGCCTCTAAATGGAAGGATAAAGGCCCCCAACATATCAGGCTTGGTATGCTAGACTGTTTCATATATTTAATTTGGAGATCGCGCTGTACAAATGCAAGGGGAACAGAGCTAGGAAAAAAGCCCAGCAAATTTGGGGACCCTTGCTGGAGCTTCAGACACAGGGATGAGGATGGAGGCGGGGGAAAGGAGGGGAGGGGAGTTTGGGGAGGAAAGGGAGAGAGAGAGCGGAATTAAACGTCTATGTTGGGTTTTCTTCTTCTTTTCCCTGTGCTCCATGTAATGATTTCCAGGCTTGTTCCGCAGGAGCGTCAGGAATCTGGAGAGTAGTCCTCAGCCTTCCCCTACGGCCTTCCGACTCTATCAGACTCTAGAGTATCGAATGGCACGCCAGGGGAAAACAGGGAAACAAAACAAGGAAAGGTGGGGGAAATGACAGGTCTTGACTGTGGAACTTCAGTACGGACACTTGATGAGGAGGCAGGCTGTAAGGGAAGGAAAATGTTACTACCTATACTTTGCTACAAAACAGTGTACATTACAATGCTTACATATATATAGATATCACCTACCACAGCTAATGGTCTGGACTTTGAGATACCACTGGTGGGTAGATTTGGTGTCCGCTCTATGTACAACAAAAGGGCAAAAGAGTATAAGCACTCTACCCCACTCTATACTAGTATATGAAAGAAAGTGATATATTAATCCCACCACGCTTATCTTATCGGGAATACTTGAAGAGCACCAAACTCTATTCCAAGGTGAAATGCGCATGTGCGAGCCTTTATGCTGAAGTATGTACAAGGTATAATCTGCCAGTAAATGTCACAACTTTGTCAAATACAACTTTAACCACATACAAGAATGTAATAGAGGCAGCGCAACGCGCTGTTACCATGATTCTAGTAGCTGAGCATCGAAACACACCATACACTGGTCCACGCAAGTGCCCCAAACAAAGAGTATTCCAAAATGCCAAAGGGAAGGCTGGTTGGGTGGTTCACCCAACGGGAGGCAGCTCCGGCCAGTGAACCAATATGAATATGCAGTAGGCAGTACCCAGCCGGACGACGGGGAAAGGCCCGGCCGCCGGGCGGAGCACCAGGAACAGGGAAATATGGAATAGGCAGTACCCGGCCGGACGACGGGGAAAGACCCGGCCGCCGGGCGGAGCACCAGGAACAGGGAAATCTGGAATAGGCAGTACCCGGCCGGACGACGGGGAAAGACCGGGCCGTCGGGCGGAGCACCAGGAACAGGGGAGTATGAACGGAGAAAAGCAAAAGTAAAGCAAACACAAATTACTCCAAACGTGTTTGTGGAGAAACCAAAAAGGAAACAGAAATGCCCCACAAGGATGAAGAGTGTCAGCGCGGTAGTAGGACCGCCAAGGAGGGCCTGCAGGATACAACAGAACAGATCGCCTGCACGGAGGACGCGGAGAATCAGAACAGGAAACAGATCCAACCAAAACCGGAAGTCAGGCAAATCCTACGGGGACAGAACACCCGGAAGTGGGAGCTCGACGCTAGAACGCAAAGCGGCGTTCTGTTGAAGTGGTGCGTCTTTTATAGTGACCTAGGCAATCAGAACTTCTTTGCGAGTGGGGCCTCGGGGCATGACACTCCAGCCCCAACCCTATCCCTTTAGGAGCTTTTTGTTTCTCTCATACTCCTTTCCCTCTTTATTTTTTTTAGGGATCAGGCATCTTCCTTTTCTTTCACGCTTCTTTATGATTCTTCCGATTAATATTGTTCTAATTAATGTATGTTGTGGTCTCTATATATGGGTATATGTATGTTTATGTATTTGATTTATCTTTCCTGAAAAAAAAAATATTTTAAAAAAAAGAAACATCGGAGCAGAACGGAGGTGCAACGTATAGTGCAATCCTACGAACAATTCTATTGTTTCCCAATACAAATTACTTGAATGTATAAGAAACAGTGTCTTAGAGAGGAGTTTGGATGTACAAATAGTAATTGATAAATCCTATGTCATACTGTTTGTTTTTGTCTGTCCCGATTATGCTGGTCACAATGATGTCTTATGAAGTATTGTAAATTCTTTGGATATTGTCATTTCTTGTATTGTTTGATTTTATAACTTTATATTTGATTATTGTGTAATTATGATGTTTTTTATTGTTGAATTATGAAATTTTCATAAATGAAATGTTTTTTTAGAAGTTCAATTTTCTGTGCTGAATAATTGCAAATTGAGGGTCTAGGGAATACATGTTTTCATCCTTGGTAGTTTACCTTATTTCCCTTCATCATTTAAGGGGTACCTCTCTTTGTCTTGAACTACTTTTATGTATGGCCTGTCCCGGTTTCCCATTTTCAAAATCTGGTCACCCTAACACATGAGTGCTTTAGTGTGTTAGTGTATACATCAGTGTGTGCCTAGGTGTGCTACTGTATGCATTAGTGTGTCTGGATGTGTCAGTGTATGCATCAGTGTAACAGAACAACAATCCCCTGCACACACGAACAGTATATCAATTATGTCAATAACAGTGTGACAGAAGCTTGAGTCTTTGCTGGAACATGCACTTCAGTTTATTCACAACATCCCTAGCCAACACGTGTTTCGTCGCGCTTATGGTTGTGCGCAGCAACTTCTTCAGGGCTAAGAAACAAAAACTAGTACAGAATTGGTAATAAAAGGTATGCAACAGTAGGATCCAATGTCAGTTTCCCATTGTGACAGACTAACTTTGAAGGATCGGCTCATGTTGAATACATGAGTCTGTGGAAACCCATGCTTTCTTAAATGTGTCACCTCGGTGGTTCAATTAAAAACTAGTGTATTTTAAGAAAAATTATAATAACACTCTTAGATAAAATAAACTAGTCTGGAGTTAAGGCATGCTTTTTCCTTGTAAGACCAGTTGTGACATATGAACCTATAATCCACATTTTGTAAAGCGTGAACAATCACCCGTAAGGGTTTCCAGGCGCTGGGGGCCGTCGGAAAGATTAAGCAAGCTATTGCCCAGAGTCACATGGTGCTGGGGTAATCTGCCACCAGCGCCGGGGATCGAACCATGATCCTCAGATTCCAGCGTCAGTCGCCGTGGCCGTGGCGCCACACCTCGACAGTGTACAGTCAACAGTGACTTTGCTAAAGTGAATTTAACATAACAAAACCCCCTTAATATTGCCTGGTACCCAAAGGTATGTAATAAAAACCAAAATACCTATACTCAAATTCAAATTCAAAAGAGTCTTTATTTCGATATACATATCATAAAAGACTATACATTTAATTTAAAAAGATACATTTAATTTAAAAAGTTTAAAAAACATAAACATTCCCTTCTCATATGAGTGACAAAGCAACACAGCAAAAAGATTTGATCATAAAGTTAATCCATCCAATACACAATAATTTATCTAAAAGCAGAATAAAAAACTTTAAAAAAAGTAGAAAAAGAGTCCAGGGCCGAAATACAATGAGCATCAAAGAATTAAATTAACAATAAATATATATAAATATTTTAAAACTATTTTAGTTCTGGCTTAACTTACGTGCACCAATTACGCACATCCAATGTAAAAATTTAGCGAAAGCAATAACAGTGGGTTCTGAACAATCTGTTTCAAGTATCCTTAGTGCCTCTGAACCAATGGAGATGCCCTTCAACAGAGAAATAGGCTTCAACCACATATGCCTGGGATATTTATACTCTGGGCAAATAAACAGGATGGGTGCTATACTTTCTGGCTGAGATGGACAAAATGGACAACTTGTACTGGTTTTAGCATGCCATTTGCCGGTGAAGGAGATGACATGAAGCGTTCCCACCCTAAATTGGTCGTACCGTTTCCTATCCCGGGAAGTGTGATAAAATCCCAATACCCTTTGTAAGCAGTTTCATGTTTTAGCTCCAGGAAGTCTCTTGTGAGCGATGGACTAATACAAATGGATGTATGACGTTACAACGCATACTTTTACAACGCATACCGTTACAACGAATTTTTTACAACGCAAAAACTTTTACAACGCATACCATTACAACGCATGTTTTTACAACGCAAGTACTTTTACAACGCATGCCATTACAACGTAAGTATTGGTAAGTATATAATATTTTATTTTTAAATTAATTGTAATTAATATAATTTAATTTAATTTAATTTAATTAATGTAATTTTTTTTTACCCTGTACCCCAAAAACCCAAATTAACCCAGAACCCTAAAAATACCCCTGTACCCCAAAAACCCCAAACTGTCCCTGAACCCTAAAAATACCCCTGTACCCCAAAAACTGAAAACTGTCCCTGAACCCTAAAAATACCCCTGTACCCCAAAAACTGAAAACTGACCCTGAACCCTAAAAATACCCCTGTACCCAAAAACTGAAAACTGACCCTGAACCCTAAAAATACCCCTTTACCCAAAAACTGAAAACTGACCCTGAACCCTAAAAATACCCCTTTACCCAAAAACTGAAAACTGACCCTAAACCCTAAAAATACCCCTTTACCCAAAAACTGAAAACTGACCCTGAACCCTAAAAATACCCCTTTACCCAAAAACTGAAAACTGACCCTGAACCCTAAAAATACCCCTTTACCCAAAAACTGAAAACTGACCCTAAACCCTAAAAATACCCCTTTACCCAAAAACTGAAAACGTAAAAAAAAAAAAAACATATAAAATATTAAATATAATTATATACTTACCAATACTTACGTTGTAATGGCATGCGTTGTAAAAGTACTTGCGTTGTAAAAACATGCGTTGTAATGGTATGCGTTGTAAAAGGTTTAGCGTTGTAAAAGTTTCGTTGTAATGGTAGTGCGTTGTAAAAGTTGCGTTGTAAAGGTTGTTTCCCATACAAATCCTAACACTTCTCATAGAGACCATCGTCCACTATAACTCCCTAAAGGCCTTTCTAGGCGGAAAAGGATTAGCAGTGGGATTCTCCCACAATGAACTCAAGCCCATAGAAGTATAGACTGACCTGGCCTCTCTCATCCATGGAATTCTACAGGCACTATCAGCATCTCTAACTTCGAAGGAAGCCTGAGCGTACTGGGCGAGCTCTGGTGTAACCCACAGTCTCCTCCAGTAAGCCACGGGTCTAAATCGTGCTACGTCCTCTAGTCACTGGCATCCCAGATCACAAAAGAGGGGCAATAATGGCATAGATGGTGGAAGGCCAATTATTCCCCTCACAAACTTGTTTTGGGCGCTTGTTAATGCTGCTAGATTGCTGAACCCCCATTGTTCAGCCCCATAAAGGACTGAAGCACTGATTTTAGTGCTGTAGATTCTAAGCGCTGGGGTGATTGGTTTTGTAGCTGAGAGGCGGCGTTCCTTTACTAGGGCACCAGCTAGTTGTGCATGTTTAATAGCCAGCTGATTAGTGTGACGTTTCCAATCTAATTTAGAACCCAAAGTTATACCAAGGTAGGAAAAGACTTGGGCCTGTTCTAGCATAACACCATTCATAACCACCCTCCCTCTTACAAACTTGTGCTTGTTCAGCACCATACACTTTGTCTTACTCACATTAATGGTAAGACCATGGTCCTTGCAGAACACCTCCAAACACTCTATAGTCTTCTGAAGACATTGCTGCGTTTTAGAAATTAACAAGGTGCCATCTGCAAACATTAGCAAAGGGATCATCTTGCCATCGAGTTTGGGGTCATCAGTAGGATGATTCTTAAAATACTGAACCACCCTGTTAATATACAGGGAGAAGAGTGTTGGTGCTAGTACACACCCTTCTCGTAACCCCCTGGAAATGGGAAACCTATCCGTTACTTTCCCTTGCTGTCCCCAGTGTACTTAGGCGAAGTTTGCGTCATGAAGTTTAATTAAAAAGGCCAGTACGTCCAGTGGCATACCCTGTTAAGCAAATGCACTCCACATCTTAGCACGTGGCACTAAATCAAATGCCGACTTAAGGTCGACAAATGCTGCGAAAAGCATGCCTCCTCTAAGGATTACCACCCACCAATAAATTAAAACAAATCTAAAAACCTGATCAATAGTGCTCGTATGTGAGCGGAACCCAGCCTGAAGAGGAGACAGAATGTCCTCCTCCTCAATCCAGCCTTGGATTCTGGTCAAAATGAGCCTAGCTATCATCTTCTGGATGCAATCAATTAAACTTATAGGCCTATAATTTCCTGGGTCTGAGCGATCCCCCTTCTTATAGATCGGGATGATCTCAGCACCCTTCCATGTATCTGGTATGGGAGAGCCTTTTGCAATAGCATTGGCGATGGCTAAATATAAGTCACCCACACTCCCCTATCATGTAAGAACAAGTCAGCTGGTACACAGTCCAGCCCGGGCGCTCTACCCTTGGGGACAGAGTTGAGTGTTCTTTCTACCTCTGTCTTGCTGAAATGTAGGTGTGTGATATCTTTGAGGATGTTTGGGAGGTCAGGATACAGCTCTATATCAAGAGCTGGGGGGGCGAACTGAGTCGTAAAGTGCGATACCCACAGGTATGTTGGTACGTGATTAGATGGTTGTTCCCTAGGATGCCCCTTCCCCCATTTAACCAAATCCCAGAATGCAACCATATTCCTGTTTCTGCTGGCATGATACAACTCCATCCAGTGCTGCTCATCCCAAGCCCATTTTGCATCATGTTGCACTTTCTTATACGCCACCATAGCATTTTTAATCCTGTCCCTATTTTTAGTTCTTATGGCCCTCGCCAAGGCTTTGTAAGCATTCCTGCATGATTTCCCATACCATGTTTCTGCCCTAAAATTAGACCTATTCTTTGAATTTTGTACATTTATTATAAAAAAAAACCTTGAGCTTATTCAAAAAGTTAGTATGGATGGAAATAACTTTAGACACCATATCCTGCTGCGTAACACATTTTTGAAGGTCTGCTGTAGCCTCAATGGCCAACTCACTCATTGCGACTAGATGATCCTCTTTAAGAAGGCAGTTCGACCATTTTACTCTCCTTGTATCATTGGTGAGTAAAGTATCGAAACCCTCTAAGCAAGCTTCTGGAGGATGACTTCCAAACAACTGAAAGGAAAATACAAGTGGATTATGGTCGCTTTCCACTCTTTCCTGTACGACCATGTCCTTGATTGAGAACCAATTTTCTTTATTAAAAAGAATGTAGTCTATACGACTACTACGCAGTCCGTTATTAAAAGTGGGAGCTCCCTGCTTATCGGATTCCGTTCTTCCATTCACAGCCCTTAACTCCTGTTCCAGGCATAAAACTTTAAGCTGGAGTGCAGCCTCTGTCCATTTCTTAATTGGAGGTAGGGACAGTTGCGAAATGTCCCACGAGCAGTCTTCCTCCAAGGTGAGGTCTATGTCATTGCTATCTAGTGGTTCAAAACAGCAATTAAAGTCTGCCACTACTAGAATGTTCCCCTTTCCATTATAAAGGTCAAGATACAAATCTAACAAGGCAATGGTATCCAAGGCTTTGCCCCCAGGCTTACCCCTTGTATAAATATAAAAAATGAAAAGATCCTTAGACTCCGGACTTTTGGATTTAAATTATTAGAATGTCACTACTCTCGGAGTCCATCTGTTTGACTTTGTAACTGTCTTCCTGTCTCACCCAGGTGGTTAAACCCCCCCATCGGTCTACCCCACAAACTGGGAGTGGCGGGCTTGAAAAAATTTAGGTAACCTTGTCTAAACTCCCATTCGACTAGCCATGTTTCCTGAAATATTATGACATTATTTTTATCTATAAATGTAAGCCAGTCATGAGATAATAGTTTACTTTTTAACCCTGCGATGTTCCATGAGACCAAAGTCAATTGTGTACAGCCAAAACTGAGATTACTGCGTTGATGGTGCCCGCTTGCACCAGGGGTTACGCTTGGAACAGTTATACCGGTTACTGGATATACAACAGACCCTATATGATCTACCCAGTTGTTATTACCCTTGGGTGCGCCAATAGTCAATAACATAGTGGCCCCTTGTCTCTGGTTAATCCTTATAACTTTGTTCTCACTAGGGCCCTGGGATGTACTCACCTCTAGTGTTTAACTGTCTGTTTTTGGGGACAGTCAATCATTTTCGTCCAATGTGCTAAGCACCTCAAATCTATTAGCCATTGAGATTGCACTGTTGGTAGATCCTGGCCAGTTCCAGGTTGACCTCCCCCTTGTTGCCCTTTGATGTGTATCAGATCAGTAGAAATAGCCCAACGGAAGAACACTGATAGCCTCAGTACTAATCCTAAGGGGGGGCTGCCTGGTCCAAGATACAACGAACCATGTTCGGAGACCTGAAACTTAAAACAACACAGTCCCCATCCAAACCTTTTTGAGAATGGCCTACCCAAGCAACCCTTCTTACCATCTTAAACTCCCTAAGAGATGGTTCCCAAGCCCTGTTTTAATATTCATGAAGTGGAATGCCTTATTCTTAAGTGAGGACCAATGTTCATCTTCTTGGTGTTGGAGTTTCTGAACATTTGCTTAAATAATGGTGTGTGGGGTCGGCTCGGGTGGAAGATGTAAGGATGCTCCTGCAGGCATAGCACTTCCCAAACCCTGCAATCTCCCTGCTTGGCCCTTTGGCCCTTCCCTGCCTTTAGGTTCAAACAATGCAGGGGGGGTTCAGAGGGGTTACCCTGGAAGATGGAGAAGGGCAAGCCATGTTGGAGCGTGGTGATCTTGATGGAATTCTTGTTTCTCTAACGATTGGATCTTCAACATGTCTGTTCCCAGGATTAACAGATTGATCTTTAGATATGTGCTGCTCTATTTTACTTAATCTTTGGTCAATTGCTTCAAGTTTCACCATTACAGGGTTAATCAGAACTAGGAATCTTTCTTCCAACTGTTTTATAAAGTCTTATTGAACCCAAGGAGAGTCATGACCAATCACTGGTACAGATCGGTTATCGCTAACCTCTACCCCCTTAGTACTGTCGAAATCGGTCGGTGTATCCGTGGGCCCTCTCAGCCTGTGAACTACATTTCTGTTCTTTGCCTGCTTTGAGATCTGATTACTAGTTTTGGGGGCACTATGCGCTTTCCTTTTCTTAGGCTGTTTGTTGCCTTTAGGGGCTTGTGAAGACCTTAGGTTCCTGGTGCGAATGGTTGGCGGAGAAAATGGGGTTGGGCAAGACAAGTTGACCATTGGTGGGGATTGGGGAGTACCCTGCTGTGAGCTAGGTGTAATCCTTAGAAGGGTTTAAGGGCTTATAACTACAATGGCATTGGACTCCGGCACTGGTGCTTGCTTTGCGAGTGGGTTTAATGGATCTAAAGAAAGCCTCCGTTCCGTGAGCTTAATCTTGTGTATTAACACGGATTCGGCCCATGAGAGGAAGGCATCTAGGGTCCCCACTACTCCTGCCCCAGTCCCCCCTTACGTGCGTTTTTAATTATAACGTTGAGTATAAACTTGACTAGGGTATAATTTAGAAAATTAGCAAAAATAACACACTAGATAACACAACTTGTTCTTTCAACAATAACTCTCCTTCCAGCACGACGGAATACAAGCAGTGTCCCCTTAAGTCCAAAGTCAAAGTCGATCACTTAGCTTACTTCATATCCAAGAAAATGTTGGAGGGGTGGCCCAGCCCAGCCTCTAACTGCCGCTGACGGGCGCCGACGGGCTTGTCCTTGGCCCGGGCTTCGCCTAGGTGGCGCCCGGGCACGCCCGCACACGTCCCGCGCGGTGGGAGCCCTGGCCTCTTTTTAAGCACCTCCTGGTGCACGTGGCCTTGTTAGGCGGCGGTACTGCCGCAGAGGATGGTGGGGGATGTAGTCCCCTTGTGTCAGGAGTCAAATGGCAGCTCTTGACAGCACTCAGGTGGAACTTTTACGGTGGGGCGGCCCCCTCAATACTCAAGACAGCTACTGGGGCAACAGGTAGGGCAATAATCCCGAAAACGCCAGCAGGAACCACGAGGCAAGTGTCATTTGAGTTAAAATATCCGGATGTAGCAAGCAATAAAACAGACTATAACAGCAGCAAAACACCAAAACGGACGTTGACAATTAGTTCGATACCACTGCTGCCTCACATAAATGGCCAACACACCCACCAAACAGAAATCAGGAAAAAAATCTACCTATACTCAATGTGTGAAGATCCTAGGGGAAAAGAGACGGGTAAAAAAAGAAAGAAAAATAATACTAAGTATAAAATCCCTGTAAGAGCATGTTTATGTGCTAAGGTGACCATATCTGACCAGGAAACCAACCTTAAATCCAGTTGTATTTCCGTCCCGAATGGGATTCAATAGGGTCCAGTGTTGGACACACAGTTAATACTGCACATATCTTGTGCCCAGAAATAATCCCTCCTATTCACAGTATATGTATCCTGGATGTTTCCCAATGAGGAGTCCTTGGATACACCCAAAGGAAAAATGGCAGGGGCATATTCCATATACTTTGAGAATATGGTAATGTGGCCCCACATACCTTAAATGAGGATTTAGTAGTAGTGCAAGTTTATTTCGGCATGAATAAATAAAATCTGTGGTGCCTTGCACCCACTCGATGCAGGTTGTGCTAAAGAAAATAAACGGCAGCCATATCCTCGCATATATACTAATATGAGACCTTTACCTAACAAAATGGATCAAAGGAAAGTGTGTCAGAACAAGCGAGTAGACAGACCCCCACGGTGAATATTTAAAAGATGCACCCAAATGCAGATGTTCGTATCTAGCGTAATTGACACTACCGCTAATTGTACGAGAACATTAAGTTAGTTATGGGCACTTACCTCTGTGTGGTGTGTGTACTCTGGAGACCTAATGGCCCGGAGGAAAACACACATTCACATAGGCCTGGGAGCGGAAACAGTTATAGGACTGTACCCGCTCCGAAGACGTCGGCCATCTTGAAACTATACATTCAGTACACCCGCTGATCAATAGAGCTTAAAAGTGGGCAATTCATCAGCCCTAGAGGTGTGTTGATGTAAAGCTCAAGGGTCGTGGGGTATTGATCAGCATTATGCTCGATGTGCTAATGCATAGTGGTAAAACAAATACCGTCGGCCATCTTAGAGTATCTAATCTCCGCATCCGACTTAATAAAAGCGATAGTGATCGGCAAATAACGGCCCGAGAGGGAGTAAGGGACATATCAAATTAAAGCGATTTTAACTGCGTGCATCCAATAGGGATCTGAAAATATAATTTCGATTATCACTGTGTGCATACAGAAAAAAGGTTTGTAGAAGGAAAACAATACTGATGCCCTCACGTAATGGTGTGGCCACTGCAAGTTTAGAAATGTGAAGGCGAAAAATGTAATAAACGGAACATGGATGAACCATCCCTAGGGTAACAAATCCATATGGATATAAATGCCCTGAAACAATAAGTTATTTATTATTTGAATCCAAGAAAAGGGGGGGGTCTCTAGTAGTAGAGTTCTAAGGCAACGTTAAAGGAGAGTCCAGGGAAATGGATTCTCGAGTTCAGTGTGTGCTGCAACCGTCTAAGTAGAACAGTACAGAATAATAGATATCAAAAATATTATATGTCCACAGGATCTATAAACACAATCCTGCGGGTCACCTTAAGATAGTTAAACATACACAGTAAGTACATCGGTGCCAGAGTAAGCATATCAGTTCCAGAGTAGGAAGATAGGTTGTGACACTAGAATTCTAAATCTGAGGGGATAGGGGAACAGGTATATGGAGCATGATAGATTGTTGGTGAACAAATGGGCTCCCCAAGTGACCCCCTATAGTGCTGAGGAAAACAAAAGCATGTTAGAACATGTAGTCCTGGGTAAGCGTGCACGTAAGCTAATGGAAGCAGACTTCAAAACTTCATTTCAAACTCAACAGTAGTAGTAAGATAGAGATCACATCACAAACAAGTCATATGACCACATGGAGATTGTGGTGCTGGGTAAATAGATACTGTTTCAACTTGGTAACATGGTTACGTCTCATGTGGGAAACGTGGACAGTAGTCCCCCAAAAAGTAGTGTAAGTCATGGTCTGTGTTTAGGCCCATTTCCACACTTCTTAATCACATGATGCAAGTCACCTCCCTTCTCCTCAACTTTAGTTCCCTTTTACCACCTCTCACGTCTCTAGTTATGGTTTCAAAGTCATTAAAGGAGAAGGTTTTGTGGCTACCCTGAGCAGGACATTCCACTATGTGCATGGCTATGGGGTACCTGGTGTCAGCCTGTTTAACCTCCCTGATGTGTTCTAAGATGCGGTCTTTCAGAGATCTGATTGTACTGCCAATGTAGCTACGTTGACATTTGCGTACAACTGCATAGACCACATAGTTGGTCTGACAGTTAATGTTAGTATTTATCTTGTAAGACCGGCCATTCGAGCCAGAATATTATTTTTGTCAGTGGCCTATCTGCTTGCAGTGCACTGTCTACATTTGAAAAAATCAAGTCCGTAGGTAGAGAGCCAGTGTACCTGATTGCCCATCCTAGTACAACAAGGGCTAAGTAAGTTACTAAGGCTCTTCCCCTTGCAGAAAGTCGTTTCTGGTCTGAAAGGTTCCAACGTCTTATCAGTATGTAGTAAGTGCCATTTTTTCCTCATGCTTTGAGCACATCTCTAAATAGGTGTATCAGTTCCTCTCTGGGTGTGTCACTAGATGTGTAAGTAACTATGTTGCTATATAACTAGCTCTATGCTTTTGTTAGTATGTATGTAAGTAACAGTATGGCTGGACAATCCAATGTTTAGTTGTACAAATAGTTTTAGAACTGTGCATGTTACTCACTGAACCTTCTAATTACATAGCTTTCCTTTTAAACACATAGCAGCCTGCCCTATGGCCAATGTAAACCCAACCTGAGGGATGACGTGTGTAGTTGAAGGGACGTTTACAATTAGCAAGGAGTGTTTAATGGCAGCTTAAACTGGTGGTAAAACTGCAGACGCAGGCTCTGCAATAATAGGCCTAACACATGTTAAAGGAGTATTAGTCTGGATGGATGACTGGGAGTATCCTCTGCTGTAGTACAATTCCAAATAAGTGTATCAGTCCCTCTCTGGATGTGTCACTGGATGTGTAAGTAACTATAACGCTATATGACTAACTGGCACAGCATATGTTTTAAGGATTACTCACACACCTACTCTCAGACCTAGAGAGACACACACACTTACTCATACACCAACAGAGACACTAACAGATGGGAAACATCCTTTACAACGCAACTTTTACAACGCAGTGCCTTTATGACGCAACTATTACAACGAAAACCATTACAACGCATTGCACTGGGGGGCGCTCTAGGATAGGGAATAGATTTACTATCCAACACCTTCCCTAGTGTCCACTGGGACTGGAGTTGGAATAGTAAATTAAACTATTCACTATCCAGCACCCTTAAGCACTATGCGTTGTAATGGTTTGCGTTGTAAAAGTTGCATCGTAAAGGCATGCGTGGTAAAAGCATGCGTTGTAACAACGTACATCCCTAACAGACACATTCATAAACCCAAACACTCACACACCAACTCACAAATCCCCACATGCACTCTCAATACTTTTGTACATATCATAAACACTTTCATCAACCTCATGTGCACACATATCTTTTCAAACACATATTATCTATCTGCACTCTCATTCACGTACCTGTTAATTTAGTTGGTTGGTCCGTAATTTCTTTTAACATTATCAGTTACACTGTACCAGTACCGGTACCAGTGATACCGTTAGAAAAACGGCCAGGTGACAATGCTAGATGAAACCAATGCCAAATATATACAAAAGTTTGAGCTTTTAATTAAAATCCAGACTGCATTTTAATAACATGCAGAAGAATTTAGGGGCATATGTACAAAATACAGTTATTTCCATTTCCTAAATAGCGAATCCTATGAAATCGCTATTTAGGAAATGCAAAATGGAACGTATGAAAATAAAGAATTCTCTAATAGAGATTCCTAGGAATCACTATTTAGGAAATCGCAACATACGTAATGCCAAACCATTGATTCCTATGGGCCCAGGTACGAATGCACCCCAAAAAAAGTGGTGCATGTGTATAGCCCACAAATGCCCTTGGGGTAAGTGTGCGCTTTATAGCAATTTAAAAATAAGCATTTTGGGGTGATTTTTTTAAATTGCACATAGTAATCTTTGATTTGGAGTCGATGGTAGTAGCATTTCCTAAATGCCCATTTCGAATTTAGCAAATGCTGTATACATGTACTTCGGAAATCACAAATAGGAAATCCCTATATGCGATTTCCTGTTTAGGGAATCGTAAAGTGAGATTTCTACTGGGTAGAAATCGCATTTTGCGATTACCTCTCTACCAATTACATATGGAAAAACATTGCTTAACAGACCAAAATTGCATCTGGCCCTTAATCTTAGAAGATCAGATTATACCACAGCATTGAGAGGCATTTTTAGAAGTGATGTCGTTTTTAAACATCATGGACTGCCTTTATTTCTGATGACAAGAAAGGAAAGTCGTTTATCATGTGTATCATATATGTGGCCTAGGTTGTTATTAGTACACACAGAGCATTATTGTCGCACAGGAGAGATTTTGTACAGTGCATACTCTGAACTGATGCGTTTCAAGGTGCAGTAGTGTGTCATAAAGAAGAAACGGGAGGCATTATGTGCTTACTATCCCAATGTGTAGCACCGAAGCACGTACTTACATGGTCAGCAAGCAATGCCATTTAGAGTCTGTGGTTGATAGTGATTTTCAGTCAGCTTTGAACAGCTATATAGGTCCCATTAATATTTCTGGTGATTGTAGCAGTCTGCTAGTTGCTGCAGTTTGTTGTAGAGGGGAGCCAAGTTTTCTGGTTTCATGTTGGACAGCTCACTCACCTTCTCCCTAGAGATGACTTGGCCACCTTTAGTACTTCGTAGGGTGAGTAGCGGCCTGTGGCATACTGATGAAGAAGATAAGACACAAGCAGAGCAATGAAGCAGTTCAGAGAAGAAGTGCTCAACGCCCTGGCTTTTTGCAATATGGCCAGTGAAGTGACTGGTCATCCTGATCCTGATCGTTATACCCTACCTCAGTCAGCTGTGTGCAATATGGAGTATGCATATGGAATAGGTCACCCCTCACCCAATGTAGCAATGTCTGGTTTAAAACTCAGTTAGGTTTTAGGCCCAGGACATCTTTACCTGTAATTGTTCCTTTCATGGTACATTGAAAATAAAGAGCAATTACTTATTTCAATGCTTTTTCAGAATTTTTACTTGTCTTGCGTACATGTGATTTTCTTGACTCAAAAATCCAGGTGAAGGCAGGCATATAAGAGGGTGATCCCATAAGGAGAATGAATATTCTTTAGAAGGTTGATATTGGTTTGTGATTGGCCAGAGGTTACTGGTTTGTCATTCAATCTGTAGCTGTCGTGGAATATCATTATCATTATCTTGAGTAGTTTTGGGAGCTTGTCCTAATTGAAAAAAGTCCAATGTTTGCTACAAATGGTGCAGTATCCAATAGAAATGAACTACAAGCCTTTCACCTTTGTGAATTGGGTCTTTTGTGTGGTGGGGACCGTAGTCTACTTCCTAGTTGCATATGTCAGCTAAACTATACACAACCCATAGTTTTAGGCTCTTCTAGGGTCATGCTGCATCAAATGTAGGGTAATTTGTGGAAAGCGATCCAGCATTCATAATTAAACATAGTGAGTTAGTTATCTCACTTTACAACGGTGCTTTTTAATTTACCAGCATGGCTGCTAATCAAAATTCTGCTGAAATACAACATCATTAAAAGTGTCCACATGGTACTCTTGCCTTTTATGGATTTAATGTTAACTTCATAAACATTTCTATTCTTGCCTACAGCCTTAACAACTACTACAATCATGGATGAAGAATCAGGTCCCTTCAAAAGGCCAAAGCGTAAGATGTACTGCTTCCATCAAGAGTGGAAGAGCACATATATATTAACACAAATTTAAGAAAACTGTGTATATTTAATCTGTGGAGCAAAAGTTGCAGTGGGAAAAAACAGCAATGTTGAGAGGCATTTTTCAACAATGAACATGCATTCTGAGAGGAACTTCCCTAAAGGAAGCAGCCTGAGGTCCCAAAAAGTAAACAAACTCAAATCTGCTTTGTAGACACAGGAATCCTTTTTTGCAAAGCTAACAAAGACCGCCACTGCAGCAACTGAAGCATCTTTCAGAGTTACTCCTCACTTACACATTCACAAAGCAACATTTTCTGATGGAGCCATTGTGAAGGAAGCAATGCTTCGAATGGCAGAGTCCTTTTTCAAAGATTTCAAGAATAGCCCTGAAATTATGTCTGCTATTTCAGATGTGCAGTTAGGGTCGAACGCTATGGCAAGAAGGGTATCTGCACTATCAACCTACATGAAAGAGAAGCGAGAGTGGGATTTAATGACCAGCACAAAGTTTCCTATTGAGTGCGATGAAGCCTTTGATGCGAGTGATATTGCCCAGTTGTAATGTTCATTAGAATGGTTTTTGAAGATTTCACTCATACAGAGGAATTTTAACTTTATTGACATAGGAGCTCACATCCACGATGAGGTGAAGAATTATTTTGTGAAACAAAATGTCCCATTGAAAAAGCTACTGGCAATAACAACTGAGGGCGCACCCACAATGACAGGATTTCATTCTGGTTTCATTGCCAATTGTTAAGCAGATACAGATTTCCCTCCATTAATGAATAACCATTGCATTCATAATCAACAAGGCAATATGTTCAAAGGAAATGAGGTTTGATCACAGGATGACTCCTGTTGTTAAAATTATTAATTCAATTTGTGCTAAGGCCAATTAGCACCGAACTTTCATATTATTCCTTGAAGAAATATCAGCTGAGTATGATTACGTTTTACTGCGTACTTGGATCCGATGGCTTGGCAGGGGAAAAATACTGCATAGAATCCTTTCGTCATTGCAAGAAGTCAACATTTTCATGGAGTTTAGAAATAAAGATACCACACAGTTATCAAATACTGAGTGGTTGTCAATTTAGCATTGTGGACAGATGTGACAGAAAAATTAAATGCCTTGAACTGCAAATTACAAGGAAAAAAACAAGACAATTGCCAATGTGATTAGTTCAGTGAAAATATTCAAATGAAAATGTAACCTTTTCATACAGCATCTACAGAAAAGAGAGATGCATCACTTTCCCTCTATGCTCCAGATCCTTTCAGAAAACAAAGCTGAGGCTGAGCTCCTGGACCTATAAAAATACAGTAGCCTACTGATGAGGCTCAATCATGAGTTCAGTGACAGATTTAGTGATTTTGAGCACCTGGAGCCATGTGTGTTGTTTATTTCAAACCCCTCCATAGAAGTGGATGTAAGAGACATTTCTAAGGAAAATTGTGTGCTTCTCAACCTTGACTCTGCCACCATGGAATTGGAGATTATTACACTTCAAAATGACATTTAATTGAAAGGAGGGCAATCTGAAGCTAATTTCTGCGGTCTTGTGCATGCTGACTAGTATAAGAACATCTGCACAGCTGCAATGAAACCTTTTTCTCTGTTTGGTTCCACTTATCTTTTAGCATTCTCTGATATGAACTTTGTAAAATCAAAGTTTCGAACACGTCTGACTGGTGAACATTTGAATGACATCATTTGAGTTGCCTTTCAAGCTATACCCCAGATTAAAGGGGATTGGTGGACACCAGACAGTGTCAAGTCTCTCTCTGAAATGCTATGTATGCATTGGCTGCTCCTCCACAATGGTGGAGGAGCATCGCCCCACTGCTTTTAAGCAGTGCAGTTATTATCATGTTATTTTCCCTTTGCGGGTGAGAGGGAGGGCGGGGCTGCTCTGCTCATGGAGCAGGGCATGGGCAGAGTGATTTGCTCACTCAAGTGTGCAGTGACTGTTTGGTCGGCCCTCTCTGGCTGCCCAAAGCAGTCATGTGCACTTCCCTGTTCTCCATGCAGGCTGCATTACAGCCTGCATCACGAACATGCCGAACCCCACAGCCACGACCCTCAGACCATGGACTGCAGCGTTGTGATTGGCTATGGGGAGGGAGCCTGTTTTTCTTTAAATTTCTAAACCCCGCTTTCCCTGCATGACACCCCCGTGACTCTTGCCTGCAAAACTCCCACAACACCGCGGGCCCTCACACCCATCCCCACCCACAAGCCATGCTGCCCGCCTGCGTATGTATGCAGTTGCATTGAATATACTAGTGACAGTTACTGGTGAAATCCCAAATCCAGGTATCTGTTTCATTTCTGACACCAAGAAAAAGTTGCTGCAGAGAACATTCTCCAGCATCTTACAAAGTTTTTTATTAATTGAACAAAAACAAGCCTGCTTTACCAACACCAAGAAAAGGTAGCTGAAGAGAAGTATCTTCAGCACCTTATCAAATTTCTATTAGCTGCACAAGATAAGAATAAAGCTGTGTTTACTGTAGTTCTGGTTTATTGCATCAAGAAAAAAGATAGCTTTAGAGAAGAACCTTAAGCATCTTTCAAGGTTTTTAGTAGTTCATCATCTTTCAAAGTTTGTTATTAGTTGAAAAAGAACATAGCAATGTGTACTGCAGGTCTGGGTTAATGACAGCAAACAAATTGAAAGGGAATTAATGGGAATATAATTGCCAACTTGACTGGTGCCATAAAAACCTTAAAGCAAAAGCTTAACCTTTCAAAGAATACAAAGTAGAGGACAAATTCAGTACTTTCCTTCATTCTTCTGTCCAAATAGCTGCATAAATCAAAGCTGAAGTTCAGCTCATCTGGACATTGAAAAATGCAGTGATCTTATCACAGATGCAATAGAAGAGTAATACCTCTTTGAATCCATCTGTACTTGTGATTAAGCTAAGCTTTGCACCAACTAACTGCCACACACTGTGACTACTATAATGCCTTCTTCAGAATTGCCCTCCCAGGCTTCTAGATTACACTGTATAGAGGACATCACACAGTTCCACATTAAAAGGAGGATTGATTTTCTTGTATGTTTGTTAATTGAGCTGCATTACAATTAATATTTCAGTGACAGCTATTAATTGAAAGGTCTTGAAGTGTGGTGACAACACAAACGCACAGACATTCCTATCAGTGTTTATAGCGAACCCTAAGTATTTTGTTCAAAGCGCAGTATGGGCTCTAAAGAAATTAGGCTTAAAGTCAGAGAAGCAGGGCTTGGGGAGACTCTACGAAAAATGCGTGAGTTGCTTGGCCGTTAGTAGCTCACAACGATTTTCACTGATCCAAAGTAGCTCTCAGTACAGAAAAGATTGGATACCCCTGTATTAGGGAATACATGATACAGTCAGACTCTCCCAGGCTATCCTAAAACTCAGTGTAAGGATTTTGAGTAAATTGATGAAGCAACTGATGGCAATCAGACTGGCCGGTGATACTTGGCACGTTAGACGCAGTATCAATACAGTCCTCTTCCCAATGTCTCAGCTGGCGAAATTCAAATCCAGAACTTTCCACTCTCAAGGTCTTTCTCTAGCCCCTTCTGTTCTCTCTTCCAGTTCTCCTGCCTCCCTGCCCTCCTCTTCCTTCTGCCATCTTCTCGCCTCTCCGCTGCAAATTTTGTAATTTCAAGGACATTATTTTTGATTCAGCATTCTTTTTCTTTTTCTCTTGTGAGGCCGCGCACTGATTGGTGACCGTCACCAGTTCAGGGAACTTCTTAGACTGCCATCCAGTATAAATTGTTAACTGACTCCTAATATTTGGTAATACTCCCTTCAGAAAAGTAGCACCTACAGCTTCCTGGGCCATCTCCGAGGGACAGACTGTGGCCGAATACCTTTCAAACATATCCTTAAGTGTGTCCAAAAAAATCAGCTGGTGCCTTGCCTTTACTTTGGTTACAATTAAAAATCTTATTTCAATTGATTTTCACTAGGCATACCTCCACAATTGCATTTAATAATGCATTCTTCCTTGCACTTAATTTACCATCAGTCCCAGTGGCCACTCTCAGCCATGGTACTTTCTCTATCAATCCTTCGCTCACCTCACTCGGCACCACCAATCACAATAACAGATTCACATCTTCTCAATTAGGCCTATATGCCTCAAACACACTTGCCAAATCTTCTCAGAACTAAATATTTGGATAGTGTTTCTTGATATTAAATAAATCACATGGGATCCATGAGTTGTGGACCATAATTCTACACCTGGCTGCAGGGTAATCACTAAAGGGTACAACTGTAGAAAAGGAAGTGCCCTAATCATTGACATCACTTAGTTGAGGAGAAAGGGAATGCCTTTTAGACAGTCGTTCTGCAGTCTGTCTTAAGCTTTCAAGGGCAACAGTGGGACTTGATTCTTGTTAGTGTCTATATTCTTGGAATGAATGTGTGCACATTTTAGATGAATCCACAGTCGTGGAATCAACCTCTAACCTGGTCACTCTACTGCTCACCAATCGCTCGCTTGGACATTACCTCCTAGTGCTCTGGCTGCTGGCAGTCCTGCATGTGTTGCTCCATTTCCAGGTGCATCTACAGCTGCACCAGCAGCCCCATCGGATAGAATGTAGAACATATCCAACAAATCTTCCCTTGTCTCTTCACTCTCCTTTTTCCTCTTTTGTGGTTCAGTGATCTGGGGGAATGGATACAGGTATGGCGGGCCAGTTGGAGCACAATACCTATCTCTGTCCCTAAGATGTCTGATTTAGTATTCCAATATCTCCTCGGTATCTCCCATACTCCGGACTTGAGATTGATGTTTAAGTTTGTGTGTCTTCTCGTAATGCCATTGTTTGAAGAGGGGCCATTCTACAGCATCTATTGTATTTTTAGGATCCTTCATAATTTCTGTAAATTAGCTAATCTTTCAATATCTAAGGTACCATTTTTACGAAAGGAGTACTTCATTACTACATTAGTGAGCCCCATCTACTCTCATACATATTTGCACATGTATTTACCATATTGTTGATACATAGGGTCAAATGTATCATGCATTTTACAGCTAGCAAAGGGTTAGATTTGTAGAATCGGGCTGTTTGCGACCGGTAACATGTATTTTGGTATGTATGAATTCCAATCTGCCATTCGGTAACATGTTACCGAATAACAATTTGGAATTGTGAATATGCCGATTCAGTATTTGGAAGGGGTGTGTTTATGGAGTCCCTTCCTAATACCGAATCGCCACGGTATGTAGGAATGTTTTGCAACCAAAATGAGATCACAAAACATTCACATTTTAGCACCTACTTCAAGTAGGTGGTAACCCATTTGCAAAAAGGAAGGGTCCCCACGGGACCCCTTTCCCTTCGTGAATGTTTGTAAAAATTGTTTTTTAAGAGCAGGCAGTTGTCCCAGGGATCACTACCTGCACTTGAAAAATTAAAATAAACTTAAAATTTTCTTTTTTAAACGCTAACCGTTTTCGTTTAAGGAAAATGTGTTGCAAAAAAAAAAAAAAGATCACTTTTTTAAAATCAATCATAGACATGGTGGTCTGCTGACTCCAGCAGGCCACCATCCCTGTGATTTTAGCGATTCCTAAAGGGTTGCATATTGCAACCTGCCTCCTTAATATTATTGAGGTAGGTCAATTTGCGACCCATTAGGAAAAGCATGGAGTTGCATACATTCAAATAGCAATTAGCTAATTCTGATTAATAAAGAATCACAATTAGGTAATTGCTATTTGAAATAATTATACCTGTGGCCCATAGTCTCTTGTAAACTTCTCTTCATTCATCACGTGGCATACAAGGCACACAGATGTGTTTCAGTTACAAGCCTTGATCACTGTAATTGTGCTTGTGTCTCCTCCCCATTTTTAAAGTACAAACTCATAAAAAAGTTTATAAACAAAGAAAGGACTGTCTAATATTTAATGAAGGGTTGCAATTGTAGGTTGGTAACTAGGGGCCAGATGTAGGTAATCCCCGATTACCGATTCTTAAATACCGAATCATACCAATTCGGTATTTAAGAACTGGCAATCGGGATGTAGGTATATTTACCGAATCAATTACCGAATCGGTAAGATTCGGTAATTACCGAATTGGTATTTACCGATTCAGTATTTGCCATTGATTCCTATGGGCCTTGAGGCCCATAGGAATCAATGTCAATTACCGAATCGGTAAATACCGATTCGGTAAAATTACCGATTTTACAAGGGGGACAGGGTGTCACTTTGACACCCTGTTGCACCCCTGATACTGGCTTGTGTGCAATGTGACACACATACATGCCCTTAGGGCATGTATGTGTGCCACATGGCACAGGTGTACATGCATAGATGTGCATGTACACAGGAATTCGTTATTTACCATGAGATAGTATTTAATGGTAAATAACGAATTCTTAAGGGCCTGTGGCACTATTTTAAGTGCCACCTACATCTGGAATTACCGATTCGGTAAATATACCGAGTCGGTATTTTACAGAATCTGTAAATTTACCGAATCGGTAAATTTATTTACCAAATCGGTAAATTTACAGATTTGGTAAAATTTGGGCCCCCTACATCTCAAAAACCAATTACCAGTCGGTAACGGCCGAAATCGGCCGTTACCGACCGGTAATTGGCGACCTACATCTGGCCCTTAGTGTGTACTATTGATGTAGAATTAATTTCTCAAATAGATTCTATGTTTTCAATTATAGATTTCGGTCATTTGTATTATGAGGTGGGGCTGAATTGATAAAATAGAATATCAGAGTAATCGATATTCTTAGTGATATTAACCACCTCATGATGGCTGAAATGTTGTAGTCTATCAAATTCTCATACTGAGTCCTTTCTTTCTTTTAAAACTTTTTTATGAGTATGAGTTTGCACTTTAAAAATAGGAGAGGAGCCACAAGCACAATTACAGTGATCAAGGCTTGTAGCCGAACGGCGTCTTTCTATGAATTCTGACTGGGGCGGGAGGCTGTGTGGCCCTCCTCCCCATTAGATAATGGGCGGGCCCTGGGGGAAGGGGTCTCCGCAGCTGAAATCAGCCCAAAAGGACACTCATGCACCCACTCACAGACCCACTCGGACAGTCACACACCCACTCACAGACCTTCTCAGAGACTCACATACCAACTCACAGACCTACTCAGTCACTCACACACCCACTCACAGACCCACTCAGAGACTCATGCATTCACTCACAGACCCACTCAGAAGCTCATGCGCTCACTCACAGACCCACTCACACACTCAAACACACGCTCACTGACTCACTCAGAGACTCACACACCCACTTATAAACCCACTCAGAAACTCATGAACTCACTCACAGACTGACTCATGCATCCACTCACAAACCCATGCAAACTCATACCTCCACTCACAGACCCACTCAGAGACTCACACACTGACACATACCCAATATGACACTTATGTGGCCACTCCCAGACCCACTCAGTCACTCACAGACTCACAGATACACTCAGACACTCTCATGCCCACTTACAGACCTACTGAGACACTCATGCACTCACACATCAAAGGCTACTGATTACAGTTACGAAATAACATAGAAAAACCTAGACATTCACTTAAAAATGTTTTTACAGTGATTTTATAGCATTAAAAAGCTGTAGAAATTCACAAAAAAATACAAAGGTTGCAGGGATAATATAGTTAGGATATAGAATTAAAAAAACACCTTAGAAATTCACTGAAAAAAACAAAGGTTACAGGGACGTTACAAGTTAGGCTCAGATTCCACTCATGCAAAACCAGTGAAACTCGGTTGTTATATATATATATATATATTCACTGAAAAAACCATAGGTTTCACACCAGTTATAGTTAGGGATTAGCATTAAAAAAAACCTATTAAATTCACTGAAAAAAACATAGGTTTCACACCAGTTATAGTTAGCTGAAAGTTTTACTCGCATAAAACCATTGAAATTCCCACGTTATAGTTAGTTGGACTAACTATAACTTGCGCGTGCAATGCACTGCTGATGACGTCACATATTACATCACTCATGACATGGTCAGTGACATCACTCATGACATCACTGATGACACCATCCAGTGAATGTGTATCTTTCTGAAAAATAAATATTAGTGAGTAATGTTTAAATATTTAAATATAAGGATTAGTGTTTCACTTTGTGTATAAGTGGCTGCATGGGTTGGTGAGTAGCTACATGTGTATGTATATGGGTTATTAGATGTTTTAATATCAGTATGAGTGTCTATATGGTTTGGTGGGGGTATTACTTAGCACATAGATGCATGAATGACTGACTCTCTGTATGTGTTTTGAAGACAGCATATGTGCAGGACTGTATGGGTGGATGAGTGTGTATATGTGTACGTTAGTGAGTGAATGACTGTCTCACTAGTGTCTTTATCAGTAACTACATATGTTTTAATCTAGTTTATGTGAATATTGATGTATATAAGTGAGTATATGTGAGAGTAAGAGATTGTAAGAGTTCCTGTTTAAATATGTATGTGTTTCTATAAGTGATTGCTTAAGAGAATACATATGTGTAAATTTCCTTAGAAGTAAGGTGGTAGTGTGTGTATAGCTCTATATGCAAATAAATGGATGTTCAATAGTTTATTTGCATGTGTGAGTATGTGTGTGAGTAACTTTTGGATGACTGTCGGTGTGTAACAGGATGTATAGGTGTATCACTACATATGATGAGTGAGTATATGTATGAGTGACTTTATAGAACAATTGGTGAATGAGTGGATGTGTATATAGATGGTGGAATTACTGAATTGGTTGTTGTAACTGGTATGGGTATCTCCATTTTTTTTGAAAATGTTAGTTTCTATTTTTGAATATGTGTTTAAAGGGTTACATTACAGTGAAAGGTCTGTCACTCTGTCACAAGTGATGTCACTGACCATGTCATGAGTGATGTAATATGTGACATCATCAGCAGTGCATTGCACGCGCAAGTTATAGTGAGTCCAACTAACTATAACGTGGGAATTTCAATGGTTTTATGCGAGTAAAACTTTCAGCTAACTATAACTGGTGTGAAACCTATGGTTTTTCAGTGAATTTAATAGTTTTTTTTAATGCTAATTCCTAACTATAACTGGTGTGAAACCTATGGTTTTTTCAGTGAATTTCAATGGTTTTTAATAGCAAATCTTTATAGGTATAAAAAGTGAAAAAATGTTAAAAGAATTTTATATTGTATAAATATGTTAATTTTTTTATTTTTAACCCCGGGGCGCGAACCGGTGAACGCACGGGTAAGCGCAATGTTACGGCGCGCCCCGGGGCGCGTACCGGGGAGCGTCCCGGGAGCGCTAATTCGACGAACGAAAACAACATCGTGACGTATCGCGTAGACGCGTGATGCATCATATGACGCACCGCGTAATCGCAACCGAAAGCACGCGATCGCATACGATCGCGGAACGTCCTGACGCGCTTACGCTACGCATCCGCGGGCGCTCCCCGGAGCGCGACTAGGGCGCGCCCTGGGGCGCGTAGCGTAAGCGCGTCGGGTTCTGTGACCTGAAAATAACACTTTCTATTGGTGCAGAACAGTTTTGGTTTCCAAATGAGTAAAGCCTGGGTCTTGTCACCTGAAAATAACACTTCTGATTGGTTCAGGACAGTTTTTTTTCCCAAATGATGAAAAACCCCACCTTCCTTCCTAATTCTGACTTTGTCCTTTGACTGAGGAAGACCTGTTTCATCTACAGAGACAATTCTTTTGTACTTTGTAATGGCTACTGTAGCAGCAACAGCTGGAGCATCTGCACCACAACCACCACCACCACCACCAAGAGGACCACCACAACAATACATTGGTGGTGAAGAAGAGGAGGAGGAGGAAGAGAAGGAGGAGGAGGGGAGAAGATGGCTGCCTGAACAAAATACCCCATACAAGCCAAAAGAACACATTGTATGGGAGTTTTTTTAACTTCCAGAGGGCAAGAAAAAAGTTAATGCGGCCAAGGTAACATGTCGAATCTGTGGTGCAGTACTCTCAAGGGGCAATCCAGACAAAAAATATTCATTTGGTAGTAATACCATGATTCGACATATGACCCGGAAGCATGCTAATAACTATTCTCGTGCAGAGATCAGGGAACTGGCCAGTCACCTCCCCCAGTGTTCAAGGACCAGCTCCAAAAGAAAGCAACCCACTCAATCGGGACCAGAAACAACGGAGACGATGCCTTGCATTCAGCCACGATTTGCTGATTTTAAAATCACTTGTACTGAATGTGGCAAGCTCATCGCCTATGGTGAAAAGAGCGTAAAGCTCATGTCCTTGCTGGTGACAATCCCATTTGCCCCCAAAAAAGTAATTTTTTCAGTTTTTTGATTTTTGCTCCAGTTAAGCCATTTTCAATTCCCTTTCTCTTTGTTTCTTCCCATAAAAAATACAAAAAAATATAAAACTGTTTTGAAAAGCCAAAAAAAGTACAAAATGTTCAAAAACCATTAAAAAAAATATAAAACAACAAAAAGAATCAAAAAAACAGTTCTTTCATTTATAAAATTAAACCTATATTTTTAAAGGATCTCAGTCCATTTTTTGTCCTTAGGGTACGCATACCGGGGCGCGCCCCCCCCAAAAAATTTTTTTTTTACTGAAGCAGTTAGCATGAGGGAAGGACACAAAGAGAGTTATGTTAAGAGAAAAAGAGCTACAGGATGAACACAGAGGGATTGTTTATTACATAGTAAAAAATAGAGAAGGTGTAATTGGATGAAAGTGAGAAAAGTAAAATGACTAAAGGAGCGAAAGAAAGGAAGAGAGAGGAAGAACACTAAAGTAGAGATAGTGGGAGACTGTGACTGGCTGTTAAAAGAAAAAGAAAGGACAGTAAAAAATAAAGAATGAAGGGTAGTGGCGGAACCGGGATAAATGAAGAACGATGAGGGAAAGTGAGAAAAGACCAGGTAGTATAAGTAAAGAGGGATGAAAGAGGGGGAAAATTGAATTAGGATAAGACATGGGGAGTGACAAAGAGAAAGGACGAAGAGAGTAAAGGAAACAGTACCTGAATGGGCTTGAGTAAAATAGCAAAGAAAGATAAGTAATGCAGTGTGTGTGACTTATAGGGAGTTAGTGGGTGTAGGTCGGGGTGTGGGTGTGTAAGGTGTGTCTGTGGGTGTGGCTGTGTGGGGTGTTTCGGTGTGGGTGGAGGTGAGGGTGTGTGAAATATGTGTGAGGAGTGTATGAGTGTGGGGTGTATATGTGCTCGATGTATGTGTGTGTATGGAATGTGTGTGTGTGTTTGAGGAGTGTGTGTGGGAGGATTTTTTGTGTGTATGAGGTGTGTGTGTGGTGTGTGTGTGGGGTGTATGTTACAGGTGTGTGTATGTGTTGGAAGGGGGATAGGATGTATGTGAGGGAGTAAGGTAAATAATTAAGAAAAAGAGAATGAGTGAAGAATCAAAGGAAGGGAACAGAGGGTAAGTGAAGTAAAGAATAGGGATTGAAAGAAGTTGAATATGAGAGGGAAAATAGGGAAAGGGGAGTAAACCTGTAGAATAAGAATAAGTGAGGGAAGCAGAGTAAAGACACAGGAGTGAGGTAGATTGAGAAAATGTTAGTGACCTTAAAGCAAAGGGTGATGACAAACGACATTTTTTTAGTCATACTTACCATATAATAAATGTAACTTTAATTAATTTTTTTTACTACACTTTGTATCTGTGAAAGAGAGAAGAAAAAATAAGTTATAATTAGTAAAATATGTATTTTAAATTAAAAGATACAAATGAAGAGGTTAAAAATCACAACTCTCTATTTAGAAATAAAGTTAGAGTGAAGGACACAGAAAGGGAAATAAAGTAAGGTAGAAGGACAAAAAGAGAGAAAAAGAAATAGAAGGAGAGCAAATTACAAAGAGTAAGGCATATAGATTCACTGACAAAGAGAGAGAGAAGAACAGAGAAATGAACTGAAGGTAAGACAGATACTAAAACAATGTGAGTTAGCAAAACTAAATCAGGAAACAGAAGTATCTGTGGTGCAGAACTCTCAAGGGGCAATCCAGACAAAAAATATTCATTTGGTAATAATACCATGATTCGACATATGACCCGGAAGCATCCTAATAACTATTCTCATGCAGAGATCAGGGAACTGGCCAGTCACCTCCCCCAGTGTTCAAGGACCAGCTCCAAAAGAAAGCAACCCACTCAATCGGGACCAGAAACAACGGAGACGATGCCTTGCATTCAGCCACGATTTGCTGATTTTAAAATCACTTGTACTGAATGTGGCAAGCTTATCGCCTATGGTGAAAAGAGCTTAAAGCTCATGTCCTTGCTGGTGACAATCACATTTGCCCCCAAAAAAGTAATTTTTTCCGTTTTTTGATTTTTGCTCCAGTTGAGCCATTTTCAATTCCCTTTCTCTTTGTTTCTTCTCATAAAAAATACAAAAAAATATAAAACTGTTTTGAAAAGCCAAAAAAAGTACAAAATGTTCAAAAAACATTAAAACAATATAAAACAACAAAAAGAATTAAAAAAACAGTTCTTTTTAGAACTACCTTTCATTTATAAAATTAAACCTATATTTTTAAAGGATCTCAGTCAATTTTTTGTCCTTAGGGTACGCGTACCGGGGCGTGCCCCCCCAAAAAAAGATTTTTTTTTTTAATGAAGCAGTTAGCATGAGGGAAGGACACAAAGAGAGTTATGTTAAGAGAAAAAGAGCTACAGGATGAACACAGAGGGATTGTTTATTACATAGTAAAAAATAGAGAAGGTGTAATTGGATGAAAGTGAGAAAAGTAAAATGACTAAAGGAGCGAAAGAAAGGAAGAGAGAGGAAGAACACTAAAGTAGAGATAGTGGGAGACTGTGACTGGCTGTTAAAAGAAAAAGAAAGGACAGTAAAAAATGGAGAATGAAGGGTAGTGGCGGAACCGGGATAAATGAAGAACGATGAGGGAAAGTGAGAAAAGACCAGGTAGTATAAGTAAAGAGGGATGAAAGAGGGGGAAAATTGAATTAGGATAAGACATGGGGAGTGACAAAGAGAAAGGACGAAGAGAGTAAAGGAAACAGTACCTGAATGGGCTTGAGTAAAATAGCAAAGAAAGATAAGTAATGCAGTGTGTGTGACTTATAGGGAGTTAGTGGGTGTAGGTCGGGGTGTGGGTGTGTAAGGTGTGTCTGTGGGTGTGGCTGTGTGGGGTGTTTCGGTGTGGGTGGAGGTGAGGGTGTGTGAAATATGTGTGAGGAGTGTATGAGTGTGGGGTGTATATGTGCTCGATGTATGTGTGTGTATGGAATGTGTGTGTGTGTTTGAGGAGTGTGTGTGGGAGGATTTTTTGTGTGTATGAGGTGCGTGTGTGGTGTGTGTGTGGGGTGTATGTTACAGGTGTGTGTATGTGTTGGAAGGGGGATAGGATGTATGTGAGGGAGTAAGGTAAATAATTAAGAAAAAGAGAATGAGTGAAGAAGCAAAGGAAGGGAACAGAGGGTAAGTGAAGTAAAGAATAGGGATTGAAAGAAGTTGAATATGAGAGGGAAAATAGGGAAAGGGGAGTAAACCTGTAGAATAAGAATAAGTGAGGGAAGCAGAGTAAAGACACAGGAGTGAGGTAGATTGAGAAAATGTTAGTGACCTTAAAGCAAAGGGTGATGACAAACTACATTTTTTTAGTCATACGTACCATATAATAAATGTAACTTTAATTAATTTTTTTTACTACACTTTGTATCTGTGAAAGAGAGAAGAAAAAATAAGTTATAATTAGTAAAATATGTATTTTAAATTAAAAGATACAAATGAAGAGGTTAACAATCACAACTCTCTATTTAGAAATAAAGTTAGAGTGAAGGACACAGAAAGGGAAATAAAGTAAGGTAGAAGGACAAAAAGAGAGAAAAAGAAATAGAAGGAGAGCAAATTACAAAGAGTAAGGCATATAGATTCACTGACAAAGAGAGAGAGAAGAACAGAGAAATGAACTGAAGGTAAGACAGATACTAAAACAATGTGAGTTAGCAAAACTAAATCAGGAAACAGAAGTATCTGCGGTGCAGAACTCTCAAGGGGCAATCCAGACAAAAAATATTCATTTGGTAATAATACCATGATTCGACATATGACCCGGAAGCATCCTAATAACTATTCTCATGCAGAGATCAGGGAACTGGCCAGTCACCTCCCCCAGTGTTCAAGGACCAGCTCCAAAAGAAAGCAACCCACTCAATCGGGACCAGAAACAACGGAGACGATGCCTTGCATTCAGCCACGATTTGCTGATTTTAAAATCACTTGTACTGAATGTGGCAAGCTCATCGCCTATGGTGAAAAGAGCGTAAAGCTCATGTCCTTGCTGGTGACAATCACATTTGCCCCCAAAAAAGTAATTTTTTCCGTTTTTTGATTTTTGCTCCAGTTGAGCCATTTTCAATTCCCTTTCTCTTTGTTTCTTCTCATAAAAAATACAAAAAAATATAAAACTGTTTTGAAAAGCCAAAAAAAGTACAAAATGTTCAAAAAACATTAAAAAAATATAAAACAACAAAAAGAATTAAAAAAACAGTTCTTTTTAGAACTACCTTTCATTTATAAAATTAAACCTATATTTTTAAAGGATCTCAGTCAATTTTTTGTCCTTAGGGTACGCGTACCGGGGCGTGCCCCCCAAAAAAAAGATTTTTTTTTTTAATGAAGCAGTTAGCATGAGGGAAGGACACAAAGAGAGTTATGTTAAGAGAAAAATAGCTACAGGATGAACACAGAGGGATTGTTTATTACATAGTAAAAAATAGAGAAGGTGTAATTGGATGAAAGTGAGAAAAGTAAAATGACTAAAGGAGCGAAAGAAAGGAAGAGAGAGGAAGAACACTAAAGTAGAGATAGTGGGAGACTGTGACTGGCTGTTAAAAGAAAAAGAAAGGACAGTAAAAAATGGAGAATGAAGGGTAGTGGCGGAACCGGGATAAATGAAGAACGATGAGGGAAAGTGAGAAAAGACCAGGTAGTATAAGTAAAGAGGGATGAAAGAGGGGGAAAATTGAATTAGGATAAGACATGGGGAGTGACAAAGAGAAAGGACGAAGAGAGTAAAGGAAACAGTACCTGAATGGGCTTGAGTAAAATAGCAAAGAAAGATAAGTAATGCAGTGTGTGTGACTTATAGGGAGTTAGTGGGTGTAGGTCGGGGTGTGGGTGTGTAAGGTGTGTCTGTGGGTGTGGCTGTGTGGGGTGTTTCGGTGTGGGTGGAGGTGAGGGTGTGTGAAATATGTGTGAGGAGTGTATGAGTGTGGGGTGTATATGTGCTCGATGTATGTGTGTGTATGGAATGTGTGTGTGTGTTTGAGGAGTGTGTGTGGGAGGATTTTTTGTGTGTATGAGGTGCGTGTGTGGTGTGTGTGTGGGGTGTATGTTACAGGTGTGTGTATGTGTTGGAAGGGGGATAGGATGTATGTGAGGGAGTAAGGTAAATAATTAAGAAAAAGAGAATGAGTAAAGAAGCAAAGGAAGGGAACAGAGGGTAAGTGAAGTAAAGAATAGGGATTGAAAGAAGTTGAATATGAGAGGGAAAATAGGGAAAGGGGAGTAAACCTGTAGAATAAGAATAAGTGAGGGAAGCAGAGTAAAGACACAGGAGTGAGGTAGATTGAGAAAATGTTAGTGACCTTAAAGCAAAGGGTGATGACAAACTACATTTTTTTAGTCATACTTACCATATAATAAATGTAACTTTAATTAATTTTTTTTACTACACTTTGTATCTGTGAAAGAGAGAAGAAAAAATAAGTTATAATTAGTAAAATATGTATTTTAAATTAAAAGATACAAATGAAGAGGTTAAAAATCACAACTCTCTATTTAGAAATAAAGTTAGAGTGAAGGACACAGAAAGGGAAATAAAGTAAGGTAGAAGGACAAAAAGAGAGAAAAAGAAATAGAAGGAGAGCAAATTACAAAGAGTAAGGCATATAGATTCACTGACAAAGAGAGAGAGAAGAACAGAGAAATGAACTGAAGGTAAGACAGATACTAAAACAATGTGAGTTAGCAAAACTAAATCAGGAAACAGAAGTATCTGTGGTGCAGAACTCTCAAGGGGCAATCCAGACAAAAAATATTCATTTGGTAATAATACCATGATTCGACATATGACCCGGAAGCATCCTAATAACTATTCTCATGCAGAGATCAGGGAACTGGCCAGTCACCTCCCCCAGTGTTCAAGGACCAGCTCCAAAAGAAAGCAACCCACTCAATCGGGACCAGAAACAACGGAGACGATGCCTTGCATTCAGCCACGATTTGCTGATTTTAAAATCACTTGTACTGAATGTGGCAAGCTTATCGCCTATGGTGAAAAGAGCGTAAAGCTCATGTCCTTGCTGGTGACAATCACATTTGCCCCCAAAAAAGTAATTTTTTCCGTTTTTTGATTTTTGCTCCAGTTGAGCCATTTTCAATTCCCTTTCTCTTTGTTTCTTCTCATAAAAATTACAAAAAAATATAAAACTGTTTTGAAAAGCCAAAAAAAGTACAAAATGTTCAAAAAACATTAAAACAATATAAAACAACAAAAAGAATTAAAAAAACAGTTCTTTTTAGAACTACCTTTCATTTATAAAATTAAACCTATATTTTTAAAGGATCTCAGTCAATTTTTTGTCCTTAGGGTACGCGTACCGGGGCGTGCCCCCCCAAAAAAAGAATTTTTTTTTTAATGAAGCAGTTAGCATGAGGGAAGGACACAAAGAGAGTTATGTTAAGAGAAAAAGAGCTACAGGATGAACACAGAGGGATTGTTTATTACATAGTAAAAAATAGAGAAGGTGTAATTGGATGAAAGTGAGAAAAGTAAAATGACTAAAGGAGCGAAAGAAAGGAAGAGAGAGGAAGAACACTAAAGTAGAGATAGTGGGAGACTGTGACTGGCTGTTAAAAGAAAAAGAAAGGACAGTAAAAAATGGAGAATGAAGGGTAGTGGCGGAACCGGGATAAATGAAGAACGATGAGGGAAAGTGAGAAAAGACCAGGTAGTATAAGTAAAGAGGGATGAAAGAGGGGGAAAATTGAATTAGGATAAGACATGGGGAGTGACAAAGAGAAAGGACGAAGAGAGTAAAGGAAACAGTACCTGAATGGGCTTGAGTAAAATAGCAAAGAAAGATAAGTAATGCAGTGTGTGTGACTTATAGGGAGTTAGTGGGTGTAGGTCGGGGTGTGGGTGTGTAAGGTGTGTCTGTGGGTGTGGCTGTGTGGGGTGTTTCGGTGTGGGTGGAGGTGAGGGTGTGTGAAATATGTGTGAGGAGTGTATGAGTGTGGGGTGTATATGTGCTCGATGTATGTGTGTGTATGGAATGTGTGTGTGTGTTTGAGGAGTGTGTGTGGGAGGATTTTTTGTGTGTATGAGGTGCGTGTGTGGTGTGTGTGTGGGGTGTATGTTACAGGTGTGTGTATGTGTTGGAAGGGGGATAGGATGTATGTGAGGGAGTAAGGTAAATAATTAAGAAAAAGAGAATGAGTAAAGAAGCAAAGGAAGGGAACAGAGGGTAAGTGAAGTAAAGAATAGGGATTGAAAGAAGTTGAATATGAGAGGGAAAATAGGGAAAGGGGAGTAAACCTGTAGAATAAGAATAAGTGAGGGAAGCAGAGTAAAGACACAGGAGTGAGGTAGATTGAGAAAATGTTAGTGACCTTAAAGCAAAGGGTGATGACAAACTACATTTTTTTAGTCATACTTACCATATAATAAATGTAACTTTAATTAATTTTTTTTACTACACTTTGTATCTGTGAAAGAGAGAAGAAAAAATAAGTTATAATTAGTAAAATATGTATTTTAAATTAAAAGATACAAATGAAGAGGTTAAAAATCACAACTCTCTATTTAGAAATAAAGTTAGAGTGAAGGACACAGAAAGGGAAATAAAGTAAGGTAGAAGGACAAAAAGAGAGAAAAAGAAATAGAAGGAGAGCAAATTACAAAGAGTAAGGCATATAGATTCACTGACAAAGAGAGAGAGAAGAACAGATAAATGAACTGAAGGTAAGACAGATACTAAAACAATGTGAGTTAGCAAAACTAAATCAGGAAACAGAAGTATCTGTGGTGCAGAACTCTCAAGGGGCAATCCAGACAAAAAATATTCATTTGGTAATAATACCATGATTCGACATATGACCCGGAAGCATCCTAATAACTATTCTCATGCAGAGATCAGGGAACTGGCCAGTCACCTCCCCCAGTGTTCAAGGACCAGCTCCAAAAGAAAGCAACCCACTCAATCGGGACCAGAAACAACGGAGACGATGCCTTGCATTCAGCCACGATTTGCTGATTTTAAAATCACTTGTACTGAATGTGGCAAGCTCATCGCCTATGGTGAAAAGAGCGTAAAGCTCATGTCCTTGCTGGTGACAATCACATTTGCCCCCAAAAAAGTAATTTTTTCCGTTTTTTGATTTTTGCTCCAGTTGAGCCATTTTCAATTCCCTTTCTCTTTGTTTCTTCTCATAAAAAATACAAAAAAATATAAAACTGTTTTGAAAAGCCAAAAAAAGTACAAAATGTTCAAAAAACATTTAAAAAATATAAAACAACAAAAAGAATTAAAAAAACTGTTCTTTTTAGAACTACCTTTCATTTATAAAATTAAACCTATATTTTTAGAGGATCTCAGTCAATTTTTTGTCCTTAGGGTACGCGTACCGGGGCGTGCCCCCCAAAAAAAAGATATTTTTTTTAATGAAGCAGTTAGCATGAGGGAAGGACACAAAGAGAGTTATGTTAAGAGAAAAAGAGCTACAGGATGAACACAGAGGGATTGTTTATTACATAGTAAAAAATAGAGAAGGTGTAATTGGATGAAAGTGAGAAAAGTAAAATGACTAAAGGAGCGAAAGAAAGGAAGAGAGAGGAAGAACACTAAAGTAGAGATAGTGGGAGACTGTGACTGGCTGGTAAAAGAAAAAGAAAGGACAGTAAAAAATGGAGAATGAAGGGTAGTGGCGGAACCGGGATAAATGAAGAACGATGAGGGAAAGTGAGAAAAGACCAGGTAGTATAAGTAAAGAGGGATGAAAGAGGGGGAAAAATTGAATTAGGATAAGACATGGGGAGTGACAAAGAGAAAGGACGAAGAGAGTAAAGGAAACAGTACCTGAATGGGCTTGAGTAAAATAGCAAAGAAAGATAAGTAATGCAGTGTGTGTGACCTATAGGGAGTCAGTGGGTGTAGGTCGGGTGTGGGTGTGTAAGGTGTGTCTGTGGGTGTGGCTGTGTGGGGTGTTTCGGTGTGGGTGGAGGTGAGGGTGTGTGAAATATGTGTGAGGAGTGTATGAGTGTGGGGTGTATATGTGCTCGATGTATGTGTGTGTATGGAATGTGTGTGTGTGTTTGAGGAGTGTGTGTGGGAGGATTTTTTGTGTGTATGAGGTGTGTGTGTGTGGTGTGTGTGTGGGGTGTATGTTACAGGTGTGTGTATGTGTTGGAAGGGGGATGAGGTGTATGTGAGGGAGTAAGGTAAATAATTAAGAAAAAGGGAATGAGTGAAGAAGCAAAGGAAGGGAACAGAGGGTAAGTGAAGTAAAGAATAGGGATTGAAAGAAGTTGAATATGAGAGGGAAAATAGGGAAAGGGGAGTAAACATGTAGAATAAGAATAAGTGAGGGAAGCAGAGTAGACACAGGAGTGAGGTATATTGAGAAAATGTTAGTGACCTTAAAGCAAAGGGTGATGACAAACTACATTTTTTAGTCATACTTACCATATAATAAATGTAACTTTAATTACATTTTTTTACTACACTTTGTATCTGTGAAAGAGAGAAGAAAAAATAAGTTATAATTAGTAAAATATGTATTTTAAATTAAAAGATACAAATGAAGAGGTTAAAAATCACAACTCTCTATTTAGAAATAAAGTTAGAGTGAAGGACACAGAAAGGGAAATAAAGTAAGGTAGAAGGACAAAAAGAGAGAAAAAGAAATAGAAGGAGAACAAATTACAAAGAGTAAGGCATATAGATTCACTGACAACGAGAGAGAGAAGAACAGAGAAATGAACTGAAGGTAAGAAAAAGATACTAAAACAATGTGAGTTAGCAAAACTAAATCAGGAAACAGAAGTAAGTAAAAAGATAATGACTGAGACAGAAAACAGTCTAATTAAGGATGCATTTAGAAGAATGAGGAATAGAAGATAACTGAGAGTAAGTGAAGAACAGGCATAGAGTGAAAGGATGAAGGGAGAGAGGATAATATACCACGATTGAGGGAAATGGACTGAGGAAGTTAGTAGGTAGACACACTAAGAGAAAAACTGAGTGAGGTGGAGTACAATGAGTGAGAAAAGGAAATGAGTAAGGGAGCAAAAAGAAGGAAAGAGAGGAGAAGACGACTAAAACAGTGGTACTGAGAGAAAATAATTTGGTGATGAAAGTAAAGAGAAGGACATTGAAAGAAAGGAAATGAGGGATAGTAATGGAACCAGAGTAAAAGAAATGGGATGAAGAACAATGAGAGAGGAGCAGTGAAGTTGTTGTAAAAGAAGTGATAGAAGGTAGATAAACACAAGTGAACATAACACAAGTAGAGTGAGGCACTGAGGACATAGAAGTAGTGAACGAAAAATAGAGAGAAGAGGTCAAACGTAAGGAGCAAACAAAGATAAACGAGGGAGAGTGGGTGATTTATAGTGATAGAGTGCAATAATACTGCTGAGTAAGTAAACAGGAATTACTAAAAGAGCAAAGGAGGAAAATACAGAAAAGGGAAGTAAAGCAGAGAGACTGAAAGCTGAAAAGTTATGCAAGGGAGACAGGGGATGCACACAGTTGAAATGAGAATGAGGGGTTGTCAAAGAAGTGGAGTAAAGGAACGGGGTTACAGAGAGTGAGAGAAAGACATTATAAGTGAGTAAAAAGAGCTGAAAGAGGATGGAAAAAGGAAAGTGAGTGTCAGAGAATGGTAATACAATTTAATTTACACAATCCAAAGTATAAAATAACTTGTACAACATGTTACATAGTTTATTTTTGCTGTTCTCAGAATATATTGAATTTCACTTAAAACAGTGGGTTCAAATTACTCATCATATGACAGCGGGAAAAAAAAACACAATCTAAAAGATTGTGTTTTAAAAAAAACTTAGATACTGACAAATGACAAATGTACGCTAATCTTTGATTGACTTACTTTTCCTTGAGGCCAAATACTGTATTATGGAGGTCCTTTTCTCGTTGCAAAGTACTTTGCTGTTCACTTAAAAATCATTTCATCGACTTTCTACAAGAAAAGCTCGAAGAACATCTGAAATATTTTCAATATTTTCATATACTCCTTTTTTTCAGTCATGACTCTTTACTCATTCCTGCACCTTTCCATTTGGCCAAATAGTGTCAGATGTATGAGTATATTTTCTAATTAATTCTAAGGCACTCTGAAATGACCTGTTTCCCGATGTTCTGAAAGAAAGGATCTACAACATTTTCACAATATTTAAGTATTTGTAAAACCATCTCTGACTCACTCATGTTCATCATTTTGTATAATACTAATATCACTTACTATGAGATCCACTTACAGTACCTATATGACAAGTCAATTTTTTATATTGCCTGGATCACTTTTACTCAGAATATATTTTTAAACAGCAAAATAACCTTTATTAACTGCTCCCGTCTTCATAGGCTAATTACCTTTACCTACATTTTGGCTGTAAAAACACTAGGTATGAATTTATAAAGCCAAAAGGCAAACGTTGTTTGAAAGTCAAATGAGTGTCGTTACATTGGGTCCAACCTTTAGAACTTTTTAAATAGCATGTGTAATGCCCTGATGTTGTAGTAAGGACCGTCATGAAAAATAATAGCTACAGTTGCAAAGGTTCTTCCTCATATCGATAACTGAGAAGCCACGACATTTTTAATAGAAGTTGTCAATTTAGTTCCATCAGGTCTACATCGTTGGAACATTAAAATGACATAGTGACCACAACTTTGTAGAAATAATGTGGACAGCATTGTAGACTTACATTGGGTACACACCATATTGTGATCCGCTGCTTTAACTAGATTATTAAAAGGCACCGATTTGCAGTCTGGTAAAGTCAAATATATAAATCTTTCAGAGTCTATTCTAGTAGTACTTGATGAAGCACAGTTATCACAGTCATGTTGCCATTGATAAGAAAGGTTAAAAAGATTTTTTATATCTACTCCTTAATCTTCCAATACATCAAACATATACATTAAAAATTCCTCACAATCCTGCTGAATTATCTGTGAAAATTGATTTTGACCTTAACATATGTCTAGAAGATTTCTAATTTCTGAAACACTTTCTATTTTTGCTCTATCACTACTACATTTCTCTAACACAGAATTCAATAAACAGCACAATGTTTGTTCCCGATTTTCGACAATCTATTTTTGTAAATTTTGAAGAAAAAAACAACATTAACTACTACATTAGCATAGCAGTTGACACCAGAACTGTTTTCAAACTGAAATCCAACAACATCTTCAACAGAATCCTTTTTCTTTCTCCTTACAATTACACTTTTATCTACTTTTTGCCTTTTTGCTGGTACCTCACTGCAATTAATCTCATTTCTTCTTTTTCGGCCTACCACACGTTTTTCAAACAGAGGATATTGAGGCAAATGTGGAGCATACTCTCTTCTTAACCTATTGTGTTCTTTAACACAATCTAGATCAGCACAAATCTTTGTTTCATCACACTCAATCAAGTACAATCCTGATAAAGTTCTGACTCGTGATAATGCCACATATGCCATACCCTCTTTAAACACAGAACTTCCAATGTTCACCAAAGCACTATCTACACTTAAACCTTGAGATTTATGAATTGTCACTGCATATGCCAAACAAATAGGAAACTGTTTTCGGCGAACATATAAGTCTTTCACGAGCAAAAATCTAGCTGAACAACCACAAATTTGTTCTATTTCATCAATGCCATCAAATTAAATTTTTTAAATTTCAATTCCATCTCTATTTTTGTAATTCACAAAACCAACAACATGACCCATTGCTCCATTTACCAGACCTCTTTCAACATTTAAATTCTTTTTCAAAATGATACGACAATTCAAACACACATTCAGAGTCTTTTCAAAACCAGCAGTTTTAGATATAGTCTTCTCTAATGAATCCAATTTTGATTTCAAATGTTCAGACAAAACAATTGTTGCTCCCATATGCTCTATTTTATCTGTAGTTTCCAGTTTCACTATCTCTTCATTTTCTAAATGTAACATTTTGTTGTTGAACATGGAACATTCTTTCAGAGTTGGCATCAAACATATGCCAGATTTCTTCTCGTTAATTTTCTTAAAAATATTCTCAGAAAGAATGTTTTCATTTGGGTACAAATTTGAAATTAACCGTCCATGTAAAGCTTCTTTCCCTTGCTGACTTATTTTTCCAACTCTTACATCTTGTAAAATATTTTTATAATCTTCATCCTTTGCCTGCCGCATATTTTGAAGCAGTTCTGCATATTTGAAGTTTAACCATATATTAACGTTTCCAATGCTTCCTAGGCACTTCCTGGTATCTTCATGCGTGAGTATTTTGAACACAGGTTGTCCTTTCACTGGAGTCAACTGCAGAAGATCTCCAAAAACAATAATATGTTTTCCTCAAAATAAAACATCATAGTCTGTTCTAAGAATTTCTTGCATTCTCAAATGCACAAAAGCAAGCATTATATTTGACACCATGCTTACTTCATCAATGATAAGAAGTTTCATTTTCTTCAAGACTCTCGAAACTTCGGAACACGCATCTCCAGATAGCTTGTGATATTGCAATTTGTCATCATGCTCCACTGGCAGCATCAGTAAACGATGTAAAGTAATCCTTTTAATATTATGTGCTGCCAGCCCAGTTGGAGCGGTAACAACACAAGACAGCGGTGATTCAGTCCTTTTCTGCAGATAAGATGCAATTGCTTTAATCAGAAAACTTTTTCCAGTTCCCGCTTCTCCACTCACATACAGTCGGACAGGCTTAAATGATGTACATGAGCACTCTTTCTTCTCATGACTCAATCCATGTTCAACCTGTACTGTGACTTCGTCATATATCTGTTTCTGCTCAAGGTTTAATTGTTTCACCAAATCTTCTAAATTAATTACATCCTCTTGAGCTTGCTCCATAGCTCTTTCCACCTCATCCATGGCAGTGGCAGCTTCATTTTGGATAATTGGTCCTCCTAGTGGATCCTGACTCAATGAAGCAGAACTCTGACTGCCTTGAGAACTGTCTCTCGCAATCTCTGCAGCAATTGTTGCTTCTTGCTCTATTTCTTCATTCAACATTTGCAGATAATTTGGAAAAACAGGACATTCTATGGTATCCTTGGTTGCATTAAAAGAGTGTTCATAACAGAGAAAATCTCCAAGTAGTTCCTCTTCTTCACGCCATGGTTTAAAGAGTTGCAAAAGAGCCAAATAGTAAAATTCTCTTTTATCTGGATTTTCACAACTCAATTTTCGATGATTAATCAAATGACCTTTTTTCTGTTTCACTAGACATCCTTCACATCCAATGACAGCATATATTCCATTATTGATATCTTCTCTGATGTTCCTCTTATAAATATATCTTTGCAGAACTTCTTAGAGACAAGCGTTCTCAAGGTGAGGACTTCTATTTGGATAGTATGTATCCAACATGTTTGTCTTGAAAATATCTGTACTTTCTGGTTCTTTCTCCGCCAAATAATCTATCTCTTGTACAGATTTCAAAACTCGATTTCATGTTGCAGCAAGACCTAGACTCACCCAAACGATGGTTCTAGATTTGGCATAGAGACTTGCTGATGACAATCGATCAGAACATTCATATGCTCCAATTTCTCGATGCGACAACATCTTCAGACTGTAACTGTATAATTTCTTGCTTAGGCTCTTTTCATGTGAAATGTCCTCCCACATTTCCTTCAGTTCTGTCTTTTCTTTTTTTGTGATGTAAGATGTCACATATCAAGCCACAGCAATAGAGTTGTCAGCAACGAATTGAATATCCATGTTAGCATTCCACATGGACAAAATCACTGGGTTGTAGTCGTTGATGTACTTGGACTCTTCGTTTCTTTTTAAATTGTATGTATTTTTTGGTGATTTCCTCGTCACAGTATGTCGCACAGAAGACATCAAATTATTTACTCTTCCTTTAGAAATCACTGGTCGTGGAAAGCCGAAACGACATTTTGTGTAGAACTTGTCCTTGTTTCTGAATTTTCGACGACAGTACTTTCCACAACGATGGGATTGAAAGCGTAAAACTTGTTGCCTTAAACTGTTTTCTTCGGTGGTTTTTGGAACAGCACATGTTGAATACTCTTCAATGAAGCTCATCACTGTCTCATCCGAATCTGTTCCAAATTTGGGTGCATCTTTAATCCATAACAACATATGTATGTGAGGAGCACCTCTCGCTTGATACTCCTTTCTCCAAAAGAAATCCAAAACCACTCCAAGGGGAGGATTTTTTTTGTTGGTAATAAAAGACATCATAGCTTCAAATCTATGATTAAAATATCTGCATACATTCACTGGATCCAAAGAACACAGTTCTCCAGGTTTTTTTAATTCTATATTTTGTATATTTGCATTTGCCTCTCGTAGAAATTGAAGTAAGTCATCCCATGCATACTCGGCACAGCTAAGAGTGAGGAACCATGTAGGAGTTCCTAAGTTTCTTAACATACATTTCAATTCCCCATGACGACGGTACCAATACTCGTTTGTACCACGCTGACATGCCATGAGATTGATTAGATGAGATTCTAAAATATTATCTTGCAGAATCACTTTCTCCATAAAGTCCCTCGCCGAAACATTTTGCAGATGTGCTCCACTTTTCAGTATATGGTTTACTGCATAAGAAAGCCCAGACAAGTCACTTTCATACAGTAGATGAAACAAATAGGGAATGCATTGACGAAACCTTGGATCTTCAGCATATAATCTTACAGTTCGATATTCAGATGCAGGAATTTGAAGTGGTCGATCGTCATATCGTCCACCTCGACCTGTTGGAAATAGCTGTGGAAAACATCGAGCTTCCAAACTTTCTTCCCATACACTAATGGGACTTCCTTTTGCTGCTTTCATTTGAAAAATTCAATTGCATTCCCCATTACTTCTTTGGAATGCAAAGGATGAACAGTATAATGTTCATATATTTCTTCACTTCTAGACACATCAACTTTTTCAATTTGGCCGCCTGAACAATCACTGTCTTCATCTACAGCTGTTTCCTCTGCTGCAACACATACATTTTTGTAATACTCATTGTTTTTGACTAAATACAACGTTGCCTTTTTGACTTTCCTAACATCCACTAAATCTTGCCAGATTTTTTTACTCTTTGTCGGAACCCCATTAACTAGAATACCTAAAGGTTCCTCTTCTACTTTTTCTATACCAATTGTATCAATATTTTTTTTGAAATCTAGAGGCAAATAAACAACTCTTCCCTTTAATCCTCTCTGCAAATCTGTAGGAGGCAATTTCCCTATCTTAGGCTCCATGCGAACAATTGCCTGAAAAGGATGGACACATTGAATGAAAATAGACTCATATGTATTTAAATCCATCAATTCACGGGGAATGTCTACCAACTCCAGATTATTATGAACAGCTCTAGCAGGCATTCTGTTTTGATTTAATTTATCATAACAATATTTACAAATACGCTGATCAGAACTCAAATCAAAACAATTCTCCACTCAAAAATAAGTTGCAAAATCTTTCCACTCATAATTATTCATCTTTTCCCTTTTTACGTATAAATCAACTAATCTAGTTTGATGCTTATAATGACTTCGTCGACAACACACACAAGTAAAATTCGGCCTTTCACTTGATTTAACCTTAAACCTGGTTATTTCCTGCTCAAACTTTTCTGTATTTGAAATCTGTACATTATCTTCCACATTACCTTGAATTGCTGTGTCAATTCCTACACTGTCCTCTTTTTCACCAAAATAACAAATCTCAATTTCTTCACGAATCTTCTTCACATCTAATTCAGTTCCATGCAAAAGAGCACTGTTTAATTGTTTAAGCTTAAGTGCTGGACTTTTTGCATAATATAACATTCTCACTAATTTCCTAATTTTGGTATGATGCACTGCTAACATCCTAAAATGATGAAAAACACTTTGACAGACTTTTCTAGAAAGACAAGCCAGTGAATAGCCTTGCAAACCTGTCTTTTCTCTCACTCTGCAAGGATCTAAATCTTGCAACAACTTTATTTTCTGCTTCATACTCTTCTTACTATATGTACGTAAGAAATTACAAAACAAATCAATTGATTCCTGTCGCACACTACAAATACGACTACACTTCCAAGTGTACACTGGACCCTTAGTACGTCTCCCTAAAACTTCATCATTTAACACCTCTTCTGGTTCTCTAGGCACAAGTTTCTCTTTTTCACTCGGACAACCGTCTTTCACTTCATACGCTCGACCACTGGTGTCAACTGCATGCACTAAATCATTATCCTGGAAGTAACTCTCCTCATTAAAAAATGGCTCACAACTTGAACTGTGCATCCATTCTCCCGAAAAAAACTTTACAAAAATTAGTCCGAGTAATTACTCTTTTCCATCTACTGTTTGATTTGAAAACATCAATTGTCTTCTTAAGTGTCCTAATTCTATTGATTATTAAAATAAATAATTTTTTCTTAACTTCAAAAGCCTGATCAACAATCTTCTCTACACTTTTCTTTTTCTTATAAAAAGCAGCTCTCTGTTTACCTTTCCTAATGTTTTTTAACAAATTTAAAACCACCCTATTGCGAACCATTCATTTACGAATGTCTCTAAACTGATTCTGCCTTCTATTCCTATACATATTATTCTCTCCTGCTCCAGTTGTAGAATTCTTTGAGGTTCTCTCCTTCCTTTTCAAATTTACTCTCTCATTCTCTTTTTCTACATGCTGTCCATTATTTTTTTGGGATGTACATATGTTACGTAAGAAAGACTTAGTTTTCTTACCAGGAGCTTTGATCCTGTTTTTTGAAGTATTTGTTGTGGAAGAGTGCTGTAATTCCGTTGCTCTTTTTGTTTTTTGGCGGTTATCTTGTTTTCTTCGCCTTTCCCTTGAGGGCATTTTTTTTTACTCTTGAAATCTTGATTTCAACCTGTGTTAAAGATAAAAATAGCACATTATAGACCACTATTACCAAACAACAAAGCAATGACAAAAAGAAAACGGTCTATTCAGGGTTACAGATCAAGTCAGGATTCTCCAGGGGTGCAGAAGAGGTGAGGCCTGTATTGAAGAGTGTAGTGGAAGACAGCTCTGTCCACAGGTACAAAGAAGATGAGACCTGTGTCTAAGAGTCCAGTAGGGGATAGACTTCATGAAGTCTAGTCCACTGCACTCTTATACAAAGGCTTTACCAACTATGCTTCCCAGGAAAGGCCTCTCTCCCACTACAGTCTTGAACATAGACCTCACCTCCTCTGTCCCTCTGGACATGCCTCACCTCATCTCCACAATCTACTTCCTAATCTCAGGTAAAACAGGTGACATGATTGTGAAAAGGTCAATTTTTTTATGTAATCATGCACACACAATTTATTCTTTCTCAAAAATGTAAAACACATTATTTTGCCCTACAAATGTTTCAGTAGTGTAATGAAAAGCTTATACATGTGACCTTTTCTCTGTTTTTCAAATTTTATTCTAAAAAAAGATTATGAGGCATAAGCAGGACTGCTCATGTGATGAAGCCTGTCCAGGGGAGCACATAACGTGAGGCTTGTGTCCAAGAGTGCAGTGGACAGGACTAAACTGGAGTAGTGTGCAAAAAAAAGATGAGCCTCATTTATAAAGCCCTGCGTCAGTTTTGCGCTACTGAGGTGTCATTTTTTGTGACGCATTGGCGACATAAAACATGTGCCTTGTTCCACCATATTTAAAAAGTGACGCATGTAAGTAGATGCGTCACTTTTTAAACCTCTGCACCTCAATATACCTCTGTCAGGTGTAATGTACACAGAGGGGGCATTCCCCCGCAAAAAGCCTCGTAATAGTGACGCAGTGAAATCTATGACATTTCACTGCATCATTTTTAGGACACTGTTACATCAAAATCTTGCACCTGCCTCACAGCAGGCATAAGACTGAAGCAAACGCTTTCACATGGGGCTTTCCCTATGTGATAGGATTCTGACACCTAAGCAGGAGTGCAGCTGAGATAAAGCCTGTCCAGGGGAGCACAAAAGGTGAGGCTTGTGTCCAACAGTGCAGTGAACAGGACTAAACTGGAGTAGTGTGCAAAAAAAGATGAACCTTATTTATGAGGCCCTGCGTTAGTTTTGCACTGCTGATGCGGCACTTTTTGTGACGCATCGGCTGCATAAAACATGTACCTTTTTGCGCCATATTTAAAAAGTGATGCATGTAGGTAGATGCGTCACTTTTTAAACCTCTGCCCCATAATATACCTCTGTCAGCTGTAATGTACACAGAAGGGGCATTCCCCCACAAAAAGCCTCGTAATAGTGAAATCTATGAGATTTCACTGCGTCACTTTTAGGACACTGTTACGTCAAAATCTTGCGCCTGCCTCATAGCAGACATTCCTCACCTCATCTACACAATCTACTTCCTAATCTGAGGTAACACAGGTGACATGATTGTGAAAAGGTCAAATATTTCTATGTAATCATTCACACACTATTTATTCTTTCTCAAAAATGTAAAAGACATTATTTTGTCCCAAAATTGTTTCAGTAGTGTAATGAAAAACTTATACATATAACCTTTTCTCTGTTTTTCAAATCTTATTCTAAAAAAAGATTATGAGGCCTAAGCAGGAGTGCAGATGTAATGAAGCCTGTCCAGGGGAGCACAAAAGGTGAGGTTTGTGTCCAAGAATGCAGTGGACAGGACTAAACTGGAGTAGTGTGCAAAAAAAAGATGAACCTCATTTATAAAGCCCTGCATCAGTTTTCCACTGCTGATGCATCACTTTTTGTGACGCATCGGCGGCATAAAACATGTGCTTTGTTGCGCCATATTTAAAAAGTGACGCATGTAGTTAGATGCATCACTTTTTAAACCTCTGCGCTACATTATATCTCTATTAGCTGTAATGTACACAGAACAGGCATTCCCCCACAAAAAGCCTCATAATAGTGACGCAGTGAAATCTATGAGATTTCACTGCGTCACTTTTAGGACACTGTTACGTCAAAATCTTGCGCCTGCCTCACAGCAGACATTCCTCACCTCATCTGCACAATCTACTTCCTAATCTGAGGTAACACAGGTGACATGATTGTGAAAAGGTCAAATATTTCTATGTAATCATTCACACACTATTTATTCTTTCTCAAAAATGTAAAAGACATTATTTTGTCCCAAAAATGTTTCAGTAGTGTAATGAAAAACTTATACATATAACCTTTTCTCTGTTTTTCAAATGTTATTCTAAAAAAAGATTATGAGGCCTAAGCAGGAGTGCAGATGTAATAAAGCCTGTCCAGGGGAGCACAAAAGGTGAGGCTTGAGTCCAAGAGTGCAGTTGACAGGACTAAACTGGAGTAGTGTGCAAAAAAAAGATGAACCTCATTTATAAAGCCCTGCATCAGTTTTCCACTGCTGATGCATCACTTTTTGTGACGCATCGGCGTCATAAAACATGTGCCTTGTTGCGCCATATTTATAAAGTGACGCATGTAGGTAGATGCGTCACTTTTTAAACCTCTGCGCCACATTATACCTCTATCAGCTGTAATGTACACAGAAGGGGCATTCCCCCACAAAGAGCCTCGTAATAGTGACGCAGTGAAATCTATGAGATTTCACTGCGTCACTTTTAGGACACTGTTACGTCAAAATCTTGCGCCTGCCTCACAGCAGGCGTAAGACTGAGGCAAACGCTTTCACATGGGGCTTTCCCCATGTGAAAGTATGCATTGCTGGCGTTGTGTCATTTTTGTGACACACTCCAGCAATTCGTCACTTTTGCGCTTACAGATACATCACAAATACTGACTTATCTGTAAGTTCTAGAATAATAATGCGTCATACATTAAAAATAATGCATCATTGGTGTCACAAGGAGTGCACAGTGAAAAGTGATGCATCACTGTTTTCATAAATAAAGCTCTCAGTGTGCTTCCTAATGTGAGGTAACACAGGTGACATGATTATGAAAGCTTCAAATTATTTTACTTAATCATGCACACAATATTTATTTTTTCTCAAAAATGTAAAAGCTATTAATTTGCCCCAAAATTGATTTTTCAATAACATTTTAGAAACACAGTGCAAGTCTTATGTGCAATCATTCCATTTGAGTACTGAAAAGTCACTATTTTACAAAATACATTTCCTATCTCTTATAAACATTCCTACGAAGCATTACCCAAAAAATTAAGCAAACCAACAGCAAAGAAGCTCAATCTGCTTCCCAATCTGAGTTAAAACAGATAACATGTTTGTAAAAGATTCAAATATTTTTATGTAATTAAGCACACACTATTTATTCCTTCTTAAAAATGTTAAAGCCATGGATTTGCACTAAAATCATTTTTCAATTACCATTTTAGGAACCGAACACAGGGCCTATGTACAAGCATGTATTTTCACTACTGAAACCCATTCATTTGCTCTAAAATCGTTTTTCAATTACCATTTTAGGAACAGAACACAGGTCCTATTTAGAAGCATTCATTGTCACTACTGAAACCCATTGATTTGCACTAAAATCGTTTTTCAATTACCATTTTAGGAACAGAACACAGGTCCTATGTACAAGCATTCATTTTCACTACTGCAACCCATTGATTTACCCTAACATTGATTTTTAACATAACATTTAAGATACAGAGTGCAAATCCTATGTACAACCCTTCAACTTCACTACTGAAACATCACTATTTCTCAAAATACAAATCCTCTATTTCACAAATATAGAAACCATGCATTTTCAAAAAACATCAAACAAACCAACAGCAAAGAAAATCAATGTGCTTCTTAATCTGAACTCTCTATCTAAATGAATCATAACTCACCTTTACAAATGCTTTAGGAGATTCAGAACAGTGTCAGATACACACACCAATATTTCTTTAGCAGAGCAAAAGGTATGTTCTACAGGCACTGCAACCATTAATGGCACAGAAAACCTCTAATTCTACACACATATTGCTCATGGTAACCAATCAAAACTCTTCCCTCTGTATTTTCAAACCAACACCCTTCCCCCCCTCAGCCCTTTCTACCTGTTACCATAGCAACTCCCTCCTCACTGAGCTCTCAGGTTTAAAAGTTTATTTTACAATGTTGCAAATCACCTCAGCAAGGATGTTTGACCTGCGAATACACCAGCTTATCTGGTGCAAAGTTTCTTTAAATGACTTTTTTTTAACCATTCAAATTACTTCTTACACAGAACACAACCATGCACCCTAACTTACAGTTTTCAACTATCTCAATCTACCAATCATTGCTTATGATTCAAGAGCACTGAAAGTCCACAGTCTTTTTTTGCAAACTCCTATTGTTCCAACTGCCATTTCATTCCCACACTTCATCTAACTGCACCAGAACCTCCTCTCACCATGTATTCTGTCTGGATTATTGGACATAGCTACATTCACTGGGCTCAAAGGTATGCAGCTACCAGAAATTTTCACAACCTTGATTTACCAAATGTGAACATTAAATGGATTGGCCAGAGAGGATTGAGATGTCACCAATTGATACCATTGGTGAAAACCTTTTTGCATTTGCCACACCCTGACCTTTTAATTGAGCACTGTGGAGGAAATAACTTGGGCACTTTGACTGGGGTAGGTCTGGAAATGCTTTTAAAGGACACCTTTGATCAATTGATGGCACTTTTTTCTCAAACTGCCTTGGTATATTCCAATATATGCCAAAGACAGAAATGGAAGTGGTCCAACCAATTTTGTCCGCAATTTGAGAAAGCACGGACACATGTGAATAAATCTGTTTCTGCTTACATGAGAGACTATGGAATGGGTTCAATATACAATAATAACTTGCGTTACAACATGCAAGATATCTACAGAGGAGATGGTGTGCACTTTTCAGATGAGGGGAATAGAATATACCTCCTGAATTTAAGACTGTGCATTGGAACCTACTTGTAGGTACCTAAATCAGCCGCAGAACCCAAAAGCTGTTTTCAGGGCTACCCTACCTCTGATCACTCCAAATGATTATCTTTTTCTAACTTTTTTCACTATTTTTCACCAATGTACGCTCCCCGGTACGCTCCCCGGTGCGCGTACCGGGTGCTCCCCCGTGAAACTTTGAAAAAAGAAAAAAAATGTTTTGGCCTATATGGGCCTCCTAAGACCCCCTCAGAAAACCTAGAGGGTCAGGGAGTGCCTACCGTGCCCCCTTATACCCATTCCTAACGTTGTTTGTCTGCCATTTTCTGACTCAAATCTACCGAAACACAAAATGGAGGACTCCCGTTGCGCTGCCGGTACGCATACCGGGGCGCGCACCGGGAAGCGCTCCAATTTTTTTTTTAAAGTTAATTTACATAAAAACCACTGGAGACACTTTCACCAAATATAGAATAGGCCATACTACATACCAGTCCCTACTATTTTCCCAAATTTGGTGGAATTCCAATGAGCCATTTAGCCTGTAGACCTCTCTAAATATCCTGAGGTAAATTACTTCACAAAAAGACATCTGAAGTGTTAGAATTGAAAACCAATTAAAATGTTACTTTCATTTTCTACTATTATTTCATGACATTTGATTGGTTATGTAGATAAATATATAAAGAAAGAGAGGGAAACACAGCCATTTTGACTACTACTTCCTGAAGTACATTTCAAGAGCATTTTCACTGACAACTTAAACTTCTTTTTGAAAGGTAAGATGTTACCTTGAAAACTGAAGTATGTTGTGCACAAAATTAATTTGGAAAACATTTTCTGATAGTTATATACTATCCCTCTGTAATAGTTATAGATTGAGATATACTTCTCTGTTATAGTTATGGATGGAATTAGGCTTGTCTTGTATAATTATGAATTGGCTTAGGCTTTATCACATACACTTTTTTATATTTCTACTTCCAGTCTGATACCATACACTGCCCAAAGATAAATTCACTGTTAAAAAATCAAAACTACCTGTCTGAACTTAAACCCAACAGTGCCCTATCTCTACTGATATATTTATTTTTTATGCAAATTACAGCACGAAAATGGAAGGAGAGCAAAACATTTCTGTTGAAATTGTTCTGGAGAGCAACAATGGAGAAGTTATTGAACCCAATGATGACTTAGAATTCATGGATGAGTCACGGAACTATGAACTACTTCAATGTGTAGAATCAGTAGATTTGCTGATTCAAAATGAGGACATTTCTGAGTCACGGGACTATGAACTACTTCAATGTGTAGAATCAGTAGATTTGCTGATTCAAAATGAGGACATTTCTGACAATCAAATATTAGAAGTTCTGTTAAATTTGGAAAAAGAATCTGAAAAATAAATGTATATTTAATAATTCTAAAATTGTTTGAGACATTATTCATTTTTATATGTAATTCTTAAACTAGTACCAAATTGATTAGAATGTAAAGTCAGTCTTATAGTATACTGTGCAACTTTTTTATGTTACATAATAATTTTGCTCATAGATACTTCCTTTCTCCCACTATATTATCTCCAATGTGTATTTGACATCTCTTTTTCATCTCCTGTCTCCATGTTCTTTCTGCTTTCCTGACAGACTATGATATGGATTCCATATAGCACAATAACTTCTGTAACAACATGCAAGATATCTACAGAGGAAACGGTGTACATTAAATGTAAGACTCAGCATTGGTACCTACATGTTGGTACTTAAAACACCCAAACAACAAAACAACTCTATGCAGAGCTACCCTACCTCTAATCACTTTAAATTATTATTTTCCTGTTTCACTGGGTTTTCCCCGTGGTACGCTCCCCGGCACGCTCCCTGGTGCGCGTACCGGGCGTTCCCCCCGTTTAAATCGAAGAAAAAAATATATATATAATTCACCCTGCGGGCCCCTTTTATGGCCCCCACATCAAACCTAGGGGGTCAGGGCGGGTCTGCCCTGCCCCCTTTTGGTCATTTCCCCCTTTGTTTTTTACCACCTCTTGTATCTCAATCCTACCGAGACACAAGATGGCGGCCGCTGCGGACTGTTTCGAATGTTTACAGACACCCGAGAGCCAATCAGCTTCCCGTGCGCACGTCGCGTGGCGCGCCCGGGGCGCTCCCCGGTCCGCGTATCGGGGCGCGGCTATAGATATATACATTTTTTTTAACCCAAATTACTCAAAATCCTCTCGAGCACATATCTTGAGACATAGCAAAGGCACATTGGGCTACCAGTCCCTACAATTTTGCCAAGTTTGGTGAAAATCCATTCAGCCGTTCGAGCTAAAAGTGAAACCGACCGCCCTATGGAAATTAACATGGGGAAAACACATTTTGGACCCCCCCTTTTATCTCGGCCCCTGATTGACGAATCCCCCCTAAACTTTCAGGGAAGGAGCGGAGCGCCGCGAGGCAAAGTTGCTGAAAATTTCAGGCAGATTCCTCAACCAGCGCCAAAGTTATTCCCAATAGAATGTTGCGATTTCCCTATGGAAATCAATCCTAACTATAACTACCTACTGGCGACCGCCAGTAGGTAATATATATATATATATATATTTATTTTTTTTCACAGAAAAAAAACATAGGTTTCAGGCACGTTATAGTAAGAAATTAGCATTTAAAAACCTTAGAAATGTACTGAAATGTACTGAAAAAACCATAGGTTTCAGGGGCGTTATAGTTAGCTGGACATTTTACTCGTACAAAACCATAGAAATTCCCTTGTTATAGTTAGTTCAGCTAACTAAGCTAACTATAATTCGTGCGCCCGCAATGCTCTGCTGTTGACGTCACATATTACATCACTCATGACATGGTCAGTGACATCACTCATGACATCACTGATGACATCTCAAATTGCCACTGTCAGCTACCCTAGAGGGAGTGAATAGTTAATAGAAAACCTACATCGACTAACTCTATTCTTCATGCCACCAGCAGTCACCCTTGCCATAGCATAACAAATATTCCAGCTGGCGAATATTGACATGCTAGAATGAACTGTAGTTCAACTGAGGAGTTTCAAGTTAATTCTGATTCAATCACTCAAAGACTCAGACAACGGAGTTATAAAGAACATACCCACAACAAAGCCCAGAAACAGTTTGCTGACACTGAAAGACATTCATTACTGCACAATAACCAAGTCAGAGAACATCAAGCAGTGATCCGCTTCAATACCCAGTACAATTCTGGACATCACCATATCCGTAAAGTTTTGAACAAACACTGGCACCTTTTAAAGGATAATCCCATCGTATCTAATGCTCTAAAAGGAAATCCACAATTCAGTCTTTCCGGAAGTAAAAACTTGCGACACATCTTGTGCCCAACCTTTCTGGATATCACGCAAAAAACAACCACTTTTTTGCAGCAACCAAGTGGCTTTTTCACTTGTTCAAATTGCTCGATCTGTAAATTGGGCAAATCAAAAACGAAAGAAGTCTCAGTCAATAGCCACAGTTTCAAAATCAATGACTTTATCAACTGTGAAAGCACCAATGTGATTTACCTTATCACATGAACGTGTGGACAAAGCTACATAGGGAGTACGACTCGGCCATTAAAAACCCGCATCCAAGAACATTATCGAAACATACACAAAACTGATGCAAGACAACCTTTGGTAGAAATTTTTTTACAAAACCACTGCCTTCAACTACTGTTTTCATTTGTTGGCTTAAAAAAACTAAAGCGGCACAAACGAGGTGGGAATTTGGAACAATGTCTAAGAAAAGAGGAGAGTGCCCTGATTATTGGCATGGAGACTTTAGACAAAGGCCTCAATAAGGAATATGAGTGGCATCATTGATTGTAATAACTTAAGATTTGGAAAGAGACTCCATGTGTGATAAAACTATGTACTAACTGGTAATGTCGTCTATAACAACAAAAGCTGGCATCTGGTTTACACAAGTACTGTAAAAGGCCCAAATAACTCCTGTTGGTATTATGAACTTATACTGACACCCCAAACTTACATAATTAGACCACACAGTCTCTAAATAGTCACACAGTTAGATAAACAAACCAAAATAACCTGTTTTATATATTTTCTCTTCACTATATAATAAAGGCTTTATGCATATAAAGAAATTAAGTCAGTGACCATTCAGAGATCAGCGACTCTCTGATTAACGATTATTGTGATTATAACCTTTACAAAACTCCTCAGCACCCTTACGTTGACATCTGTTCTTAACCACTATTTTAATGGCAACAATAAATAGTAGTTTGCCCATGATCTCTAAAATAGATAAAAACTAAAATCTTTTTTAATATATATATCATGTATATACTCTGTCGTAAAAATGGCCATTCCAATATGGCCGCCATGCTATTTCGGATACAATATTAGTCTCTCCTTGATACCTATCACAGACCGAACGTTTGCTGCCAACATTGCTGTACTATCGCAAGATTGGGGGATACGTTATTATCATCGGATGAATTAATTTCTGATCGTGCATAATACATAACCTGATAAAAGGTCAAAAGAAGTTTCCCAAAAAAAACTACGATCAAATAAAGTTCACGGAACTTATCGATGTTCACTTCCGAGTCAAACTTTCACGTAAGACCATTTAAATATGGCGGCGTCCCTGAGTCAATAAGGCGGGACCATTGCCTAAACACCAGATTACCTGGAGGACTTTGCTGCTTTAAGATCTTCACTTTTAAGATAGTAAGTCTAGCGTGCTTAATGATGGAGGTTTACTAACGATTGCAACTCTAACGCGTAGTATGGTCTAGTACCGCAATAATTAGCATTTTCTATTTCCTCTTCTCGCTTGACTGGTCTTGGTAATAAATGATAAACAACCGTGTATCGCGCTACCGGGATACACGCATTACTATAGATGTTCCATCTTGATCAGACGGGCGTTTTAAAGAGGGCTGTTTGGTAAGATCAGACCACATTGGAATAGCGGAAGTCTTTATACTTGTCATTAACCACTTCCTTAATAACGTGAGCCGTAAACCTACTAATTTTTTATTGCTAAACTGATTAGATAAGGTACATCCATTTTTCAGAAACCCTAATTCTAAAATATATCAGAGTTGTGGCGCACACTTGCTAGAGCGCGCAGGTCACCCGTCTATAATTTTACCAGATACTCACCTAGGCCCATATACAAATTTATCACAATCACTTAGATCAGGTAACCTGGGCATTACCTATCAGCATATTAATATTTCCTAGGTCCAATACCTTGACTTACACTCCTTGTCACTGATACCTATGATCACACTGGATCAGGGAGTTAGTTGTAAGGAAAGGCAGTCAATAACACAATAACATTTGCACTCATGTAATGACCACAGACTCTGGAAGTTTTGAAAACCTTTATCTAATCTTCTTCAAAAATCATGAGCCAAAGGTTTACAGGAAGCAAGCTATCAATAATCAGAATCATGAAAAGCGTATAACTATGCAAAAGATATATTATGCCCACCATTTAGAAGTCTAAAGGGAAGGTAAGAAAAAGGAGCATGCTGAAAAAATCAGAAAATCAGACTGGAAACTGGTATTTTCTAAAGGACGGGAAAAATAAGGAACCGGCTAGAATGTCACAGTTTAAACAAAGGTGGGTGAGAAGGGAACACAATTATAATGACATATCTGATTTTACCATGTACTATAGGGAAAGGTAAGAAAAAGGAACACGCTAATAATTCAGGATAACCACTTCAGTTTTCCTTAAGGGGAGGATAAAGAAAGGACAATTCTATATATTCATGGATAGCATTCAATATTCAATTCTAAGGAGGGCAAGAAATGGAACATACTAATAAAGGCAAGATTTATGACTTATTGTTTATCATAAAGGACAGGAAAAGAAGGTGCATATGCAATTATAATTTCAGCAAGATCAAGGGAAGGGTAACAAAAAGGATGCAAATATACTACTTGTTTCCCACAGTGATTTATATTTACCTAGAACGGATTGAAAACCAACCCTGGCCACGGGTCAGTTAAGGACAGAAACCCCGAAGTTGCAAACGCCAGTAGGCCAGCAAGTGCAGGTCAGAGACAGGGCTGGAAAACCAGATTTGGATCAGAACCGGACCACCAAAGTTGAGACCAGCACCCGCAGTTCAGTTGCAACGCCTGCGCTACACCCTTTCTGCAGCTATCAGTCAGAACCCCGATTGGGTTATCGAATTCCCCAGCAAAGTGCTTCGCCAGCACTTAAGGTCCCGAAACCCCGATTGGGTCAGTGAAACTTCTGACAGAGTGCTTCGCAGCACCTCTGTCCTCGATCAGCTATTGAGTGCGTTGGGTCAGTGACAGGTCAGCTATTCGGATAAGTTGGACAAATTCTCTAGCTAAACCTAGGCTAGTTATACTATTTTCCAGGTCAGTGTACCACCCCCCAATGTTGCAACTGTAAGGATCCCCAATGTCGCTTGGACAAAGGAGGAGAACAGGTCATCACACCACCTAAATTTGAACTTTCTCAGGCTCCTTATTTAAATTTCGTCTCCACCCCAAGTTCCAAGTTCCAAAAGACCTTTATTCGAATTTCATAAAATTCATAAAAGTACCGATTACAGCAATAAAACATTTGTATATAATACAGACAGAACAATAAAAAGAATTTGTTCAGAGAAACATTTCATAATATCATAAAAATTCATACAATAACTATACATTGAATTTCATGTCATTGTAATGTTTACACAATAAACACCATTGTGACTAGTTTCTAATTTCAGGGATTTTCCATCGTCTTACGCGCTCGTATGGCTGATCTTAAAAAAGTGCTAGTGCGGAAGGTCAGTTCATCAGTGTCCAAAGTAAGCAGCATCATATAGGATTCTTTAAGAGTGAGAGGTCTGTATTTTTTAAAATAGGGAGTTAAAAACCATTTAATAAATCTCAAATAAAATTTGCAGAAAAATAAAAAGTGCAGATCATCCTGTGTGCTCACACCATCACAGGGACATGGAGTGAGATCAGCACTATGTTGGTACCCCATAGGAAAAGACAGCAAAAATTTTACAGTTCCTGCCCTTAAACGAAACAATAAAGATCGCTCCCAACTGGACATGGGGAGGGAGAGATAGAGCGGCAGAGTTTGTCTACAGAGACCATTTCATAACACTTGATTTCTGGGATTCTCTTCCTGTGCGACCATTTCTATAAAGTGCATAAAGTGCATTTTGAACCTCAACTTTGTCCTTTTGTTCAATTGACATTGGGGCGGTGAACAAAGTGCCTTTATCAACTTCATTAAGTGATTTAGAAACTTCTATGAGCCAAGGAATCTTCATACCATGTTCGCAATTTAGGCAGTCCTTGATAATATTTTGTGTAAGGACAGCAGCATCATTCCTCCAGATTCTAATCCAGAAGAGAGCTGGTCTTGCTCTAATGAAATCACTTATGTAAGGAAGATTAAGTTCGTTATGACAAATAAAATCAGATGTGGAAATCGGTGCGCCCAGCACTTTTCTGCAAAAACGGTTTTCCTCTCTTTGGATACAAATACTGCTTCCCGACCCCCATACCTCTGCTCCATACGTGGCGACAGGTGAACACTGTAGTTTCAAAATCTTTAAAATAGCCCTAGTGGCACCAATTTTCTTTGGGTGGGGGAGACTCAGAACAGAATTGTTGGCTTTCGAGAACTTGCTCGTGGCGTGGGCCAAATGCCCACTCCATGAGCTGTTCGCAGCGAAAACCAACCCTAAACAAGGAAATTTAGGAACAGATTCTAGTTTATCTGTGCCTATCCGGATTGTGCTGAGTTTCCTTTTGCCCGGTCCACAAGACATAATGAAAGATTTTTTTAAATTTACCTTCAAGTCCAAGCCCTCCATAAAATCAACAAAACTGTGTACAAGCAGACGGAGAGCATTAGGAGTGCGGGCCATAAGCACCGCATCGTCTGCATATAAAAGCACAGGTAAAGAATTACCTAGAATCAGTGGAACATCAGAGGTTACTTTTTTCAAGTGATTGCATAAACCATTGATATAAATAATAAACAACAGGGGTGCTAAAACGCACTCCTGTCTCACCCCCCTCCCTATCTCAATGGCTCCCGAGACCTCTCCACCCATCCCAATACGTACCCGTGCTTTCAGGTCTGTATGGAGATAGGCTAAAAATCTAACGAGAGTGTCATCAAGACCATTGGATGAGAGAATTGACCAGAGCTTAGATCTATTCACAAGATCAAAAGCGGATGAAAGATCCATAAAGGCAAGGTAGGTAGGAGATGAGCGGGCAATGCAATATTTATCAATTATCAATTTTAAATTGAAACATTGCTCCACTGTTCCTACCCCGCTCCTAAACCCCATCTGACAAGGATCTAAAAAGTCAGTATCAACCGCCCATTCCAATACCCTATTGTAAATTATACGTCCTAGAACTTTTAGGGTATTATCCAAAAGGGAGATAGGACGATAATTTGCTGGATCAGATCTGTCTCCCTTTTTATAAATTGGGACAATAATACTGGTAGCCCAAGTAGCCAGCATTGCTGCTTTTGGGAGACTATTAAAAATATTAAGGAGTATTGATGTCCACAAATCGACATTGTATTTAATAATATCGATGGGAAGGCCATCTGGTCCAGGCGCCTTGTTTCCTAAACTCTCTTTTATGGCTATTTTAACTTCATGGTCCAAAATCTTTAAACCATCCAATTGGCCTGAATTAGGGAGAGAATACTCATCGGAGGGGGCTGCATAGATTTTGGAGAAATGGCTCTCCCATGCTGCACTTGCTATATTGCAGCTAATTTGTGTGAGCTCTTTTCCCATTTCCCTCGTTCTCCTGACAGCGGCCCAAAATGGGCCACTGCCACCCAATTTCGCACTAATTAACAGGGAGTCCCAGTGATCGGAAAGCAAAGTAGCCTTCCTTTCCGATATTTTATCTTTATAATTTTTCCTGGCAGCTTGAACAACAACTTTGCACCTTGGTTTGACAGAGAGTGCCTTTCTTAGTTCTCTGTTGGCCAAGGAGCAAGATGAATCGAACCATCTAGGCTCTTTGCGTTCCTTGGATAATGGGACTGACAGGAGGGTTTTAATGGTTGAACATAAAGCTTCAAAATCTGCAATTAATTTATCATGGTTTCCACTGAGGGACAAGCAAGATTTTATCAAATGTGGGTGTGTTGTTTGTACACTTGCTAAAATGGACCCACAGTCAATTCCTCTCCATTTTAATCGAAGACCGTCAATTGAGGGTGTAATATCCCTTGCCCCATTTAAATTCATAAAAATCGGACTAGATGCAAAATTTAAAATCACCAGCAATGGATTATGATCGCTAAAAGATGTTTGTACCACAGAAGTTTTTGCTATACAATCTGTTAGCAGTGGTGACGTAAATACATAATCAATAATTGAGCTACTATCCCTGCTGATAAATGTGGGGGCATAAGGAAAATTCCTATTATACCCTACTCTCATAGCATCAGCAAGGTCAAATTCGGATAATATTTTAAACAATTCAGATCCCCTGCGATCTACTAAGTCAGGGTAAATAGGATCATCAGACCCATAATTCTCTGTTAATTTCACATTAAAATCGCCCCCTATTAGAATACCAGTCTTAGTGTCTACTGATAAAGAACATTCAAACATACTTAAACCCTTAGATAATGCCAAGAAATTCTTATTCGGTACACCATAAAAATCATTATTATAAAAATTAATTAAATAAATCGTGGTCTTTGTCTTTGACTTGTATTCAAGAATTTGGATGTTAGGGTTAACAAGGTTATCAATCTGCAGGTCTCTGGTTGTACCACCTGCCAGAATTCTGATCCCAATGAAAAGGCCACCCACTGCTCGACCGAAACTAGGTTTGGGTGATGTTAAACTGAAACAGTGGTAGCCCTCTATGTACAAATTCCCAACAGCCCATGTTTCTTGGAACATGAGAATGTCCACATCATTAATTATCTCAATCCATGCAGGGTCCGACAGCTTGGATTCCAGTCCTGCAACATTCCAGCTTAATATTGATAAACCATAGGTAGTACAACGTTTGACAGGTCTGCTCCCACTATTCCCTGTTTTATGATGAATTATTTTATAAGGAATGGACAAAACACTGTCGGATAACATAATTTCTGTAGGGCGATTCTGATCCTGACAAACTACAGCTGGAATTGAAGATCCCTCTAATTTACAGGCTGCAACTTGGCCATACATTTCATTTTTGACCGATGTACCCAGTCAGTCCTGTTCATCTAAATTGGAAAAATATTCAAACCGATTATGAGTAGGGATGTTAAATGTTGACCCAACTTCAGTTATCGGTGTGAACTGATAGGGGTCAGGAACTGGGTAGGACCTATCTCTATGATTATATTGATGCATGGTTGGGAATTGTGGATAGTGCGGGGGTTGAAAAATGGGAATTGACATTGGGGCCTGATTCCGCCAATTGCGGCTATTCATGTAATTAACATTGGGATTCTGATTCTGAATAAAGAGCGGTGATTTGATCCTTGCTCCAAAATTCAAATCTTGATAGGGAATTGTAGAATAGTTCGCCATAGCTTGTTCGGGGGGTATCAGGTGTCTGTAGAAATAACCTAATGGAAGGAGTGTGGTGTTGAATTCCCGGGGTGAGGGTGATGGGGCGCTGACAAGTGTTTTGTCTGCCCATTGAGGGCTTTTAAAGCTTATAGTAACGCAATCACCCTCAATCTTTTTCCTGAGTGGGCCTATCCAGCCCACTCGCTGAGTGTTAATAATCTCCCTTGCACCATCTATGGGATAATTGCAATTTGCAATTAACCAGTGTAAGGTTTTATTTTTGAGAGATGTAGGTGTTTCATCCTGGTCCTTCCTTAATTTGGAGACATTTACTAGCACCAATACATATGCTCCGCATTCCGGTGGAAGGTTAATGCGAGAGGGGACTTGCCTAATTGCTTTTTGTGGTGGTTGGGCGGTGGTATAGCTGCTTACGGGGTTCACAGGTTGGCCTGTAGTAGTCCCATTTAATTGTTTAGTATTGTGGTCCTTCCTTTTATCTGAGGCTACATTGTTGGTGTTAAGGGTAGCTATTGACTGACTAGTGGATGGGCCCTTCGGTGTCACTGAAGTAGCTGATGGGACTTTGGGTGCAATTTTTGTATTTATAATTGGTGCTTGAGAAGTGTTAGGTTTGGTGCCTACTGTTTTAGTAGAACTATGATTGATTGCACCATTTGCAGCACCTTCTTTGGATAGGTTCTTAATAGGGATACTCAGTTCGGCTATTTGCTTTTCTATCCGAGTAAGCCTACTTTCAATGGGAGATAAGTAGATACTTAATAATTCACCCAGCCTTTCCAGCATGCGGTCATTTACATTTTCAGTGTTGTCATTAATTGTGTTATTGTTATCTAATATTCTACCGTGCTGTTCCCTCTCTCTTTCCTCCCCCTGAGTGGTCTCCGTAACCCTACTCACATTTTGATTGAGGTTAGAATTGGTACCTTTCCCAGTTTTTCTTTTTATCAGACCATGTTTCCTAACCTTTGTAGACCGGGACTTGGGTGCATATGATTTTTGTTTTAGGATAGCCCCCTCACGTCTACCTCTTAATTGCCTTGTATTATCAACAGATATTGGTTCAGGAGTGGAATTGATAAGCAGATCTGGGGTCTTCTCCAGATCCATACTGATATCTGTGTCTGAGTCTATCAAAGGAATAGAGGCTGATAAGTTTACCTCACTTGGGATGGTATGAATGTCGGCATTTACATTTAATAAGGGTCTTATATTGTTGGGCAAAACCTGAGCAGGTGTGGTAGCAGCAGCAATAAGACCAAGGGAAGAACGTTTAGCATGGGCCAGATCTTGTGAGACCCTGCGTTCTAAAAGAGAAATACCCTGGTTTATAGCATCATTGGCCTTAGTGATGAAATTATCAATAGGGCCAATTACTGGTCCACCCCCCGCGGCAGCTGTTTTACTGCGACTGCCCCTTGGGGACATAATGGGAATGGTATATACTAGTCCAAACACAATATGAGCTAACGTTTGTTAGACAAGACGGTAAGAATGGACAGAGCAGATACGAAGGACAACAAACTAGGAGGAGTAATGGGTTACCACTCAGTACACAAAGTAAAACGACTAAGAATCAGCATGCAGGTAGTCCCAACTAAGATGTAGAACAGAAATGTCAGTAACAATAGTCCTCAGAATGAATGTGACTGTGATTGCCCAGGCACGTAGACAGGATTTAAACAAGAAAGTACCTTATGGGAATAATGTTAGGGAGGTTGCCCCGTCCCCTCCTCCTCGTGCCTCTGAGGGCCACAGAGGGCCCGCCCTTTGCCCGGGCTTAGCCCGGCGCTGGTCCGCGCGCGGTCCCGCGACGCGGAAACTGTGTGGAGTTTAAGTGCCTCCTGGCGCTGGGTTTGCGGGCGGTGACCGCTTCCTGTTTCCTGCCGCTGTGCAGGCTGGGTATTGTAGTTTGCCTGTGCCTGTCTCCCCTCCACTCGGCGGCCGCTGTAGGCTGGAGGTGCGGCGGCGGGAGGGAGAGCGGCTGCAGGCTGGGCAGGTGCTGGCGAGAAGTGCGGGACCCAACAGGCAAGTCCGGCGAGTCTACAGATTGCCCCCACTCCACCGAAACTGTGTGGAGTTTAAGTGCCTCCTGGTGCTGGGTTTGCGGGCGGTGACCGCTTCCTGTTTCCTGCCGCTGTGCAGGCTGGGTATTGTAGTTTGCCTGTGCCTGTCTTCCCTTCCACTCGGCGGCCGCTGTAGGCTGGAGGTGCGGCGGCGGGAGGGAGAGCGGCTGCAGGCTGGGCAGGTGCTGGCGAGAAGTGCGGGACCCAACAGGCAAGTCCGGCGAGTCTACAGATTGCCCCCACTCCACCGAAACTGTGTGGAGTTTAAGTGCCTCCTGGCGCTGGGTTTGCGGGCGGTGACCGCTTCCTGTTTCCTGCCGCTGTGCAGGCTGGGTATTGTAGTTTGTCTGTGCCTGTCTCCCCTCCACTCGGCGGCCGATGTAGGCTGGAGGTGCGGCGGCGGGAGGGAGAGCGGCTGCAGGCTGGGCAGGTGCTGGCGAGAAGTGCGGGACCCAACAGGCAAGTCCGGCGAGTCTACAGTTTGCCACCCATTAAAATTCAGGTTCTCATGACATATGCTTTACACATAACAATGGTGAATTTAACATTGTATACAATGTAATAATTTCAGTACAGTTCAGCTTTTTCAGGCTGGGTTAGGGTTCTTCTTCCCAGGCGCATCTTGGCTGGAGTTGCCATCTGGCTGGGATTCAATGACAGATGATTTCAACCCTCCTCTCATAGCGTGCCGTGTGCAAAGGACTTTCAAAATGGAGTATTCCCGTCTCTCAGGCCCAAAGTTTACGATACATGAAAGGTAAAAGGAAACAGTCTTAGAACACAGAATAAATGATGTCACTGTATACCATGAGTCTCTACACTACTCCCATTACTTTATAATAAAACTATAGCATTAAGATTAAGCAGAACGAACAATTTAGCAAAAGCAGCAATGCAAGCTTCTCGCATGTGAGAACACAAAGCAGCCATCTGAGCTCTACTGCGCAAGTGCAAACAGTTTCCCACCAAGACAACGAATACGTCACATCACATGGGTATGACAGACGCATGCGCAGTCTAAATTCCCGCGTAGCAGCGGTCATATTAGATTGCAAGCGTATTAATATTAGTAAACACATAAGCAAGCTTCACTCGGATACCCCGTGTAAAGGGAAAATATGCAAAATTAGTAAAACAAACATGTTGGTTATTTTATTAACATTATTCGAGGTTCATGAGTACAAGCAAGTTGCTTTACGTGTGAATCATTGCTCCATCACACTTTAACCTGATACATAATATAAATTGGTAAAATGTCTTTATCTGACTTCTTCGCCTTGACTAAAAATACTAAATAGTGATGGCCAATGTTTGCATAAACATGTACTTCAGGAAATGTGAGGAATAAAGTATGATGCATTCATGTATGGACTTGCATTTAATGTGACCATTAATTTTCTTTACAGATTTCTATACATATGTATTACACTGTGACTGAATGGTGAAATACCTTAAAATGTTGTGATATAACTGTTTAGGTATTGACTATTTCTTCCTCCTGGACAATTCATTATCTCTTTAGATCTTATTTTCGTCTATCTGTTGTCGCTTACACTAAAGGTATCACTTTCAACAAAGATCTTGAGCAGATAATAATGATCCCTGATGCTTAGAAGGGTTTAAACGAGAACCTTTTTCGGTTTTTATTAATGAATTGTATGGGAAGTAGTTCTTTCACTTTGGCACTAACACCACTTTAGTCCCACTTTTTAGATAAATTCAGTCTAGTACTGGGTCCCGTAGATACAGTATTCTGAGAAACTTTTTATTCCCTTTTGGAAATTTTAAGTCAAAATCTTGGAAATTATTTTTCCTGAAAAAAACGAATAATTTTTACACTTTTTCACGTTTCCCAGCACCTGTTTCTTCACTCTTTGGGGTCTATTGTTATAATGTTCAATTTCTTCTTACAGTGTACCCTGTTTCTGTTACGGCCTTGAGAAAGCCCTTGCGCTGCTCGCCACAAAGGGTGAAACATGTGTCGGCTGTCCTCTATTCTGTGTTCAATAAAGCTATGAAAATCTATATCGAGAATGGAATTCTTAAAGGAGATGAATGAACTAAACATGTAATAACTGAGTTTGTTATTAAACCACATATAAAAGGATGTATTTATCCATGCTATATTAAACTCCAGCTATTTAAAATACAAAGGAATGTATGCTCAAACCCAATTTCAATATATATATATATATATATATATATATATATATATATATATATATATATATATATATATATATACAGAAAAAACCATAGGTTTCAGGCACGCTATAGTTAGAAATTAGCATTTAAAAAACCTTAGAAATGTACTGAAAAAAACATAGGTTTCAGGGGCGTTATAGTTAGCTGGACATTTTACTCGTACAAAACCATAGAAATTCCCTCGTTATAGTTAGTTCAGCTAACTATAACTCACGTGCCCGAAATTCCCTGCTGTTGTCGTCACATATTACATCACTCATGACATGGTCAGTGACATCACTCATGACATCCCTGATGACATCTCAAATTGCCACTGTCAGCCCCCCTAAACCTGAACAGGGAGTGAATAGTTCCGGCACCCACTGAACATGACAATTCTGTTTACTCTGGAACCGTGGTGATAGACTTCAAAGTTTCGCTCAGTCACTTGTGCTTTCTTGTGCTCAAACAAATATACAAAGTACACACAAAGGGGCGTTTTCAATATTTATTGAACAGTAGTAATTCTTGTATAGGAAATATGGGCTACGATGATTAATAGACAGAAGCAAACAAAAGTTATGTGTCAACACAGTGAATAAAACAAAGAGTTCCTCCATCTTGTTGAGACAGGTTATATATGCATACATATAAAGGATTCTAACAATCTAGCGTACTCCTGCGATGCTAACCCTGTCTGGGGTGTGAATGTACGATCTGCCAAGAAAACCCCAGTCTGGATGATCTAACCCCTTTATCTGGTGGGTAAGTGTGTATGACCCCGACTTGGTCACTAACTGGACACTCCTCACAAAGATGTCAGTAAGATGCTAGGTAAAACCTTCAGCATGCAGGCACCCCTCAAAGTCAGAAGAAGTGTCTTCTCTGATTATGTTAGGAAACAAAAGTCTACATATAGAAAACTGCATCTTTGCCTCGGCCCGAGATTGCGATCAGGCAGTCATTGTTTGTGTTGTACAGACAGCTGTGTTGCCGTATGGATGTAATAATAAAATGCATTTGTATTACTCATGTGAGAGGTCCTTGCACTAGTGTCAAGGCAGTGTGATAGCATTCTTGTGAAGTGTCAGCATGGTCGGTGTTTCTACGAAACCAGTCCAAGCGTCACAAATGCAAAATGTGTGTCATATTAGCACATAACTGAGGCACCCACTGCGCAATGCTGCTCTGCAACTGTTCCTGATCTTATAGAACAAGCAATCGATTATGGTGGGTATAGACCTGTATTTGGGGAGGTGCTTGTGAAAAACTTCTAAGCAGTCCCAGGTGAAATTTAAAATACAGCAATTTAATTCGAGTAATTTGGGAAATCCCACATTATGCTTGTTACGTTAACTTCCCAAATTACATCATAACGCCAGATATCTTTCCCAGAAATCCTGTTTGGACAAAGGCGTTCCTCAGGGTTCTTGCCTAAGGCCTACATTATTTAACATTTATATGACCCCCCCTTGCAAAAATTGTTTAACTGTTTGGATCCAAGATAATCTCCTACGCTGACGATACTCAGCTGATGTTTGCAATCGGCTCCAATTCGGAAGGTGAGAAAATTCGATTTGCAGCAGGCATGCTCGCAATCTCAAACTGGATCACAGGGAACCGCCTCCAGCTGAATCCCAGTAAAACTGAGATTATGCTTATGGGTAAAGCTTCAACCATCTGGACACAACAGTGGTGGCCTGGTCAGCTGGGAATGGCTCCCATTCCAACCCATTCCGTGAAGAATCTTGGATTAAAATTGGACATAACACTAACCATGAAGGATCATGTTGCGACCACTATTAGTTTCTGCTACTACAGCCTACGCCTTCTACGCAAGAGAATTCCCTATTTGCCTATCAAACATCGGAGAACCTTGGTCCAGGCTATGGTGATGAATCGCCTAGATGCGTTGTTGGCGGAAGTGGGAGAGACATTGCTTGCCAAATTGCAGGTGATTCAAAACACTGCGGCAAGGATGATTTTAAACCATCCTCCAGCAGGGCCGGCCCTAGGCATGTGCAAAGTGTGCACCTGCACAGGGCCGCCAAACCCCAGGGGCCGCCACGAGCCAGGACTGCCAAGTATCACGCATCTTAATTTAGTCCCTCTGCTGTGCCAGTCCCCCTAATTTCCTGCAATTGACAGCTCCTGGGCCCAAGGAGCTGCTGCCGATCTGCGGAAGTTTGATTGTCCTCCCAGTGACCTCGACTCTTAAGGGCAGCCGCGGCAGCAGGATGGTGTAGCACAGAGTTGTGACACTCTCAGCTTTGCTTTCCTCGAAGTGCAGGGGCCTCCTTGTCCGAAAGTTTTAAGCTGGTTGGAGTTCTAAGGGTGGAAACATGTTTTCTTTAATAATAGAGTATTGCTTGTTGAAGCTGTTGTCTTGAAGTTGTGGTGCAGGGTCCCCTAAGTGTTCAGTTAGTTTTGTTTCACTTTTATTTCTTGCAGTCAGTGCAGAGGCTCGTTCTTTCTTTCTATTTGTAAGTGGTTGCAGCCATTGCTGGAACCGATTACTTTAGTTTTACAGGTGATGTGTTTTCACAAATAATAAAAAACACCTTCTGCTGAATCCCCGTCAGCTGTTATTAATTTTATCCCTGCGTAGTACTGAATGCAGCCTATTCGGAGAAGTGACCCGGGAATTTCGGGGCCATGGGGCCGCCAGGAGAGTATCACTGGGCGGCCCCTCACTGAACTTCAGGACAGCGGCAGCCCAATCACTTTGTGGGGGCCATGGGCCGGGCGGCAATTAGTCCTGGAATCACAGCCTCACCTGAGCTCAGCCTGCCGCAGCCTGCAGTGCTGCAGCCAGCCCTAGCAGGCCGGAGTGGGGTGCTGCCTAGAAGTGCCACCCATCTGCAGCCTCCGAACACACAAACCTTAGGACTCATCTGCGACCAGGCAGTGGCCCAAGTAGGTATCATGTCGATATTTCTGGTCCAGGTGCTCCATTTCCCTTATGCTCAATTATTGCCCACTATGATGCCCATTAACTGTTTATTGCCCTCGCTGGTGGTGCCATATTATTGTCGTGTCTGGTTACCCTCACAGACGCCTTGCCATTGTTCTCTTTTAGGCCTTATTAGCCCCTGGGATGACATTATAGCCCCTCTGATTCGCTCCTCTGCCCTCTCGATGCGCTATTACTACCCAATCTGAAGTAAACCTCTTTTATTCTTCGGGCGCCCGTTATTGTTTTATGTAGTTGGCTGTTATTCCTGCCACTGATGCTCTGTTATTGACACCTGAGGCCCTATCATTGTCTGTGCTGATGCCATGTTACGCCCCCTGATTGCCTCTTAACGCCCCCTCTGAGGCAGTATTATTGCCCTGTTCGAAGTAGTATGATTTCCTTATGTATTGCCCTGTTATTTACCCTTTCCATGGTCTATTATTGTCCAGCCATCCAGAGATTACCTCTGTCTGCCTTCTACTCTCGGCACAGCACTTGCCAGAAAAGAAGACTCCTTACCTTCTACTGCCTGCATAGAGTCCCCCCCTCAGAGATGACCCCTTGCCATCTACGCCTTGCATGGCATGGTGTGCCCAATGGGGGTGATGCTCTGAAGACTATCAGATTTTGTGCACTTGATCCTCATCAGATTAATGCAGTGGGTGTGTGTGGACAAATCTACCTGGCTGGGTGGGAATATAATGATGCTCTCCAGTTGACAAAAAGGGCACCTTGGCAGATCTTTCGAGTGAGTGTTGCCGGGGACTGCGTGGTAATGGCATTTTGTTTGCTTTGATACTTGCACAAGTGCCACCATTGCCTTTGCCTACGAACGTAACGTTTGTTCTTGTGCTCGAGTGTCTACCATATATTGCTGTATTATACCTCCTCTAATTATACTTTGTTTTCTCTCGAGCAGGCTTCAGTTTAAAATAGTTTATTGCAGGGGATTAGACTGTAGACACCTAGATCTTTGTTTACCCAACAAATTCCAAACCATTGTAGCTGTAAGATAACTTTGATGGTGAATACACTTGCTGGCGACTGGCGAGATCTGTGTGCAGATTAGTTACAGGCCGGCCTCAGTCACTCACACAAAGTATAAAGAGACAGAGTTAAATGCGATGTCCCAGCTGCAAAGTGAAGCATGCACCATGCAGGTCACAGATGCGCCGAGTCCCTCATGTCATGTGTCACAATGCCCTCCTCATCCTAAATTGTATCGTTCTGAGACGAATTCGGAAGGGTAGGAGCAGCCGCAGGTACTGGTCAATCATCTAACGACTTTTCTGGAAGTATTATTAAAACACCTTCCTGAGCTCCGCCCCGTCCGGACCCCTCTTCCGGGGCCCCCACCTACGCTCCCTGCACAGGGCCACCATACGCCTAGAGCCGGCACCTGCCTCCAGGCTCCTCCTCAGCCCCCTTGCTGAGAGAGCTTCACTGGTTACCGATCAAGAAGCGATTCATTTTTAAAGATCTGCTGCCTCACTTTTAATGCCGTGAATGATAAAGGTCCCCTTTACCTTCAGAAGAAATTCACAAAGCAGGTTTCGGGCTGCAACCTTAGATCTAACTCTTTGGCTCTCTTAAAGGTTCCCCGAATCTGTTTAAGCCGCACAGGGGGGAGATTCTTTTCGTACCTTGCCCCACGGTACTGGAATCAGCTCCCCACTGCCCTGCGAAAATGTACTTCGTACATCGCCTTTAAGAAACAACTAAAAACTTTTAACACACTCATTTAATGCTACTGGTCTCACCCTCACTTCGCTAGGTAAGCGCCGAGATGCCTCCTGGTGATTCGTGCGCTATAGAAAAACAACTAAAATAACATAACAACATAACAAATCACATAATTATGCATGTTCGTGGCAAAATTATATAGTGCTGATGCAAAAGGAGAGACCAGAACACATGCAGATGTGGTTTGCTGTATTTGTTTTTGGGTGCTATTTTTTTGCGTGAAATGCATCCTCGCATCCAAAATATGGCATTAATACAGTTTAATGACGACCATTTAGCAAACTTCAAAAGTCTGGGTGTCTACGGAGGTCCTTCACATAAATCAATGACAAACCAAAAGAACAAATCAGGAGTGACAACTTTGCTTTCAATTTTGTAGTTTGACTCCAGAGCTACGAAAATTCAGTCAATCATGAGGAGCAGGTGACTGAGTCCAGTGACTGCAAGAAGCAGAGACCTTCAAAGGAGAAGAGTAAGGGTGGCAAGGGAAAAAATGGCATGAGAGTAGAATTAGGGGAGAGGTATCTGTAGTGGCAGAGTAGATAAGTCAAAACCAATATGTTTAAACATCAGACAAGATGGAAGGAAGGCACTGAAAAGTTCAGCGCTCGGTAACGCAGAGCGAGTCAGAGTAGAGATTGCAGTAATAGAAGTGTGAGGTTTGAGAGTAGGAGTACATAGGAGTACAGAAAAGCAGTAAAAGAAGAAATATGTACGCGAAGGACCAAGTAGCAGTAAATAGACGTGAGTATAGAACCACTAGGAAAAAGTAAACATTGGAGTAGGAGTAAATAGGAGAAAAAGTAGGGGTAAGTATGAGTAAGAGTAGGAATATGTAGGTGTAAGTTGACATGGTCATAAAGAAGTGGAAGGAAGCGCTATTATAAGTAACTGTTGGTTTAGGTGTAAGAAGAGTAAGAGTAACTATAAGTAAATGGAGGAGTACGATTATTAGGCTTACTTAGGAATGAAGGAATGTGTGCATTTCAGTAGCGGTAAGTAGCAGTAAGAGCAGCCATGTGCAGGCATGTGTAGGAGTAGGTAGGAGTAAGTATAGGAGTGAGAAGGATTACATTTAGGAGTATGAGTAAGAGAGAAAGAGTAGGAGAAGGAGTAGGACAAAGAGTGTGGGTAATCAGATGGGACTAGGAGATGGGGTAAAGGTAGCGCTGTGACTAGGGTTAGCAGTAAAGATGGGGGTTGGGGCAGGAGTAAGTGTGGGGCTAGTGTTAGAAGTCAGGCTATGAGTAGGAGTAAAAGAAGCAGTAGGAGAAGTGAGTGATAGAATAGAAGTGTAGGGGTGCACATTTGTTCAAGGACATGAATGCCTCACTATTCCTTCGTTCCTTCATTGCAATATAAGCACTCTGCAAGCACACACATACTCCTAATTGCCAATAGGGTAATGGTAAAGAGGAAATACTCTTGTATTCTAATTCAAAATGTAAATGACACTTTTATCAAGCAATGGCTGAAGGGGACTGAGCTAAAGCAACCAATTGCTGAAGTAGGCCGGCACGTTTTTGTTTTTCACGTAAATCTCAGCAGGCACTAAAGTAGCCTGTAGGTCTGTCCTTGAAAGACGTGGCAGCAAGCAGGCGTGCTTGTGTGATGTAGCAGAAGACAACAGTGGGAAGTCATTGACTAGAGTTGTGATTTTACAGAAGTAAGCATTGGGTTTTGGTGTGCACTATGCTAAAGTGGTCCTCAATGGCTTGTTTATCACATTCGACCTTCGGTGTAAAATACTAAGGACATATATAAGAAAATACCTGAAACTGAATTCTGCCAATACTTGCAACCAGGCCTTCTCAGACGCCCGCGGAAGCCCAAGCAAATTACTTGTAAGCTCCCAAACTTTAATGCTATTCTTTTTATTTATTTTTTACATGCATTGAGTGTAGCGAACAACTCCCTCTCGATCGGCGCATTGCTATTCAGGAATAGGGGTGCACTTATTTGAATATCTACGCCTTCAGCAGCGTCTTAAACAGTGCAAATTCGGAACAGGAGCATATGTGGGGAAGCAGTTTATTCCAGAGGAATGGGGCAAAGTAGGAGAAGGATATTCTGCCCCCATATCTGGAGGTGCGAATGCGTGGAATTTTTAGTAGGGCTTTATCTGTGGACCTGAGCAGATTGATGGGCTGATAATGATGAAGTCTGGAGTGCAGATACAGAGGAAGGGCTTATTTAGCTCCTTATGGGTCACGCAGCATAGTTTGAAGATTACTCGATTTCTAATAGGGAGCCAGTGCCAAGTCTTTAGAATAGGGCTGGCCGAGGAGCGGGAAGGCAGATACAAATTCGCTGAGCAGATATATTCTGCACGACTTGCAGTGTTGACAGCATAGAGTAATTTGCTGCCACTATAAATGCAATTCCATAGTCCAGGCGACTGATGATTAGAGCCTGCACTAAGGTCTTTCGGGAGTCAGACGGAAAGCCAAGTGAAGACTTTCCATAATAAATGCATTGCGGCAAAACACTATAATATAACTCACTGGTCTTTAATAGAACCTGAGGGATATCAAAGTGGTGCAGTTAGCTTCAGCCAGGAGGAACCCGTAGTCAGTCCCGGGGACCTCAGAAAAACTTTAAATCATAAAACAGATCAGTGATTAAATCAGTGCTTAATTTGTAAAAACTGGTTAGGAGGCCACTGCAGCTTGCACCATACACTAACCCTGCTATGCTGCCAATGATATTAACAACACAGCTACTAACCATTTCATTCCTACTAGTGTGACAATTCAGACTATTTCAGGCTCCCAAAGTTATAAGAATAGCTTGGGCGGCACGTAATAGTAATTTTTAATGTATATTGAATTACTAATTAACTGTTGTTGTGGTCATCCATAAATTAGTCGGACAGTGACCACCTTGTGGTAGACTGCCACAATCACTGGTGTTTACAATTAAGTGCCGCTGCTGAGCACCGGAATCCACCGGCTCAAATTAAGCACTGGCTTTAATATAACAGTAGAGAAGACCCTGTCTAGTCTGTGATAATTAATCAGTTAAGCCTTGTGAATCATCAACTGAACATTGTCTCCCTATTAGCTGTCAATTTTTGTATAAGAATTTTGTGAAACTCAGGTAAAATTATATTTTGCTGTTTGGACGCCTACTGTCTTATCAACAAGTTCATTGTTTTGCCCATTTATTGTAACCTGCCAAACTCGGTCTTTTGTGGAAGCCCTCCAAGGCAAATGTCATAGTGGTCATAGTGTAGCACTGGTCCTACTGGTAGAAGATGGGGACATTACAAATACTGGACTGTTTATATATTGCACAAAATAATCGAAATTACTATAATCAGAGCATGATGCGATAGAATACTTAATGAGTTTTTAGAACTGTCTATAAAAACCATTATGCAGTTTCCAATAGATTCTGAATTTAGGTGCTGATTAACAAAGGGGTTTTGGAGTTGTTGGACCAGGCCCTTTTTGGCAAGTTCACCCCGAAACTTTTTGCTTTTAAAGTCCACATTTGTAAAGCGCACAATCACCCGTAAGGGTCTCTAGGCGCTGGGGGCCGTCGGGAAGATTAAGCGAGCTATTGCCCAGAGTCACATGGTGCTGGGCTAACCTGCCGCCGGAGCCGGGGATCGAACCGTGGTCCCCAGATTCCAGCGTCAGTCGCCCTGGCCACGGCGCCACACCGCTTTTGCCTAGCCTGTTTCTGTAACCTGGTGTTGGTGATTTTAGGTCTCTGCGCACTTTTTCACTGTGGTACAGTGTAAAGTGCATGAGCTCTCTGTGTATGTCTGATGAGTGACCTGCCCTCCCATAGGAATGCATGGGGAATGTGTGTGACCATGGTAGTTCCTGATGTGTGGGGAGTGCAGTTTTGAGTTTGGTATGTGCGAACTCGTGAGATTGAATGCTGCGTAATGATGTATGCGGCATGAATGTGTCTAGTGTGGAAGTGCCACTTCTAGACATGGGTGTGCGTGTGTAGTGTGTGCTGACATGTGATTGGCTGGAGCCTGGCTCCAGGATGTCTGGATGGGTCTGCCCAGTGGTGAGTGTTGAGATTAGCATGCTGATGTGAGTGGAAGAGTGCACCTGGGTCCTGAATGGGGCTGGGTTTTCCCCACACAATGATGGCTCCGCGCCCTGTGGTACGACTGATGACCCTAGCCTGACAAGTGAATGGGAGGGGTGGCTGAGCTCATCAAGGGGGCTCCCAAACCAGCTGCGCCTGGTTTTTCCCCCACCCTGCACCTTTAGACAAAGGAATTCACTGTATAAAAAGGGGCTGTGTCCCCTTCCAAAATGTTCTTGTTTCTGACTTGAATCCTGCCAGGGGCATGCTGCTGCTTGGGCCCAGGGGAAGGTTTGCCTCCCTGGGCCCTGCCCAGCCCCTGGATTGCTGGAGGACTTCTTTTGGAACCCTTCTGCCTGGCCTGAGGATGGCTGGGGGACTTTCTCCTTGCTCTGGGAGACTTTCCTGTGGGGCTGGATGGTTGTTGTGCCCCAGAAACTAGTAGGTGTTTGTTTCCCCTAAAGGAGCCTTTGTTTCTGCCCTGCAGCCCTGGGCTGCATTGTGTGCTGGGGATACTCCTCTTTGTGCCTTCGCAGGAGCCTACCCTGCGTTATGCCCCGCATATTTAATTATTTTTATTGATGGGTGCCACCCGATTTATTTAATTATCTAATGGGTGCTCACCCCGTTTCTACTTTTATTTTTACAACCGAGGGTGCCCACCCCTCGTATTGCCCCTTTGTTCTACCGCCACGGCCAGGGTACCGGGATTGAGAAAACCGGAAGTCCGGCCCGCGCCCGCCTGACAGTGGGCGGGGCCGGGATGGAGTCACTTCCGCTTCCCCCTGCCTGGGGGAAGCCGTGCCGTGGTTGCCGGTCTCCCGTAGGAAAAGGGAGACCGGAGATGCTGGCTGCCCCCCGCCGCGACCAGAGGAGGAGTGCTGCGGCCTGTTGTGCACTCCCCGGTGCTGAGGGAGCCCCGCGGTGTACCAGCCACAGGAGAGAGAGTCTGCGTGAGGCCCGGGAGAGCCCCGCCCGCTACACGACCGAGGCGCCCTGGGAGCAGACTGGAGTAGGAGTCCCGCATGTTGCCCCGGTGAGTCAGGGTTGGGCCGGATGACGTGGGGATAGTTCTGTTGCTACTCCACGAGGGAGCAGATGGATTCTTGTTGTGCCGGTGGAGGCACTGTGTCAGAGCGGCCCCCTGTGTCAGTGGGCCGCTCCAACGAGGAGGATGGTTGCTAGGGTCTAGAGGGGCCCACACTTTGTTATTTAAGGGAGGGTGGTGTTGGGGCACGTTGTCGGTGCCCGCCCCCCCTGTGCCCATACCTGTACAGCGCCCATCTTCAGAGCGGCCCCGATGGCAGCGGGCCTTTCCAGCCTATGGGGGCAATTGTTTTCTAGAGCCAGAGGGCTCCAACGATGGGCATGTGTATTTATAGAGCCTAGGTGGCTCCCACAGGTTGCCTGTCTGTTTATTCTTAGAGCCCGAGAGCTCCAGTTTTGGGGGCACTTTGTATTTGTTTAGAGAGCCTGTGTGGCTCCAACAGTTGGCGCAGTTCTGTCTTAGGGTCAGTGAGGGCCCTGTTGCAGTTTTATTGATTCCCAGCTGCCCAGCAATAAGTGGGCAGCTGCACCGTTTAGGCTCCAAGGGAGAGAGAGTCCCTGTGTGGGACGGAGATGGCACAGAGGTGCCAGGCCTTCTACAGCTGTACAGCACTTAGTGCCAGCTGCAACGTTTAGGACCTTGTGAGAGTTCCCAGCTGCCCAGCGAGTAGTGGGCAGTTGCAACGTTTAGGTTTGCGCCGGTGGCGCACCCCTGACTGACGCTGCATTGGCAGCGCGCCCTGACATTCTGGACACAGGGCTTTTTGAGTCCCCTTGTTGGATGGCCAGTTGGCCAGGGGGCTGGTATGTGGGTAGGGCGCAAGGCCCTAATGTGGTTTTTGCGCAATGTGATTTTGCTATGTTTATGATAGTAATTGCCTAAGGTGATATTTGCGCAATGTGATTATGAGTTTATTTTACCTATGTGTGTTTAGACTAGTGAGGAGATGGCCTATTGTATTTTTACCGGTTAGGACCAAATGTGAATTATGCGTAATGTGCTATGCCATTATGCCTGTGACACCTCTGAATGTGTTTTATGCATTATGTGTCTTACCTACACCGCTGAATGTATGTCTATGCATCATGTGTTTTCCTTCCCTACACCTCTGAATGTTGTGATGCATCATGTGTAGTGTGTTCTTACCTATATTTGTTCTTTTGTGATACACTTATTCTATGATCTACAAAGTGCTATTTCTAACAGTATTTCTGCTAAGTGCTGATTCTGACAGTGGACCAGGTGGCCCTGTCTTGTACATAATCCCTTGTGAATATTGCCTTTGACAGTTGGCACAATGTACATGTGTGATTTCTATCTGATGTGTTTTGACAATACAGAAGTTATTTTTTTATAACCTTGTGTGGAGTTCCTTTTGTGGTGTGCCTAGGATGTTGTTGCTGTTGTGTGCATGCGCAAATGCTTTACACATTGCCTCCGGGATAAGCCTGTCTGCTCGTGCCAAGCTACCAAGGGGATGAGCAGGGGTTATCTTGGTGTGTGACTCCCTTGCCCTGACTAGAATGGTGGTTTCTGCCTGGCTTTGGCGTAAGCCTTAGCTAACCAGAAATCCCAGTTCTAACAGGAGTATGTAGAGTAATACTCCTGCTAGAAGTGACCATCGCTTGCATGGTATTCCCCCTGATTTATGTCTTCTGCTGCTGAACCCATTTTGTTGGCCTTGCCAACCAGAGGTAAAGTGCTAGTGCTTAAAAATGATAAAAACTGGCATACACCTGATTGACACATTTCATATGCCTGAACGTCCCTAGTATCTGTTAGAACCTGCTCCAAGGGCCCGCAAAAATAGAAATGCTACTAGTGGATTGAGGCACTCATTGTGTCACTCACTAAAGTAGCATTGTAAACCATGTCTGTAGGCCTACCACTGCAGCCTGGGGGTGCAGTTTTAAACTGTAATTTCGACCTGGAAAAATAACCATTTGCCAGGCCTCAACCTTCATTTTAAGTGTTATAAATCACCCCCACGTTAGGCATTAACAGTCCTAGGTGTATGATATTTAAAAAGTAGGACATTTATATTCAATAATTTACATGTCCTGTCAGTGAAAAACCTCCAAAGTAATTTTTCACTATAGCGAGGTTGGCTCTCCATAGGTTAACACTGCTTTAAAATATTACATTTTTAATGCATGCTAAATCAATCTTGGCAGTAGCTAGAAAAATGGCTCCTCAAGGACTCATTCTAGTAGTAACTTAAAATTCAACTTAATGGTCAAGTCTGAATTTCTATTTCTATTTTGGAAATGGCACTTATTGAACGATGGTGGACAAAGGTCTCTGGGTGTGGAGAGGGTTACTCCTCCCTTTAAGGGATCGCCTAAGGGCTGAGAAGAGTCCCTTCCTGAGCTTCAAATGATGCCTTCCTTGTCACTGGCAGATGAATCATACCTAGGGATTTCCTCTCTTTTGTCTCTCCAGTCAGGCTGGTTCGAAACCCAGAATGAGGAGAGGAACTGACTTTAACTTGTTTAAAGAGTAGGCACAGGCTTGCCCTCCACCTACAGGCTGGCACTGGGCATACAAGTGGACAGCACATACCTCTCCTCATAAAACCCCTAGACTAGTGAAAAATCAGAAGAAGGACTGCTCAGCTGTCTAAATCCTGAGGGAAGACTGGGTCTGCTTGCCTTCAAGTTAGGACCACAGAAAGGGTCAATTGAGCTACAAGGACTCAACAAGTTTCTAGAAGCCTTTTCATGTTATCCAGCTGACCAGTCCCAACTGGACATTACCTAGTTCCCTCTGCTGACCTCTGTGGTAGTGGTACTTACCGTAACGTCATGGACACTTGCTTGTGGACAGAGTGTACTTCTCCCTGCCTAACATCAAGCTTCATCAGATTCAACTCCAAGCATCGATACTGAGCAGTACCCGATCAACAGCTTCACTGGATTCGACACTGAGAAGTACTCGATCAACGGCTTCACAGTATTTGATGCCAAAGAGTGCTCAATTGACACTGACAAACTTTGGCTACAGCTCCACTGAGCCTGATGCCGACAGCTGTCAATCAACTCTGAGACATCGTACAGCAGCCATTCCTCATATCCTGTTTGCCATGCCAACGACTCATCGACAACTTCTTTTTCTCTAGAAACTTTCAGTTAGAAAGGAAGTTTTCCACCAGGATGAATCTAGCCCCTGTACCCGAACAGCCTTCCATCACGGTCAGCTGTAACTTTTGACTTTTACCCTGTCTAGCGTGCTCAGATGACAATGGTTGGTGCTTTGAGAGACCTCTCACAGCGGCTTATTATTGTTGTTGAGCCATTCCCCGGATCCAGGTTGCCCTGCCGACGACTTGTCAACGACCGGGACGAATCTGGCCCCTGTACCCGAACTGCGCTCCATTGCGGTCAGCCTTAGCTTTTGACTTTGACCTGGTTTCGCGTGACTAGATGACCATGGTTGGCTCTTTGTGTTTTGGTATTTTTTTTAATTTAAACTTTAACAAATTATTATCTCTGGTTCTACTTATTGGATTTTTATTGTTCAAGTGTAATTTTATTTAATAAAATATTGTCTATGTTTCAAAATTGGTATGGGATTTTTCTTGGGTTTAACTTTATTACTGTTTGAGGGTACATAAAGAATTTACACATTACATCTAAGTTAAGCCTGACTACTTTGTGCCAAGCTTCCAGAGTGGTAAGCACATGTTTATTTGGTTTTGCTAATATCTGAAGGACAGAGACTTGTAACATTTATTTAGTCATTAGCAGTATAAAACTGACTGTGCTGTTTTCATCCAAAATTATTATTCTATCTACACTGATTACATCTTGTGGATAAATTGCAATCTTGAAGTCTCATGTTCATTATGTGTTATTGAATAGCTTCAAATACGATTGTGACATTGTCAGATATGAATGGTTTTGACTAATATTATGAATAATGTATTCTTTTAGTTTGTACGGTTAATGACTACATTTATTTCACATGTCTCTGTGCTCCAGACATTAGCAATATGTAGGAGAAGTCCTTTTCTTATGCAGTTGACTCATCAGCACCTCTTAGCAGCAGGGGTGCTGTCTGTGGTAGCACTGTTTACCCATTTTTGTCCTCCACTGACCATAACTATATGGAGGTTATTGTGTGGTTGTATTCTGTACCACTGCTGCCCCGCTGTAATAACATGTTTATTTAGTGACTTTAGTAGTTTACCCTGACAAGGATTAGGATTTTTATATGAGGTGAGTTCTCACCCCCCCAACGTATACTCTAACTTATTACAACTCCTATAGTACTTTATGAGGAACTTTTACATGACTACGTGAATTGGCTTCAAAACATCTAAAACAGGAATACAATGGGAATGTTCAGGTAATATTCATATACACTTAGTACAAATAGCAAGGACTTTTTCTTCTGCACTTTTGCTAATAGGGAGGTGGACATTTTGGGGGTTATTCGCCAAGAAATGTCAGAGAACGCAAATGATTCCTGTAGTACTACTTCCTATGCAAATGCTTGACACCACAAAAGGCTAGGTGGTATAGCAGCATCCAGCAACGGACTCTGGAATCATACAGTTCTTAATGATACATTCCACATGCCTTATTAGAAATCTTCCATCACAGTAAAGATAGAAAACAAACCATAATACATACCACTCTGTATCATAACTGCTATATATAAGAAACATGATGTGTACAATTCTGGGCCTTGGTAACATAAGTATTATAAATACATAATTGGAACTAAAGAGCCATGTTTTCTCGGGAACTTATCATAGAGACCAAGGACCCAATTCAAAAAAGGTATTTTGATCTCTAAACTTTTGTTTATAGCTGTAAATACCTCATTCCAGCATTTCACAAAAGGATTCCTGACAGGCATAAATTGCTTTACTTTTGCAGATCCCTCTGCTATGATGGCAGAAAACCTTTGCGGCAATAAACCACATACATGGGTTGGGAAGTGGGATTTATAAGGCATGGTTTGCTCTCTAAGTTGGGAATGCTCACACACGTTTATCCCAAACTCTGATTCAAACCTTTCCCTTGATTGAAGAAAAGGAAAATGGATCACATTCAGGTTTGGTGGAGGTACAGAGGGAGGGCTTTTTCCATTAGTGAAACTAATCTCCAAAATGAACCAATATGTATATTTGAATAGCAGGCTCCATTCCCTCTAAAATTAATATTATGCTAAGCAGATTTCTGTGCATGGGATATAGGAGACCTCTAAGATATGTCACATCACATTTCTAGTACCATACCTGGAAAACTCCTCCTTAAATAGCTCAATCATTGTGTGAACTCTGGCTCAATCATTGTGTGATCTCTTCTTGCTTTGGGCATAGCTGTCCTAGTGTCCTCCTTCGACACAATGCTTCGCTCAAAGCTTTTTCGGTGCCCTAAACTAGCATTTTAGGAAGTTTCACCACAATAACATCTATCTAGCCTGGTGGTCATCATCACTTGTTCTGGCAATTGTTATACCAAAATCTCTCGTGTTTTTATAATTAAATGCACTTTTTATTTTGCTGCATTCACCTTCTTGACAGTTTCTCTCACCTTAAACTTTTCCTTCAGGTTTGTAAATCCAATTAGATTAATCCTGCTCTTCTAACTGCCTCCATGATTGATGTTACATGTGAACAATTCTCTGTTTTCCACCCAATAAAAACATTTTGTGAGTATTATCTTCAAAGATTCGCTATCATTTTCGTCTCATCACCTTCAATTATACACTTTGATATCAATATTTTATGCTCCATCACTTCACCTCCATCAGCACTCACTCACTCATTTTCTTCTGCTACTTCTGTCACCTCATCCTCCAGTTATACTATGCTACTCTTAAACACATATGTATAATGGCTGTAATGGATACAGGGCATGGTGTGCCACAGGACGGTGGGTTGGAATGCTGCTCCAGCGATTGCCAATGGTTAGACTTACTGCAAGCCTACCTCCCATCATCTTTTGTGTGTTTGATGTAATGCCCTAAGTGGCCAACGGTATGCCCAGATATGGGCCCCTTGCTCACTGTGCCATTGGAACCAAGCTACACCTAACTGAAGAGGCCCATTTAGGCTCAAAATGTTTATGGATTGATTGTGCTCTGGTTTAAAAAAGGCCTGGCCTGACAATTTGGGCTGGACTGTTGCTATTGGAGCAGGACCAAGACTAATTTGCATGTGGTTGGATCTAATCTGAGGTGGCATGGTGGGCAAAAGAACGATGGGTGATTTCCAGGCGTTAGACTTATTGAAAGCATTCCTCCCAACACTTTTTTTCAAGTTTTATTGGGTAATAAAGAACAAAGGTACAACTATACATGAAAGGAACAAGTTATGAACATGTATAACCAATAAGTCAACTGGTGACCCCAATCCATCCATTCCAGTCAAAAAAAGAGCAGTATGCTAACCAGCATGTTAGCCAGGGTACGGGTGGCAGAGAACACAGGGTATAGGCAACAGAGAGTGGACTATGGAGCAAAGGAACCCGCCCAATGACGATATCAGGTCACAACCTGCTGACATAGGAGGAGAACCAGGGTAACACAGTGGTTCTAAATTGGGGGGACCAGAGGGGCGGAACCCAGCGCAAGCAGGTGGGTCAGACAAAAGAAAAAAGAGGGGGAATCAAATGCCATGGAGGAAGGGAAGAGTTGGGTGAGAGGTGAGGTAAGGAAGAAGAAGAGCAAGAAGAGGAAGAGCAAAAGTTCAGTTGGCAGCCCATTTGACCAGGCGCCACATGGAGGGAAGGTGTAAGTAAGCACACATGGACTTATTCTGGAACCGCAGTGCCTGACACGACTCAAGTGGGGGAGGTGCATTGGGGTTGCCCCTAGGGCCGTCATCTTGATTCAGGAAGGGGTACCATATGGCTTTAAATAGTTCAGCTTTATCTTGAAGTTGATAAATAATGCACTCATATGATTCCACCTCATACTTTTCAGCGATCCATTCATCATGGGAGGGGATGTGTTGTGAGCACTAGTGGTGGAGAATACAGAGTTTGGCTGTAGTCAGGGCTGTTGACAAGAGTCATAGTGCATGTGTGGTGAGATCAGGAATATCTACAGTACCAAGGAGCATATTCAGGGACCATGGGGAGGGTAAGGCAGCCACAAGACTGAGAGTCAGGCCTATGCATGATCACAATCAGGCAATACTTGGGTAGTCATACAGGATATGCACTATGTTGCATTGAGAGTCGGGCATTTCCAGCAATTTGAGTGGGGAAGAAGGACCACAGTGGTGAGTTTTTGGGGGGTCCAGAGACAAAACTTAATTCTAGCCTTACGCATGCATCCACTCAATTCCTCAATCACATTTCTCCAGTCCTCAGCCGGATATTGAAGTCCTAGAGTGTTCTGCCACAACATACGGAGAGAGGTGAGGAGAGGGTGGGAGTGGAGATGGGGGACCAGTAAATTGTATAGTCAGGGCCATAACCCCTTGTGGGTACCCCTAAGGTCCAAGAATTGGCGGATGGAAGATATTAGGATGGTCCATGACCTAGCCACCAGGACAATGTATAGACAGTGTTGTAATTGGGAGTAGTGCCAGAATTGCGTGAGAGGTAGGTGGTACTCCTCTTGAATTTATGAGATTTCAGCAGGACATTTATTTTAGGGCCCGATTCATACCAGATAGTTTGAGGTTTTTTTCCAGGTAAACTGGAGTGTTATAATGAAGAGCTTTGTACATCAAGCAGGCTATCTTGAACCTAATTCTTGCTTCGAGGGAGCCAATTGAGTTGAATTAGATCTGGTGTGATGTGGTCGCATTTTCTTGATCCAGTGAGGAGTCTGGCAGCATAGTTTAGAGTAGCCCTTAAAGTGACCAGTCTAGCTTTGGGTAGCCTTGCCAGTGTCACAATTCCGTAATCTAAATGGGAGATAACTAGGGATCGGACTGCTAATTGCATGTCATCGGGGAGCAGGAACGGTTTGATTTTCCTTAATGTGTTGAATTGGTGAATGGCTCCCCTAGTTATTGCACTGATGTGGTCTTGCATAATCTGGTATTTGTTCAGAGTTATGTCTAAAGATCTAGTGGAGTCAACAACATGTGTAGCGTAGTTGAGAGCCTTTAGTTGTTTGAGCCAAATGTGAATGAGCGCAGAATGATTGCGGGGGCAGTCATGAGGAATTCCGTCTTGAGTGTATTTTGAATAAGGTGATTGAGAGTTAACCACTGTTGAGTTTTCAGAAGTGCACAGCTAAGAGTTTTGATATTATCCGGTGAAGACATTTTCATGTACAATTGAGTATTATCAGCATACATGTGATAGTGTGTGTTTGAGCGATTCAGAATTTCAGTGAGAGATTCCATGAACAAGTTGAAGAGCGTGGGAGAGAGTGCAGGGCATCATCAACAATGTGTGTGAGAGCAGTTTCAGTACTGTGTCCCGATCTGAAGCCCAATTGGTATTGGTCAAGGAGGTGAAACTGTTTGATGTGATTACAGAGTTGCATGTGTACGCATTTCTTTCAAAAGGGTGTCTAACGTCATGATATTAGTAACTGGACAGACGTTTTTGAGTTCAGATAAGTCTACATTTGGCTTTTTTGGAATGGGGGTTACTTGTCTTATCTTGAGGCAATCAGGAATCCTACACAGCACTAGAGATTCATGGCAAATCTGAAAAAAAAATTGGAAGTATAATCCATAGAGTCAGAAAGGGGGGAACTCGATAAGGTTAGCCATGGAGAGGGAGTGGGCTGGGTCTGATAATGTGGATTTGGTGAAGTGAGTTGCCGTTCTAGTTCAATATTTCATGCCTTTCAGTGAAGTGTGCAGAGAACTCCTCACCACTAGGGAGAGTGACCGTGAGTGCAGAGTGTTGGTTGGTTGAGTGGTTAGGTTGTTGTTTGATGAATTCAAATACGTTTTTTGGTATATTTTAATTAGTTAATTCAACGTAAATTAGTGCCCCTATTTCTTGCAGGGATACCCTCATCTGTGAATTAAGAAGGAGATAAGTTGACACTTCCCCTTCCCCAGTTTGTGTCACTTTACTGAACTAAATATAGAGCTCATGTAGAAACATCTAGTGGTGAGGTGGATCCAGCATGCCTCTGCAAGTTCAGACTCAAAAGGAATTGTCCACTCTGACCCATACATGATTAATTGGAAGGAAACATATTTCAGTGCTATTTTCTAAAACACCCCATTCTGTAATCTCATCTTCTCACTTGAAATGTATGGGTTACTTGCTATGTCGTACAATTAATATATCTATTGTGTTTAATGGAAAACCACTGCTGCATATCTGCTTTGTCTTTAGTTGTAACATGATCTGCACTCAAGCCCCTCTCACATTTTTAATTGGTTGAAGTATTTAAACTTTTATCAAAATAATTGTAATAAAATTTGTTTATATAATTTTGGGTTGCCAATCCAAATTATTTAGTATCTTTACGACTGCCTATCTTTTTATGTGCGCAGTCTCCGCCACGAGCGCCGAGATTGCGCAGTCGTAAAGATACTACTTGTAAAATTCCTTTGTGAATTATATTCAAACCTAAACATGCACACCTTGGCACCTTTGTGAATTAGGCCCTACTGCTCCAGGTGAATTCTTGAGTATGTAGAGATGGAAAAAGAACAGGATTTCAGCACCTGACTGAAACTTGTCTCCCATTCTCAACAGGGCATAGGGGAATTGTTCTGGCCCTGGGAGTGTTCAAACACCAACCAGTTAATCTTTACCATGGCTCAAAAGAAATGCCATTGTTGAGGCCAGCTCACGACAACTGAAATTGGAAAGTGTTTTCCTTTATATGTTGCCATATACGATTACAGCATGAGTTGGTCAAAATAATTTACCCAAATCAATTTCTTGGTATTGCCGGGGGCAAGATGGCCGCCGAGGCGCTGTGGGAGTAAGTCGCACTCAGACCCCTCTCCTGCCGATAAGTAAAAACTTCGGGCGCTAATGGAGAACTGTAAGCAGTATGCAATCCGCAGCTTTGATGCACCACGGTGGAATTATTAGCCTTACAAGCATATTCAAGAGAGCGAAATTGTGGTACTCCAGACTCCTTAAGGCATTGATGGCAGAAATGGGCACTCGAGGAAAGGAGAAACAAACACCCATGCCTGGCGCTACAAGTAAGGAGACATCACAGAAGGAAGCGAGCAGATCGGGCGCTATCCCGAAAAACAAGATGCCACCTAACAGTAAAAAGACAACCCCCACGGTCTCCACCTTAACAAAAACACAGCTACGCAAATTGGAGAGAGCCGGCGAAAAGGAGAAATCGCTGAATCAGAACAAAAATGCGAGAGGCGCTAGTACTGCACCAATGGTCGGGGATGCAGCAGAAAAGAAGAGAAACGATACCGTATATCGGCAACCTTCAGTGTCCGAGGTCTTCGGCGCCAAAACTCAAGCGGAGGCATCAGGAGCTTCAGGGCCATCAGGAACCCCGCAAAACACGGCAATCATGCCGCCCGTAGGCTCTGCTCAGAGCGTCCTCGTGGACGCAAGCCAAAGCGTTGCTAAGCAACCGGGGGTTACGGAGCGCACGCTTCCCGCGGAGCATCTAGCAGAGCGTCAGACAGCGGCTCAGACCCAGGCAGACGGCATCGCACTGGAACAAGAGCAGACGCAGGGGTTACAGGATGGAATCCAAGAACCGGATAAAGAGGTGAGAGAGGCCAACGGTGGGGATGTGATGTCGAATACAGGGCAAATGCTTGAGGCCCTTAAAGAGGTGGAAGCTGAAATACGGGAGGAACAGCTACAAGCCAAGGACAATGAGAATGTTGTGCTGGGGACACACAATGTCAATCTGGCAGATGGAGAGGGGTTCTTTTCTATCCCTGAGGAAACAGAGTCAGAATCAGCATTGGCAAGCAGTGAGGAAGAGAGAGACTTCTCAGACTCATTCTCGAGCTCTGAAGCTAGCGATAGTTCCAGGGGGAGAGGCACGCAAAAAAAATGCAAAACAACATCCAGAAGAGCAGGCCCCCCCCAGAACATGCATAAGGGAACAAATAAAAGGCTAGTCTGGGACTATTCCGCTACCTCTAGTATATACAAAGAAGATGAAAAAGAGACACAAAATGATGAAGGGAAGCTGGACTTAATGTTTGCCACGCTGAAACAGATACAAATGGAGGCAAGGGTTGAAAGTCGGAGGGCCAGGCATGACACGAAAAAAATCCAAGCCTCAATCAGGAAAATAAATAAAAAGTTTGAAGAAGTGGAGGAAAAAATCACTGAAGTTGAAGAAAGAACTGGTCGTCTAGAAGACGAAGTAACTGATTGGCAGACATCTAGAGAGGGACAGTCTAAGATCATGGAAGATTTACAGTGGAAGGTGGAGGATTTGGAGAATCGCCAGAGGCGCAATAATGCCAGACTCCTTGGAATAGAGGAAGGGATTGAAGGCCAAGACCCCAGAGGCTTCGTCGTCAAGCTGCTAAAGGGAGCATTCCCAGAGGTACCATGGAACTGGGAACAAGAAGTGCAGAGAGCCCATAGATATCCAATTTTTGTAAGAAAAACTCAGAAGGAAGGTTCAGGAACGCTACCCAGGGCTATGCTAGTTTTTTTCGGAAACTTTCTGGCAAGGCAAGAACTAATGGAGAGAGCCAGACCGGATGCCAAAAAAACGGTGGAAGGGATAACTTTTTTTGCGAGACCTGACTTTTGTCACATAACAGTTGAGAGGCGCTGGAGACTAAGACAGTTGATTAATGCGTTTCAGTCCCAAGGAGCAGAGGCATTTCTAATGTTTCCAGCAAAACTGAAGGTTATTGTAGCAGGTCGCACTAGAATGTTTTTCTCTGAAATAAAAGCGGGGGAATTTCTGACAGAACTGAAAGAGCAAGGGGGAGCTCGAAGGAAATAATCAAGGATAACTTACTAAGCCTGACAGGCTAAAGTAGTAGATGATAAGAGGGGAGGAGAGGGGGAGCGACGCTACAGCGTTAAGCGGACACGCATAGGTCAGGGATGACCTATTTGCCTGTCACAGGGGGGGGGCAATCAGGGAGGGGGGGCTTAAAGGGGGGGGGGGAAGGAAGGGAAGTAGTCACGGGTGAAAGGTGGTGGTGTAAAATAATACAGATTTGTAAAGTTTGTAGTGAAGCAGATAAAGTATGCATAGAAAAAGATAAAAAAGTAGGTGTGGGGTCGGCAAATGCTAAACTAAAATTATGGCAGTCAGGATAATGACGATCAATATTTGTGGGCTAAATAACATGGAGAAAAGGCAGAAGCTCTCTTCACTGCTGCGATTCTGGAAAATCGATATAACTTGTCTACAGGAAACACACGTAGCAGCTGAAGATAAGTTCTTGTTTGGTCAGATGGGATTTGAGGTTCTTGCTAGCACAGGTCAAGAGGGAAGAAATAAGGGGGTGGCAGTTCTGGCCAGAAAAGGTGTTGTCAAAATTAAAAAGAAAAAAGAGGATTCTGAAGGGAGATGGGTGATGCTAGACATAGAAACAGCTGCGGGAAGATGCACTTTGGTTTCACTATATGGTCCAAACGAAGATGAACCAGAATTACTAGATTTTATTGATAGTGAGCTAGCCCTGTGGCCAGAGCCTGTGATCTGTTGTGGGGATTTTAATATCAATGGATTGAATGGAGTAATGGATGCAAGTGGAGGCATATACCAGGGAAGGAAAAAAAAGGTGCATAAAGCAGTACAAAACCTTGCTAGACATAATGCGCTGGTGGATATATGGTTGGAATTTAATCCCCTAGGCGTAGGCAGCACTTTTTATTCAGCGCCACATCAAACAGTAGCCCGACTGGACTATTTCTTTATTTCTAGCTCATTAGTCAGCAGGGCCAAAATAGAATGTCTCCCAAGAATAATGTCGGACCACAACCCGCTGGTGTTAAGTCTAGCAATGACACAAAAAGTAGAAAAAATAAATTCGACATGGACGTTTGAGAGAGGTTTGCTGAAGGAGGAGGAATATATTATAAGGATGCAAGAATGGATCACCCAATTTTGGGACATAAATAGATACTCAGCCTCAGCAGATATGGTATGGGACAGTTTTAAAGCAGGAGTAAGGGGGGAGACACTAAGCTATACCCTGGGAAGAAGTAAAAAGGAAAAGGAAAAGGTGGAAGAGGAGATTAGAAATCTGATTGCGCTGGAAAAAATGCTATTGGTCGCAATAGAAAGACAAGATCCTATCGAACAGATTTTAGTGGCTATAGAGGTGCAGAAGTCGGAAACAGGGACCACCTTGGCACAAAAAACAGCAAGAAGATACTTAGCTAATAAGGAAAAATGCTATGAATATAATGAGAGGGTGGGACATCTGCTGGCAATTAGAACTAGGCAAATGCTAGCTGTAGGCGAGATTAAAGAAATTAAGGACTGCAATGGGATAATCGTCAATAAAGTGGAAGAGGTGCAGGAGGTGTTCAGAAGATTCTATGAGAGGCTATATGAGCAAGATAAAAATGATGAAGAGATAGAGACGAAAAGTCTGGAATACTTAAGGCAAGGCCTACAAGAGGGGTTGAGTATAGAAGAAAGGGATAAACTAGATATGCAGCTAACGGTACAGGAGGTAAGGGACGCAATATTCAACTTACCATCTGGTAAAGCAACGGGACAAGACCAGATCCCGGTAGAATTTTACAAAACCTTTTGGGAGGTACTAGCTAAAGATATTTGGTCAATTTGCTGTTTGGCACAGGGAGGCAGAATAGTCCCTCAATCTTGGGCGGGCGCGGATATAATTGTGATCCTAAAAAAGGATAAACCCCCCATTGAGCCGGGTTCTTATAGACCCATTACATTGCTTAATGCAGATGCAAAGATATTCTCTAAGGCACTGGCCAACAGATTGAGTAAGGTGATAGAGAGGGTGGTCTCCCCTACACAACATGGATTTATACCAGGTAAAGGAACAACTGAACACACTAGACAGCTGATTACTATATTGGATGCTGCAGCGGTATTAGGTGACCCTGTCGCGGCTATCTTTTTGGATGCCGAGAAGGCTTTCGACAGGGTCTCATGGGTGTACCTATGGAAGGCTATGGAGTGGGCTGGTATAGGGCAAGGATATATAACTGCAGTCCAGGCACTATATAAACAGCCTAGTGCTAGGATACGTATTAACAGATCATATTCCAACGCAGTACAGATCAGACGGGGGACTAGGCAGGGATGCCCAGCTTCACCTCTACTATTCGCAATATATCTAGATCCCTACCTGAGAAGGCTTACAAAAAATAGAGGGATTAATCCAGTCTTATTACACGGAAAAGAGTATAAACTATTTGCCTATGCGGATGATGTGGCTGTTATAACACCGACACCAGAGGAGTCACTGGTTGAAATAGAAAAGGAGGCAAGAAAATTTGGAGAGGTGTCTGGATATTTAATAAATAGGGGGAAAACACAGGTAGTTCAGAATAGACACACAACATTTGTAGATGTAAGAGTTGTCTCAGACACAAAATATTTGGGGGTTAAGGTGACGGCAGATTTAGAAAAATTAGTAGAGATAAATCTGGAACCATTGCTAGCCAAGGTCAAAAGTAACCTGGAGAGGATCAATAACTTACACTTGACTCTTATGGGCAGAATCAACTTTATTAAAATGGTTACTTTTCCTAAATTTTTATATTTGTTCAGGGCAATTCCACTCTTTATCGAAGGTATATGGTTTAACAAAATAGAATCAGTAATAAATAAATTAATTTGGGCACAGGGGAAGACACGTAGGGCGTACCGGTTTTTAACTCTCCCACGAGAGAGGGGAGGCTGGGGAGCACCTGATTTTAGATTCTATTACTGGGCAACAGCTCTACAATACTCCAAAGGATTATTAGGTGGAAGTGCTCAGGAGGAGGAGGGGAGAAAGTGTCCGGCGAATGTATATGAAGCCCTCCTAGGTAAAGCGGCAGAAAACGCTTTAGTAACAACTGTGGACTTCGCATACTTTAAACATACAAGATTTAAGACCCTGAGTGCGATTTATAAAGTTTGGAAAGTAATAAAGAAAAAACTGGGATTGGGAAGGTATAATAGGTACTTAAGGCTCTATATGAATAATGATCTCCCCAAGGAAATTTTCTGTGACACAGCTATGAAGGAATGGGATGAGAAAGGGATCAAGAAATTGGGGGACCTAATGGATGCAGGGGGAGTAATCTTAACGTTCCAAGACATACAGCATAGGTATAATATAGCTGGGAACAGCTTCTTTAAATATCTACAAGTGAGGAGCTACTTTCATACTAAAACAGGGGGTGCAGGAGGGATGGAGAGCTGTAGGATAATGGATTACCTGGGAAGTAGCCTCTTATGCTCAATAAGACAGCTGTATGCAGAGCTACAAGTTTACAAAATAGATGACAGAGAGAAATATAGCAATAAATGGAGTGAACAGGTAAAGGCACGACCGGAAGACCTACAAATTTCCTTAGATTTTGGTCGAACTATTTTATGCTCAGCTACACTCCAAACCCAACACTATAAAACAGTTTACTCACTATATTTCACACCGGCCAGAATAGCCAGCTGGGGAGGCTCTACTGGAATAACGTGTCCAAGGTGTAATTCAACACAGGCTAATATAACACATATGTTTGCAAACTGTCCGCAATTATACACTTTAAAATTGACAATAGAAGAATTTCTGGAAAAATCACTGGGAATAAAAACTAAATTAACTGAGGAGCTGATAATTCTGGGGGTAAGCTTAGAGGAAAATATATCTCATCCAGAATTCCTATTTATGGTTACAGCAATATATAGGATAGTTGTCGCAAAAGCGTGGAAGGAGAAATTAGCACCGTCATTCCAGACTTGGATAGCAAGACTACTATCTACATACAACTTAGAGAGGGCCATATATGACAGAAAAGGAAGGAAGGCAAAAGCTCTGGGGGGCAAGATATGGGTTCCCATTGAGCAATGGAAAAGTAGGAAAAATATCTGTGGCAGTAATCGAGAAATTTGTTAGATCTATAAGATTAATAGATAGGATGTAGGATGTATTATATTTATGCCCAGTGTTTTTGTGTTCTAAATCTGCATTTTTTCTTCTTTTTTTATTTTATTAATGCAAATCTGTACTCGTTGTAAAAAACTGTGTAACGATGTAAATACACCGGATGTAAAAGAAAAAAGTGGCAAAACTTTTGAATAAAGATATTTAAAAAAAAAAATAAAAAAAAATCAATTTCTTAATCCAGGAAGGAAGAATTCTGTAGAAATTAGATCGTTTACTCTAAAGGTCATATATATACAGACATCCTTAGAGTAATATAGCAAGCCATTCAGCTAGAGAAATACCAGCAAGCAGATAAGCAGTGAGGTCTTGATATATGTAGCAACACAGGAGGATGCATAGTGGGTAGATGGATAGACGGATAGAGATCCAATTTGATTTAATTCCTGTGGTGCATTCATACTAATTCACAGTAACTTGCTCTGAACATTAGAAACAGAATAGAATACACAATAGAACCAAACTGAAGGACTAAATATATATATATGGCCATACAAATTGTCAGCTGGAGATCTTTGTAAGTGGTGGTGGGTATTCCAAATGAGGGACGCCAATAAACCCTATTTCTTCCAAGGGTGGTTGCATGATCTCTTCTTTGAAAAACGGGCCCAAATATTAAAATTAATAGCTCAATTTTCCCAAAGATTTTAACTCAAGCTATAGGTTCTGAATGAACACTCATGAAATGTTGCAATAATTTCATGATAAGCTAGAACGCCTCATCATCGCCAGGAGTGTTAGGTACTCTCCAGTCCCAGAAATGGTTGAGAAAATTGTAACAAGACTGCATTTTACAGCATAATTTCCCTCACACCATTCGTGTTTAATTTTACAAGTGTCTACTTGATGTTTCGCCGTGAGGCTGCTGCCAATATTTGTGTGGATTGTAAATGGGTGTTTTAGTATGAGATGCCAAGCTGAAAAATCAAAGAAAGAATGCTCTCAACATGAATTTCGTTTAATGTATTTTTAGCACTTTATTGCGGATGGATCCGATCTTATGGGAGAGGCTATTTTTGCCATATGAAAGTGAACCATATGGATTATTAATTTAGCCTGTTTTTGTATTACCTCAACGTGAGCATTATGCTGTTTTCCAAATGGAAGAAAACTAGATTAGTTTATTCATCTGTTGCATCTACTATGACAGCAGGATGAAAAAACTGCACTGAATAATTAACATTGGAATCCATTTGATAAAAAATGATGCTATTCACGTGTTTTATTGCTTTTTATTGAATCGTTGGTATAATAAAATGTATAATCAAATTTCCCTCAAAAGTATCTATTAAATTAAATTCCTAGTTCAGGAGCATAAAACCAGTGGACCGGAATATCATGCAATGTGTTAGCAGGGTCCCCGGTTAATCTGAGTATCCTACCTGTCATTTTTCAAATTTTTATTTTTATCAGCGTAATACCCAAAATGCAATGTATATGTCAAGACAGTGCCCCATGCTTGGCGCCCCCTAGGAGCCAAGCTGCACGTCGCTGATGAAGCCCAAGAAAGAAAGCGGTCTGGGTTTGCTTTCATCTCCATTTAGTGAGGAACTGTCCAATTGAAGCAGAACCAAGCATGATTTGCATAAAGTGTCCCTCTGTCTGGAGTAACACATTGAGCAAAAATGATGGACTGGAATTTGGCCTAAAGTAATTACCAGTGTCTAAGGTGGATTCAAGCATGCCACACATCACTTTTTTGTTTACCATTTTTCATGACATCTTGAAGGAGATTTTCAGCCATACATCATGACTGAGAATCTCCTTGGAAAGGGAAGGGTAATGAAAGGGTTAGGCCCATTAATTCTAGACCTTTTCTAGAGACACACGCTGATGGTTCTTTTTCGCAGCATGAAAGTGTGTAGAGAGGAGAAAAGTTGTTAATAAGCCAATAATTCTCCTTTATACATAATAACCCACTGACAACTACGTAAGGTTAGTTCGTTTATTACAAAGCCAAAAATAACTGGACATAGAGACACCTCAACACAAGGGTATAGAAAATATCCAAATTAGACGAGCAGCATGAACACAATTATTAATTCAAGAAGTAGGATACAGCAAATAGGAAAGCATGAGTCCAAATTTCCATGCATCAAGGGTTGGTAAGAGAAAAGCATCAAACCCATCCCTACTGTAGCATCAACATGACATCCCTACATAAGCATTTCCAATAGCAAGGAAATGTGTCAGTAAATGGAGTCTTCCTAAGAAGCCTCTCCACCATCAATGTGTCAAGTAGCATAAAGACACTATCGCAACGAAAGAGCTCATTCTGGAATGCTCTCTCTATGAAGGCAAGAACGAAATAGGGCTCTTTCCCTAGTTACGACAAGCAGGTAGAATTCCCATAGTGAATCTCGCATAAGCCATCCACTCTGGGTATACTCCTGAGTGTACTTTTTCCACGGAGTTGTCCATGTGCAACCTTGGCAATATTTCGTCCTTGGCTCCTAGGCCTTCTCCCTTGTGAATCCCAACATCCTTCCTTTATCGACCCACGTCACACTATTGTAACTTCTACTCTCATTGTCTGGATAGTAAAACAAAGACAATATTCTGCCTAAAAGAATGCTTCTTCACCTTCATTTCAGGCCTACGATTTCAGCTAACATAAGAATGCATCATGTAAGCTTTACCAATTTATAGAATCATTGATAAATTTTTTAATTATTGTATTTACCTACGTATGAAATGTTACCATTAATAATCACTTTTAGTACATGAGTATTTATCAGTTTTACAACACAGGTTCTTCATGTTAACGTTTTCGGCTAGGTACATCCATTTCCGAGGTTAATTATCCATATTACTTGTCAATAACCAAAAATACGTCACTTAGTTACATTAATCCATTTCACAATTCTTACTCTTCACGTTAACATTGTTGCAAGATTATATTCTGGTGTGCTCTACGCATGATTATGATGCACCCCTACAAATGTAATGAGATTTCCACTCCATCGGTTAAAACACCAACAAAATACACAGAGGCTTATTTACAAGGCCCTTGCGCCACTTTTTGTAATTTTTAACATTGGAAAAGTGACGCAAAAGTGGCACAATGGCCTTTTAAATCTGCCCCACAAAGCTTAAGGTCTCAGACGTAGAGAGCAGAGCTTGGAGGTTTAACTGGCCTAGACAGCAATGCTATTGCTTATGTTATGGCCATACAGGTTCAGTTAATAGACACGTTTCATCAGTCTGACAGGTTAGAGTCTCAAACTGCATTAGTGATCATCACTTCAATATCAGCTTTAAATATATATAGTTTTGCCCACAAACCTTTGTGCCGCAGCAAAGGTTTTTGGTCACCAAGGCTAAGAACAAACGGGAAACACCTGTTACAGCGGAAGCACTGCATCGCGTTGCTATCGCATCGCGACTATTACATCGCAGATGCCTGCACACCGCATGCTACTGCGACGCATGCCAAGACGCCGCAATGACTTTCAAAGCGCGAGGCATTACATCGCATTACAGGGCAAGGCCATGACATCGCCACAAAGCCCAAACAACCAGAAAAGCATTAACGATCCCAGATGGGTGATGTAAATGCTTACAACCAAATAATGGAAAAGATTGGAAAAACGGAAAACCCATATGGGTGGATTTACCAACACATATTATATGATACAACTGTGGCTTCCAGCACAAATGAGCACAAATAATGGCAAATAATGATTACGACCCAAATAATGGCAAAGAAAAACATAAACGAAAGAAAATAATACAAAGGATTTACGACCACTTATTATATGATAAATTGTGACTTCCAGGAAAACGTACACCAAAGTTATTACGGGAAATGAGCACAAATAATGGAAAAGAATGATTTACGACGAAATATACCCAGCTAAGTTATTAATGAAAATGTACACCAAAGTTATTACAAAAAATAAGAAATATACCCAGAAAAGCATAAACGGAAGCAAATAATACAAAGCATTTACGACCACTTATTATGTCATACAATTGTGACTTCGAGCATAAATGATTACGACCCTAAAAATGGACAAAAAAGTTACGAGCACAACGATGGTCTGAGGGCAAGGAAAACGTTAATTCTGTTTATTTCATATCTGGCCGAGGCGCCCAAATACCAGAAATTATTTAAGGCCACATAACGGATAACGATGTGGTCTGAGGGCAACGCGCTCACCTTTGGTCCCGGGGACTAATGTTCGAACCTCCTGTCACGTCGACAATAAAAAATACACAAACAATGTACATTTTGTTTTGGTGGCCAACATTCAAAAAATAAATTTCTTTTTATACACTGCGTGGAAGATTCAACAATATACCCGTAATACATTGTAAGTGTTTTTGTTACTTGCAAACATATATATTTGCTTTTTATGGCTGCGTGCATGGGGTGGATGGGTGGGTGGATGGATGCGTGTGTTGGATGCGTGGGTGGGTGGGTGGATGCATGGGTGGGTGGATGCATGGGTGGGTGGATGCATGGATGAGTGGGTGGGTGGGTGGATGCGTGGATGGGTGTGTGGATGGCTGTGTGCATGGGGTGGATGGATGCATCGATTAGTGGGTGGGTGGGTGGGTGGATGCGTGGATGGGTGTGTGGATGGATGCGTGGGTGGGTGGATGGGTGGGTGGATGGGTGGGTGGATGCGTGGATGGGTGTGTGGATGGATGCGTGGGTGGGTGGATGGATGCATCGATGAGTGGGTGGGTGGGTGGGTGGATGCATGGATGGATGCGTGGGTGGGTGGGTGTGCTGAAGCGTGGGGTGAATGCATGCGTGGGTTGGATGCGTGGATGGGTGTGTGGATGGATGCGTGGGTGAAGAAATATACCCAGCAAAGCATAAACGGAAGCAAATAATAGAAAGGATTTACGACCACTTATTATGTGATACAATTGTGACTTCGGGCACAAATGATGACGACCCTAAAAATTGACAAAATTTAAGAGCACAACGATGGTCTGAGGGCAAGGGCAACGCGGCCAACTTTGGTGCACGGGACTAATGTTATTACACCAAAGTTCTTTGAAGAACAGCAGTTAAGATCTGCTTATATACAAATTGCTCTGCTACTTGAATTAACGTTAATTCAGTTTATTTCATATCTGCCCGAGGGGCCAAAATACCAGGAATGTTTTAAGGCCACATAACGGATAACGATGTGGTCTGAGGGCAACGCGCTCACCTTTGGTCCTGGGGTCTAATGTTCGAACCTCCTGTCACGTCGACAATAAAAAATACACAAACAATGTACATTTTGTTTTGGTGGCCAACATTAAAAAAATAATTTACTTTTTATACACTGCAAACATCCGATAGAAAGCGAAGATTTGGCGTTGAGGTGAGGGGGGGAGGGGGGGGGAGATGGGGGCCAGGGCTTAGAGGCGGGTTCTCGCAGGCGATTCCAAAGACCGCGTTGTTTTGCCATGCGACATGCTGTACTGCGGGGTAAAGTACGGCCCCATAGAAACCAATGGAATCGCGCTGCAATAGATTGCGCGGTGAAAACAGACGATGTAATGGACTCGCCGATCAAATAGATGCGGGGAAAAAGCGCGCGATGTAATTGTGCGCGATGGAACGTCATACATTCAGAACAAACCCCAGTGCCTGAATATCCTAACCTGTGACAAGCAATACTCTATACATCCACCTTAGATTACATTTGATGTTCTAAAGTGTATCATTTTTGCAATAAAACATAATCTCTGTACTGAAATCCCTGCATAACATGTTTAGCATATACATGTACAGCACCCAAAAATCAAATATTTGTATGTACTAGTGCCACACATGGACAGATTCTGTCTGAATGCCCAGATATCACTGGTTCTTGGTATGGTTACATAAAACATTGAAACAATTATAACCTTTATTCCACAGCCACAATTGCGGCAAGTGGGGGTATTGTCATGCCATTGATGTCCACAATATATATTGTATTGTATAGTATATAGCATTTGTAAAGCGAAGCAAACACCCTATGGGTACCCTGGCGCTATGGTTCGTGACGCGAACCATCATAAAATGGAGAGGGTAGAACCCAATTAGATAGCACTCAAAGACAAGAAATCAGTTTCTGGGGAACAGACACATTTACAGCTAGATTCATGAAAGGAAATCCGGCTCGCAAAGGGCCATATTCTGAGAATCTGGCCCTTTGCGAGCACAATTTTTGCATTTGGGATTCATCATCCCAAATGCAAAAATCGTTAATTGCAAAATCGCATATTTGTGAGGAATTGCATTTAAGGAATCTCTATTTGAGATTCCTTAAATGCAATTCATTAACTATTTTTTATTTGCGAAATCGCTATTTCTGGCCGCTATTTACCACGAAGTCTGACTTCGTGGTAAATAGCGAAAACTTAGAAAAATGCACTTTAGTGCATTTTTCTAAGTGGTATGTTACACACACACATGTCCTTTGGACATGTTTGTGCGCAACATCAGGCTACATTTACATTTCAGGGGTGCTACAGGGTGTCCTTTGGACGCCCCTGGCACCCTTGAAATCGCATTCTTATTTGCGATTAGCTAATTGCTAATCGCAAATAAGGATTGACTCCCCATTCATTCCTATGGGCCTTTAGGAATCGCAATAAAAATTGCGATTTTTACATGAATCCCGTTTTGAGAGTCTATTACAGACTCGCAAAAGGGGACTTTGATGAATCTAGGGGTTAGATCCTTTTCCTAAACATAGACAGGGTGTTGCATTGTCTAATTTCAAGTGATAGTTCATTCCAGAGCCTCGCAGCAGCAGTACTAAAAGCCCTCCCTCCCAATCTAGCCTTATTAAACCTTGAGAACTTCGCCAAACAAGCAGAAGAGGAGCGGAGGCACAGAGTGGGAGTGTACCAAACCAGTTTCTTCTGTAGAAGCTTAGGGCCTTTCCATGCAGAGCCCTAAACACTATGCATAAGGACTTAAAATATGTTCTTTGTAACACTGGGATCCAGTGTAGCTCAGCTAAGCACATTGATGCAGAAGAGTCTCATGGTCTGGACAGAACTAATTTTGCCGCCGTATTTTGGACGCGTTGCAGTTGCTGAATCAGATACTTGGGAGACTCCAACAGTAGGGCGATGCAATAATGAAGTCTGCTTAAAATAACGCCTCGTAATGTTAAGGCTCTGGCCGAATTTGGAAGCAGCGGGAGGATCTTTCTTAGTGCTCTGATAAGACCAAAACAGCTCCCCACAGTTTTATTCACTTGCGTCTCCAAAGACAGGTTAGCGCTGAACGTGACTCCTAAATTACGCGCCGTCTTGGTTGGACCAGAGGAGTAGATGTTACAAGGGGCCAAAAGTTGTGAGGGAGAGGCAGAGGAACCCTCCCAAATGCACACTGTAAAATAAATTTCGGTCTTATCCGAATTGAATTTTAAAAGGTTATTCCGTAGCCACTGCGAAGTATCATGCATACAGGCATGGAAATCCTCCAAGGCATAGACTGGGTTCCATCCAGGGATAAGATAATCTGGGTGTCATCAGCGTAATTGACCAACTTCACAGTGTGAGCCCGAATTATGTTAATCAATGGGCTCAAATATATGTTGAACAAAATTGGGTGGTTGGCAGACCCTTGAGGAACACCATGCCAGATGTTAGAAAAGGCTGATTGAAACAATACAATCACCATTATAACAGGCCCAACATTATATCATGGGTGGGCACACTCGTGCCAAAGAATTTTACAACATGCCAGAATTTAGCATTATTATGTCAGAGACAGGACTGTACTAGGTGTGGGCATCATTTTGGCAAGAAAGATCACAGTTTGCCAAAGACTAGCACTGTTTTGCCCGGGCCAGTGGTAGGCACTGTAATACCATGGATGCTTCCATTATACCAAGAATTACCAGCATTAGGCAAGAGCAAGGATTGTAGCAGTGGTGCACATTGTCATGCCTTGAATGCCCACAGTATGCCAAGAACTAACCACCATTGTGTCAGGGCCAACTTTGTATCACTGTGAGCACCATCATTGTTCACACAATATGTAATGCAATACCACCATTAAGCTGTGTCCACCACAAGACGTGGGGTCAGTTCTTCACATCAACACACACACACAAATTCAGGAATTATTTTCTACACATTTATCCTCTGGTGTCTCCCACTCTAGTGTTCGTCTGCATCCGCCTGGCTGACACACTTTACTAGACTCCTGTTTGCCACTTTAATCTCATTCACAGTGCATGGGAGAGCCTGTGGCACAGCCAATAACCATGCATGCTTCCAGCAAGGGTCACTGAGCCACCATTTGAAGGCAAGACACCACCACATTTCTGCATAAATATTTTCCCCCTGACTAGGTGCTTGAACTGTGTTTATCAAAAAAATGTAAAACATGAACCCTTTCCAGAGAACGTACATGGGTTATATTGAGTTTCTCAAGAACGGATCAATCGATCCGTTTTAATCCCTGTTATCTTTTACGGGATTGTTCCTATCTAAAATCCATACCTTCAAGCATTTTCCTTCTACATGGATTGCATAACATGTCACTTTAACCCTGTGACGTGGACTAATCAGATTGGTTAACCAGCTGCATTTAATCCTCAGCAGGACACTTTGCTGGCACTGGCTGTCTCGAATTGAAGAAAGGAGGATTATAGAGCGCTGGATATGTAAGTCATGATATTATGTTAGTTTCTTGCGATGTGCACTTTGTATGTTCTTTGTATGTAGTAAGATATTGGGATCTAAATGTTCTTAGAAAGATGCAACTCAATGGGGCGCTGGAATGGCTAGCTTTGGATACTCTGACGGTCCCCTTTGGGAAATGAAACTGGTTTAGTGCATTCCTTAGGAGTCAATGAACAAAGTACACCTGAACATGCTCAAGAAAATATCTCAACTTGAAACAGGTATAATGATGGTACTTTGCCATTAATGTGCTGCCAGACATAAACTTTGTAATCAAATGAATTCATCTGGCAAATTTCTGAAGTCATTCGAGTGTCACCACCACCTCTGTTTGCTGGCCACCCACAAGCTGGCTAAATTTATCGACTTTGAGAAAACATGTTGTTAAATGGCTAGGTATTGGTAGATTCAACAGGTGGTGAAGATAAGCAGTGCTGTTTGATACACATTTGTACTTAGTGAAGGGGGATTCACTGCAGGAGCAGGAATGATATTAGGAAATACTTTTTCACATGTATGGGATCAGTCAGAAGGTGGGATACTACACTTACCACTGGTGTGTGAGTAGTGTGCGACCCCACCCCCAATTGTAATGTTAAAGCTCCCTCGAGCAGTTGGCTGACGAGCCTGGGACCCCGCACCTGCGCGCCTGAGTGGTACTACACCTGGCAATATTTGGCAGCCACCGGCACCCCAGAACACGGCCTAATCCCTGCTGATGAGGGGTAAATACCCTGAAACACGTGTCCAGGGATGGCGAAGATAGCAGAGAATCGAAAGAAGATGCATCGCGGAACACAAACTACACTTACCACAGTCCTTAGGGGCGATCCCGCTGGTGTGTGAGTAGTGTGCGACCCCACCCCCAATTAGAAGGTGGGATAGAGTTGGAGAGAAAGAGACAGAAAGAGACAGAGACAGAAAGAGACATAGAGAGAGAGAGAGAGAGAGAGAGAGAGAGAGAGACATAGAGACAGAGAGAGATACATAGAGACAGAGAGAGAGAGACAGAGAGAGAGAGAGAAAGAGAGATAGAGAGAGAGAGAGAGAACATCAAACACAAGCCCAGATTTAAAGGCCAAGTAGAAAAATACATTTGCTATGTTTAGAGGACATTTGTGATCTTTCAGGATCTCTCGACACTCCCATGAATCTAAGCCAGTCGTAGATTGCCCGGAGTACTAACTGGTGTAACATTTTATCGTCCATATGACGTGAGAAGAGAAGATGATGAGGAGGTAATGCATCAATTTTATACTGGTAAACTCATTCCCCTGACTCTTCTTTCTTGTTCTAGTCCTTCCAACTTTCACCAACCAACCAACTTTGTTCCCTTCTTTCTATTGGACAGCTATGGTGGTTGCCTCAAGAGGATGTTAGACAGATGTGGCCCTAAATAGATAAATGTGGAGGGGAAGGAGTTTCATTTTTTTGTTTGTCTTAGGAAGTAAACGGGCTGCCCATCACTAGGGTGTGAACTGGGACTGAGACTAGGAATTAATATCATCACTAGGAAGATCACTAGTAAGTAATCAAAGCATTGAGAACCAGGAAGGGATGTTGCTTTCCTTAGCTTTTTTGACCTAAGAAGCTGGTATTTGGGCCTGTCTGTAAAATAGATGATTGAATGAATTATTCATTACATATAAAAATGTTTAAAATGAAAATAATAGCTAACCCCATATTACTGAATAAAAAGTAGAGAAACAGATAAATGGAAGATTTTCATTCCATTAGATTTTCTCAACAAACATAGCACACACCTTTGTAGTTAGTACAATGACTTTTTTTATCTCATGGAGTCATAGATTAATTTACAAACAGTGTATTAAAATATTAAAATTCATCCTCCAGAATACACTGCAATGAGAGAAGATGCTGTTGTGATCATCGCACAAAGGAGCATATTTACAAGCCTGTGACGATATGTGCTTTGCCTTATTTACAATAGCGTGCAAGGTGAGGACAATGGGTGTTGCTGTGGGTGTTCCACCGCAACACCCATTGATTTTGATGCTACCCCATATTTACAAGGGCGGCGTAAATATGGGGCTGTGCCAAAATTAAGACGAGGGAAAACCTGGTTGTAAACAGGCGCAATCCAGGAGAAATGTTTCATTTCTCCTGGTTTTTGCTGTTTCCTTGTGTGCTGCATTGTGCAGCACAAATGCAAACAGCAAAAGGCCTTTCATTGTTTATGTGCAGGAAGGTGTCCCTTCCTACTTATAAACAATCAGTGAAAGAAAATGACGTTTTGCAACTTCTACGTGTGCTGCATTAAACAGCACACATAGAAGTTTCCAAATGCCAATTAAAGATTGCTTATGTGCAGGAAGGGATACCTTCCTGCACATAAACAATCTTCCCCTCAACGCAGACACTCTTACACTATGGTGCAAGGGTGCCTGCTTTGGCCCCACGCTGCTACATTTAGCACCAGCACAGGGGAAAATACAGGGCTGCACAATGTTGTGGTAAATATGGTGCAGCCCTGCGTTTCAGAAGTGGCGAAGCGTGGCGTTATCATGGAGGCTAACGCCTCACTCCGCCACTTCTCAAGTGAATATGACCCATAGTCTATACAATTCACATAGATGGATAAGAGAGCAACAAATGAATGACAGATAGAGATCTGTGGCCCAGGTCCTAAACTGTCACGCAACGCAGTGTAGCAAGGGAACTTGCTGCATTGTGTTCAGTGAAAGAAGGAGAGCAGAAATGAGACATATTTAATAAGATATGGAGCACTTCTACTCTACCCTTGAGCTGGTTCAGTTATGACAAACTAACGCCAACAGAGCCACCTTTCCGTTATGCAGTAAGGGTGTCTGCGTTTTAGTCAGGATCGTTTTTGAGCAGGAAGGGATACCTTGATGCACAAAAACAGTACTTAGAGGCGTATTCCTCTTTCCATGTGCTCTGGAGAATGCAGCACACATTCAAACAGAAAGTAACAAAGAGAAATATAAATATTTCTCCTTATTGCGCCAAGGTCGGTGAGGCTCACTATTTAGGTGCAAATCCAGGTTTATTGACTTTAGTAAATCTGGCTTTGCATCAAAATATATGAAAGTATGCATGGGAATTCCCGTGCTCCAACTTTGTAACACTTCCCCGATGCAGGGTAATGCAAGGCCCTGCCTTGCTTTTCTTTGCGGGTGCAAAATGACGCAATGCCACACAAATATCGAGGCTTGGTCAATGTAATTAAAGCACTTGCTTTGACTTGGGTGATGCACGGACAACACAAATGCTTAGTGTATCTGGCCCTGTGTCTTAAAAACTGCAATGTCTGTGAGTGATGAAGATATTATATGAGCATGTGGTCATACAGATCACATTTACATAAAAGTTCTCTTTAATCGATACATTTATGCTTTCTGTTGCAGAAACAGATGAGAACATGGAGATGTATTTTCTGCTACTGATTAGCATCACAGGAGCCATTTCCGATGCAGCAGGTTAGTGGTATGAAAGCATCAACTGTTATTTTTAGAACCTCATATGTAGTGCTAAAATATATTCAAATGATATTTGTGCTGGTTCAGCACTAGTGCCAATCATAGGCTTAGTTAGGCACCTCCAACGGGGCATTTGGAAAATATATGGGTCATTTCATAAAAGAAATATGATCTATCTATCCCATTAAACAGATCATTTTATCTTCACAGAAATCTTGAAAACACAGAACCCTTTAGAACAAGTATTGGCAAAACCTATAGGTCACAGCTCCCAAAAGTTCGACTATTGGTTTGCCAATTGCTATTGAACACCTCATCAGGTGGCACTTTGTCAGAAACGATTATTCTGGAAGTCTGTTCTGCTGTGCCTCATATACGGCCTTGTAGGATTAACAGAACAGAGGGTAGCAGATCCAAGGGAGTAGTCAGAAAATTAAAATACCCCCCACCTTGAATTAAAGCACTGATGGCAATAAGCCATTGTAGCTAGTGAGCCCAAGTCTCCCTAGAAGAGCTTCCTTGTCTCTTCTATCCTGGCACCTATCCGTTCATTCTTTCACCCTTCCATACTCCCGCTGATATCCACTATTTCACCTTACATTCTATCATTCATTTATCCTTTTATCTATCATTCAATCTTTCCCAATACCATCCATCCATCCACTCTGCCATCCATCTATCCACTCTGCCATCCATCCATTCATCATTTCATCCATCCACTCTGCCATCTTTCCATCCACTGTCATTCACCCATCCACTTTGCCATCCATTCTCTCATCCATCCGCTTATCCTTTCACCCACTCATCCATCCATCATCCATTTACCATCATTTCACCTGTCCAGCCATGTTAGAAATTGGGTTACTGGTTGACGGGGGTATGAGCTCTGGTCAAGCAACAACCAAAATCCATGTCAGGTTAAGGCATACGAAAACCCCAATTTAACCTGTGCTCAACGCCCAGGTAGCTTGGCACAGAGCAGTCAGGCTTAACTTAGAGGCAATTTGTACAGTATGTGTGCAACACTTTAGACCGTATAACAATGAAATCATGTGGGATCGCACTGTCATTTACAGACACCACATTTTCCTTTGAATTAGCCAGTAAATTGCACAGACATACAGTTTTAGTGATAAAGCTATATCCCACAAAAATGAGACAAGATTGTCACATAATTCACTTTACTAATCTTTCCAGGTCGGCAAAGAGAGAGTTTTAAACCCCAAACCCTTTAATAAAAAACTAAGAAGCAATTTGTCAGAAGACACAGCCTGACATTTTATCTGTCTTTGAAGTGCAAGGAATGTGATGAGATAAATGCAGTTTTTAAAGGCATCTTTATGTATTGCTTGGACTTTCCTGACCCACAAAATATTGGCTGTTTTCTGACTAGGGGTTTATAACCCACAATTTGGGGAATGCTGATCTAATCTGTTAAATTTGAGAATTCATGATGAACATAGTACGTCTGACAGATTGCAGATTGATTGTGAAGTGTAAATGTTAAAGCAACAAGCATTTATTGTGAATTGTTATTTCTCTGTATCAAAGTCTACTGATTATCACTGAATACCTTTGGAAGGAAGGATTTGGTGTTGTTTACGCGCTCTGAGAAGCCCAATGGGGAGAAGATTTGCACTTTAAGAATTCCTGCGATAATCTCTTCTTAGCTGTCTGCCAGGATTTCATAACAAAGAAAATAATTAACTAATATATACAGCCATGCCTAATGATGACTAATCATGACAAATTGAGTGCCTAAACCCATCAGTGACACAAGAGACACTTTCATTCATAAACCCGACCTATTGGCATTGCAATGCTTGTTCAAAATAAGGTTACCTGTTTTTGCCCTCCTGCTGGCTTTGAACTAAACAGAACAGCTTCTGAATCGTGTCTGTTGTAAAAAAACAAGTTATTGATCAAAATCTTGTGAGAGTTCCACCAGCATGAGACTTGGTTGCCTAGAAATGGGAGTACAGGAAGATGGCTATAGAGATGGGGAGAGAATCTTGCACAAAAGCTGTTGCTAAGAAAAGATACCTAGATAAAGAGATTGTGGCTCAGGGAGATTTATACTACACAACAGGAGCGGCAGGATATGATCTGTGTGCTGTTTCCTTAAAGAGCTAAGAGTCCCCTTGGGAGCAGGCCTAACTCTGGAACAATATTATACTATTGTCGAAGACTCAGAGCAATTATGCACATTATGCAAAAATTGAATTTTCACGATCCTTCTACATAGGAGGGAGAAGATGTATTTACTCACTATCAACGAAAGGAGACTAATTACATGGCTGTGCATGCTGAAAGCAATAAAGTCCTTAGAAAAGAGTTAAGGAACGTTGAAAAACTGCCTTGCCCCTGTATGCAGATTAAACGACAACACTTAGAGAATTTCCCTCTTCTGGTAAATTGTCTTAAAGCTGAATTAGGATTTCAAGGCTTAATAATATATCAGGATGCCACTCTTACAGACTCCGGTGACGGAAAAGCAGACGCAGCAGTAAAGATTTTATGCCGACTCCAACTTTGCTGTGCAAAGGATCTGACATCCTTGACATTGTATTCCCCCAAACTTTTTGCCTCTACTCCCTTAATTTGCTAAACTCATTTTTGTTGGCATTAGCCCTGCTAACCAGTGCTAAAGTGCTTGCGTTCTCTCCTTCAGACTTGTTAAAATTGTATTACACCTAATGGGTAATGAGCAACACTCATTGTGCCGCCACTGACCACTACTGATGTACCTAATTGAAATATGTCTCAGGCATGCCACTGCAGCCTGTAGTACAGTTTTAAACTACCATTTTGATCTGGGAACATAAACCTTTCAAACCTTTTGCCAGGCCTAAACAGTGGCATAGCAAGGGGAGGGTGGGAGGGGCTGTCCGCCCCACTAGTTTATCTGCCCTTTCGGGGCTGCAATCGCAAGCATCCCCCAACCTCCCTCTGCTCTTCATTACAACCGCTGTGGACAGCAAATGCAGGGACCGCCATGGACAGCTAAAGGGCTAGCTAAGCCACTGGGCCTAAACCTTCCTTTCCATACTTATAAGTCACCCCTAAGGTAGGTCCTGAAGGCTCATGAGGCAGGGTGCATGTATTCAAAACGTATAGTGTATGGGTCTAAGTTTTACAAGACCTGCCAGTGAAAAACTCCTAAAGTAGTTTTTCACTGTTGTAAGGCCTATTTCTCCCTAAGACTAACACTGGGTTACCTTAGTACCTTTTATATGTGCCTACTTCAGATTGGGAGCAGATAGAGAAATGCTTTTACATTACAAATGATTGTACATTATAATTAAAAAAATCTTTATTTAATTAAAACCATTCAAATCTTTTAAACACATAAGTTCATGCATCTAACACAGGCAATTCATATACACCAAGCATGTGTCGGGTGTTTAAAACTTAAAAGGGGGGGTTCTAAAAATATTAATCATAGCACAGTACCAAGTATAATTTTATCAGAGGTCTCATATGTGTTATATGTCAGCGGACACGGGGTTTGCGAGTGAGGCGCTTCTAGCAGCCACCATATCCATAAACTTCACAAAGCACACTGTAAACCTGCAGTCCCTTTCTTCAAAACAATGGTTGATTGCATCCTGACATAAGCAAATGTACAGTTCTCGAGATAATGGTTTGAGCCAAAATTGCCTTTCCTACGCAAACCCAGGGCAGGAGCACAATACATCAGCCAGTGGTTCCTTCTGTTAAGGGCAGAAGCAGCATGAATCTCCTGCCAGTATAAGATTCCATCTTTAGATTATTTCCCCCACATAAAATAGACCCATTCCCAGCCTTAAAAACTTCATTTATAGGAGTTTAATAAAGGTTTTTGTATATATGGTTGGGGGTTTGATTCACTATAGATCGCTACTAAAACAAGCATTGGCATAGCCAATAGGTCTCGCCTTTGGGATCTTATAAGAGTTTAGCCATGCAACAGTAGATGTTGTTGCAACAAGGATATTGTGCTGCATAACTAAATACTTTTAAGGTCCCAAAAGCGAGACCTATTGGCTGTGCCAATGCTTGTTATCTTTTGGGGCACTTTCTGTGAGAGCCCAAGATGACAAGGGCAGCCCATCTCATGTTCAGTATGCCAGCTCGAGGCGTCTAAGCCGCAGCTGTAAGGGTCTCCATTCTCAGGTCTCTGGGTGGGTCACCTTAGAAATTGTGCTTGAACGTGTTCTGAATTGTGGAATCTCATACTCACTCTACTAAATGCAGTCTGCGGCAAAATGTACTGGTTATACATGTACAAGAATGTAATAAATATTATTCACAGGAATTACAAAAGCAGTGAAAAAAAGTGTTTTCCACTGCTTCCACATAATTGTCACTTTGCATTCACTGCCATTGTACTATTTTATTTCTATTTGATGGAATGCACAGTCTGCCTTCGCTAGGATAGCAAATGTATTTGGGCCCTCGCTGCTGCTAATCAACAAAATGAGGAAGCAGGAAGCCACTTATGTGTTCACAGGTCTGTCCCAGGCTGAGTACATCAGAGCGGTGATGGGGCTGTGAACCCGACATCTCTGCATCTTCCCAAACTCACTCTATTCACCCACAGCTTCGCTCCATCACGCTGGTGCCAAGTTGGTGTGAGGCTGCATGGGGTGGGAGGGGGATATGAAGGCATGGGAGGGGCAGACGGAATGTTAAAAACAATGTCTGTACATGGTAATACATTATTAAAACCACTTTAACTGAATCAATGGAGCCTGGTGAGAGGGGCGGTGTTGCTTGCATGACCTTAGTGCAGACAGCTTCGAAAATTCCTCTGAAAATTGGCGTCTTGTTCTTTGGCCCAGCTTGCTCATGTCAGAAGCCAGCCTGGTTGGTATAGGACCCACATACAATATAAAAAATTGTGGATAACTTTGACTAAAGAGAATGTTTTTCACTTCCTAACTCTCAGTGACATTTTGGACAAGTCTGACTTTGGTCTCATTGCCTAATTGACATCACAGTTTTGCCCTTATTATTGTATGTAATTTTCTTTAGGCTGTGGTTTGCTTGCTTTGTTTTCAATCATGCCTGTGTTCCGAGAGGGAAAAAATTTGATTCACCAAAGCACCTAGAAGCAGATGTAGAACGGAAGTGCCCCCCATCCCCCTCAAGAATGGATCAATGGCATGAATCTCTATTTCTCAAGTCAAGGAGGCAAAGTCTTTGCGAGCCCAAATGTGGGTCACAACATTAAAATGTCTAAGAAATGCCTACACCCCCAGGCTGCCCACTACCCAGAGACTGGCATCACAGCCCGAGATGCCACCATAAACTGGGACTTCAGCTGGAATGAGTTAATAAACTGAACTCTAGTAGACCCTAAGAGCCTCAGCCCCCACCCAAGCTCCTTGTGCATCTGGCTGAAGACAAGACTGAGCCCCTGCCTCCCTGGAATTAGTGAAACCGGATCAAAGTAAGATTTTAGAAGGTAATACTGCATACTTATGTAACCAACACCACAAACTAAAATCTCTGATCACAAGCATTAATGCAACACTATTCAGCGTTATTCTTTTTATCGTGATTGGGGGATACAAGGCGTAGTCTACCTCGGAGTGCTAAAACTGGAAAATTAATCTGTGGCCATTACATTAGAAACATATCTTTGCCCCGAGATCAAACAACCCAGCTATCCCACATAAGCCAAGAGAAATTTTTGCAGAACACACAAATTGCAGCAAAAAAACTAAGAGGTTTCCAAAGCTAATACAATTCCAAAACCATCCTGACAAAGACTTAAAACAACTCTGAAAAACAGTCCTTAAAAAGTCAAGTTAGCATGCAAGTTTACATTGTTGGAGAGAATTATTCCGTCCTGAGAATTCTTGGACAAAAGCAGTGTTTACAAAAGCTTGTCAGTGAAAAAGCAGTCCGTTTGTTTGTTATCATATTTCTGTAGCCTGTGCTCTCAACCAAAACCAGCCTAGGAACTCTAAGAGGTGAAAAACAAAGGAAGCCGGACACCTCCGACCCAGACAAAACAAGATGGGGACTGAGGCACTGGCACACACAAGAACACAGCGCGCACCCTCTGGATTTTTTTTAATGTATAAAAGCCAGATCCTTCTTCCCTCCTTGTTTCTGTGCCAGTAAACACTTGCGCTAGTTGGAATAAACAGAAATATTTTTGCCGTTTAACAATGAGTTCTATAGAGGCCAAGCCAGAATCATGAGGGGGGGCGCCTGGCTCGAGCAGGCTTCGGTCAAAGGCTGTTCTCCGCGGGCGATTTGTTGTGGCAGAGCAACCTCTACAAGGGATTGTGGTGCATAGTTGGGAAGCCCAATTGTATCTAGTAAATGCCGACAAACCACTGTCCGATTTGTAAATCGACTCCTTTCTGACATTGAAGTTCCTTGTTTTTTTTTAGAGGTGACAGGAACCGGCAAGAAAGTGAAAGCACTCATGCATGTACGGCACCTACCTTGCAGGCCATCTGTTTCCAATTAGCAAGCACAAGCACGATAATTGGAAATAGATGGGGAAGCTGCACGCTCCTGCAAGGTGGATACCTTACATGTACGAGTACTCATTGGAAACAGTGCAGTACATACACAAGTTTTCCAAAAAGTACAGACCGATTCCAAAAATTCAGATCCTAAGCAGCGCTTGCGCGCTGATTAGGCTCTACCTAAAAGCAGTTGTGAGACTGACTGGTTTCTAATGGTCTGAGCAGGCGTGGGGATTTTGACGCAGTGAAGGCGTAGAGTGACGCAGTGAAATGTTGTAAATTTCACTGCGTTAGTTCTACATGGCTTTTTGCGTCGGAACGCCTAGCCTGCATAAATTGTACCTGGGGCAAGTATAATGTGACCCAGGGATTTACAACGTGACTCATCTCCCAAGATGTACATTGGCCGCATTGTTTGCGCCGCCATTGCATAAAAAAGTGACGCAATGGCGGTGCAAGGAGGCCCAAGGGGCTTGTAAATCTGCACCATCCAGTTTTAGACCTTTGGGAATGGGGACGCTGTTGGACAGAGGGCCATCCACACTTTGTTTTACTTGCACTCAATTGTTCGAATAAAGAGCGGTGATGGCGTTGAATATTTTTGTCAGGAGAAACTTGATGCATAGTTTCTGCCACAACCATGACATATCATTGCTATCAAAGGCTTTTTTATAATCTAAAAAGCAGGTATGCAGAACACGCGTATTGGCCAATATCGAGTGGATTTGGAGAGCCAATGTTATGATGTTGTCCATGGGCCCGGTGTATTTACGGAATCCTGTCTGGAAGCATAGAATTATGCTTTCTTCGAAGGCTTAGACCTCGAGATCTTGAAGAACTAGCGAGGCAAAGAATTTTGCATCAAAATCAGGCAGGGCAATCAGACGTTAGTTTGCTTTATCTTCCCCGTTTTGTGAATGAGAAAGATATATGACCCCTGCCTGGATAGGGAGCCCAGACTGGTTAGCAAAACAGTGTCAAAGACACTACTCATTCTGTCCCTCCAGAATTGAGGGTTTGCTTTGAAAATTCTGGTAGATAAGCCATTCATCCCCAGAGCCGGGTACTTCTTCCCCTGATGGTAATCTTTTCAGTAGCTGCAGAAATAGAACTAACAGTGAATTGGCTGAGTTTGTGAGGTGTGGCAATGCTGTTGCTTGCTCAAGATATACTGGTACCACATAGATGGAATCAATATTGGTGCTGTAGAAACAAGTAATGTAAGATTCCCATGACGTACTGTCTAAAAGGTTACGACTTTGTGGGACTGACGACACCATGAGCTGATTTGCCCACTTCCAGAACAGGCGACTATTGTCAGACACTGATTCTTTGAGTAAAAACAACCAAATTTGCACTTGTGCCACTTACCTGGCTTCCCAGACTAACTTTTTGTATTAATTGACTATACATTACAAATTAATTGTAATTTTAAATTATTTTTAATACTAAAGTTAGATTTTTAGTTACTATGCCACTTTGGAAAGTTGGCATTCTCCTTCCTTATCCACATGTGACTTATTGCCAGTGTCCTGGGTCACATGACTGTGAAGGACTCTCCAGTTGTGGGTTGTGTATTGCCTCCAGACAGTGAGACCAAGAAGGCTTAGGTGTGAAGGAAGAGGGTTTTCCTGACAAGAAGGCTATGGAGAAGCTGTACCTTGATCTGATTACATTTCAAAGACAACAACTGCCTGCGCCTTATTGGCGAAAAAACAGAACTATTAGTGGTGGGCAAAACAGTATCTGCCTGGTCTCATAGGTGGTGGCCTACAGAGCTGGGCAGCCCGCCCACTCCTGTGGATTCGGTAAGAAATCTCGGCGTTATGCTTGATTCGGACCTCTCTTCCAAGTCACACGTCAACAAGGTGACAGGGAGGTGTCTCAGCGTGCTAAAGGTCCTTCGTAAGGTTTTAGATCTCCTTCCAATAGGTGCCAGAAAAACTATTGTCCATGCCTTGGTGACCCCCCACCTTGATTATGGAAATGCCCTGCTAGTAGGCCTGAGTGTGAAAGGCCTCCACCAACTTCAGTGCGTCCAGAATGCCGCCGCACGTCTTGTGCTTGGGCTTCCTCGAAGAGCCTCTGGGAAGAACGTACTGGCAAAGCTTCATTGGCTCCCAGTCAGGGAACGGATCAAATATAAAGTACTCTGTTTTGTACATCGCATCGCACAAGGCACAGGCCCAGATTATCTTAAGAATCTTCTTAGTATACACCGTCCCACCCGGAATTTAAGATCTTCCGGCACGATGCTGTTCAAACTTCCCCGAATCAAGAGGGCCAGGATGGGCGGCCGCTCATTCAGATATTTGGCCCCTAAACAGTGGAATGAACTCCCGCTAAATCTTCGCATGGAACCTTCGGAAACGAGATTCCGAGGTAAACTTAAGACATTCCTGTTTCCCAGTGCGTAACTCTCCCCTTTTATGGCTCTACCATCAATCTGTCTCTGGAAATCGTAGCAGCAATTAGCGCGGGGACACACTGTTTTATGTGTAACCATGCGCTCAATAAATGGTTTATTATTATTATTATTACAGCCAGCAGCCCACACAAAGGCATCGCACACCAGGCCTGCCTTGCCTTTGTCCCACTATCCAGGTCCGAGTTAAATTCTGGATGAGGAGAAAACTGGCCTGAACTAGTTTGAGAGTAGGCCTGGGATTTTACACCACACAAAAGCTGGCATCAAGAATACATGTATCATCTTCAGACGCTCCCATCAGAACACTGCTATATCTGTGGAAGATTCAGAAGAAGAACTGCCTTGCTGCCTGAAAAAGGAAGATTTGGACCTGTTTTCCTTGATCCCTGGCTACTCAGAGTGGCTCCAAGGGTCAGTTGGATTATCTCCTGTGTGAGCTACAGAACACAACAAGCTTTCAGAGGCCTCCTTGCTGACAGCACCAACTGGACCTGCCTTTGACCTGGGGCTAGTTTCTGCTGCAGTGAGTCCTGATCCCCAAGAGATGCCTCCTAGGTTCTGGACCCTTGGATGGCATCATAAAGAAAAGGTGAACAAAACAGCCATTTTTGCCTGCCTGCAACCATGAAGTGACCTCTTTGCACCGAAGAGCAGGGTAGTTAATGCTTCAGAATTGACCAGCTTTTGTGCTACAGTGAGGACCATCTGCGACTGGCTCTGCACACCAAAAGCCTCCTCAATGCGGCCTCATCCAAAGCGAACAGAACTCTTCACAACAGAATTAAGAAGGTATTTTTTCAGCATGACTAACCTGGTCGTTGAACCTGACCTGCTCTCCATTGTGATCTGCCTGAACTTGTGCTTTTCCTCTGGTCCAGTGTTACGAGATAGCCACAAGTGTTGCTTTGTGCTTTTTGGCACTACTTTGATATAAATCTTTATAAATCATAACTATGGTTCTACTTTTGGGACTTTTGTCATTTGGGTGTCATTTATTAAAATTTACTCTATGTTTTTCAATTGGTTTGGGATTTTTCTTGTCTTGCTTTTTACTTTATTACTGTTTGACTGCTGCATAAGCTAGGCCTGACTGCTTTGTGCCAAGCTACTAGAGGATTAAGCACATGTTTATTTAGTAACTTTTGTGGTTCTCCCTGACAAGGATTGTGTTTATTATTAGAATGCTGCTCCCACCACCAATTTCTTACAGAGAGCATCAGCCTGTGCATCCTAGATGTTACAGTCACTCTTGTTGGGTTTTCAAAGTCTGGCTGAATAGATTCAAGATGGGTCAGACTGTACTGAAAGTCATTATCAATGGAACAAGTCAGATTCTTGGCTTATTAATGTTTTGACTTTGTTTGTACTGCAGCTTCCACTTAAGGTTCATATATATCTGCTAGGGCACATATTACTGATTAATGTGGGTGGAGTAACCTCCCTTTCCATAACTCAATAATAATATATTTGCCTAACTTACCTTATAATGTCTGCTAAAGTCTTGCATGATAAAATCCAATGGGCTTAAGTTTTGCGGGGTAAAGTACCATGCATTGTAATTAATGTGTGGTAAATGTGCCAAGTAGTAATTACTGCATAGTAAAGGTAACATACTCATAGAGAAAGCCAATAACTAACTCTTAACCTTGGTCTACAATGCCAGCACATCTGAGTTAGAAGGCCATTTCCATAACCAAAACTTCAGACTGTAATATACTACCACATTGCTACAGGGCTGTCTTGTGGTCCAACTTAGGCAAGAACTTAAGCATTGTTAAGACAGGAATGTCCTCTGCATGGTATAAGGTTGAGCTTTCCTTGCCTAAGTGTCCGCCGGCATGTGAAACTAGTTTCATGATTTTTAATGTGACAACTGGAGTATGCTAATCTAGCATGTACAAGAAGGCCTATACCTGTCCCTGGTAATGCAAGGTCCAGGAGGAACTGCCCTGTGAACTAGAGGGATGCACCAAGTATGCCCTCATAATAGGTATGAACTACTGTCCATAAACTAGGTTTATCTCATAAAGCATAGTGGTCTTGTACTGTGTTTGTTGAATTTATAATATGGACTTTCCTTTTTCCCTTTGTCAGTGAGAATGTGGTCTACTGGCCCCTCTCATGAAATCTTCCACTGTGTATACCCAGCACCTTGCACTAATATTCTGTGTCCATGGCTAGTGTGTTTGCATGCAGTTTGTGTAAAGCGCACATGTGGTACTGTGACTCTGTGTATTGTGTGAGTTTGAGTACTGGATGTCCCTGGATTAGTACAGTACACAATGGAGAATGAGGATACCTTCCACACAATAGAAGTGTTTTCCCTGCATTTCTATGGATAGAGGTGAATGCCCATGCACTGAAGTGAGGAGGAAGGAGACACGGCTACTGTTAGAAATTCCATGAAGTAATTTTTAGCAAAGAACTTATGATTAGTTCTTCTTGAGCACTGCCTTTTGTTAGCAGCTTTGGCTAAAGAGTGGGCTTTCTGTTCTGCACGTTAAGAAGGTTTTGTTGTCAAGGTCTGCACTTTCGTCTGCCTCTGAATACTGCTTCAGAAAGTATGTTAACAGCCAGGTGAAGAGACCTCACACTTTATTGTGCCACTGTTTTACACAATTGCACAGTTTATCTTCATTGCTACCGAGTATGAGAATCATCACTTTGCACAAAGGTTGTGTCTTAAGAGAAGCCTAAAAAGGGCATTTCAATGAGAAGGTGTTTAGACAGAATATCGGAAACAAAAATATTGTGGGACAAAATATCTTGTCAAGAATATTGAGGACAAAAATATTGTGAAGGTAAGTAACCCTGGATCTCCAACCGTCCATCGCTACGACGCGACCACCCTCCTCGCACTCAGTCCTGGAAGTCGTAGAGACTGCCAACAGGCCTCGCCAAATACCACCCATGGCCAGTTCTCCTGCCTCCACTGTCGCCAGACATTCAGCACCACCCCGGCCTCCAATACCCCCAATGCCAGCACTAACGACACCCTAAGATGCATCCTCCTCAACTAGCGCTCCTAGCACAAACATGCCATAGAGATCTGAAACCTACTCGACTCTCTCTTGCCCGACATCACCTTCCTCGCGGAGACCTGGCCAATACCGCCTCAACCCCCGACATCAACACCGCCATCCCGGAGGGATACAAGATCCAGAGGATGGACCGCCCCAACCACCCGGGAGGGGGCCTCGCCATCGCCCACAAGAGCACCCTCTGCCTCACAACCTCCAGCGAAACCTTCCCCTCCGCCGAACACCTGCACTTCCAAATCCAGACCAGCCCTAACACCACACTCGGAGGAACCCTCATCTACAGACCCCTTGGCCCCCGCACACCCTTCGCCACCACCATCAACAACCTCATCGCACCCCATGCCATCGCATCAATTAACTACATACTCATTGGAGACCTGAACTTCCACCTCGACAACCCCAGCGACCCCAACTCCACCGTCCTTTGTGACAACCTCACCAACATCGAGCTCAACCAACTCATCACCACACCGACACACAGAGCCGGACACACCCTTAAAACCATCTTCGCTGCAGGTAACCGCTTGCACTTCAGCCACACAACGCAACCACCATGGACCAACCACCCCTCCGTTCACTTCACCATCGACAAACCCAAGGCACCAAAACCAGCCCCCCGCCCACCACAAAGGAACTAGATCAAGGTTAACGACTGAACTCCACCCTCACCCAAAACAACCATAACACGAGCATCCGAAACAAATATCTTGGCCAGAGGACTCCACACTTGGATCTCCAACTGCACAGACAAGCTTGCCCTGCTACGCAACCCCGTTAAACAGCGCACCAGGAAATACGCCTGGTCCACCACTGATCTCCAAGAAGCCAGGCGCACCTGCATATGCCTGGAGAAGAACTGGAGGAACACCAAGACAACTGATAACTATTCCACCTGCAAGGATGCCATGACAGACTACCACAACCAAGTCAGAACCGCCAAAAGGAACTTCATCCACAACAAAATCCTCGCCAACTCCACCAACCCCAATGCACTCTTCAGTGTCATTCAGGAATTCACCAACCCACGCAGCGAAGCCACAGACATCAACCCGTCCCAAGACCTCTCTGCAACAAGCTTGGAACCTACTTCCATCTCAAGATCAAGACACTCTACGACAACTTCATCGACCACCCACAATATGCCACAGCCAGTCCCCCCGAGACACCAGCCAGCCCACCATCTCCAACTGGACACCGATCACGACCGAGGACACCGCCACAACTGTGAAAGGCATCCATTCAGGGGCCCCACCAACCTCTGCCCCCTGCACATCTACCACAGAGCTGCGGACACTAACGCACCTGAACTGCAACACACCATCAACCCCACCTTCAGAACAGGCACCTTCCCAGATGACTGGAAGCACGCAGAAGTCAGGCCCTTGCTCAAAAAACCCACAGCCGACCCCACCGACCTCAAGAACTGCCGGCCCATCTTGCTCCTCCCCTTCAGTGTCATTCAGGAATTCACCAACACACGCAGCAAAGCCATAGACATCACCCCTTCCCAAGACCTCTGCAACAAGCTTGGAACCTACTTCCACCTCAAGATCAAGACACTCTACGACAACTTCGTCGACCACCCACAATACGCCACAGCCGGTCCCCCCCAAGACACCAGCCAGCCCACCATCTCCAACCGGACACCGATCACAACTGAGGACACCCCCACAACTGTGAAAGACATCCATTCGGGGGTCCCCACCAACCCCTGCCCCCTGCACATCTACCACAGAGCCGCGGACACTATCGCATCTGAACTGCAACACGCCATCAACCCCACCTTCAGAACAGGCACCTTCCCAGACGACTGGAAGCACGCAGAAGTCAAGCCCTTGCTCAAGAAACCCACTCCCGACCCCACCAACCTCAAGAACCGCCGGCCCATCTCGCACCTCTCCTTCACAGCCAAAGTAGCAGAGAACACAGTCAACAGGAAACTGACACAATTCATCGATGAGAACGCCGTCCTCGACCCGTCCCAATCTGGATTCTGAAGCAACCACAGCACTGAGACCACCCTACTCGCCCCCACAGATGAAGTCCGCACCCTCCTGGACCAAGGCCACTCTGCAGCCCTCATCCTCCTCGACCTGTCTGCAGCCTTCGACACTGTCTCTCACTGCACACTAGTCGCCAGATTACGCGACGCTGAAATACAAGGAACTGCCCTGGACTGGATCTGATCGTTCCTCACAGGAAGAAGCCAACGGATCAGACTACCGCCCTTCCTCTCCGCCCCCACGAAAATCACCTGCGGAGTCCCACAGGGGTCATCACTGAGCCCAACCCTTTTCAACATCTACATGGCCCCCCTCCTCGTAGCCATTGTCCGACAACCCGGCCTCAACATCGTATCCTACGCCGACGACACCCAGCTCATCCTCTCCCTCACCAGAGACCCCACCACCGCAAAACTCAACTTCCAGAGAGGAATGCACGATGTCGCAGTCTGGATGACCAACAGCTGCCTAAAACTCAACGCCGCGAAGACAGAAGTGATCGTCCTTGGAACGACCCCTTCAGCATGGGACAGCACCTGGTGGCCCACCGCCCTCGAAAGCCCACCTACCCCCTAAGACCACGCCAAAAACCTCGGCATCATACTCGACTCATCACTCACCATCAACGCCGTCACCTCCAGCTGCTTCAACACCCTCCGCATCCTGTGCAGGACCTTCAAATGGATCCTCCCGAGTCAAGGAAGTCACCCACGCACTCATCACCATCAGACTGGACTATGGAAACGCACTCTACGCCGGCATCAACAAGTCCCTACTCCGCAATCAATACAGAACACCGCACCAGACTCGTGCTTGGCATCCCCTGGCACAAACACATCAGCCAACACCTGAGGAGACTCCACTGGCTCCCCGTGGAAAAGAGAGTCACCTTCAAAATCCTCAAATCTTCACCCACGCCTACAAATGCCTACACAACAACGGACCCAAATACCTCAACGATAGAATAAACTTCGACCTACCCCAAAAAAACCTCAGATCTTCCAACCTCACACTGGCCGTACCCCCACGCATCCACAGAGCCAGAGCAGGCGGAAGATCACTCTCTCACATTGCAGCCAAGACCTGGAACGAGCTATCCGCAAACATCAGACGCACCCCCTCCCTGAACACCTTCAGGAAGACCCTCAAGACCTGACTCTTCAGCTAAACGGATCTGTGTACCCCCACCCCCTCTCAGCACCTTGAGACCCTCACGGGTGAGTAGCGCCCTTACAATTCCCTGATTGATTGATTGATTGATTATAGGTAAGCAGAGTTTTACTACACATAAATGTACCTTGATGATATGTATATCTGCAAGGTACGTAGATCTGGAGTAAAGAATAGTAAATCTATACTTACCTATTTGCACTTACCTTCTCGATATTTTAGTCCTCAATATTTTTGACACAATACTCTGTCCACAATATTTTTGTTTCCAATATTCTGTCAGTGATCCAAAGTGTACCAACCAAACTGGTTCTAAAGCCTTAGAGAGAATTCTCATTCCATCTGGAAAGTGTGTATAAAAGTGGGATCTAAACCACTCTACTTTGTTCCTGTCCAAGTTCTTCTTGGCCAAGGAAGGGAGTGCTCCACAGAATAGTTGAAGGTTTCTGTGTAATGAGGGCTGGTGTCTGCCTGGCAGTCACTCTTCCAGTAGTGCGGGGACATAAACTGTCTTGCTTTCAACTGGAGGAGCTGAAGACTTGCCTAATGCACCTAGAAGCCTACCTTCCTGCCGAAACAAGAAAGGAGTGTGCCTGGTACTGAGGGAGGATATACTGTCCAGGAGGACAGGGTAGAGGCCCAGCATGATCCTGGTGTGAGGAGCACCTTGAGAAATCCAATGAACCCAGCAATAGCCAGGAGGGATGTATGACGTTACAACGCATACTTTTACAACGCCTACCTTTACAACGCATTTTTTACACCGCAACATCCATTACAACGCACACCATTACAACGCATGCCATTACAACGAATTCTTTGAAACTACCTTTACAACGCATTCCACTACAACGCATACTACATTTACAACGCATACCATTACAACGCATTACATTACATTGCATGTAAGGTAAGTGTTGGATAGTGTAGGGGTAAAAATTACTATTCTAACTCCAGGGGGTGCAACAGTAGGGTAGGTTTTGGATAGTGTAGGGGTAAGAATTACTATTCTAACTCCAGGGGGTGCAACAGTAGGGTAAGTGTTGGATGGTAATGTTATGCGTTGTAATGGTATGCGTTGTAATGACTGAGTTGTAATGACATGCGTTGTAGTGGTGTGCGTTGTAGTGTCATGCGTTGTAATGACTGCGTTGTAAATACATGCGTTGTAATGAATTTTGCGTTGTAAAAGTTTCATTGTAATGGTAGTGCGTTGTAAAAGTTGCGTTGTAAAGGTTGTTCACCAGCCAGGAGTGATCTCTAGTGTAAAGGACTGTACAAGTGCTAGTATTCCTTTGTTGCATGTCAGAGTGTTGAAGGCCAGATAGTCTGTTGCTGCTGCTGCCAACAAGCAGAGTAGAAGCCATGTCTCTGTCGAAGTGGGAATCCCTCATTGGCACAGTGGCCACAAGTGCCCCAGAAATACCACCACGAAGGATGTGCCCCAAAGGGCACAATGACCACTTGGTCTGCTGTCGGCTAGAAGGGCTGGTGCTGCTGAAGACAATTGATACCACACAGACCTGCCTCATCGAGTGCACCCTGTTAAAATTGCCCTGAGCAAGGCTGCTGTTGAAGCCCCTGTAAGAGAAGTATCAGCGCCGTAAGTGAAGGAGCGAGACCCACATTTCCAAAATAGCCCAAATTGTGACCAAGCACCAGCAGAAAAAGTGGAATGCTTTGTCTACAGAAAATAGAAAAATGCCTACATGTAAGTCTGCTATGCCCACTTCAGGCTTTTTACCAAAAGGCTTTGAACTGAGCTGTGTCTTTAACTAGTGACAACATTGGAGCCATCAGTTCATGGTATTTCATTAGACAAATCCATGAGTTGCATTGCATTTAGAAAACATTTTTGGGAATTTTCTATGTAATTTTTGTACTTGAAGGTGTCTGTGCCTTAATGTCACCTTTCATGTCATTTCTTTTACATTGCTATTGTTGCCTGTCGGTTTGATTTACTGAAGAGTTATCAATTATTCTTTAATGCTCCTATCCATTAGATGTGCATATAATAGTTCATTTTTAAGACATTTCAAAATCTGAATCTATTTAATCAACTTCTTGTTGCGCAAACTTATCTGCTAGTGTTTAGGTTTCGCCTTTGTGAAATCTATTGTTTTTAATATAAATCTTAAAAGGGGTTTACATCCCATCCCCTTGGTTTCCTGGCTTTTAATTTGTTTCTATGCTTGTCACTTACTTGTTTTCCATTTCTATTGGATGTAGCATATTTTCCTGCATTTACCAATGGTTGTTTGTGCTTTATGTTGGTAATGTAGTAACAAAACTGGTGTACAAAGGTTTTGCTTATATGTAATTGTCACAAATGAATTTCTTCATTGGTTTTCCACTTTAAATATTGCTTTGGTAATTGTTGAACTAACTTACCCGCATGCTTGAAGTTATTCACAAATTATTTCATGTTCTTTTTAATAAGTTTCAGAACCTGACAAAATGCACTCCAGAGAAATTAATTGTGAATATGGTAAGTGTTTTTTTAAACAATCCTTGTCAAAATTGCTGTGCAGTAAGGTGCTTCTGTTGGTATGTTTAGTGTTTAAGGTGGTAACCCATTCAACATTTCTGTATTGTACCCATACATCTAAGAATAAAATCACCTATTCACTAATTTTATATGTGAATGCGATGCATCCGAAGGTAGGGGCAGATTTAAAAGCCCCTTGCATCACTTTTGCGTTATTTTTAACATAGGAAAAATGAAGCAAAAGTGGCGCAAGGGTCTTGAAAATAAGCCCTGTATTATTTACTGGCTCTGTATTCATCCAAAGCATGTTTTTGAAGCTGCCCCTACTAAAATCACATCCGTGATGCACTGGCAAGGGACTTAGCTCTTTCTGCCAAGATTCAACATCAAATATATTTTCTTGCTTAAACTGTGCCTCCTCCTACTGGCCCAGCAAGCACCAGTGTGTTCACATGAGCATCTCTAGGTCCCAGAAGCATCATCTTATCTGCAAATTCCTCCAACATTTCATTTAATCCCCCAACACCTTCAACCTGTACATAGAGTTCAATATTCCAATAACAGCATCACAATTCATCAATTTGGTGACACAGCTCTAATTGAAAGTCTCCTCTGCTCCAGACATCCAATGGCTCGCCTCAACCAAACCCAGATCTAGATGTCTACTACCCACCGGAAGCTCAATCCACCAATACAAGTGCTGCTATTCACCAAGAACAATAAGCAGCAACTTGCTCAACTACATGAACCTGGACGGATTTCAAGCCCAGCTTTCACCCAATGCCAAGTCACTCAATGTATCATGGACTTCTCATGGAATGCTACACCAGGAGAACAAGAAAGGCTGGTACCAGCGTGTGTTAATAAATAAAGAGAAAGCATGCTTCACATAACCCAACTTCAGAACTTCAATTCAAGCCCTTGCACTCTTTTATCTGGATGGGTGCCATGCCCTGTATCATGGCCTCCAAGATTCCAGACTGCCCCTCCATTAAGAGCATCCTACATTGCACAGTACTCATCTTTAAGCACCTGAAAAATTATGACCATATCGTATCATCCACGTCCTTAATGAACTCTACTGGCTCCCTTTGCTAGTCACACCACTTGCAAAACCCACTACATAATCTATAAAGCCATGATGACTGGCAACGCACCTATCTGGTGACTCTCAGCATACCCACACGTAGCATAACATTAGACTGGAGCTGAAGAAAAGTGGAAAAACAAGACAGCAGCAGACATTATTCTTTTATGCACTCAGAATATGGATAGGCATCCCTGTATCCATCAGGACTACCCCAACACTGTTCCATTTAGTAAAGAGGCTTTAAATATCCCTACTTCACAAACCAGTGATGGTCCACTTCTGCACTCACAACCCAGATAGCCCTCCAACCACTTGATGACCGTATCTTTGCCATTGCCCCCTACAGCTGTCCTCTGCCTCTCATCTAAGTTATTACTTTACAAATACTACATACATAAATAAATATGTACACTGGAATATCGGCTTTACGTGGTCCAATGCTAAACCCTATTGATGTGCTAGAACTCTGTATATCTTCTATATATATAAAAACGAAAGTATGTCTGTTTGTCCTTTATGAATTACTACACCATTCATCCGATCGCCATGAAACTTTGGGAAGTTGTTGAGCACATTCGCCGCGAATGTTTCTGGCAACAAAAAAAAAAAATTGGTAAAAGTTGTTGAGTACACTCCGGTGAAGGTTTCTGGCAAATAAAAAAAAATCGACCTAGGAGGGCCCTCAGAATCTTTCTAATACTGAAATTATCAGCAAATTTGCAAGCATCGTCGACAGTTATGCCCCCCCAAACGGAAATCGATTTGTCGAACTACATCTAAAGCACGAAAGAAAAAAGGCATTACAAGCTTCAGAAACAGACAAGCAACGGAAAGCAAGATTAGAAGCCATTCGAACACAAACTGGTCAAGCACGTTCTTCTCAAACGATCGAGTACGCACTGCTCAAGCCCGTTCTTCACAAACGAACAAGCAACGAGAATCAAGATTGGATACAGATAGATTACGCACTGCTCAAGCCCGCTCGAATGAAACAGGAGAGCAACGAGAATCAAAATTGGAAACCGAGCAATTATGCACTGCTCAAGCCCACTCGAATGAAACAGGAGAGCAACGAGAACAGCAACGCGCGGACGGGTAAGCTAGTCTATATATATAAAAACGAAAGTATGTCTGTTTGTTTGTCCTTTATGCATTACTACACCATTCATCCGATCGCCATGAAACTTTGGGAAGGTGATGAGTACACTCCCGCGAAGGTTTCTGTCAATTTTTTTTTTTTTTAAATCGGCCTCCCAGGGCCCTCATAATCTTTCGAATATTGAAATAGACAGCGAATTTGCGAGCATCGTCGACAGTTATGACCCCCAAACGGAAATCGATTGGTCAATCTACATCAGAAGCACGAAAGAAAAAGGCATTACGAGCTTCAGAAACAGACGAGCAACGGGAAGCAAGATTAGAAGCTGTTTGAATACAAATTGCTCAAGCCCGTAATTCTCAAAAGAACGAGCAACGAGATTCAAGATTGGAAGTCAATCAATTACGCACTGCTCAAGCCCGCTCGAATGAAACAGGAGAGCAACGAGTATCAAGATTGGAAAACGATCAATTACGCACTGCTCAAGCCCGCTCGAATGAAACAGAAGAGCAACCAGAATCAAGATTGGAAGCCAATCGAGGACGCACTGCTCAAGCCACACTTAGAAATGTTTTCAAAAATAAAATGAATAAGTTGCAATAACAATGACACAATGTAAATTGAATGTTAGCATAACGAGTTTCCTTGAATTTCCTTTCTTCTGAGATCGAAGCAACGCGCAACGGGTAAGCTAGTAGCACACATAAATGTCCTACAGATGCACACCTTGGGACATAGCATGAGCTGCGCCTGGGAGGTGGCGTTCCCTAGGACCATGATGCAGTGGTTACTGCATTACTACAGAATTAGTATAAACGCATACTAACACTACTTGCACACGTGTAGTACAGCAACAGGGTGTACTGAAGAGGCAGAGGAAGCCCAAAATCAAAAAATATAAATCCTATCAGAGGTCGGATGACATAGTTCAATGAGCCGACGACCCTGGGATGAGTAAAAACAGCTTCACGAAGAAAACGGGTCTTCAGCACAACGCAAGCAAGCACGAAATATTGGTAAGTGCTGCCTTCTTTTTACCTTCTCCCACTCGTCGCCAAATTTATCTAGTGAAGAGGCAGACAGCAGTGGATCCGATAAGTAGATTTATTGCAGGCAAACAAGACAGCTTAAACAGCCACCAACAGGAGCAGACAGCAAGGCAACCGTCTTCTCCAGCACTGTGTACAAACTCCCCAAGGTTCCCCTCATGACAGCCCTACATTCTAACATTACAATTTTACATTCTACTTGCATTACATACTAACATTTTAATATGACTTACATTAGAATACTACACAGAGCACATGACTTTACAGCAATGAGCTCATGGTTTCATCCACGAGTCTTGAGACCGGTAGGGGTGAGTACTTCACTTCCCACTCCCTGTATTGTATAAACACAAACTAACACTACTTCCACAGGTATGCTACAGCTCCCAGAGCACACCACTTTACAGCAATGAGCTCACAGTTTAGGCTCTCGGTTTCATACCCGAGTGTAGAAGCATCTCATCTCAGCGCCATGTCACTCTGAGCAACACCGCACTTTCAGACCGGTAGGAGTGACTACTTCGCTTCGCACTCCCCCACAGAGGTTACACTGCTCCTATTCTCTGCTTTCCTACTCTTTTCGCCCTTTTTTCCCCTTACTCGTTTCCAACACCAGAGCACATCACTTTACAGCTATGAGCTCACGGTTTAGGCTCTCGGTTTCATACCCGAGTGTAGCAGTATCTCATCTCAGCACCATGTCACTCTGAGCAGCACCGCACTTTCAGACCGGTAGGAGTGACTACTTCGCTTCGCACTCCCCCACAGAGGTTACACTGCTCCTATCCTCCTCTGTCCCACTATTTTCGCCCTTTTTCCCCAATATTTATTTCAAGGAAATAACAAAATGGTGGCCAACACTTCCTAGTTGCAACCACTCGAAGCGCTCGCAACCAATAAGCAGCAAGCTTGTGCTTGTAACGCCCCAGCCAATCAGATGACAGAATTCCCAAATATCGATATCTGTAAATTTCAATATTTATCCAAAACTACTGAACGGATTCACACCAAATAAACAAAAGCGTGCTTTCTAGACCAAGCCCCTTCTCCCTGCCAAATTTGGGGCAATTCGGTTCACCCGTTCGACCTGTAGCATCGTCTGAAGTTTCCTATGGAAATTAACATGGAGAAAACACATTTTGGGGCCCCTTTTTTCTCAGCCCCCCCTTGATGAATCATCCCCACACTTTCAACGTAGCAGCTGATATGAACAAAGAATTAGTTTGGATAATTTCATGAAGATTCATCAAACAACGCCAAAGTTATAGGCAAAACAAAAAATGCTCTTCCTATGGAAACTTGGTCCTAACTATAACTACCTACTGGTAATATATATATATATATATATATATATATATATATATATATATATATATATATATATATATATATATATATATATATATATATATATATATATATATATATATATATATATATATATATATATTCACTGAAAAAACCCAACCATAGGTTATAGACCATATATAGTTAGGAATTAGCATTTACAAAACCTTGAAAATTCACTGAAAAAACCATAGGTTATACACCATATATAGTTAGGAATTAGCATTTACAAAACCTTATTTTACTCACACAAAACCATTGAAATTCGCATATATAGTTAGTTGCACTAACTATATATCGCGCACCCGCAATCCACTGCTGATCATGTCACATATTACATCATTCATGACATGGTCAGTGACATCACTGATGACATCACTGATGACATCTCAAATGACATCACTGATGACATCACTGATGACATCTCAAATGACATCACTGATGACATCACTGATGACAACATCCAGTGACTGTGTGTTTCTGTAAAGTTAAAATATGTCTTACATATTGAAGAATGAGTGGATGTATAAGTGTCTGGATGAAGGATTTAGTAGGTGCATGACTGACTGTATGAGTGAGTGATTAAATGTGTCTCACTGAGTGCATGGGTTAGTGACTAAACTGTCTTAATTTGTGCATCATTATGTCTGTTGTTCTGTAAACTGCTGCATGTGTTGATCAGTAGCTATATGAGTAACTATATGGGTTATTGATTGGTTGCCCAAGTATTTGTATGGGAGACTGAGTGTGTGTGTGGGTGGCTGGGAGGTGTATGACTCTGTGCATAGATGTGTGAGCAGTTGATTCACTAGATGTATGGGTTCAAAAATGCATGTGGAAACAGCTGTATGGGCGGTTGACTGTGTGCATGAGTGTATTGGTGAGTGAATGGATATCTCAGTGCTACATGTCAAAGCAAGTACATATGTAAAACACAGTACATTTGAGAGTTGACATATATAAATAACTGTGCATAAGAGCCAGTGAATGTGTGAGTGGCTGTATGGATCATTGTGAACTTGTATCCGGGATTGTATAAGAGAGTAAATATGTGTTAGTATATGTTTGAATAAGTAAGGTGAGTATAACTGGATAGTTGAGAAAATGGAGGTGTGATTGATTCTTTGCATGACTGACTAGGTGTGTGTGTAACTTCATGGATGAGTGACAGTCTGTGAGTGTCTGTTTACACTGAGTGTATCTAAGGTTATATTAGAGTCTGAAGAGGTTCATCGTATTATCACATGAATGATGTCATCAGTGATGTGCTCAGTAATGTCAAATGAGATGTCATCAGTGATGTCATTTGAGATGTCATCAGTGATGTCATCAGTGATGTCATTTGAGATGTCATCAGTGATGTCACTGACCATGTCATGAATGATGTAATATGTGACATGATCAGCAGTGGATTGCGGGTGCGCGATATATAGTTAGTGCAACTAACTATATATGCGAATTTCAATGGTTTTGTGTGAGTAAAATAAGGTTTTGTAAATGCTAATTCCTAACTATATATGGTGTATAACCTATGGTTTTTTCAGTGAATTTTCAAGGTTTTGTAAATGCTAATTCCTAACTATATATGGTCTATAACCTATGGTTTTTTCAGTGAATTTCATTGGTTTTTTAATAGCAAATATCAAAAGGTTTAAAATGTATTCTTCTTTAAATCGAAAAATATATTTTATATGATTTTAATATAATTTTTTTATGTATTTTTTTTTATTATTTTTTTTTGTTGCGCTACCGGTCCGCGAACCGGGTAGCTTCCTGTTAGCTCAATTCGGTGCCGCGACTCGGTCCGCGAACCGGTAAACGTTCCGTTTGCGCAACTGGCCCGTTAGAAAACAACATCGTGACGCGTCGCGTAAGCGCGACGTATCGCATTGTCGCGTAATGCGTCTTATGACGCGCCGCGTTAGCGCACCCGGAAGTGCTCCGGAGCGCGAACAGAGGCGCGAAGCGCAGCTCCCCGGAAGCGATCCGGGGCGCGGAGCGCGTAACGTAAGCATAACAGGTCATGTGACCTGTAAATAACACTTTTCATTGGTTCATTTCACTTTTGGTTTCCTAATGATGTAAAGCTAGGTCATGTGACCTAAAAATAACACTTTTAATTGGTTTAGAACTATTTTTTTCCCAAATGATGAAAGCCCCCACCTTTTTTCTCACTCTGACTTTCAACTTTGTGAGAGGAAGACCTATTTTGATTAAGAAGAAATGGCTTCATTAGTAGCTGCAGCTGGTGCACCCCCACCACCACCACCACCTCCTAGGAAGAGAGGACCACCTCCTCAGGTCATCATTAATCAAGAGGAGGAAGAAGAGGAAGAAGAGGAAGAGGAGCAAGAGAGGAGGCAGTTTTTGCCTGAAGAGCCCAGGAGGTCCCATGTGAAAGAAAATTACATCTGGCAATTGTACACATTTCCCCGGGGCCAAAAAAAAGTAAATGCCCGCTATGTTACCTGTCTCATCTGTAAAAAAGATCTGTCCAGAGGGACTGATAAGAAGTACAGCTATGGCAATTACACCATGCATCGGCACATGGAGAGGTGGCACCCTATAAATTATAGTGCTGCGCAGGTACGTGACCTGCAGGAAAACCCCCCTCCTGTGGCCAGTACATCAACTGAAGAGGCAGTGACGGGACCAGAGGCGAGGGAGACGGTCCCAAACATCCAGTTGAAGTTCGGGGACGTGAAGCAAGTGTGCATTTTTTGCGGCAAATTAATTTGCTACAGGGAGAGTAGCATAAATTTTATCAACACAGCTATTGAAAATCATAAATGTGCAAAACGCCCCAGAAAGTAAATTATCTTTTTTTTTGTTGCTCCTGTTGAGCCCTTTATAATCAATGATTTTCGTTCCCCCCCCCAAAAAAAACAAAAAAAATATAAAACCGTTCAAAAAATAAAAAAAAGTACAAAAATATAAAACAACAAAAACAATAAAAAAAAGTTCTTTTCAGAACTACGCTACCTCACCTTTATAAAAAATTGCTAGAATGTTTAGCACTCTGGCAACCTCTATTTCTTTTGATTCGCTTCCCGGTTCGCGCGCCGGTACGCGAACCGGAAGCGAAACAAAAACATTTTTTTAAAAAAAAGGAAGAGTGAGTATAAGGGAAGGAAACAGAGAGTAATGTTAAAAGAAAGACAACTAGAGGGAGTAACACAGAGATACTGTTTAATAGATCTATTTACCGAAGAAAAGATGTAAGAGGGTATAATTGAGAAAAACAAAATAGATAAGGAAGTGAAAGAAAAAAAGGAGAGTAGAAGAATAATAAACAAGAGTTTCTTGGAGAATGTGAGTGAATGTTCAAATTAAAACGAAAAACAGTAAAGGATGTGGAATGAGAGGTAGGGATAGAACCGGACTAAAAGAACAACCCTGAGGGAAAGTGTTAAGAAAACAGTGAGCGAAAGTAAATAGGAATAAAACAAGATGTATGACAGTGACTAAGGTTAAAACATGTGGAATAACAGAGAGAAAAAACAGAAAGCAGAAAAGAAGAAGTGACAGAAAAGGAATGATTGAAACAGCAAAGAAATGTAAATAACATAGTGTGCTTGAACTACAGGGAGAAAGCATAATGAACAAGTAGTGAAAGAGTGATGAGTCAGAGACAGTGAGAGTAATAGAGACGGAGTGAGTGAACAGGAGTGAGGAAGTATGAGAACAGAGGGACTGAGAAAAGGAATGGAAGGAGTAGAGTAAGTAAGTAATAGAAAAAGGAATGAGGGAAGTAGCAAAGGCAGGAAACTGAGGGTTAAAGAAATGAAGCAGTGGAACTAATAGAAGTTAAATGTGATAGAAATGTAACGAAAAGAGTACAAAACACTTACCTTATAATTGTCGTTAACTTAGTCACTTGTTATTTTTATACTTTCAATCTGTGAAAGAAAGAACAAAAATATGAAAACATGTATTTAAAAATTAGAAAAGACAAGGGAAAAGATTGAAAATCATCCAATTTTACAAAGAAATAAAGTTAGAGATAAACATTCAGAAAAAAAAGAGAAAGAAACGGTGATAGACAGTCAGAGACAAAAAGAAATTGTAATAGAGTAAATTACTAAGAGAAAAAAAGGAAGATACTTTCAGTGACAGAAAAGAAGGATAGAAGAGAAAACTAAATTGAAGTTGTGTAAGCTACTAAAAGAAAGTGAGTAAGGTAAACTATATAAGGAAAGGGTGAATAAGGAAAAGAGAGTGAGGGAGAGCGGAGACAGAGGAAGTGAAGGAAAGAGTGTCAGATACAGACTGAGTGAGGCAACAAAGAAAGATAAATGAGTGAGGGTGAGTTATACTAACTGATTGCACCAAAAAAGGAGAACCCAAAAATATTTAATTTAGAAAACAAAGGGAGGAAAGATGGAAAAGACAAGCGAAGCAGAAGGTCTAAAAGCTGGAAAATGGTGCAAGAGAGAAAAGAAAAAAGCAGAGTTGGAATAGGGAAACAAAGGTTGAAAGATAAGTGGAGTTAGAGAGCAAGGGTGAAAGAGAATAAAACAAAAGGCAATGTGAGTATGTAAAGAGGATTGATAGAAGGTAGTAAAAGATGAGTGAGCATGAGATAGGACGAGTACAAATTAAAATTCACTATACAAAGTACAGAATTAATTATACATGTTAAATGGTTTATTTTTGCTGTTCTCAGAATATATCAAATTTCACTAAAAACAGTGAGTTGAAGGTATTCATCATATAACAGCGGGGAAAAAAAAACACAATCAAAATGATTGTGTTTAAAAAAACCATATGACATAACCAATCAGAAATCAGAACTCCTCAAAAGTAACTTACTTTCCATGACGTTGAAAGATGTCCTATGAACAGCTTATACTCTGTTGTGCTGCTATTATTTTCTGCCCGCCACTTTCTGAAAGAAAAGCTCCATCGTTTTGACAAATATGTTACATACAATAAATGACTTCTCACTCTCTACCGCACTTCTCCGCAAGGCCAAATAGTGTAAGAGCCATTTATAAGTCTTGGAATTCTTCTAAGCAAATCCCGTCATTTTCTTTTTCCGCAACTTTCAGAAAGAAAACGTTCAAGATCACTTTCACAATCCTGTACTAGTAATATCTCACCCTTCTTGCTCACTCATGTTCCACATTTCCTATGACACTGATACTGCTTACTATGAGGCACACTTACACTACCTCTATGACTACTACAATTATTTAATTCTCTTGATCACTGTTAATCACAAAGCAATTTAAAACAATACATAAAATTATATCAACTCCTAGAATCATTATAGGCCAGTTACCTACCCTAAATTCTCTCTTCTGAAAACACAAAGTAAGAATATTTTAAGTCAAAAGGCAACATTGTTTCATAGTCAAATGTGAATCATTTCCGAAACACCAGCTTTTTTTTACATTTTAAATAAGCTGTGTAATAAGCGGATGTTGTCAAAGGACCATCATGTCATATAATAGCTGCAGTTACAAATGTTCTTCCTAAAATCAACGACTGTGTAGCCACAACATTTGTAATTAAAGTTGAAAACTTAGTTTCATCATGTTTATATTGTTAGAATTTTAAAATGACATTATAACCAAATGTTTGTACAAATAATGTGGAAAGCATTGCAGACTTACATTACCTCTACTCCATGTTTTGATTGGCTGCTTGAATTAGCTTATTAAAAGAAACAGTTTTTCTGAACTCATTCAAAGTGCAGTTATTTTTCCATGACATCAAGTGTTATGGTAAGAACACCGTTTGCTTTGGGAAATACTCTGTTGTCCTTTAACTAATCCGTGCCCACCACTTTCTGTAAGAAAATCTTCTTTTTTTCCAGGAACTACTTAAAACTCAAAAATAACTTTTCACTCTGTACTACACTTATCCTCAAGGCCAAATAGTGTAGGAGCAATTAGAACCTCTTGAAATTCTTCAGAGCAAATCCCGTAATTCCTTCCCTAAAATTTTGGTTGTAAAAACACCAGGTAAGAATTTTTAAGGTCAAAAGGCAATCTTTTTTTGAAAGTTAAAACAGAATCATTGCAGAATGACCAGCCGTTTCCAGACTTCAAATAAGCTGTGTAATGTCCTGATGTTGTTGAAGGACCGTCATGATATATAATTGCTGCAGTTACAAAAGTCCTTCCTGATATTGACAACTGCGAAGCCACAAAATTTTTAATTAAAGTTGTCAATTTTGTTCCATCAGGCCTACATAGTTGGAACATTAAAATGACATACTGGCCATATGTTCGTATAAATAATGTGGACAGCATTGCAGACTTACATTGGCTACACTCCATGTTTTGATCGGCTGCTTTTACTAGCTTATTAAAGGACACTGATTTACTGTCTGGCAAAGTTAAATATATAAATCTTTCTGAGTCTACACTAGTAGTACTTGATACCCTACAGTTCTCGCAGTCATGCTGCCATTGATAAGAAAGGCCAAACAGATGATCTACATCTACACCTTCATCTTGCAATACATCAAGCATATACATTAAAAACTCCTGACAATCTTGCTGAATATTTTGAGAGAATTGCGTTTGACCTGAACATTTGTCTAACAGATTTCGAATCTCAGACACACTTTCTAGTTTTTGTTCTATCAGTGCTACATTTCTTTAACACAGAGTTCAGTAAACAGCAAAAACTTTGATCCGAATTGATCACAATCTGTTCTTTTAAAGTTTCTAGAGAAAAGACAACATTAACCACTACATTAGCATAGCAGTTGACACCAGAACTATTTTCAAATTGAAAACCAACAACATCTTCATCAGAATCCATTTTCTTTCTGCTTATAATTTCGGGTTCATCAACTTTTCGTCTTTTTGCTACAACCTCCCTACTATTGGTCACATTTCTTCGTTTCCGGCCTACCACACGTTTCTCAAACAAAGGATATTGAGGCAAATGTGGCGCATACTCTCTTCTTAACCTATTGTATTCCTTAACACAATCTAGATCCGCACAAATGTTTATGACATCACACTCAATCAAGTACAATCCCGATAAAGTTCTGACTCGTGACAATGCCACATATGCCATACCCTCCTTGAACACAGAACTGCCAATATTCACCAATGCACTGTCTACACTTAAACCTTGCGATTTATGGATTGTCACCGCATATGCCAAGCAAACAGGAAACTGCTTACGGCGAACATATAAGTCTTTTACAAGCAAAAACCTAGCAGAGCAACGACCAATTAGCTGTACTTCCTCAATGCCATTAAATTAAATTTTTTTAAATTCAATTCCATCTCTATTTCTGTATTTCTCAAAATCAACAACATTACCCATTGATCCATTTACCAGACCTTTTTCAACATGTAAATTCCTTCTCAAAATGATACGGCAATTTAAGCACACATTTAGAGTCTTTTCAAAACCAGCAGTTTTAGATATAGTCTTCTCTAATGAATCCAATTTAGATTTCAAATTCTCAGACAAAATAATTGTTGCTCCCATATGCTCTATTCTGTCAATAGCTTCCAGTTTCACAATCTCTTGGTTTTCTAAATTCAAAATTTTGTTGTTGAAGATGGCACATTCTGCAAGAGTTGGCATCAAACATATTCCAGATTTCTTCTCAGTAATTTTCCGAAAAATATTCTCTGGCACAACGTCTTCTTCTGGATACAAATTTGTCAGTAATCGTGCATGTAAAGCTTCTTTCCCATGCTCGGTCACTTTTCCGATTCTAACATCGTGTAGAATATTCTCATAATCTTCATCCTTCGCTTGACGCATATTTTCACGCAGTTCAGCATAATTGAAGTTTAACCATATATTAACGTTGCCAATGCTCCCTAGGCACTTCCTGGTATCTTCATGTGTAAGTAGTTTAAACACTGGTTGTCCTTTCACTGGTGTCAGCTGCAGAAGATAACTGAAAACAATGATGTGTTTGCCACCAAATAACACATCATACTCTGTTTTAAGAACTTCTTGCATTCTCAAATGCACAAAGGCAAGCATGACATTGGAAACCATGCTTACTTCGTCAATGATAAGAAGTTTCATTTTCCTCAAGACTCTTGAAACTTCACAACAAGCATCTCCAGATAACTTGTGGTATTGTAATTTGTTATCATGCTCCACTGGCAGCATCAGTAGACGATGCAAAGTAATACCTTTAATGTTATGTGCTGCCAGTCCAGTTGGAGCGGTGACAACACAAGACAGCGATGACTCAGTCCTTTTCTGCAAATAATATGAAATTGCTTTAATGAGGAAACTTTTTCCAGTTCCTGCTTCTCCGCTCACGTACAGTCGGACAGGCTTCAACGACGTACATGAGCACTCTTTCTTCTCATGACTTAATCCATGATCAATTTGGTTGGTAACTTCGTCATATATTTTCCTCTGCTCAACGTTGAGTTGTCTTTCCAAATCTTCTAAGTTAACCGCATCCTCCTGAGCATGTGCCATGGCTCTTTCCACTTCAATAATGGCAGTGGCAGCTTCATTTTTGATAACTGGTCCTCCTAGTGGATCCTGACTCAATGAAACAGAACTCTGACTGTCCTGAGAACTGTCTCTAGCAATCTCGGCTGCAATTGTTGCTTCCTGCTCGATTTCCGCATTCATATGTTTATGGTGGGTATGTTGACCCAACTAATCACGCACTGTTCACTGCATGCTTCCGCATTTCATTAAATTTGTTGAGTTATTCACCATACTCCAAGTTTTTTCTTATTATACTTTGTTTTATTCAATGTTCAAATTATTTTCTGTTCAAATCATATTTATCATCCACTGATTGTTCATACAAACAAAATTTACATAATCTCGAATATTTCTCAATACATCCAGTTAATATCATTCAATTTTCATGGTCACAAATGATTTCTTATGAGGCCCAATGCATTTCGGCACCCGAACGGTGCCTTCATCAGGGGCAAACCTGGTGCTGCTGGCCTGTATCCCTGTTATAGAATTGTGTCCCACTTTTGTTGTAGATTCTCTTACTCTTATGTAGCCTCTTGTGGACTACTGATGAAGTAAATTATCTTACTGAAATTCAAATGTATCGACGCTTCGTGGTTAATTATCCCGCTGACCTGATGTCTTCATACGTAAATCTTTGTAAACCCTGCTCCGACGCCGACTTTCGCTCCTCTCGAACAAGCGAGCAAACTATAAACACTTGTTCGACTGTAAAGATAGATGAAGGACTGAATCACGCCAGTCCCCTGTTTTATGATGCATAATGAGCAGCACAAGTATTTCAGTGCACTACCAACGCAACCAGCACCAGGACTACAACTAAGTTCAATACCGTCGACCACCAGCACTAGTGGATTAATAGCAATAAACTAGAATACAACCGAGTGCTCCACACAAACCCCATAACTATCATCGATTTCCGCATTCAACATTTCTAGATATTTTGGAAAAACAGGACATTCTATGGTCTCCTTGGCTGCATTGAAAGAGTCTTCGTAACAGAGGAAATCTCCAAGCAGTTCCTCTTCTGCACGCCAAGGCTTGAAAAGTTGCAAAAGAGCTAAATAGAAAAACTCTTTTCTTTCAGGAGATTCGCCACTCAATTTTCGATGATTTACCAATTGGCATTTTCTTTGTTTGACCAGACATCCCTCACTTCCAATTACAGCATACACTCCTTTATCAATATCTTCTTTGATGTTCCTCTTGAATATGTAATTTTGTAGAACCTCATACAGACAAACATTCTCGAGGTGACTGCTTCTATTTGGATAATATGTATCCAACATGTTGGTCTTCAAAATATCTGTACTGTTTGGCTCCTTTTCCGCCAAATACTCAATTTCCCGTACTGAGGCTCTTTTCATGGGAAATGTCCTCCCACATATCCTTCAATTCTGTCTTTTCTTTTTTTGTGATGTAAGATGTCACATACCGAGCCACCGCCATACAGTTATCAGCCACAAACAGTATATCCATGTTAGCATTCCACATGGACAAAATCACTGGGTTGTAGTCGTTGATGTACTTGGACTCTTCGTTTCTTTTCAAATTGTATGTATTTTTGGGTGATTTCCTCGTCACATTATGTCGCAGCGAAGACATCAAACTGTTCACTCTTCCTTTAGAAATCAGCGGTCGTGGAAAGCCGAAACAACATTTTGTGTAGAACTTGTCCTTGTTTCTGAATTTACGACGACAGTACTTTCCACAACGATGGCTTTGAAAGCGTAAAACTTGTTCTCTTAGGCTTTTGTCTTCCTTTGTCTTTGGAACAGCACATGTAGAATACTGTTCTATGAAACTCATCACTAAGTCATCCGGATCTGTTCCAAATTTGGGTGCATCTTTGATCCATAGCAGCATATGTATATGAGGAGCACCATTTGCTTGATACTCCTTTCTCCAGAAGAAATCCAACACCTCTCCAAGAGGTGGATTTTTCTTGTTCATGATGAAAGACATCATAGCTTCAAATCTATGATTGAAGTACCTGCATACATTCACTGGATCCAAAGAGCACAGTTCTACGGGTGTCTTGAATTCGATATTTTCAATGTTTCCATTTGCCTCTCGTAGAAATTCAAGTAAGTCTTCCCAGCCATACTCGGCACAGCTGAGAGTGAGGAACCATGTGGGAGTTCCTAAGTTCCTCTGCATACATTTTAAATCTCCATGTCGACGGTACCAGTACTCATTAGTACCACGCTGACATGCCATGAGATTAATCAGGTGAGAATCCAAAATACTGTCTTGCACATTGACTTTATCCATAAAGTCCCTTGCCGAGATATTTTGCATCTGTACACCACTTTTCAAGATGTGGTTCACTGCATATGACAGTCCAGACAGATCGCTTTCAAACAGTAGATGAAGCAAATAGGGAATGCATTGACGAAACCTAGGATCTTCTGCATACAATCGTAAAGTCCGGTATTCAGAAGCAGGAATTTGATCAGGTCGCTCATCATATCTTCCTCCTTGACCTGTTGGAAATAGCTGTGGGAAACACCGAGCTTCCAAACTTTCCTCCAAAACACTAATGGGACTCCCTTTGGCTTGTTTCATTTGAAACAACTCAATAGCATTCCCCATGACTTCCTTGGAATGCAAAGGATGAACACTATAATGTTCATATATTTCTTCATTTTTAGAGGCTTCTACTTTCTCAATTTGTCCAGCACACAAATCGCTGTCCTCTTCTTCACTTACTTCCTCTTCTGCAACATATACATTCTTGTAGTACTTATTGTTTTTCATCAAATACAATGTTGCCTTTTTGACTTTCCTAACATCCACTAAATCTTGCCAGATTTTCTTACTCTTTGTCGGAACCCCATTAACTAAGATAACCAGAGGTTCCTCTTCCACTTTCTCTACTCCAATTGTATTAATGTTTTTCTTCAAATCTAGAGGCAAATAAACAACTCTTCCCTTTAATCCTCTCTGTAAATCTGATGGAGGCAATTTCCCTGTCTTTGGCTCCATTCGTACAATAGCCTGAAAGGGATGGACACTTTGAATCAAAATAGATTCATAAGTATTTAAATCCTTCAATTCAGAAGGAATGTCAACCAATTCCAGATTATTATGAACCGCTCTAGCAGGCATCTGGTTTTGATTTAATTTGTTACAACAATAAGTACACACACGTTGATCCGATCCCAAATCAAAACAATTTTCTACCATCAAGTATGTTGCGAAATCCTTCCATTCACTATTATTTTCCCTTTCACTTTTTGCATATAAATCCACTAACTTAGTCTGATTCTTATAATAAGTGCGTTGACAACACACACAAGTGAAATTAGGCCTCTCACTTGATTTCACCGTAAACGTGGAAATTTCTTTGAGAAACTTATCTATACTGGAAATCTGTACACTCTCTTCCACATTACCTTCTTCTACTGGGTCAATTTCAACATTGTTCTCTTTAGTAGCAAAGTAACAAAACTCAATTTCTGCACAAATATTCTTCACATCTACTTCTGAACCATGCAAAAGAGCAGTGCATAATTGTTTAAGCATATTTGCTGGACTCTTAGCATAATACAACATTCTAACTAATTTCCTCACTTTATTATGATGCACTGCTAGCATCCTGAAATGATGAAAAACACTCTGGCATACTCTCCTGGAAAGACAAGCCAATGAATGACCATGCAAACCTGTCACTTCTCTCACTCTGCAAGGATATAATTCTTGCAACAACTTCATTTTCTGTTTTAAACTTTTCTTATTAAATGTCCGTACAAAATCACAAAGCAAATTGATGGAATCCTGTCGCACACTGCAAATACTACTACACTTCCAGGTGTACACTGGTCCCTTAGGACGTCTTCCTAAAACCTCATTACCTAACACCTCTTCTGCCTCTGTTGACACAAGTTTTTCTTTTTCAACCGGACAACCATCTTTCACCTCATATGCTCGACCACTGGTGTCAACTGCATGCACCAAATCATTATCCTGAAAATAACTCTCCTCATTAAAAAATGCCTCACAACTTGAACTATGCATCCATTCTCCTGAAAAAACTTCACAAAAATTACTACGATTAACTGTTCTCTTCCATCTACTATTTGTTTTGAAATCATAAATTGCCTTGTTTAGTTTCCTAATTCTATTGATTATCAAAATAAATAACTTTCGCTTAATTTCGAATGCCTGATCAATAATTTTCTCAATGTTTCTCTTTCTCTTATAAAAAGCCACTTTCTGTTGACCTTTCTTAATATTTTTTAACAAATTGCTAATTATCCTGTTGCGGAACATTCGTCTACGAATGTCTCTAAACTGATTTTTCCTTCTACTACCATGCACAGAGTTATCTCCTGCTCTAGCAGTAACATTTTTGAGGGGCCTTTCCTTTCCGTTTAAATTGGCTCTCTTTTTCTGGACTAAAACTTGTTCTGTAGTGATACTTTTTTTTCTGGAAATGTTTTTTAGGAAAGATTTCCTTCTCTTACCCGGAGCTTTTTTGGTGACTTGACACGTTTTTATTGTAGAGGACTGCTGCAAGCATGTAGTAAGCTGCTGTGTTTGACGTTTTGTAGCCTTCCTCCTTCTTTACCTCGAAGGCATAGTTTAATTTTGAAATGATCTGCAGTTGAATCTGTGGTAAAATATAATAAAAAATGTTATTAACCACTATTACCAAACAGTAAATCAATAACAGTCGTCAAAAAATTAACACACTAGTTGTCAATTCTACATACAATAATTTTTAGTGCATTGACAAATTTAAAACTCACAAATAGTAGCAAAGAAATGGAATGCTTCTACATTTGACCTGTGCTCTTTTATATGTGAATCTGAACTAATTTTATTAGCATATTTCACTATTTTATTAAAGACACTTCACACAAGCTGTTTTTGAAGTTGTATTTAATTTTAAATGAAACGGTTAACATGGTTACTTTTAATTTCCAGTAACTTAAATTTATTTTTAAAAGTCTTTATAGGTTAATAGGCTCGAGCAGGTCAGCTGCCCACCCTATGTCATACAATTCTGACAAATCAGCATCCTCATCATATTCTTCATCATCCACAGGATATAAATCATCCAAGGGATCTACTTCCACTGATGTTTCAATGACAAGTTCAATGATAAGATCGAGATCAACAGATTGCTCATTATCACTCATGGTTGATGTTGTTGTTATCTTTAAAGAAAGAGAACAACAATGAGATGTTGCAGAGTAAGAGACAAATCTCAGAGACTATAATAGTAAAATTGTTTAACAAGAGTAACATTTTGCAGATATTATTTAGCCATGTCCAGCGATGCTGAGGAGGTGAGGCCTATGTCTAAGTTTTCAGTGAACAGGACTCATCTCTTCTTAACCTTGGATAAGCCTCACCAACTCTGTGTCCCCTGCTCATACTTAAATGTAAAGGGGCAGATTTATGTTAACTGGCGCATCCCCAGGGATGCACCAGTTAACGTGCGCCGCTGCTCTGCCACCCATGATGTGCCGCATTTACAATGCGGAGCACCATTGAGCAAAAACAGCACAGATGCGTCACGCATCTGTGCCGCAAAAGCGGCGCATTGCAGGAATCAAGTCGTAAGCGCGACATGTCTACTGCAATGCACAGGGGCAAGCCACACATTGCATGGTGCGTCACTCCTTATGCCTGTTTCAAACAGGCGTAAGGATTTGATTCAGCAATGCCATAACGCTGACTCAGTGAAATCTTCTAAATTTCACTGTGTTAGTTTTACAGGGCTTTCATGCAAATGAATGCCCACCCTGCAACAAAACGCCCACATGAAACCTGACACAGGTTTCATGTGGCGCAGGACTTTACAGCGTGACACATCTGCCTAGATGCATCAAGTTGTAAATATGTCGCAACATAGCGCATCTTTTGCGCCGCCGCTGCGTCACAAAAGTGACGCACAGCGGCGCAAAAGAGGCGCACGGCCATCATAAATCTGCCCCTAACATTTTAAATGATTGTTTCAGGATGCCGATAAGGTGTGGCCTATCCAGAGGTTTGTTTGAGGTGAGGCCTACTCAGGGTTACAGGTGAAATTTAGGCTTGTTGAAGAGTACAGAGGAGATAATACATGTGCAGGCCTACCAATGAAGTGAGTCATGTCCACTGCACTCTTCAACAAAGGCCAGACCTCCTCTGTCTCCCTGGACAGGCCTAAACCTCATCTGCACAATGTGATTCGTAATGTTAGGAAACACAGGTGATGTAATTGAAAAACGTGCAATTTTTTTTGCTCATTTCACAATCACATCACCTGTGTTTCCTTTGCTTAGGTATCTCATTGTGCAGATGTAGTCTAGCATATGAAAGAGTACGTAGAAGGTGAGCACTGTATGCAACAACTTTGACACTTACAGAAGCCTCAGCTTCTCCATGCCCCCTACACAGTCCTAAATGTATACAGTTTATACTGACGGTATCTTGTTGCAGATGAAGTGAGGCCTATCTTGCAACATGGTGCATCTTTTGCACCACTGCTGCGTCACATAAGTGACGCAACAGCGGCGCAAAAGAGGTGCACGGCCATCATAAATCTGCCCCTAACATTTTAAATGAATGATTCAGGATGCCGATAAGGTGTGGCCTATCCAGAGGTTTGTTTGAGGTGAGGCCTACTCAGGGTTACAGATGAAATTTAGGCTTATTGAAGAGTACAGAGGAGATAGTACATGTGCAGGCCTACCAATTAAGTGAGTCATGTCCACTGCACTCTTGAACAAAGGCCATACCTCCTCTGTCTCCCTGGACAGGCCTAAACCTCATCTGCACAATATGATTCGTAATGTTAGGAAACACAGGTGATGTAATTGAAAAACGTGCAATTTCTTTTGCTCATTTCACAATCACATCACTTGTGTTTCCTTTGCTTAGGTATCTCATTGTGCAGATGTAGTCTAGCATATCAAAGAGTACGCAGAAGGTGAGCACTGTATGCAACAACTTTGACACTTACAGAAGATTCAGCTTCTCCATGCCCCCTACACAGTCCTAAATGTATACAGTTTAAACTGACGGTATCTTGTTGCAGATGAAGTGAGGCCTATCTTGCAACATGGTGCATCTTTTGCACCGCTGCTGCGTCACAAAAGTGACGCAACGGCGGCGCAGAAGAGGCGCACCGCCATCATAAATCTGCCCCTAACATTTTAAATGATTGATTCAGGATGCCGATAAGGTGTGGCCTATCCAGAGGTTTGTTTAAGGTGAGGACTACTCAGGGTTGCAGATGAAATTTAGGCTTGTTGAAGAGTACAGAGGAGATAATACATGTGCAGGTCTACCAACAAAGTGAGTCATGTCCACTGCACTCTTGAACAAAGGCCAGACCTCCTCTGTCTCCCTGGACAGGCCTAAACCTCATCTGCAAAATGTGATTCGTAATGTTAGGAAACACAGGTGATATAATTGAAAAACGTGCAAATATTTTTGCTCATTTCACAATCACATCACCTGTATTTCCTCAGCTTAGGTATCTCATTGTGCAGATGTAGTCTAGCATATCCAAGAGTACGCAGAAGATGAGGACTGTATGCAACATAGCAATGTACCTTACTCACCTCCCTTGACACTTACAGAAGCCTCAGTTTCTCCATGCCTCCTACACAGTTCTAAATGTATATCATTATCATCATAGTGACTATGAAACTCTAGCAGTACATATTGTGAAACCTAAATGTCTTAAAGTAATGATTTTTTAACCAACAAACAAGTACATTATTTTCCCAGATTGATGGTGAGAAGTGATCTATTTATTTAAAGAAGCAGACACCTTTTTGTCATTGTCATAAATGTAAAAAGCATTCCTTTTCTTTATGAACCATTTTCATGTCATAATTTGAAAACACAGCACAACTCCTATGTACAAGTACACCCTGTCAGTATTTAAATTTGCCAAGCACACATGGGGGCGTATTTACAAGGACCTTGCACCACGGGGAAATGACTTAAATTAAAATGGGGAAAATAACGTCAAAGTGACTCAAAGGCCTTGTAAATATGCCCCAAGCAGCCTATGAAACTCTAGCAGTACATATCAAGAAACCTAATTGACTTCAAGAAACGTTTTTAAACACATCAAGTAAACAAATTATTCACCCAGATTCATGGGGAAGTGACTTAAAATGCCCTAACACACATGAAAGCGTATTTTTAAGGCCCTTGCACCATTTTTGAGTCACTTTTAACATGGCTATGTAACTCAAAGAAACAAAATCTAAATTTGCCAAGCACACATGGGGGCGTATTTACAAGGACCTTGCACCATGGGGAAATGACAAATTAAAATGGGGAAAATAACGTCAAAGTGACTCAAAGGCCTTGTAAATATGCCCCAAGCAGCCTATGAAACTCTAGCAGTACATATCAAGGAACCTAATTGACTTCAAGAAACGTTTTTAAACACATCAAGTAAACAAATTATTCACCCAGATTCATGGGGAAGTGACTTAAAATGCCCCAACACACATGAAAGCGTATTTTTAAGGCCCTTGCACCATTTTTGCGTCACTTTTAACATGGCTATGTAACTCAAAGAAACAAAATCTATTTGTAAAACACTTGACACAAAGCAACATTTTAAATACACAACTTTCTTCATAATTTTCTCCCTAAAGCATACTATTCTATGCCCCAAGCAGCCTATGAAACTCTAGCAGTACATATCAAGAAACCTAATTGACTTCAAGAAACGTTTTTAAACACATCAAGTAAACAAATTATTCACCCAGATTCATGGGGAAGTGACTTAAAATGCCCTAACACACATGAAAGGGTATTTTTAAGGCCCTTGCACCATTTTTGCGTCACTTTTAACATGGCTATGTAACTCAAAGAAACAAAATCTATTTGTAAAACACTTGACACAAAGCAACATTTTAAATACACACCTTTCTTCATAATTTTCTCCCTAAAGCATACTATTCTCTATCTAAATTAAATGAATCTTTTCTCACCTTAGCAAATACTTTTTGAGTTTCAAAACAGTCCCAGACACACACCAATTTTTCTTTAGCAGAGCAAAGGGTATGCACTCCAGAGGCTGCAACCAACAAAGGCACAGACATGCTGTAATTCATCACACATATCTCTCATGTCACCCAATCAAAACTCTTCCCTCACTTTTTTCAAATCAACACCCTTCCCCCTCTGCCCTTTCTGCCTTTTTTCCATAGCAACCACCTCCTGAAACACCTCTCATGTTTACAAGTTCACACAACAATGTTTCAATTGAACTCTGAACTCTCAGTACACCTGCGTATTCAGTGCAATCTTTCATAAAATGATTTTTTCTTGACCATTCAAATTACATCTTTCAAAGAACTTATCCATGCACCCTAACTTTCTGTTTTCAGCAATCAAAATCCACCAATCACTGCTACTCAATCATTAGCACAGAAACTCCACAGTTTTTTTCATTACAAACTCCTACTGTTTCAACTGCCATTTCATACCCACACTTCATCTGACTGCAGCATAATCTCCTCTCACCATGTTTTCTGTCTGGATTGTTGGACATAGTTACATCCACTGGGCTCAAAGGTATGCTGATAACAGAAATTTACACAACCTCAATTTACAAAATGTGGAAATCAACTGGATTGGCCACAGAGGATTAAGATGTCACCAATTGATACCATTGGTGAAAACCTTTTTGCATTTGCCAAAACCTGGCCTGTTAATTGTGCACTGTGGAGGAAATGACTTGGGCACTTTGACTGGGGTAGGTCTGGAAATGCTTTTAAAGGACACCTTTGAGCAATTGATGGCACTTTTTCCTCAAACTGCCTTGGTATATTCAAATATATGCCAAAGACAGAAATGGAGGTGGTCCAACCAATTTTGTCCACAAATTGAGAAATCGAGGAAGCATGTAAATAAGTCTGTTTCAGCTTACATGAGAGACCATGGAACGTGCTCCATCTACAACAATAACTTGCGTTACTACATGCAAGATATCTACAGAGGAGATGGAGTTCACTTCTCAGATGAGGGGAACAGAGTTTTCATCCTGAATTTAAGGCTATGTATTGGTACCTACTTATAAGTACCTAAATCTACCACATACCCAAAAGCTCTTCTCAGAGCTACCCTAACTATGATCACTCTAAACAAATTTTAAATGTAACTTTTTTTTTTACTAATTTTCGCGATTTACGCTTTCCGGAACGCTACCCGGTTCGCGCACCGTACGCTAACCGCGCGAAAATTAAAAAAAAAATGTGTTTTTTTTCGCACATATGGGCCTCCTCAGCCACCCTCAGAAAACCTAGGGGGTCAGGATACGTCTCCCGTGCCCCCTTATACCCATTTCCCACATTGTTTTTCCTCCATCTTGTGATTAAATTTCACCGAAACACAAGATGGCGGACTCCCGTTACGCTACCGGTTAGCTACCCGGTTCGCGTACCGGGTAGCGCCTCTACCGCGAAAAAACGTAATTTTTTATTATTTTTTTGCCCCGCGGGACCCTTTAATAGCCCCCTCATCAATCCTAGGGGGTCAGGAGGGGTCTACCTTGCCCCCTTTCATTAATTTCCCCCTTCATTTTTCTTCACCTCTTGTCTCTCGATACTACCGAGAGACAAGATGGCGGCCGCTCCGGACTGTTTAGAATGTTGACACCGGAGAGCCAATCAGCTTCGCTTCGCGAAGTTCCGTTACGCGTCAGGTACGCGAACCGGGGCGCTAACCGGAGCGCTGTTACAGATATATATATTTTTTTGAACGTTAATTTATCAAAATCCACTGGAGCACATATATTGAGACCTTGCAAAGGCACATCGGGCAAACAATATCTACAATTTTGCCAAGTTTCGTGTAAATCCATTCAGCCGTTCGAGCTAAAAGTGAGTCCAACCGCCCTATGGAAAATTGCATGGGAAAAACGCGTTTTGGGAACCCCCTTTTTTCTCGGCCCCCCCTGACGAAACCCCCCACATTTTCAGGGCCTGCTCAGAAACAAAATGTTCCATTTTCCTGAAAATTTCAGCCAATTCCGTCCTCAAACGCCAAAGTTATTCCACATAGAATTTTCAAAAATCCCATAGGAAAAGAATCCTAACTATATATACCTACTGGCGACCGCCAGTTGGTAGTATATATATATATGTATATATATATATGTATGTATATATGTATATCTATATATATATATATTTATATATATATATATATATATCTCCAAATTTTCAGGTAGCACCCATTTCGAGAGAAGCCACAGAAGCTTGAGATAAAGTTCATTTATTAAATGTTCAAAAACTTTGCAAGCAGTCACATTCACCGGGTTTGCGTATTTCCAAAGTGCAGGCCAAACGCGTTTCAGGATTCAAGTTCCCTTTGTCGGTGGCAGATGCAGGAATGAAAACTCGCGCTGCAAAAGTCACAGTTTATATTGCACACAGTTCGTTCTATGCCTGGAAAGCGGGGCAGTCACGCCACGGATTTTGATCTTTCACCCACTGGGGTTTTATTTTGCTTGAATTGTGAAGAAAACTGAGCACCCACTGGGGTATTATTTAAAGGAACTACACTCACCAGAAGGCAGTGAGAGAGCCGCGCCCACCGGGGCAGGTGTGTGCAATATAAACTGTGATTTTTGCAGCGCGAGTTTTCATTCCTGCATCTGCCACTGACGAAGGGAACTTGAATCCTGAAACGCGTTTGGCCTGCACTTTGGAAATGCTCAAACCCGGTGAATGTGACTGCTTGGAAGGTTTTTGAACATTTTATAAATTAACTTTATCTCAAGCTTCTGTGGCTTCTCTCGAAATGGGTGCTACCTGAAAGTTTGGATATATATATATATATATATATTTTGTGCACCTGAGCATTAAAAGTTTCACCAAAGGACTCCCCCTCTGGCCTCTGCTTGCTCTTTGGAGGAAGGTGTTGTTCATATTTTCAGCGCCAGCCTGCGGCGCTGTACAGATGGCCCTGCCGCAACAAGTGACCCGGACTCAGCTGGCAACCGCACTGCTTGCAGTGCTTGACTGTTCTCGAGGGATCGAATAGCCCGGTGTCCGCCATCACTCAAGGAACTGTTCCAAACGGAGCGAGGTATTTTTCCTCAAACTGGGCGTTGTGTGGCTACTCAGCTGCCCCCGTTTATTGACTTACCTTGTAAGATGGCAGCGGCGGTACGAGGGACCCGAGGTGATCTTTGGAGGCTCTGATGCTAGCGTGGGGGTCCTATCGCCATTCCTGCACCAAGCCAACACTTGAATTAACATTTTGAAAATCTCCATCCACATCGCCAACCCAGGTGCATACCATGTTGCATGCTGGGAGTTGTAGTTCGGCATTTACCATAAACTACCAACAGGTGAGCTGCATTCATCAAGGGGAGGAGTGTGTTGGCCTCAACAATATTTAAAACAGAGGGGCAGGACTATTGGACTATTTCGACTGGCCCCACACAGTGATGGGCGCTGATGAAGGCACGAAAATCGCCGAAATGCATTTGCCGCCACTGTTATTTTGTGCACCTGAGCATTAAAAGTTTCACCAAAGGACTCCCCCTCTGGCCTCTGCTTGCTCTTTGGAGGAAGGTGTTGTTCATATATATATATATATATATATATATATATATATATATATATATATGTATAGAATATATATCCAGAAAAGCTCGTCTAGTACTTATATTGAAGAAAACGAGAGTAGACTCAATTGAAGTGCCAATTTAGTGTTTATTCAGTACAACACCGTGCCGCCATGACGCGTTTCGACCGATCAACGGCCTTGGTCACTGACAGCGCCTGGGGGTAGAGGCTCACCTTTTAAAGTGACAGTGCAAAATAGCTGCAATAATGAACATAGAAAATATCCTACATTGTTTTCTGCAATGTATGCTTAAATGCATTAATATTGCCCAACGTTAATACATAGTAGTATTATGGTTAAAACAATACTTAGTCAACATGGCTAAATTCAATTATTTGTGAGCTAATACTTGTGTAAATACATAAAATGAATAATTGCCCTATTGCCTGGTATTGTAGCTGTTGTTCAAACATTTACTATGCTATTATTATGATAAAGTGACTAGTGCATGAGTACCCCTATCCTAAGTGCAAGTCTATAAAGCGATCTGTGTGCAAAACGTGCAATTTATGTGCAATATCAGTTTTGTAAGGGTTTAGCAGCAGTTTACTGTTATAAATTGGCTAATGCCACTATATTTATCACATATCGAAAACCATCGCCTTTACAATCTTGGCAGGCATAGCAACCAAAAGCCATTATATCAAAGTACCTATCTGTTGCATACAGTTGATTTCCACAAATTAGGATATACAATATATAAAATATTATATAAAATCATTTCAACCGAATAAAATCAGATAACATTGGCTAAAATCTGGTAAATAAGAATCTGGTATGTAAAAAAATATTAAGAAAGTTTTAAAGAATACATTCATTCATTATTGTGTAGGACTCCTCCCGTTTTTGGCACCTTAAAACTCAAGAGAAGAAATTCATAATATATACAATGTGGAGATTTGGATGTACAAATACAATGTTTCCCTATGAATATCTATAAATATTTATGCATGTCCTCGCTCGTGTTGAGCCCACCTGGATGTTTCGTATCCATCTCAAGTATGTATCTTGTTTCTAGTCACCTTGACTTGGTCTACCTGTTGCCTCCTCTTTTATGTGCTGGCACTGCATCTAAAATAAAATAATTCAAATGTTTCCAACTGCTGTTATGTTTTTCTTTAAAATGCCTGGCAATAGGGTAACTTGGATCGTTATTTAAAATGGCTCGTGTGTGCTGTAATATCCTTTTGTGCACTGCCAATTTTGTGCTGCCTACGTAATACAGGTTGCAACTGCAAACTAGTGCATATACCGCAATTTCGGTTTTACAGGACAGATGTTGGTTTATCATTTGGGTGCGGTCACTAGAAGCTGTTTTATATGAGATCTTGTTTATTCCGAACTGGCAGGCCTTACAGCTTGAACACCTATAAAATCCCTTTCTGGCTGTAAGGCATGAGTCTGTTTCCAGATCTTCTGAACTGTTTTTGACCAAGGCATTGCCCATTGAGGCCGTTCTTCTATATGTTATTGCTGACTTTTTGGGAAGTAACCCTCCAATTATTGGGTCTCCCAATATTATGGGCCAGTTGCTTCTTATGATAGATCTTATAGGTCCTTCTTGTCTAGAATACGAAAGTATTAGCCATGTAGGCTCCTTTAGTGTGTTGTCTTTTGCACCCCGGGTTTATGATCTATACTTAAGTAAATCCTGTCTGGCTTGACTTCTTGATTTTGATATCGCCGTATTTATAGTTCTTGATTTATAACCTCTTTGGAGGAATCTGTTTTTACATTCCCTTTGCTTGTCTTGTGTGTTGTTTTCCTCACTACAGATACGTCTTATCCTCAGCATCTCCCCATAGGGGATGCTTTATATAAGGTGAGGAGGGTGGAAACTTGATGCGTGCAGTACTGCATTGCCAGCAGTTTGTTTCCGAAAAAGGGAAGTTGCTAGTTTGTTGTTCGTTATATACACTTTTACATCCAAAAATGTTATGCTTTCACAACTGATAGAATATGTCAACTTTAAATTCACATTATTATTGTTAATTTGCTAGATAAAGTCATGAGCACTCTGCTCTGAGCCATTCCATACAATAAATAAATCGTCTATGAATCCTAGCCATATTATTGCTTTTTCAGTATAGGTGCATGCATATTGTTGCGGACCAGCTCCTCCCACCATCCCATAAACAAACAGGCATAGCTGGGAGAGAAGCTGTCCCCCATTGTTACGCCTTGAATTTGTTGATACATCTGGTTTTTGTACATAAATAAATTGTTTTCAAGACAAAATATTAACATATCGATCAGCATTTGATTGTGTTTAGCAAACTTCATAGGGCTGTTGGCTAAGAAATGTTCAACCGCCTTGTTGCCATCATTGTTCTTTATGCATGTATAAAGTGCAGATACATCTAGTGCTATTAAGTGATAGCCAGCTTGCCACTTGATTGTATCAATTTTTCTTATAAAATCACTGGTATCCTGCACGGACGATTTAAGTTTTTTAACATGTTCTTGTAAAAACGAATCAATATAGATGGACATATTTTCCAGTGGCTCATCACAGGCTGAAATGATGGGCGCCCCCAATGGTTTATTCAGACATTTATGAACCTTAGGGACAAAGTAGGTTACTGGAATCATGGGATTTTCCTTTTTCAAATAAATATATTCCTCTAAGTTCAGGAGGGCCAGGCTTTTCCATGCCAATAGTTTTTTGAAAAAGTTATCTTGTGTACTTTTGAACTTTTGCATGGAACTTTTTCGATAACAATCATGATCATTTAGCTGTAAGGCTGCTTCTTCCATGTAGTCCTTGAGTACTGATGTTAACCTGTTATTGCGGTCCAGTCTACCTCTGATTTCAATTTTCCTCATTTGTTTAAATCAACCTCCCTATATTTCGTCACTATTGTTAGCAGCATATTTATTTTGTTATTTTAACTGTTATTTGCTCCATTTTTTTGCGATGTAATCTGTTTTTGCTCTCTAATTTGCACCTGATTTCTTAAACTCCTCGCTTGCTGACACCACTTCCCGTTCCTGCCTCTATTTTTTTCTCTCCCAGCACCCCTCTCCCCCCAGTTTTTGGTTTCTAAATCCTCGCTTGCTTACCCTACTTCCTGATCCCGCTCTACCTTTGCTCTCCCAGCAACCCCCCCACTCTTTGGATTTCCAATCCCCCTCTTCCCTCATCTCCTTAACTTCCCTGTCTTCACTCTGTCCTCCTCCCTCGTCCTCCCAACATGCCTCCTCACAGCACCGTCCATCAACAACTGGACCCTACTCTCGCCAAACATGGCCCTAACTCCTGGATCATTCTTTACCCCCCAGTCTCTCCAAACATGCTAGAAAAAACTTCAAACATAAACTCCTTATTCGTAACCCGGAAACCCTCATTGTTGACAACTACATCAGCCTCACTTCCTCCATTATCACCAATTACATCTTTTACTCCAAACGCCCCTCCAAATGGAAGAGCATCTTCCTTCAACACCTCCCAATCTCTAAAATAACTAAAATACCATATGGATCCAAAATATCCACCACTCCCTCCCCAGCCTTTCATGGTGATGTTAATATCTCTATCTTCAAAACAGGTAACATCCTCATACAAGCCATGACATCCCATCTTTCCATCTTTGAACTCCACTTCAGCACTATGTCCCTCCTCCTCGACCACTCGGCGCCTAACACTCCACCTCCCCAAACGAATAGCACCCCTCACACCCCCCCCTGCTCTACCTCCACTCTTAAACACCCAACTAACACTGTCGTCCAACAAAGGACTTCACTATCTCCCTCCTTGGACCTCACTACTGCTAATGACATCCCCCATCCCCAATCACATTCCTCACATCCCCCTCTTATCTCCCTCTCTCCCCCAACCCCCATGAACTCCCTCTCTTCAGACTCCTCCTTGAGTAATGATAGCCCCCACTCCCAATCACCCACTTACCACTCCCCTCCCATTACCCCACCTCCACTTGACCCTCCAAACGCCCTCCCCCTGGCCCAACCACTCACGTACTCCACCGCCCTCTCCCCTCAGTCACCCGCTTCATCTATGCCCCCCAAACAACCTAACCCCTCCACTGACACTTAACAGCTCTGTCACCCCACACCCCTCACCTACCACCCAATCTCACCACCCACACAACCTGCCACCTTCCGCAACCAAACTTGACCGATCTAATTTGACTATCAAACCTCTCAAAACTCCCAGCCCCATCGCTTTCCACCACACATCTCCTACCCCACCCCCCTTCACACACTAATCCTCCCTCCGCAAATAACACAGACCGCGCCTTCTCGACACCTCACCTTACCTTAATTGCCCATAGCCTACAAAACATTGAACGTGACCTTCAGAACGTAACTACCTAACTGACCCGACTTAGGAAAGATTTCATCCTCCTCAGCACCAAAACCCTCCCCCACCATAAAACCCCCTCCCTCAAAAATCCCTCACACCACACACAACTGTTGGAGATCACGCCCTCTCCGCTGCGATACACACAGACCTCGCCACACCTCTAACCATCTCTCCCCGTCTGACCTTGCTCACCTATGCAACTCCTACCTTCCTAATGTACCAAACACAAACCCTCCACTCCCCCACGCCCCCATCCCTGTTATTATAGGTACTAATAGAACCCCTTCCCCCAGACCACCGCCCCAACTCACGTTGATCCCCTTGTGCCCACCCTCCACATACAACCCCACACCACTGAAGTGCATGCTCGTCAACTGCCGATCCGCTGTTTTACACGCCACGGAAATTTCTGAAACAATCCTGAGTGAATCCATTGATATCGCATTCCTCACAGAAACCTGGCTAAATGACCACTCGGCGAGCATACTCGACCGACTCTCCCCTCCTGGTTACTCTATACTTAGAAAAGACAGACCAATCAGAGAGGGGGTGGTCTCGCCATCATCTTCAAAAAGGATTTTTAGTTATCCCTTGTCACTAACCCAGGCTACTCCTCCTGCGAATACCTGGAAGCGGAACTATCAACTCAAAACTCCCTCCCAATTCGCCTACACAACATCTATCGCCCCCCGGGTCCACCACAGCCCTTCATTGAGGACTTATCTGAGCTCCTGACGAAATCTGCATTATCCAACTCAAAAAATATCTTTCTTGGGGATCTTAACCTCCATTGGAACGATACCAATGACCCCACTATGTCCTTCCTCACTACTCTCCTTGAGATCAGTGAACTCAAACAACTTTGCTTATCCCCAACACACTCCAAAGGTTCCATACTTGACGTCATTCTGTCTAATGAAGATCTGACATCCGTGACCAATATCATCCCCATTGACTGGTCTGCCCACCACCTTACACTGTTCACCATAGATACCTCGGCAAGCCTCCCTGCCTCAAAAGTTAACAGACCTAAGAAAATAATAAGGAACCTAAAATGTATCTCCCCAGACGCTCTCCAATCTAAACTCCAAGCTCAACTCCTTCTCATTCCCAACTCACAAAATGCAAATGAGCTCACTGAACTGTACAATAATACTGTCTCTGATATTCTTGACAAACTGGCCCCGCCTAAACTCAAAAACCAAAGAAACACCGCCTCAAACTCTTGGTTTAATACTGAGTTAAATAATGAAAGACGGGCACCCAGACTAGCGGAAAGAACCTGGAGACACCAGCCCTCTCCCTCCCATCTGGCTCAACTTAGATGTGCTAGATCCACATACAAAAAACACATCTTCAAGCAAAAGGCATCCTTCTTCAGCACTCAACTAGATCGTGCCAAAAACAGACCCAGGGAACTCCTCTTTATAATTTGTTATCAAACTTCCCAAGCACCTCCTAATATGACAGCCTCCTCAGTGAGATGCGACGAAATTGGCCATTTCTTCTTGGAAAAAATTGCCAAAATTGATCAGTCCTTCCTTCCCACACAACCATCCTCCAACCCGCTGCCTTACGACCCCTCTCACCCTATCACTTCTCTACACCCCCCCCAACCACTCCACTGGCCTCCCTCCTCCCACTTCACCGGCTACCAACTCCCCTAACTCACAACTAAAGAACAATGCAGCCTTGCTCAACTTCCTCCCCGTCACAGAGCTAGAAGTCCTCAAAATAATTGGCAATCTTAAACCGTCCTCCCACAAAAAAGACCCTGTACTCTCCAATCTTATCCCCACCCTTAAACACATCATCGCCCCATACTGGACAAAAATTATCAACACCTCTCTCTCCATGGGCTGTGTCCCCACCTCACTTCAACTTGGACAAATCTCGCCCATAATTAAAATCCTAAAGCTGACCCAAATGACCTAAACAATCTCCGCCCTATCACCAACCTCCCCCTTCTCTCAAAGGTCCTTGAAAAATGTGTCCTACTACAACTTGACAAACACATCAGAAACTTCAACCTACTCGCCCCCCTTCAGTCTGGCTTCAGGAAAGGCTGCAGCACCAAAACGGCAATGCTCAATGTCATTGATGACATCCATCAATCACTTGATAATGGCGAGACCTACCTTCTTATCCTCCTTGATCTCTCCGCAGCGTTCGATACAGTCAACCATTCAGCCTTACTCAATGTTCTTAGGACCCGTTCCCGCCTGAACGACACCGCCCTCAAATGGTTCACCTCATACCTTCAACACCGAACTCAGCAAATAAAAATTCAAAATTGTCTCTCTAACCCCTCTCCTGTCTACCTTGGACCCCAAGGATCTATTCTCTCCCCTTCCCTCTTTAACTTCTTTATGGAACCCCTCACTCTCATTCTTTAACAAGCAGGCATCAACTACCACCTATACGCTGATGACACCCAAATCTATTACAAGATTAAAACTCACGCTGACATCTTACACCTGAACAACTCCCTTCACAAGATTCAATCCTGGTTCCAGTGAAATCATCTCAAACTAAACCCAAATAAAACTGAAATCATCCTCTTCTCCCCTAAAAAGAACCGTCTCCCCATTCAATCATGGATTTCAGACCTTAACGCACTGAACTGCTCACTCACACTGTCCAACTCCGTCAAATCTCTTGGCATTTCTATCGACAACATTCCTCACCCTTAACGTTCACATCAAAAACTCTGCCAAGGGAACCCTCTTTAATCTCCGTCACCTCAAGAAAATCAAACCATTCTTACCCATCGATTATTTTAAACTTGCAGTTCACTGGTTCTTTCACATATTGACTATGGCAACGCCATCCTCAGTGGAATACCCAAGGTCCACCTTGCTCCAATAAAGCTGTGCTCAACCTTGCAGCCAGGCTCATCACAGACTGCAAACGCTTCGATCATATCTCCCCAGTTCTCAAATCCCTATCAAAGAGAGATCAACTTACAAAACGGCCTGGATTGCTCATAAAGCCCTCCACCAAAACACTCCGCAGTACCTATCCCAAAAACTCCTCTTTGCTGCTACCACTCATCCTCTGAGAAGCACCAACGCCCTCCTCCTAATCCCACTGCTGCATAAAAAGAAAACCACACAATGGCAATGCCTCTACTATCTGGAATCCCCTCCCAAAAAACCTGCGCTGTAACCCCTCTTACGCCAGCTTCAAAAAAGACCTCCAAACCCACCTCCTTAACTACTACTGGGGATTCTAACCTGTGCCCGACTCCTGATCTCTTTTCACTATACCATATTTGTCTCAGTAATATATGGCTCTCTTCATGTACTCCACTCTACCCACATTACCTGTATTGTATTGCTACAACTCCTGTTTCATTCCTCCTTGATTTTGTAATTTATGTTGTTTTTTACTGTGTTATTATGCTTTTTATACCATGTTTGCCTTATACTATCCTGATCATGTAAAGCGCTCTGATACCTCTGGATCTAGCCAGCGCTATATAAAACTTTTAAAATAAATAAATTTAAATTAAATTAAAATAAATGAGGGGCCACAGCACTATGTTTCCCCCTTTATCTGCATTTCTCACCACAACTTCTTTTTCTTTCCTCAATTTTTCTATCAGTTGATGATATTGCCTTTCTTGGTTAGTAATCTTTTTTTTGGATTTGCTGGTATCCATATGGAGTTTTTTTACTTGCGCCACCACGTGTTCATTAAATAGATCTAGAGAGTCTCTTGGCATAATGGGCACAAACTTGGATATTACTTTGAATGTTGTCATTGGTTTTGCACACGCTGCATGGGGTGGGGATATGAGATCTTGTGTATTCATTTCCAGTTGTTGATTTTCGCGGGCAGCCCCCTTCACCCCAATTTTATTCTAAATTGTGGCAGTCTTTGAGTACACCCAAGTCAGCTACTGTAAGGTTCTCCATTGCTGATTGTCTGATATTGAATAAGGGGTACCGGTGTCCCGCATTGGCTCCTGTTGTTTAGTCTGCAACTGGTGAAACTTCTTTAGTTTTAATTTTCTTATGTCCGCACTTGAGTTTATGTAATCGAAGTTGGTTTCGGGACAGTAGGACAATCTCAGAGCTTGTAGCTGTTGTTCTGCTACATCCAGGTTCACATTGGTTAAATTAATGATGGTGTTATCTTTGATGGTTGTTTGTGGGGAACTAGGAGACGTTATTGTTTGCATCTCCATTGGCCCATCCTCTTGTCGGTTTCGGATTGCCACTGTTGCTTCCTTTTTCTGGCAGTCTGCCTTTGTTGCCGCCTACTCTCTGTCTGTCGTTTTTTGCCGGTTTATTGGCTCTTGGTCTAAGGGTCTCCCTTCGACTTCTTCTTAGATAATCCAACTCCTCTCCAAATGATACCTTTATAGCCCTTTGATCTTGTCTTTCCCATGCTGTTTCCGCCTCTGATTCACTCTCAACAGCCAAGCTGAGATCTGATGCCGATGCTGATGCCTATGTACCCCCAACTTGCGTTTGTGATCCCACAATAGTCTATTAAGAGGCAGCACAGACCCCTGTGCTCCAGAGAGAGTCTTGAGAAAGCACAAGTAGATGCCCTGACTCCCAATAGACTCTCATGAGAGTCCAGTGGTATGAAGAGAACAATTACAAAAGAAAAGGACTGTGCAAGGCAGTAGTTTGACCATCCTTGGCAGAGACATTGTCAAACGCCATACTCTTTGGGGGTTAGCATAGTTATGTAGTTGTGCCCTAAAATAATTAATATTACTCATGACATGATTTATGACATCATTGATAACATGACTGCAACATATGAAATGACAACATTGATGACAAGACTGTGCATGGCGGGGCGAGTTATAGTCACTCTACGGCACGAGATATAGTTACAAATACAGTAATATATAGTTATATATATATATATATATTACCTACTGACAGTCGCCAGTAGGTAGTTATAGTTAGGACCTATTATGCATAGGAAATCGTCAACATTCTATTTGGAATAACTTTGGCGCCGGGTTGACGAATCTTTGTGAAATTGTCCAAACCTTTGGCCAGCTCCGGTCCGCTCCTATCCTGAAAGTCTCAGGATGGTTCGTCAAGCGGGGGCAGAGAAAAAATGGGGGTCCCAAAACGTGTTTTCCCCATGCAATTTCCAATAGGACTTTTAGCCGCAGCTACAGCCCGAACTGCTGAACGGAATTACACCGAATTTGGCAAAGAGGTAGTCCTTGGTTCAGACTCATGCCTTCTGCTTATTTGGTGTAATTCTGTTTAGTAGTTCCTGGGAAAATTACAGTTAAAACCATTAATATATCTATGGGCTCGGTGGATCCGCACTCCCTGCGTGTACAGTGAGCGCACCATAAGCGCACCCTCCAGATCACGCGCTGAATGCTAATTGGCTGTCAAGTTGTTGTCAATATTTGAAACTAGGAAATGTTGGCAGCCATTTTATGCTTTGCTAGAAGCGAGGCTGAAGAAGTCTGTGAAATATGTGTGCAAAACGGGTAAAGGGTGCAGGGTAGACACACTGTGACCCCCATAGGTCTGCTCAGGGGGTCCCAGAAGGACCCCCAAGTCCGAATTTATTTATTTTTTAAATCATGGAATGCACGTTAGATCCGCGCATTTCGCTGCTGAAAAAGGTTATTAGCCCCCGGGGGGGCCAAATCCCGGGGGTATTTGAAAAAAATAGTGTGGGGGTTCCCAATGCCCAGACACTGCCCCAGGGACTGCCACCCCCCGGGGCTCTAACTTAATATATGCAGGGGGCTCAATGGGCTTGTTTAAAATAGGTGGGGGGCTCTTAGGCCCCCCACCCCCTGGGACCGCCACCCCCAGGGCTTCAAAACATTAATTGAGAGGGATTTCTGAGGTCCCTCCAGCCCCGGGGACTGCCACCCCTGGGGTTTCTTGAAAGTGTGGGAGGGGGCCGCGTGGCCCCCCTCCTGGAGCCCAAGATGGCCCTGGGGACCGCCACCCCCCAGGGCCGGCTCCTGCAGTGTCCCAGGGTGCCCACCCCCGGGACACTGCCATTTGCAATGACAGGGCGGGAGCCTCGCAGCTCCCACCCTGTCATTACAAACTGCTTTCCTATTTGGAAGAGAGAGCAGGTTAACCTGCTCTCTCTTCCAAATAGGAAAGCAGATTGCTTTTCCTCAGGGGGAGCAGCATGTTAGCTGCTCTCCCTGAGGAAAAGCAATGCCGGCTCCCGAAGGACACGGGGAGCCGGCTGGGACCGCAGGGGCATTGGGGCTCCCCCCATGGTCCCCAACATTTTATATAAGCCCCGGGGATGGGGTCCCCGGGAGTAATACAAATTTGTGATAAAGGCTATTTTTTTTTTACAGTGAAATAAGGAGACGCGCACTCAGTGCGGTGCTCAGTGCGCCCCCTGGTGTCCATGCCTTGGGTGCACAGCATCTAACCGGTAGGGTGCGTGACTCCAGCACGTGTGGTGCACGACTCGCACGCGTTGGTTACACGACTTTGGCGCGTTGGGTGCACGACTCCAAGCAAAAAACAGACCATATTTTTCAGATATACATCAAGCTTATGTGCTTAGTTGTTAGATAGCTCTAAAAAGAGCCCTTGTGTTTATTGAGAGATTTTACTACCTACAAGTATATACTGATGCAGAGTCTAAAGTTCAAGAGGAAGACTCTGTTCCCTTCATCTGTAAAATGTACACCATCTCTCCTATAGATGCCATGCATATGGAAAAGCAGATTGTTGTGGTATATGGACCCCATTCTGTAGTCTCAGAGAAAAGCAGAAACAGATGTATTCACATGTTTCCTAGCTTTCTCAATCTGTGGCAAAATTGATTGGACCAGTTCCATTTCTGCCTTTGGCATATGTTAGAATAGACAAAGGCAGTTTGGGGGAAAAGTGACATCAATTCTCTAAAGGTATCCTTCATAAGCATTTCCAGATCTACCCCAGTCAAAGTGCCTAGGTCATTGCCACCACAGTGCACAATTATGACGTCAGGGTGTTGGAGATGCAAAAAGGATTTAACCAATGGCATCAATTCCTTTGTTTTCTGTGTACCTTTGGCTCCAGAAAATATAGCTCTGTCCCACAATCCACACTCTAAGCATCTTGAAGGGAGGTCTGGATGCACTCAGATGGTCTCTGTAAATGAAATGGCAGTTTGAAAACTAAGATTTTTCTAAAATGGTGAATAAGATGCAGGTTTGAAAAAAGAAAAGAAATGATTAGTTGTTTGACAACATTCTACACCGAAAACTAGGGTGCATGTTTCTGGTTTTTTAAAGCATGATTCTTATTGGTGAACAAAAACTGATTGAAAGGAATGTTACATAAGATAGGCTGATATGTTGAAAAGTCAAGCACACTTGCTGTTTTGATAAGCAACATTGTGTGATGAACGTTTGACCTGTGTGCTCAGTTAAGTGTTCCATGAACTGTTTCTATGGTAACAGGCAGAAGGCAGATTGGAGTTAGGGTTCAAATGTATGTCAATTGGAAAGGGTTGAAATGTGTAACCAATAGAAATGTGTGTTTGCTTTTAAATTAATGTAGGAAGCAATGTGATTTGATGTTTAAAATGTATATGTGTTCAAAATGAGAGGGAAAGTCTGCCATTCTTTGGTTCTGGGGTTTTGGTGAGAAGTGTAGAAAACAGAGATTCTGTATAAGGACAAGACGGAAGTCCTCATCCTGGGATCCTCACCCTCCGCCTGGGACGACTCCTGGTGGCCCCCCGCCCTGGGCAGCGCACCCAAACCAACAGACCACGCACGCAACCTGGGCTTCATCCTGGACTCCTCCCTCTCCATGACCAGACAAGTCAACGCCGTCTCCTCGTCGTGCTTCAACATCCTGCGCATGTTACGTAAGATCTTCCGATGGATCCCCACCGAGACCAGGAAGACGGTCACCCAGGCCCTCGTCACCAGCCGTCTGGACTACGGCAACTCCCTCTTTGCCGGAACCACCGCCAAACTCCAGAAGAGACTCCAGCGGATCCAGAACACCTCAGCACGACTCATCCTGGACATCCCCCGCCGCAGCCACATCTCCGGACACCTGAGAGACCTGCACTGGCTCCCGGTCAACAAGAGAATCACCTTCCGGCTCCTCACCCACGCACACAAAGCCCTACACAACCAAGGACCAGGATACCTCAACAGCCGCCTCAACTTCTACGCTCCCAAACGCCAGCTTCGATCGACCAGCCACGCCCTCGCCGCCGTCCCCCGCATCCGAAGAGCCACCACAGGAGGAAGGTCCTTCTCCTACCTGGCCGCCAAGACTTGGAACTCCCTTCCGACCCACCTCCGCCTGACCCAGGACCACCTCGCCTTCAGGAAGCAGCTCAAGACCTGGCTGTTCGAGCAGTAGCGGACCCCCTCCCCCCAGCGCCTTGAGACCCTCCGGGTGAGTAGTGCGCTATATAAATGCTCTGATTGATTGATTGATAAGAAAATCTGCTGTGTGACTGACATACTTCTTATTCTACAAAACAATTGGAAAGGTGAGTTATTAATTTGTGAGGGGATGTATGTGGTGCATTTTGATTTTAATCAGACTAATATGTTTCTCTTGCTAAAGTGCAGGGAATACTTTTTTTTCTAGAAAGCATTCTGAGATAAGTATTTATATATTTTATGTGTTTGCAGACAGATAACTATGCTGTTCTCATGTTTTGGTAGAATTAGAAACCAGTCATTTTTTATTTATTTGCAAAATGACTCAGATTTCTACATTAAAATGCAGTACTCCTTCTAGACTACGAAATGTGTTTCAGTAAAAGGCAAGGGATAGTGTTTTTTGTCTAGAATTACACAGTGACCCTTGTGTGCATTTAGGAATCATTCTGATAGAAGCACTCTATACTAATGTGTAGTAGAAAATGTTGTGCAATGTGTAGAGTTACCTAAAGTCTTGTAGACTAGTAAATGTGTTTTGGTAAAATGCAAGGGATAGTGTTGTTTGTCTAGAATCACACAGTGAGTCTTATGTGCATTTAGGAATCATTCTGATAGAAGCACTTATACTAATGTGTAGTAGAAAATGTTGTGCAATGTGTAGAGTCACCTAAAGTCTTGTTGAGTGGTAAATGTGTTTTGGTAAAATGCAAGGGATAGAGTTGCTTGAGTAGAATCACACAGTGAGTCTGTGAGCCTTTAGGAATCACTTTGAGAGAAGCATTTTGGTAGTTCATGTGTTTCCTGACATGTAATTGATTAAAAACGTATTGTGTTCTCACATTTTGGTAGAATTAGAAAATAGTCATTGGTTATGTGTTTCCAAAATGAATTTAGCTTTAATAGTAAAATGCAGTACTGAAATATATGGAATGCATGCTTGATGGTTTTGCAGACAAATAAGTACATGTAGTCTTGCAGTGATACTACTCCCAGTACAATTTCCTACACTACATAAACACCACTGCACTACTGTAAACCCTTAATCTACCTCCAGCACGACCACCTACACTACCCATTCACCCATTCACCACTTTAAAACCCTAAACCTTAAATCTACCACAGCACAACCTCCTACAATACCCAAACACCACTGTACTTTCCTAGAACAGTACCCCAGCACAACGCCCTACACTACACAAACACCACTGCAGTACCTTAAACTGTAAAACACTATCACTAGCATGACCCTGTACACTACATAAACACCACTGCACTACCTTAGAACACTGCCCTAGCACGCCCTCTTACACTACCCAAACACCATTGCACTATTCTAAACCTTAAATGTACCCCAGCACGACCTCCTACACTACCCAAACACCACTGTACTTTCCTAGAACACTACCCCAGCACAACCACCTACACTACACAAACACCACTGCACTACCTTAGCACACTGCCCTAGCACGACCTCTTACACTACCCAAACACCATTGCACTATTCTAAACCTTAAATGTACCCCAGCACGACCTCCTACACTACCCAAACACCACTGTACTTTCCTAGAACACTACCCCAGCACAACCCCTACACTACCCAAACACCATTCCACTACCCTAAACATTAAATCTATCACAGCATGACCTCTTGCACTACCCAAATACCACTGTACTACCTTTGAACACTATCCCAGTACGACTTCCTACACTACCCAAACACCATTTCACTACCCTAAACCTTAAACCTACCCCAGCACAATCCCTTAGACTACCCAAATACCATTATACTACCCTAGTACTCTGCATTTATATGAAATTGTGTTATCTGTCTAGAATCACAGTGTGAGTCAGTGTCCATTTGGGAAAATTGAGAGACAATGATTTGGTTGGTTTATGTGTTTGCAGATATATAAATACATGTACTCTTGCAGTGACTCTATCTGTAGCATGATGTTGTACACTACACAAAGACCAGTGCACTAGCCTAAACTCTTAATCTACCTCCAGCACGATCAGCTACACTACCCATTCACTACTGCAGTACCCTAAACCCTAAAACACTACTCCAGCACAACCCCCTACACTACCCAAATACCATTGCACTTCCCTAAGCCTTACACCTACCTCAGCATGACCTCTTACACTACCCAAAAACCACTGTACTACCCTAAAAGAGTAATTCAGCACGATCCCTTACACTACATAAAAACCATTGCACAACTGTAAACACTAAATCTACCTCCAGCAAAAACCCCTACATTACCCATTCACCACTGTACTAACTTAAACGGTAAAACACTACCCCAGCACGTCCTCCTACACTACTCAAACACCACTGCACTACCCTAGAACAGTACTCCACAGCGACCCCCTACACTACACAAACATCACTGTAGTACTCTAAACTCTAAATCTGTACTGTAGGTAAACAATAGTGACTGTTTATTTACCATGTAGTAATCTATTTACTAAAGTAAAAGTGAACCAATTATGAATTCACTCAGTGTCTCTCCTTATAGTATTGTGATCATTTTCTTAATCTGCAAGTACTCATAAAGTGCTTCAGGTTTTAGTTTTATTGAGTGCTTCAAACTGGTATGTACTATGTATGTACTGCTGTTACCAGCTTTACAGTTGTGCTTCAGGCCTAACATTTCTTAGTTAGAATGTATATGGAATGTGTCTTTATAGTAATAAAAAAGTATAATTTTAAAGTTATTAATAAATACTTATTTATGATTATTTTTTACAGATACTGTTTATCATCATTAAAAAAAAGTTATCATGCCAGAGAAAAAAAGAAGAAGAAAAGCTCAGAAGAAGGATACTTACTTGAAAAAGACTCAAACACAAGTATTGGAAGACCAACATAATGTGTCTAAAAAGAGAAACATTTCTGGTAAGACCACAAAGGATTTCATAAAAAATATTACAAGATTCAGAAAAAAAATGCAAATATGCAAAGCAGTGAAAATGTTCCAAACACAAAAAAAAGTGCAAAGATTCGGAAAGGAAAAAAAGGCAATGTACATACAAAGGATACAACTTATAGTAAAAAAAGAGAAAATCAATATAAAGAAATGCGCAAAAAAATATTTTACAACAGAGTAGTCCATAATTTACTGAAACACACAAAGAAATGTTAAAAGAGAACACTATTTTATAAAAAGAAGAAGCATATCGAATCCATTGTTGAAAAGGCTTTTGAAGTAAAGAGGAAATTATTCATTTTAGTATTAAAGAGATTTCGATCACTAGATAAACCAATCCATTTAATGAAGGCCAAAAGTAAGAGGAAAAGAGTAATTAACAAAAGTAATTTTTGTGATATTTTCTTAGGGCAATGGAAACACAGTTCAAGTTCTGAGCCTTTTTTTTAATGAAGAGAGTTATTTACAGAGCAATATTTTGTTGCATGCAGTTTACACCAGTGGTCGAGCTTATGAGGTTAGAAATGGTTGTCCAATTGAGAAAGAGTAAATGGTTCCTAGAAATGCAGAAGAAGTGATAGCTGATGAAGTTCTAGGCAGACGTCCTAAAGCCCCAGTGTACACTTGCGATTGTGGTAGTATTTGTAGCGTACGTCAAGAATCTGTTGATAAATTACACAATTTCTTACAAGCATATGGTAAAAAAAAGTGTTAAACAAAAGATTAAGGTGTTGCAAGGACTAGACCCTGGCAGAGTGAGAAAACTTACTGGTTTGCAAGGTCATTCTCTGGCGTGTCTTTCTAGGAAAGTATGTCAAAGTGTTTTTCACCATTTCAGGATGTTGGCAGTACATCATACTCAAATGCGGAAGTTAGTGAGAAGATTGTATTATGCAAAAAGTCCAGCACTAAAGTTAAATGAGTTGAACAGTGCTCTTTTGCGAGGGTCAGTATCAGATGTGAAAAAGGTTTGTGATGATATTGAGTTTTGTTACTTTGGTCCTGAAGAAGAGAGTGAAGAAACTCAGACATTAATAGAAGAAAATGTGGTAGAGAATGTTGAACATAGTTGTACAAAAATTTTTGAAAATGAAATTACAAAGTTTAAGGTGATTTCAGGTGAAAGGCCAAATTTTTCTTGTATTTATTGTCGCCGAACTCACTACAAAAATCAGACTAGGAGTGTTGATTTGTATTTAAAAAGTAATAAAGAAAATAATGATAACTTTAAAGAATTTGCAACTTATTTGTTGGTAGAGAATTGTTTTAATTTGGGTTCTGATCAGCGTATTTGTAAATATTGTTATAACAAATTAGATGAGAATAAAATGCCCGCTAGAGCTGTTCAAAATAATCTAGAGTTGGTTGCTATTCCTCCAGAACTGATAGATTTAAACATGTATGAGTCTATTCTCATTCAATGTGTGCACCCATTTCAGGCTATTGTTCGTATGGAGCCTAAAACAGGTAAATTGCCTCTGTCAGATTTACAAAGAGGATTAAAAGGAAGAGTTGTGTATTTACCGTTAGATTTAATGAAAAATATTGAAACTATTGGTGTAGAAAGTGAACCACTAGTTATTCTTGTTAATGGTGTGCCGACGAAGAATAAGAAAATCTGGCAGGAGTTAGTGGATGTTAGGAAAGTGCAAAAGGCAACATTGTATTTGATAAAGAACAATATATACTATAAGAATGTTTATATGGGAGAAGAAGAAATAGTTTTAGCAGAACATACTGAAATGTCAAGTGGAGAAATTGAAAAAGTGGATACGTTAAGATGTGAAGAAATCTATGAACATTACAGTGTGCATCCACTTCATTCAAAAGAAGTGATGGGGAACACTATTGACTTGTTCCAAATGAAAAAAGCAAAAGGAACTCCCATGAGTGTATGGGAAGAGAGCTTGGAAGCTCGTTGTTTTCCACCGTTGTTCCCAACTGGAAAAGGAGGACGATATGATGAACGTCCTGTGCAGATTCCTGCATCTGAATATCGGACAACAAGATTATATGCAGAAGATCCAAGATTTCGACAATGTATCCCTTATATATTTCATCTTTTGTTTGAAAGTGACTGGTCTGGACTTTCATATAGGTATAGGCGAATTTTGCGGATCTGCGGTCCGTGAATTCGCAAAAAAATCAGCGAATTCACAGATTTTCTCGCAAAATCGCAGATTTTTTTGCAATTGCACTATACTCAACTGGAGTACTTTCTACTGGCTAATCAGTAAGTACTACCACATTGGATACATGTATATTGCTTTTCCTACACTGCAGCTGCATAAAGGGCCAGAAGATTTGCCTTCAGTGACCCTGTGTGCCTGTAACTTTGCCACGGCGCCAAAATGCGCTGAGGTCCTTTGAGTGAGCTGTCCATCATAGTTGGGAAAGGGCGGGAAGACGTTTGATACCGCCAGTGTGTGGTGAGGGGCTTCTATGCGTGTTCACATGCCTCTTGTGTATAAAGGGTCAGAGAGCGAGCAGGGCAGCAGATGAGGAGAAAGCAGCCTCCCGGTCACAGGAACGGGGATTGCGCACAAGAAACTCAGGGATACAAAGACCTCCCTCGAGTATTACAGCTCATTTTCGACGGCAGATATGGGGTTAAAGCACACTTACCCAGCCTCGACCATGCTAATGTTTTGGGCTGATTAAAACGTTACTGACTTTGAGCTTCAACTCGGGCACCTGCTTTATTTGTATCTGTAAGTGCTTCCTGCTGAGTTTTAATTTTTTGGACAGGAGCCTCGTTGCCTACTTGTAATCATTCTCTGACCCTGCTTCGAGGGTCAGTGCAGGGTCAGAGAATAGTTGCAAGTAGGCAACGAGGTGCCGCTCAGGAAGCACTTACAGGGTTACAGCAGGTGCCCAAGTTGAAGTTAATTTCTTTGTAACCCTTTGGTAAATGGTTACAAAGAAATTAGCTTCAACTTGGGCACCTGCTACTATAACCCTGTAAGTGCTTCATGGAAAATTCGTCCCGCTTGCGGATTCGCGGATTTTTCTGCGATTTCGCGAGATTCGCGGATCGAGAAATCGCAGAAAATCCGCTAATTCCGCAAGCGGAACGAATGTTCGGCCCATCCTTACTTTCATATGCAGTCAATCACATTTTAAAAACTGGAATACATCTGCAAAATGTATCTGCAAAAGATTTTATGGATAAAGTGCACCAGAGAGATGATCATCTAGAATCTCAGCTCATTAATTTGATGGCATGTCAGCGTGGGACTAATGAATATGGGTACCGTCGTCATGGAGAACTGACATGTATGCTACGGAACTTAGGAACTCCAACATGGTTCCTTACCCTAAGCTGTGCTGAGTACGCTTGGGATGATTTACTAGAATTTCTTCGAGAGGCATATTCTAATGTAAAAAATATTGAATACAAGACACCTGGAGAATTCTGCTCTTTGGATCCTGTTAATGTATTCAGGTATTTCAATCATAGATTTGAGGCGATGATGTCTTTTATCTGCAATTAAAAAAATCCTCCTCTTGGAGAAGTTGTGGATTTCTTTTGGAGAAAGGAGTATCAAGCAAGAGGTGCTCCTCATATACATATGCTGTTATGGATTAAGGACGCTCCCAAATTTGGAACAGATGCGGATGATACTGTTTTGAGTTTTTTTTAACAATATGCAACATGTGATGTACCCAAAAGCACAGAAGAAAACAACTTAAGAGCACAAGTGTTACGATTCCAAAGCCACCGATGTGGAAAATACTGTTGACGAAGGTACAAATCTAAGGACAAGTTCTACACCAAATGGCGTTTTGCATTTCCACATCCTGACTGGCATGGCTGGTGGCCTATTAACATGTTTTCACCTTCTTCCCCATCCTTAGTTGCCAAGAATCTGGGGGTTAAGATGGACAAGGGCTTGTCGATGAGAGCCCAGATTCTGGGAGTGACGGGCACCTGCTTCGGTCTCCTGAAGGTACTAAGAAAGTTTCTACCCCTGTTGTCGGAAGAACATCGGAAACTGACTGTGCAGGCTCTGATCGGGTCCAGGCTGGACTATGCCAACGTCCTCTACCTGGGCCTGCCGGAGTATCTGCTACAGCGCCTCCAGGTGACGCAGAACGCGGCGGCAAGAGCCATTTACGGCTTAAATAGGCGAGCTAGGGTGTCGGGCCTCTTGCAGGCCCTGCACTGGCTGCCTATTCGCAAGCGTATTATTTTTAAGACGCTGACTTTGACCTATAAGGCCCTGCACTCTGGAGGCGCAAAGTATCTCCAAAGGAGACTGTCTTTTTATCATCCGGCCCGGGCGCTTAGATCAGAGTCACAGTTTTTGGCTGTTGTGCCGCGCGTCCAAAAAGCCCGCATTGGGGGTCGCTCCTTTGGGTTGCGTGCCCCCCAGCTGTGGAACGCCCTGCCGCTGACACTTCGTGGCGCCACTAGCCTGCTGGCTTTCAGGAAAGGTCTTAAGACTTGGTTGTTTACTTTATAGGCTTTTCTTCTCCGTTTATTTTATCCCCTCTCTGTTTTTATTGTCGTGTTGTGTTATTCTCTGTAGGTCTCGCCGTGAAAGCGCCAGGATACTCTTTTTGAGTCGCTGCGCGCTATACAAAAGAAACGTAACATAACATAACATAACATAAGGTCCAAAGGAAGAGTGAACCGTTTTATGTCATCTTTGCGACATACTATCACAAGAAAGTCTCCAAAAAATACCTACAACTGAAGAAGAAATGAAGAGTCAAAACACATAAATGACTACAAACCAGTTATTTTGTCCATGTGGAATGCTAACATGGATATTCAATATATTGCGGACAATTCCATTGCTGTTGCTCGATATGTAACGTCCTATATTACAAAATCAGAAAAGACGGAATTGAAAGAAATGTGGGAAGAGATTTCTCACGAGAAGACTCCAAGTAAGAAATTATACAGTTTCAGTTTGAAGATGTTATCGAGAAATTGGAGCATATGAATGCTCAGATCGGTTATCATCTGCAAGTCTGTACTCCAAATCTAGAAGAATCCTTTATGTGAGTCTGGGTCTTGCAGCAATGCGAAATCGAGTATTGAAATCTTTACAGGAAATTGAATATTTAGCAGCAAAAGATCCAGAAAGTACAGATATTTTGAAAACGATTATGTTGGACACATATTACCCAAACAGAAGTCATCATCTTGAGAACATGTGTCTCTATGAAGTGCTACAAAACTACACTTTTAAACTGAATACTACAGAGAACATCAATGATGGAAAATATGGAGTCATTGGTTCCGAAGGATGTTTGGTGAAACAAACAAAAGGAAATTTGATTAATCACAGGAAGCGAGTTGCGACACTGCTGATAAAAGGGAATTTTACTATTTAGCCCTTTTACAACTATTCAAACCATGGCGTTCAGAACTGGAATTATTTGGAGATTTCCAGAGCTATGAAGATTCCTTTAATGCTTGAAAAGATAGCATACAATGCAGTGCTTTTGCAAAATATGTGAAAATGTTAAACGATGAAATTGATCAAGAAGCTACAATTGCAGCTGAGATTGCTAGAGACAGTTCTCAAGACAGTCAAGGTTCTGCTGCACTGAGTCAAGATCCACTAGGACAACCAATTGTTGAAAATGAAGCAGCAATCGCCATGAATGAGGTGGAAACAGCAATGCATCAAGCTAAAGAAGATGTAACAAACTTAACAAAGTTGGAAGAACATCTAAATGTTGAGCAAAAACAAATATATGAGCAAGTAAGACAACAGATTGACCATGGATTACTTCATGAAAAGAAAAAGTGCTCATGCATGTCATTTCAACCTATCTGAATGTACACGAGTGGAGAAGCTGGAACAGGAAAACGTTTTTTAATTAAAGTAATTACAAGTTATCTACAGAAAACAACTGAGTCACATTTGTCTTGTGTTGCCACTGATCCAACTGGGTTGCCAGCACACAACATTAAAGGAATTACTTTACATCGTTTATTAATGCTACCAGTAGAGCATGACAACAAATTGGAATACCACAAGCTATCTGGAGAAGCTTGTTGTGAAATTTCAAGAGTCTTAAAGAAAATGAAACTTCTCAATATTGATCAGGTAAGCAAGGTATCAAACTTAATGCTTGCCTTTGTGCATTTAAGAATGCAGCAAATTCTTAAAACAGAGTACGACGTGTTATTTGGAAGAAAACATGTCATAGTTTTTGGAGATCTACTGCAACTGTCTCCTGTATTATTATTATTATTATTATTATCATTCTGAGTTTTGTATAGCGCCTGGTTACCAAATAGGCATCCCAGCGCTCCTGTAAAAGGACAACCAGTATTTAAAACACTTGCGCATGAAGACACCAGAAAGTCTCTGGGTAGTGTTGGAAACGTGAACATTTGGTCATATTTTGAATACAAAGAACTCATTACAAATATGCGACAGGCAAATGATGTTGATTATGGAACTATTCTCCAAGATATAAGAATTGGACTACTGACTGAACATGGCAAACAAGCTTTGCAGACTCGATTAATTTGTTTCCAAATGAAAACGTAATTCCTGAGAAAATATACATGGGAATTGCAGAAAACAAATCTGTAATCTGCTTAATGCCAACACTGCGTGAGTGTTATATATTCAACGAACAACTTTTGAAACTGGAAAATGAAGAAATAAAAATGGAAGCCATCGATAAAATAGAGCATGAAGGAATCACTATTATTTTGACCGAAAAATTGAAGACAAAATTGGATTCTTTAGAAAAAATAATATCTAAAACTGCTGGTTTAGAAAAGAATCTATATTCATGTAGAAGCTGTCGGATAATTTTAAGGTGTAATTTGGATGTAGAAAAAGGTTTAGTTAATGGAGCACTCGGCAAAGTTGTGTATTTTGTTAATTATCAAAATAATACGGTATTGAATTCTTAAAAATTAAATTTGATCAGATTGAAGAAGTTAAACAAATTGGTCATTGTTCAGTTCGTTTTTTGCTTGTTAAAGATTTATATGTCCTTAGAAAACTGTTTCCAGTTTCTCTGGCATATGCAGTGACTATTCATAAATCTCAAAGTTTAAGTGTTGACAGTGCTTTGGTGAACATTGGAAATACTGTGTTTAAAGAGGGTATGGCATATGTTGCTTTTTCATGAGTCAGAGCATTATCTGGTTTGTTTTTGATTGATTTTGATTATACAAAGGTTACTGCAGATGCCAACTGTGTGAAAGAGTACAATAGGTTAAGAAGAACATATGCTCAATATCCTGTATTTGAAAAGCGTGTGGTTTGGTCGAAAAAGAAGGTATGAGAATATATGTACTGAAGGTGTAGAGAAGGGGAACAACAAGATAATGTTGTGATTGCAAGCAAAAAGAAAGTGTAGTGTAGCTCCTATTTTCCCAATAGGCTCTGCGCATTGGAATAGTACCTACAGCAGTAAAGGCCTAGGCCAGACGTTAACTAGGTCTACTACTGTCGATACTAGACTTAATTTTTGGGTTTGCCAGCTAAGCTCAGAGTTCGCTAGAAACTTTCTCGAATGTTCAAGGAGGAATTAACTTCCCTGATTAGACAAGAAGGGATTTAGTTTCTGACAACCATAGAACATGACAACTTTGCTCTCCCCTAATCAAGAGTCAATCTCGAGAGTCGTGTGAGCACAAGGCAATTATTTTACTCAGTCAGTACGTGCATTCTTAGTCTCATCAGAATGTAGAGAAAAGGAAGAGACGGGCGTGTTCAATAAAAGATGTTATTTATTGATCAGTCTCTTTTCTCATACATGAGAAAGGGATCGATATTATTGCAATACTTATAGTTAAGTAAAGTGCATACATTAAAAGCAATAGTATAAAATAATACTGTAAAAACATTGATATGGTTTCTGAGCCATATGATGTTTAAAATGATTAAAATATATTTACATACACATATACATTTTGACTAAACGTGCTCAACTGGTGTTTCTAAATACGCCTACCCCGTGTACCTGACCTAAGTCTAATGCGTGGGCGGGAATAGAAAGTTACAGTTTAAGTTAAGTTTGTTTTTGCCAAGTGAATAACTAAAGAATTCTCTGTGAGGGGTTATTCAGTTCTGTACCTGGAAGTTAGGATGAATGAGGAATGGTATCTCTTTCTCTGCTCTCGATATTCCAGGCTGCCTGCGAGGGCTGCCCGAAAGCGCCGGTGCTGGGTCTCTCGGCTTGAGATAGCAGCGCGTCTCTCAGCGCGTCAGGAAGGCGGGGCTGCTGCCAGCGGGGTCTGCTTCTGCTCTCTGCTTCGGCAAGTATGGCTGCTCCGTCTTGTCACCACGCGTGTGTTTGCATAGGGCAAGGTCGGCAATATTTATACCTTAAAGGTGCCGAGATTGACGTAAGGATGGACATAGATACGTCAATAAAGATGTCATACGACTTGCTCGTTAGCACATTCTTTACTAAAGTTCTCTGTGAAATCAAAACAATGGCCGCACGGATTTTCCAGGTTGTCATAGGTTTGATTTGTTATGAGAACGTCGTATGCCTTATCAGGGGCTGGAGGAATGTCGCTTGTCTAATTAGATCTCAAGCGTTATGACCTAATCAGATAACACGTTCCTGTGCCGTAGTGTGACTGCGTCAGATAACGGTATCTGCATCATGGGGGTTTTCTTGCCTCATGGGCTGACTGTTAGTTAACTTGATAGTTAGTTTAACCAGAATAGGGTCAGGAATAGGGGGACTGATTCAGAACCTATAGAAATACACGACAAAAGGGATACTGTTGAAGAGATTGTTATCAGTTTGAAAATAGTTCTGGTGTCAACTGCTATGCTAATGTAGTGATCACTGTTGTTTTTTTCTTGAAGGTGTGCAATAGCAAATTATGGAGAATCGGGAAAAAAGATTTTGTTCCTTGTTGCATTATGTTTATGAACAATTGAGAACTGATACAAGTAAAATACAAAGCGTTTCTGATGTTCGCAATCTTTTGGATGTATGTTCTGGTTCTACACAACTCACACAAAATATCCAACAAGATGCTCAGGAATTTCTAATGTATATGCTTACTGTATTGGAAAATGAAGGTGTAGACATAGAGAGTATTTTTGGCCTTTGTTATAAATGGGATCATTATTGTGAGAATTGTATGTATAGATGTAGCACTAATGTAGACACTGAAAGATTTCTATATTTGACATTACCGGACTGTAAATCAGTGTCTTTCAGTAAAATTAGTTAAAGCTGCAAATCAAAACATCGAGTGTAGCCAATGCAAATCAGAAATGCTATCAACATTATTTATACAAAGATATGAAAAATATATCATTTTAATGATGCAACGTTGTACAGCTGACGGAAGAAAATTGGACACTTTAATAAAACATTTTGTAGCTACACAACTATCAATATCAGGAAGGACTTTTGCAGCAGTAACAATAATTTTCCACGATGGTCCTTCAACAACTTCTGGACAATATACTGCCTATTTAAAAAGTGAGAAAGGCTAGAGTCTTTGTAATGATGCTGAGTTGGTTTTCAAACAACGTTTGCCTTTCGAATTACCAAATTCCTACCTAATAATTTTAAAGCCAAAGTTTTAGGAAGATAATTAAGCGTCTGGGGAATTTATTATTATCATTTAATAGGATTACCATTGGACAATTTACATAAAAATGACTGCAAAAATACAATTTGGCCTCAAGGAAAGGTATTTCTTTGAATTATGGACTTTTTGTTGCATATTGTCTCGGTGTACAATTTTAACTGGCATCATTTATAGTGTTTATAAATGTAAGTTATATCATTTGCTTAGCAGTAATCATTTAATATATGTGTGATTTGTATTATCTAGTATTTTACTATAGATGGATTATTGTTTTTTTAACAATCTAATTGATTGGGGTTTTTTTTGCCCGCTTTTATGTGTTGAGTTCAATTGAAATCACTATTTCTAGTGAAATTCAATATATTCCGAGAACAGCAAAAAAGGCAAAGTAATTACTTTGTGAAATGTTAAAATTATGCTGTGCTATTAAAAATGTATTATTACATGTTATAAATATTTTTTCTTTTCTTTTACAGATCCTAATTTTAAGATATGGAATTTACCACAATTTAGATTACAAAAAACAAGTGAATAAAATGTGTAGCGTTTTTTAGGTGTATAACTGTTGAGGTAAGTTTAAGTAAGTCTTAAAATGCACAATGGACTGTGTTTCCACGCAGTTGAAAAAAAGGAAGATGAAAGGTCTACATTTGTGCCAGAAAATTCCAATGCAGACAGGTATGAAATATGGGACAGCTTCAGAACACCTGTTTGCAAGATACCTGAGACACATATGGTTTAGTAGGTCTTGGTAATTTCAGAATTAATAGAAATGAAACCCTTTAACTTAAACCACATCACTGAGTGTTTTTGCATATGTCATATTAGGCCCCATCCCTTCCCTTCAGTAATAGATAAACATGTCCTATCAGTTTCCTAAAACGTAAGTAGTTATAAAAGTATCTTGTTCTCTATTACCAGGACAGAAATTTACTCCAATAATAACAATTAGCCTAGCCATTAACTCACTTTCATATTTACAAGGTGAGTAAAAGGCATTCTGTATGCCTTTTCTTTTCCATGTAAATATAATCTCATCATACACACCACTTTGCGTTGAAAAGGCATTCTATAGGTTTTGCTGTGTGTGTTTGGACAGAACACTCATAGAAGAAGTCACATCTTCAGATTTATCAGAAATCATAAATCTGGACATGTTTGTGTATGCTGCACCATCCTCCAATTGGTGAAGCAAAGCACAACGAGGAAAATTGTTTTCACTTCTCATTTTTTCACTTTCAATATATGCTACAATGCACAGCATATATTAAAGGAGAAAATTGCCTTTACTGATTGTTTTTGTGCAGGAAGGTGTCCCTTCTTGCACAAAAACAATCTCCACATGACACGGACATCCGTGCACCATGATGCAAGGGTGCCTGTGTCACCACATGGCTGCAGTTTAAGCAGCTGTGCAGAGTGAAGCACAGACCTGCAACATATTTAGATACATATGTTGCATCCCTGTGCTTCGAAAGTACCACAGCATGCTGTAGTTAAACAGTTTACAGTGTCATGCTTCAGCACTTCCTTATAATTCTGCACTTATGCATTCACGACACATCACAAATATATTTTTACAGGCAATTATGCACTACACATACATTCATCTAAACTTTCACACACTAGCATACTAGTTTAGCTCTTTCTTTAACCAGAGTAGTTAGTTCTGAAAATAACTTTTTTTTTCTTTTTGTTGTCTTGTATTTTTTTCTTCTTTTTTGAACAATTGTTTTTTTTAAAAGAGGGGGGAAAATGTGAACCGGCAAAACAGAACTAATAACTGGGAGGAGAGAAAAAAAGAAGACTAACAATGGTGGTTGTCAATGGCTCGACACATCAGATCCACCGACTGCTCTCCATATGCAATAAGACGACCGCATTTTATGCATGTAATCCGGAGTTTCCCAAGTTGGGGTCGGATGTCTGGAGGCGATGATGAGCTTGATGGTGTTGCTCCACTTGTACTAGGCACTGTCAATGGATCAGGAGGAGTCTCCCTTAGTCTTCTTAATTCCTCTCTGGCATAGTTCACAGGGTGTTTTGTTTGCAAGTACTTCCTCATATTCGCAGTACCACACAAGTATTTTTTTGTGGGGTCTCCCCTAGAAAGCACTGCCTCGCAAATTCGGCAAGTAACTTTAGTAGCATTCACCTTCTTCAACCCTGGAGGAAATGTGAAAAATTTCCAAACACTACTTGAGTACCTCTCTTTAGGGGGAGGTTCTGGAACAAATTCCTCTGTTGTTGAGTGTTCTGAATCAGAGGAAGGTGGTTCATTTGTAGCCATTGTAGAATCAGGCGAATGTCTTCTCAAATCAGGAAGGAAAAGCAGTTCATCTTAGTAGGTATTTCCCTAAGAAAAGTTCTAAGAAGAGTGATTGAAATGGGTGGGGTCCTTCATTAGTTTCACTAGGAAGTCTAATGAACCAATCAAATCTCTTTTTTTGAGTTCACATGGGGTATGCGTAGGATGCGTGCACTCAGCATGCACCCTGCTCGCACCCAGCGCGACTTCGCGAAATTGCATTAAAAAGTGATGTACTTTTTAAGAAAGTTAAAGAATATTATTTTTATAATAACCTCAGATAATGTCTTGTCTTAATATTTCTATTAAATATATATATATATATATAACTTTTTAAACATTAAAAAAAATTCGCCGGAGTCGCGCACCCACCGCTTCCGATATGCATATGACGTCACGCGCTACCACGCGTCCGTCACGTCACCGAATACGTATATCTCGCGTATGCACCAGAAGTTGCGTACAAGTCTCATAGCAACCGCGTTGGGAAAGCCGTACCCTTCGCACACCCTACACAGATCCTAGACAGCAACCCAAAATTGGCGGACACGTTTCGCGCATTGAACGAGCAGGGTGCTCTTAGGGTGCACGACTCCAAAAAAAGGAAAAAAATTATAAAAATAATTTAAGTATATTATAAAGAATATAAAATAATGAAAATATTTTTTTATTTAAAACAAATTTTATAAAAAAATATGTGTAATGTAATTTAAAAAATAACATATCTAAAAATTAAAAAATTAAAAAAATTTAGTTAAAAATATTATAGTTAGCTGGATATTTCATGTCATGAATGATGTAATATGTGACATCATCAGCAGTGCATTGCGGCGCGCGAGTTATAGTTAGCAGAACTAACTATAACGGAGGAATTTCAATGGTTTTGTACGAGTTAAATGTCCAGCTAACTAAAACAGCCCTGAAACCTATGATTTTTTCATTGAATTTCTAAGGTATTTTAAATGATAATTTCTAACTAGAACGTGCCTGAAACCTATGGTTTTTTCAGAGAATTATATATATATAATGTAATATCTTATACCACTTCATGTGGAAATTGCACATTTTAAGATGGCGCTTGAAATGACATTAACGTAATTGTCCTGCTTTGATTTTGATTAAACAAATTGAGCATATGTATATTTTGAAAAATGGCGCCCGTCGACACTGACGAAGGCTTATGCTGAAACACGTCTGTTTGTTTTGAATTCTATGTGCGCAATAAATCCTAACATGAATTAAAACCAACGTGAGTGCTGATCTGTACTTTTCGAAGTAAAGCAGGAGATGTAGCGGTTTGCCACCTCCCAGCCACCCACACACACACTCAGTCTCCCATACAAATACTTGGGCAACCAATCAATAACCCATATAGTTACTCATATAGCTACTGATCAACACATGCAGCAGTTTACAGAACAACAGACATAATGATGCACAAATTAAGACAGTTTAGTCACTAACCCATGCACTCAGTGAGACACATTTAATCACTCACTCATACAGTCAGACATGCACCTACTAAATCCTTCATCCAGACACTTATACATCCACTCATTCTTCAATATGTAAGACATATTTTAACTTTACAGAAACATACAGTCACTGGATGTTGTCATCAGTGATGTCATCAGTGATGTCATTTGAGATGTCATCAGTGATGTCATCAGTGATGTCACTGACCATGTCATGAATTATGTAATATGTGACATGATCAGCAGTGGATTGCGGGTGCGCGATATATAGTTAGTGCAACTAACTATATATGCGAATTTCAATGGTTTTGTGTGAGTAAAATAAGGTTTTGTAAATGCTAATTGCTAACTATATATGGTCTATAACCTATGGTTTTTTCAGTGAATTTTCAAGGTTTTGTAAATGCTAATTCCTAACTATATATGGTCTATAACCTATGGTTTTTTCAGTGAATTTCAATGGTTTTTTAATAGCAAATATCAAAAGCTGTAAAATGTATTCTTCTTTTAAAGGAAAAATATATTTTATATGTATTTAATATAATTTTTTTATTCTTACATGCCAAACTTCACGATCAAAGAAGGCGCTGACTCCGTGAATCTGAATCCAAACTTTTATTTCTTAGATCAGTTGCTGCTTAGACGCGTTTCGGCGTTGCCGCCTTGTTTTTTTATGTATATAAATTTTTTGAGGGAACGAATTTATCAACTATCATGCCGAAGAAGAGTGTGGGGAAAAAAAACCAAAGAGGAGGACTAAGAGGAAAGAACAATCAGTTCAAAAATACAATTGCTTTAAAGCATGAAGTGCTTTTCCACACATTTACATTTAAATAACCCATATTAGAACATACAAAATATCTACAGAGGAGACGGTGTACATTGAATTTTAGACTCTTCATTGGTACCTACATGTTGGTACTTACATCACCCACACAACACAACAGCTCTATTCAGAGCTACCCTACCTCAAAGCACTCTAAAATAATATTTTACTATTTTCCTTGGTTTTCCCCTTGTTACGCTTTCCGGAACGCTACCCGGTGCGCGGACCGGGCGCTACCCGTGCTTTTTTTACATATATGGGCCTCCTCAGCCACCCTCAGAAAACCTAGGGGGTCAGGATATGTCTCCCGTGCCCCCTTATACCCATTCCCAACATTGTTTATCCTACATCTTGTGACTAAATTCGTCCGAAACACAAGATGGCGGACTCCCGTTACGCTACCGGTGAGCTACCCGGTTCGCGTACCGGGTAGCGCTTCCACCGCGAAAAATCGAAAAAAAATGTATTTTATTTTTTTGCCCCGCAGGGCCCTTTAATAGCCCCCACATCAATCCTAGGGGGTCAGGAGGGGTCTACCTTGCCCCTTTCATTCATTTCCCCCTTCGTTTATTTCCACCTCTTGTCTCTCGATCCTACCGAGAGACAAGATGGCGGCCGCTCCGGACTGTTTAGAATGTTGAGAGTCACCGGAGAGCCAATCCGCTTCTCCTCGCGAAGTTCCGTTACGCGTCTGGTACGCGAACCGGGGCGCTAACCAGTACGCTGTCACAGATATATATATTTTTTTGAACGTTAATTTCTCAAAATCCACTGGAGCACATATCTTGAGACCTAGCAAAGGCACATCCGGCAAACAGTCTCTACAATTTTGCCAAGTTTCATAGAAATCCATTCAGCTGTTCGAGCTAAAAGTGAGTCCAACCGCCCTATGGAAAACTCAATGTTAAAACAGGTTTTGGGACCCCCCTTTTTTCTCGGCCCCCGCTTGACGAAACCCCCCCAAACTTTCAGGGGACGCTCGGAAACATAATGTGCCATTTTCCTGTAAATTTCAGTCAATTCCGTCCATCAACGCCAAAGTGATTCAACATAGAATTTTCAGAAATCCCTATTCAAAAAAATCCTAACTATATATACCTACTGGCGACCGCCAGTAGGTAATATATATATATATATATATATATATATATATATATATATATATATATATATATATATATTTATATTTATATATTTATTTATTTAGTATGGTTATGTTTTTTTACATTCTGGAGCAACATGGAATATGGAATTCGTGAGGTTATATACTGGAGTATCAGAATATTTAATTTGTTCTTTTCAGAACTGCCTTTGAAAACTATTTCCTTTCCAGTTATATATTTGGAAAATTGTGCTGTAATTCACCAAGTAATCTTACTTTTCCCAAAACGTAATTGAGAGAGAATTGCCTGAAACTCCCCAGAAGAACCAAGGGCCTTAATGTTTGGTGGAGTGTCCTTCAGGATGGTGGCGTTCCATCAGCAGACTACTTAATGGCCACCCTTCTCTAAATGATTCAAGCTGGCCAAGGCTTTTGCGGGCTGGGGCCTCGTCATGTTTGTAACAGATTACCCTATCTGCCAAACTCTAAATCTGGCCATACATATGGTAAGGGTACAAGAATGGGAAGGATTTATGAGCTTGGCAGAGTTCTTACAGCTGCATTCACTATAGAGAGAATGCTGCTTTATGTTAATGCTCAGGGATCACTACATTAGCTCTAATTGTCTTTGTTTTCAAAATTCAACAGAATATAATTACTGTATGTTTACACCAACTCAAACAGGTCTGAGGAAGTTAAAATATTACATTCAATACCATGTAAAACACAGAAAGAATATACATGCCGTTTTACTTATGTCCCTTCTCCTGTGCCTTCAATTATCACCTTGATGATGTATTTATTCCATTCCATTGTCCCTCCTTCTCTTCTTCTCCCTTGCACCAGTGTCACATTGATTTACCCCACTCACCCCATCTTTAATGCCACTTGTTCCTGTGGCTTCTAGATCCACTATGTTTGTTGAAAATTATATCTCTGTCTGTGTCCCTTCTTCTGGTTTTGTCATCTTTCATTCTTTTCCTCCTTCGCACTCCTGCTTGACATCTTTCATTTCCAGCACTCCACACTCTACCACGACCTTACCATTTTTAATTTCCTCTCTTCACTGTGACGACTCCTGACCCCTCCCCAATTCCTCACACAACGTCTTCCACTCTTCCTCCACCACTTTGAGCCTCCACCCCAGAGTAGTCTACTAACCCCTGGTCTACAGAGAGCCTCAACATTGTCTAAGCAGCTGAAAAGAGCTAATCACAGTGTGTGTTCAAATGTTTGCATAGTCTGACATCTTTCTTTCAAAGATGAGAGGCTTTACATTTTTTTCATATCTCCTTTTCTCTTCCACAGACCTGGATGGCATGGTATTTCTTTTCCCAAAAGAATCAGTCACTGACTATGTGATACTGCAGCCAGAACTGGCCACCCCGGTGAAGAGTTTCACAGTCTGCCTTCGTGCATTCACAGAGCTCTCTCGCACCATTGGACTCTTTTCTGTGAGCAGCTCCACTCAATTCGATAATCTCCTACTTTGGTATAATCCTGCTTCTGCCAGTCCATATTCTGTGTATGTTGGTGGTCAAGCGAGGAGTTTCAAAGGCCTGGGAAATGCCCATGAGAGGAAGCATCTGTGTGGCTCATGGGATTCCTCATCAGGGGTGACACAATTCTGGCTTAATGGAGAACCATTGGTCAGGCAAGTCATGGCAAAAGGATACACCATTGAAGGACCCTTTAGCTTTATTCTTGGACAAGATCAAGATTCATTTGGCGGTACATTTCAGGCTGAACAGTCATTTGTGGGTGAAATGGGAGATGTGCATATGTGGGATTATGTTCTGTCTGCTGCAGACATACATCAGGCCTTCATTAACAACAAACACTTTAATGGTAATGTCATCAGTTGGAGGGCCCTGCGCTACGAGAAACATGGAGATGTCCTTGTGGAGCCCATGCATCAGAGCGTCTGGGAGAACCAGGCGGGTAGCAGTGTGCAGCCAGGATGTACGTCAAAGTAAGATGGACGGGTACCATCCAGGAGGCTAGCAAACAGAATACTAGAATGTTTGCAAAGAATTTGCTGCATATCGCAAAACATATGGCAAACATGCAAACATACATTTTCGGTGGGTCTATGCTTAAGTAATCTCAGCAGATAACAATCTAAATGCACCTGTAAAGAGGTTGCCATTGCAATCAACCTCGTCCCCCTCATGTTAGGCTCATTTTGCTGGACCCTCAAAGAACATCCGAATACATCGCAGCTGGCTGGAAGGAAAACAACCAATCATTAGGAATTGTCTTAGAGTAATGGGATGCTGGTGGTAGAAGGCCAACATATTCTAAATGAGACATTAATACATCTGTTAGCAGATATTATGAAAACAACCTGAGGCTTTTTAACATTTCAAGAGGAGCATATTTTAGATAGAGACATTGAGTGGAAAAGACTGACACCCATCTCCGCCACATCTCTGTGACCTGACCTGAACAATGCCTTATTAAGGAGACATGCGAAGGAAAACTGTAGGTGTTGGCTCTAGTGCTTAGTTTGTGAAAAATAAACTACAAAAAAACTTCCAGGACCCTCGTCAGGAGGACACTGCAGCTTGCAACACCCATTACCCCTATTAGCGCTGCCAATGACACTATCAATATAACTACCAACCATCACACTCCTACAAGTATGGCAATCCAGACTATTGCAGAACCCTAAAGCTATAAGAATAGCTTGAGTGTCAGGTATTAGTCATTTTTTAATGAACATTGAATCATAAACAACTGTTGTATTGCTCATCTCTAAATCAAAGAAACAGCGCTGCCATGTGGAAGACTTTCATAATTGGCAGTTTTGACAGTTAAGTGCTGGTGCTGAGCACCGGAAACCACTGATTAATTTAAGCACTAGTTGGTTCCCATCAAGCCATGTACTGAAAGTACATACCAATAGCAAATTCTCCACCTCATGCCGGGAAGCTCTTTTTCTGGGGGAAGCTACAGTTTCTTTCTTAGCAAATCCCTCTTGATACCTTTGAGATTTCTGGCCAAAAGCTCATTCTCTCAATACAAATCAAGAGGGAATTCAGAAATGTGTTTTCACCACTAAAATCTCCCACGCAGGTAATATGTTGCTTTTTCTTGCCAGAAGAGACCATCATATATTTAAAGGGCAAATTAGTTCATTTGTTTGCGTCTGACATACATTTCAAGTTTAATTTCGCTTAATGGTACACATTTAGAAATCATGTTAGAGCCCAAACCTGTAGATCGATGTACAGAGATTTGAAAGGGGTCCAACATATCCAGGGAGTATTCGGAAATATGACCTAGTTTATCCTTCCATCCTCTCTTTCTGTCCCCCTTGACTCTCCATCTGGCCATCTAGCATTGCTACATAGCTACACACATGAAATATGTGTAATAATTACAAATAACATGTAATGTGAGATGAGATGTCTCCTGGCAGAGATGTCGCCTTGATTGTCAAGACTTGAGCTCACATCCTGTATTTGGCACTTGACTTAAATCATGTGATCCTTGCCAAATCACTTACTTTTCCTGTACCTAATACTGTGAACATGTGTAATGCAAATGTAAATGCATATACTGTAATGTATTTCAAATATGAAATACCACACTTGATGCTCACAACCTTGTATTGCCTCTCCAGCCCTTTCTCCAATTAATGTACAGCTCCCTGTTGCTTCCAATCTGGACTTGTGCTATATAAATGTGATTGTCAATACAGTGTAATAAATGTTACTAAATAAATGAAATTCACTGCATCAAGAATGATCATTTATCTTATAAGATTGTAGAAACCTAATCCATTGAGCATGTAGGTAGATTCCATTTTCAAGGCTCCAAAATTAGCCAAAGACAAACAGGACCTCACTCAAGCAAGGTCGGCTTCAACCGAGACACTATTGCTAGAGCTACCAACGAAACCAAAACAATCTTCAAAGTAATAGGACTGTATCAACCCCCTCTGTCCATTGACATGCTACATCCAGTCCATACATTATTGAATACTTGATTTAGAAGAATTAATTAATGAGACAATACATGGACATCACCAGCATCACAACCGACAACTTAGTCTAGATTTCCAAAATATAGCTAAATGAACACGCCCTACTCTCTGACTTTAGATGACCTCTCAAACATAAACAAATCTCTGAAACCCAACACTTACATCATAGCATCCTCTTCCATATCATATGCATCTCCTGAAGCCTTAAAATCCTGCCTCTTCCAGGCAATTCCTCTCTCAGAACAGGGTCAATCCCTCCTTTCTCAAATTCTGCCTTTTCTAAAATGTTTTGAGGTACATTAACTCAGATTCCGTTCCTGGGCAAAGAAACAGAAACAGCTGCATCAATCCAGGCTCAAGACCAAATCCACAGAAATCAACCGCCATCAACTACTCCAGGCTAATGAATCAGAATTCTACCATTTCTGCAAAACGGAGCCATGCACTATCCAGGAACTTATTGAGAGAGTCCACTAGCAGCAGACAAAGGAACCCATCTGGCAAATTCCACGTAATGGCAGCCTTTGAACTTGTAAACCATCAGGCTCACAGATCACTAACAATATGCCCCCCACACTCAATGATCTACACTGGCTCTCACTTCAAGTTACATACTTTTCATGGTTTTCTGTGTCCTCTTGGGTTGAAAATGGTTTGCATTAAGAAAAGTATAACCACAATTTAACGTGTCGATTGAGTACCCATTTTCCCTGAAGGCAGAGGTATGGAGGAGTAATCAGGTGGACAGCACAACATGTCACCACAGATCACAGTGCACTTGTTTATGGAGTCAATGACTACCTTAACAATTCAAGGGGCATATCAACAAGGCAGCGAAAAAAAATGTATCGCAGCTTTTGTGGCGGTTTTCGGCCGAAAAGCGGCGATAATTTTACTGCAATATTAGCAAGGTCACGCTATTGCGTGAATCCTTGCTTTAGCGCCCTTTCCTGTAATGCCCACCTTTGCAGCTCTAATGAGATGCAAAGTAGGCGTTCCATTCAAAATAACTGGGGAAATGTCGCTAAGTGACATTTCTCCAATTATTAATGGGCACGCTAACAAGCAGAGCGATAAGAAAAGTAGCGCTAACCTTGGTTATCGCTACTTTCCTTACGCCTGCTTTTCCTTTGACTAAACAATGTTAGTCAATGGGTGGTCGATTGTAGGGCTGGGACCACCTACCCCTATCAACAAGGATATCACCCTTTTCCATGAAACATCACTGGAAAACCTATAATGTTCCATGGAAAACATCGCTATCTCGGGAATAATTATCACCATTGCGCTATGCGTTGGTAATACAGTGCTAGCATGGCGATAATTATCTGAGATAGCAGGTGATAATATTCTTCACGCTAAGGGCAGCCAGGGATAATTATCGCTGCCGCTTGTTGATATGCCCCATAGCTCCTTAACTCAGATCACTGGTATCTCAATGCAAACTACATTGAATCTAGCCCTTTGCCTGTCCAGTCAAGCAAAGAATTATCTGGGTCAATCTACATGCAAGCTGAGTGATCAAAGAAGAGCTAAAGGAAGCCCCATCTTGTATTTCGACCTGCTTCTAACAGCCAGCGTTGTGGAACACAACTACACATCCTCTCCCTCCTTAATTACTACTACCATACCTACCAAGCAGCATGGTATATGTCTTTAAAAGGGCTTAAATTATGCTGGCTTGAGACTCCTGGTTTACTGAACAAACACAACTTAACCTACTGAGAAGTAAATGATGTTTTGTATCTAAGAGCTCTGAAGAGACAGGAAGGCGACATTGAAGTGCTCTAGAACATTCGGTGTAAATAAAACCCAGCTTGACCTAGTAAGGCCTCCATGTTGAGTGCCCCTGTGGCCAGTGTGCTATTTTTCGCACCAACTTCACGGGATTACAAATTTAGCAGTTAAAATAAATAGCATATTTTTCAAGTTAAGCCCTTACAAAGGGCACCAAAAACTGCAGTCATGGTATTTACTGGGCTTTTTGCCTTGTGAAATTTTAGCATTCTGACCTGATGAAATGTTTCAGTTTTAAAGTCCAAAAGTGAGGTCTTTGCCAGGACTCAGTGATGAACAGGGCACCACTTGTAATTGCAGTTCCTGCACAAACATCTGTTGAATCTTCAGTTTCATGGAAGACCAGGCCCAGATTTACTAGATTATACGCAGTGCAGCAGCCACAAATGTTGTGCTGCGCTGCATGAGAAGGAGAGAGCAAGAGAGCGCCATATTTACAGAATTATGGCACGCTCTGCAGTGGCGTAACGAAACTTGAGGGGGCCCCCCTGCAAAGTACATGGTGGGGGCCCCCACACTCCGGATCCAGACAAGAGCTCTAAGTCCAGGGGCCCTCCACCCGTGCACAGTGCCTGAGGGGTTCTGCGGGTTCTATCATTATGCTACTGAGTCTTCTATGACATTGCTTACCCCAGTTTGGGCAGATTTCCTTGGATGGGGGGTTTGGCTACATTTAATTAGTTTGATTACATATGAGGCCAAAGCATGCTTTGTGGAGTGGTGGCCATTTTAGGCACTGCACACTACAACATCAATGTAGGCAGGTGACTAGAGAGGAAATGCTCGATCCCCTCCTCAAGCTGTGGTGCTCTGTAGGAGTGGGCAGCTTGCACTCCTACTACCTGTTTAGTTGATTTCTGTTCTGTGAGGTAGCGGAGTTTGCACTGCTCATGTCCACGTAGTACTTGTACTCTGTGTTGTACTGTAGCTATGCATTAATTTGCTCACATTTAGCCAGCCATACATGAACCCAAAAGAATCAATTAAGCAACAGTTAAATATGGCAAGACACACAGGTGGGGCCAACGCCCCTACAAAGAAACCGCTGCTGCACCATGTAGGCAAAATCTAAAACACAAGTCAAAACGCAAATGTAAAGTACAAATGCTAATTTATGAAAAATTCATCCAATGGAGACATTTAACTTCCAACTCATTCTTTTCCCATTTCGTAATAAATATGGATCCAAGCCAGAATCAAGACATATAATATAATGCACGTTTAACTCCAGGCGGACAATAATGTTGCCTCAATCAGACAGACTCACCTGAGAGTCCTGGCCTGCAGCTTCAGAGCAGAGGAATGCAGGCAGGCGCAAGCGGGCAGCCCGCAGCCGAAGACAGGGCAAGGCTCAAGGCTGGCTAGCCAGGCCGCAGGGGATAGTATTAATAATTAAATTAAGGCCGGGGGCCTGCGCCACACGGTGACGGTCGTCTTCTCAGTAGTCTGGTCCTGGATGCCTAAAATCACGCGCACTTTAAATTAAGCTGTGTAATGCGCATGACTATGGCATTGGTCAGGTCACCAGCCCCACCCATGCCCTGAAGACCGAGGAGACCATGTAATTAATTAAGAGGCCTTGCGCACCAGTATATTAATTAATAAACACAGCAGTTGTGGGGGTTAGTTACACCCAGTGCCGCCTACATTTATTAATTTATTTATAAAGTTTTATATAGCGCGAACAAGATCCCGAAGGATATCAGAGCGCTTTACAAAGGATGGAAGGAAGGACATAAATCTAAAAACGACATCAAGTAAGCATACACCACAAGAATAATAGCATAATTCCCAGACATATGAATCAAGGTGAGTAATACAAAAAACAGGTATAAAGCAGGCTATGAGGGGAGGGACCTAATGAGGAAAAGAATAGCATAGATCTAATATCGACATCAAGTAGGAATACACAACAGGAATAATGGCATGATTCCCAGACAAATAAATCCAGGAGAGTAATACAACAAGCTATAGTTATGCAGCACAATATCCTTGGTGCAACAACATTAAATGTTGCACGGTTAAACACGTATAAGGTCCCAAAGGTGAGACCTATTGGCTATGCCAATGCTTGTTTTTGTTGGCACGTAGACATTTGTGTGCAAAGGTTTCCAAAAGTAGGACACACTGTATTTAAACAAATTGGAAATCTAACACAGTTCTAAAACGCGACCTGGTGGAACACAACAGTTACAATGCAGTGAATGTAAAAGAAATGTATAAAACAATTTAGTAATATGCTCCATTTCGTAAATAAATAAACACTTCCATCCCTAAATAAATTTTAAGACTTTGTTTCTTTGGACATCGCGCTTGTGAGTTTTAATAACGTCTTGTTTTTTTTATTACATTATTTGTGAGCTTTGGAGCACGATGACAGTTATACCTTATTCTTAAATATGTATATATGTGGTGCAAATTGCTTTACTGGCATCAGAAGGTTGTATGGCTTTCCATTTAATTTATTTATTTAGGACTGACTGTTTCATTATGTCGAAAATGGACCCTGTAAGGTACATTATAAAGAAGTGTATTTACTGCTGACGGGAGCAATGCACACTGTGGAGAGGACATGTTTAAACCGCGCCGCAGCTCAATGCACAGTGTATTGAGATGTGTTCAGACGCGTGCAGGGGGGTGGGTACTCGCTAGTCCTTGTGAAGGGGTTGTGGCTGTTGGTGAACGCACTGTGTAAGTGTAAGCAGGTTGGCTCAAGGAGCGCTTTGAACTCTGGTCCATGACATCTGTATTGCCCGCACCGTATGAGTAGGAGTCCCGCCAAGGCCACCTCAGCTCTTCATCCTTCATAAATTGGGTAGCATCAAATTAAAAATTGGCGCCACCTCCTAATTACTGCGCCTCGAAACAGTTGTAAGTAAAAAAAGTTGTTGCTACTGTCGAAAAGTTGTCCATTGTAGATTAAGTGTATCACAACAAGCAGCTCACAACGGTACTACTTTGATTTAGGCCTGAACACAAGCACTGGCACTCTTCCCTCAGAGTGTCTTCCTCATGGCTACAACCCCCTGTGTGCCTGTGATTGTACACGAGGGTGTGAACAAAGAAAGTGTGATCTCCGATTCATGGACGCTCCTGGTACTGTTTAGTTACAGTTCTGTTAATAGCTCTTAAACTGACTATACTATGTAAATCGCTATGATAACACGGAGGGAAGATCAGCTGCATATAAACTGAAATAAATAAATGAACCATTTTGAGTTTCACCCTAGCCCTCCTCATTAAAAACGTATTGGTGATATTTCACTTTACAATCAGTAAATTCATGCCCAACTGCTACATTTTCTAAGCGGTTTAAATAGTAGGTGGTATTAATTTCTAGTTTAATGGTCCATCCTCGGAAGAAGTGAAGGCTGAGACGGCCAAGCTGGGAGTCGAGATGGTGGCCTGTAGCTCACAGCCAGTGTCAGAATGGCTGGGAGAGCTAGACCTGGCTTTCCTCTGCAGAAAATACAGGCGTATGCTCTCCGCACATCCATACAGATTTAAACATGTGAGAGAGAGAGAGAGAATGTGTGTATACACTTATATAAGCATTCACACTATTGATGGTTGCTATTTGGAAGAAGCCCCGCCAGCTTTATCTGTGTTGACCCCACCCCTAAAAAAAAAAGAATTCTAAGGATGCCACTGCCTCTGCGTCAGAAAATATATCACCTTCTCTTCTATAGCACTTAATGATCAGAGGTAATCAAGCGCTATAAACAAACAACAGCAGAAGGTTCAATTTCTAAAAACAGAAAAAGTTTTCGGAACTTTCTTAAATTGATGAACTAACAATACCAACCAGGCTGGCAGTAAAAGAGGCGTACTAACCTAAATACAAATGTTCGTATCTTTAGCTTCGAGTTGTCAGAAGGTGCCCTGCCATGAGGAATGAAATACACAGTATGCTGTCACCATCCGCAGACACTAGAAGCATGCCAGGCTCTGGCAGTAAACACTGACTGGTAAGTAAACGTATCTAAGCTGGCTCCTACAGCCGTTTGAGGTGTACCTGGTGGGCTCTCTAGAGCGGGGGCCCCTGCGGGAATGATTTTATCTTAAGTGCTACAGCGCATAGTGAACGCCCCTCCTCCGATCCCCTCTCTTCTCTGCAGCTAACTCTTGCACAGCCGAGCTTTTAGGTAACTCCATACAGAGTCCTGGTTTGGTTTTGCTCATCCCACGCCGTCCAGTCCCTAAATGACAGCTGCATGGTGTTGAAACTCTAGTGCACAGCGCCCGGCACATATTACCTACCTAACGTTTTTCTTTTATTCTTGATTTACCGCCAGGCCCCACCATGACGATGCCCTCCCTCCCTGATCCAAATTATGATCTTAACTCATCCACCCACCCAGTGAGACTCCTCGCCTCACCACGCCTGGCTCTCACAGACTTACCTGAGAGGCCTGCAGCTACTTCAGTGGCAGGCGCGAGGGGCAGCAGAAGCGGGCAAGGGCAATGCAGGGGCTAGTAGTAAATTATGGTCGGCGGGGGGGGGGGGACTAAGAGACTCAGAGGCCCGCCCGGGGCCCGGCAGAAATGCGCAATTGCACACCATTTCAAATGTCATTAGTTAAGAAGAGGCCGGGGGCGGGCTGGCATGCGCATGCGCATGCGCACCATTTATTCATAAAAGGCTTGCTGGGTGACCTGAAAGGGGCCCCGACCTGGAGCCCGCCCCCCTCCTAACGCTGCCCGACGGCTTGCGCACACCATTTAATTAATGAGGAGGCAGAGGCCATGTGCACCATTTAATTTATGAACTACGACAACTAAGAGGCTTGCTAATCCATGCTCCACTGAGACCCAGTGAGGGGGCCCTCGACGGGGCCCCTGGAGCACGAGGCCCCCCCGCAACGCAGGGGCTGGGGGGGGGGGGGGGGGGGGCTGTGTTACGCCCCTGACGCTCTGCCCCTCTCATTAGCGATGCAGCAGAATTGTGCTGCCATGTGCCACATACACACCTTTGCACCATAGTGCAAGGGTGTCTCAATTAATCTAGCATAGGTTTCGTACTGGAAGGATATATTACAAAATTCTATGCTTAGTCTAACTTTAAACCTTTTCCCACTTTGTATGTGTGCTGTACAATGCAGCACACATGCAAAGTAAAAAAGAAAGGAGAAATAGAAGCATTTCTCTTTCATTGCAACAATTTGAAATGGGCGCAGTTTTTGCTGCAAAGCCCAGTCTACTTTTTTAAAGTAAGTCGGGTTTTGCATCAAAAACTTTGGATGGTTGCATGGAACGCTCATGCACCACCTATGGAAGGCCCCTTTGGTGCTCAGTAATGCAAAGCTGTGCTATGCGCTAGTTTGTGTTAACTTTCAAGTGATTTTCCAGAGAAAAACAGGTTTTTTGCTGAAAAGTAAATAGGTAAAAAAAGATTTTGTGTCGATTTGCATCACTTTTGTGTTGCAAACATGGCGTACAATATAGTAAATATACCCCCTTGTGTTAAATAAGGAGTTTCCAGTTTGAGTAAATGCCCTGAAATCGAGATGGCTTGCTATGCAAGTATTTGCAAATTTAAAAAACTGGTTTGCAGTGAAACAGTCTGATCATAAGATTAGGCCTCTGCTTCTGTTTGCTTGTCTTTATGGGAAGTTTTGTCTAGTTTCCCTAATATATGACTTACAAAATATTTCCTTGAAAGTTAGAAAGCATCTGGGTTCACTTGTTAAAACCAATGCAATTCAAGTAATCAGTGTAGGAATCTGGCTCTGTATATACTATACCAAAGCAAGGTATAGTGTTCACAGAGTCAAAGAAGTCCCCAGAGTTATATTAGAGGCTAAATTAGGTTAGTACTAACAGCTCTCTTTGTGACGGTGTGGGCGAGCAGTTAGGCTTTTCCAGAGGTTGTTTTAAGCTTTTATTGTATTTACTCAATCAAGACTGATGGCACACACTCAGAGACAGAATCCAGACAAATTGGGTAAGTATGAAAAAGTTATACTTATATTTTATTTTTAGAACCAAGCAGGACTTAGCACAGGGCTTGAGGGAGGTCAGGGATCACCGGATCCCAGGTCAGGATCGCTGGTGAGACCTCCTCGTGGTGTCAGGCCACTCAAACTCGGGCCGTGGGCGCCGGGTGCAGAATGGTGCAGCATTGCTGAGTCGTCAGAATCCAGATTCCGGTCTTGGAGTCTTTATTGAGCAAATCCGGTGCTCAGGGGAGACGTAGTATGTAAGGTCAGTGCAGGGCAGGTCCACCGGGCTCTGGGGGACTGCTGGACACATTCTTCACTGTAGGCAGGTCAGAGGCGGACAGGCTGGTGGGGCAGGGGATAAAGCAGTAGTTGTCCTTCTTCCAGGGTTAGCACAGCTCTTCGGTCTTCTTCTGTCTTCCTCGAATCTCCGGAGGCAAGGTTCAGGGTGGCCCCTAAATACTAGACATGGGGTGTTAAAAGGGTTGTGTAGGTTGGGACCAATGGGTTAATTCCTTGGGGTACACCCCCTACTGTGTCATCCTCCAGTAGGAAGGGGCATGGGCCTCTTCCCGATGGAGGGCACTGAGATGTGTGTTTCACCTCGCCTCCCCCACCTGAGGGGTGGCATTGGCAAAGGTGGGCACACCGCTCCTCCTAGCCTGGTTTTCCTGCAGATTCTCCCACCCAACGTGGGGGGCAGAACTGGTGGGAGCCAGTTGCTGGGGGCAGCAAAAGGCAGGGACAGCTCCCAAAGGTGACAGGCCTTTGAAGCTTCCTCTTCGTGACCCAGCCCATCCTGCGGGAGGATGCATGACACCTCTGCCCAGGATGGGTTTTGTTTCTGAACCCTGAGAGCGGAGGCTCTCTATCCAGGGATCCAGAAACCTGTCTGGTGGTGACAAATGGTGGACAGTCATTCAGGAACCACACTAGGGCTGGTCGTTTTTCAGGGGCATCTCTAAGATGCCCTATGAGTGCATTGTACATTAAATCCCACACTTGCATCAGTGTGGGTTTAATGTGCTGAGATGTTTGCTAACAAACTTCCCAGGTTTTAGTTAAGCCATTATGGAGCTGTGGAGTTTGTTATGACCAACTCCCAGGCCATATACTCTTTATGGCTTTACTACACTTTTAGTGACTAATAATAGTCTTAGACACTGTAGGAGTACAGGGCTCATGACACTGTAACCTCACCTGAGGCTAGTGCACCGTGCTAGCAGGGTGGCTTATCTAGGCCTCAGGCTCTTCACTTTTCTCTGCACCAAAACACGCAGCCTGCAATGCCAGTGTGTGGTTGTTAAGGTACAGGGCCTCTAAGAGGGCCACAAAAGGTGCTGCAGCCCGTAGAGATGTTCACTGGTCACAGTGACCTTGGTACCCATGGTACTTTTTACATGGGGCTTACCTGTGGTCAGGGATGTGCCAATCTTGGGTACAAAGGGAAAGAACACAGAGCCTGACTGGCAGGGTCCCAGGGCACATCAATTCAGGTTGCATCAGGTTGCATCAGATGTCAGGCAATAAGTGGAGGGTAACCATGTAAAAAGAGGCACTTTCCTACAATCTGTCTAGATATCTGTCTAGATATAGTAAGGCCTGGTGTATCCCCTTCATTGTAGAGGCAGAAGGAGAACCTTCTATTGTGCAGTAACATTGGAGTAAAGGGTACTTTGTAACTTTAATATGGCAACAGTACATTAAAGAGAAATAAGATAAGTGGTTCAGTATTGACAACTTGAATATTGTATTCACACTTGTCATTTCGCTCATACCTGGTTCACCTGCTCATCTATATCCGGTCCTAATAGTCTCTGTGCTTGTATCGTTACACCATTTGTATATGGGGGAGGTCTAAAATCCAAAATAAATTATCCTCCTCATCAGAATCTTTTTCTTTATTTTATTTCTCTGTCACCTTCAGAGCTACTTGGTCTGCTTCTTGTCTATCTTGATAACTATTGCGGGAAAAACTATCATTCCTTCTACCATATCCTCCCTCCATCCAAAATCTTTCCTGAATACCCTATTTAGTTTCTAACCTTTGACTAAATTAACTTATAAACTGTCTTCATTTTCTTTTTTTCTTTCTCGGTGTTCGATCTCATTTATTCAATGCTTCAAATTGTGTGCACCTAGGATGTGACTTTCTCTCATTCAGTGTATGTCTCAAGAAATCTAGCTTTCTAATATTAAAAGTACGCTCCAACGGGGGGCGGAGCTTGCTCGAGTTCAAGATGGTCACTTGACTCCCGAGCTCCGCCACGCCTGTACATAATCCTACAAATATCCTGAGCCCTTAGGTCGCTGGAGTGACAATGACTTGCGGAGGACGGTGGCGAAGCAGTCCGGCACCCACCACCCGTTCGTGAACGGAGATCGAGGCCGCAATCAGATTCTACATGAGAGGCGGTCTGGCGGAAGTACAGGCCGCGAAGCACCGGCCTGGAGTTGCACAATCCCCCGGGCGACTCACTGTACGTTCGGCCTGAAGACGCGTCGGAGAACCGATAGTGCAGAGATAGCCAAAAATCCGCTGAGCCTGGGCCTGGTGAGAGCTGCTGACCTGCAGGACTGGTGGGGCGATACTGTGCATCCTAGCGGAGGTTGCTTTTCCAAAGCGGCGACGGAGCTGAGCTGCGCTGACCGGATCATACAAAGAGCCGAGAGGCGCTGTAAGGGCCAACGTGGCGACACCTATAACTCCCGGACTGGACGGCGGCGGTGAAAAGGGCCCCCCTCGTCTCGGCGGACGTCCACAAACGCAGGCATCCGAAGATCCACATGGTCACAATAGGCGGTGCGTGACGTAGCGCTGTTTACATAGAGGCAGACTGAGGCCATTACAGGAGGGACCGCTACTGTGGCCGAGGCAGGAGCGGAGGACTGCGAAGGTGTGGGGCGGTGTGCTGCATATAGCGCTGGGGCCCTATGGAGGTTGCGTTCTGAGAGCGCTTGGACGGAGGCACTATATATAGATAGGCTCTGGGCACTAGCAGGGCTGCGAAGAACGGCGAATAAGGCAGGGAAAAGCAACTAGTGAGCCCTCTCCCCCTAGCTGGCTCACCACACAGGAGGACACCCATAGTGCGGAGCATGGGTAGAATGTGGCGTTTCCCCGCCCGAAGTGAAGACTGAAGGAGCAGGAGATAGCCCACAGTGGGAGAAAGCGGAGATAACTACGGGCAGGGAGACATAGTAGGGAGTGTGTCTTGCTCAGGTATAGTGTACGCACCAATCTTTGCTGGCGTAAACCATTGACCTTGTCGTTATTTGATTTGGAGCGTGTCTCTCGCAGCTACGAAGCCTTCTGTGTGGGTTGAGACTCACTGGCTGAGGATCTTGACATAGTTGTACACTTTTACGGGATCTTTGACTGCTCAGGTGGGCGGCGTTTTGTCCTAAAGCCTTCAGTAGTGACGCGGGCACCCCTTGGACAGCGCGATGGGTAAGCCTGACCGCAACCAATCCAAGCTCCCCTTCACCCAAACTCGGGCTAAATCTCAGGATAGAGGGGCAGGAGGCGAAAACAGGCCCTTTACGCCTACGGAGCAAGATCAAAACATAAGGAGCATGCTGAAGTCCATGGATTAGGGACTACAGGAGGGTATCACCTCACTTGGGGCGAAGATGGATGCGCTCCCGTATAGAATGGACAGAATGGGTGAGAGGCTGGATAAGCATGCTGAGAGACTAGACATGTCGGAGAGAAGGATTACGGAGTTGGAAGACGCGCAATCTACCATTGATACTGAACATAAGCAATTGGGCAGATTGATACAACTGCTACAAGATAAAACGGAGGACTTGGAAGCCCGCTCTCGTCGCTGCAATGTGCGCATTCTAGGCCTTCCTGAGACGACTCAGACAGGCAAGATGGAGCCTTTCATTGAGAGCATGCTGGTGACCCTGCTGGGAGAGGAGATCTTCTCTAACACATTTATCGTGGAGCGAGCGCACCGCACATTGGCCCCCCGCCCGAAGCCAGGAGCACCACCATGGCCAATAATAGCCAAGCTGTTAAACTATAGGGACCAGGATGCAGCCTTGCATGCAGCCAGAGAGAAACAGTCGCTGTCCTACGAGGGCTCCACCATCTCACTGTATCCCGATTTTACAGCCATAGTCTAGGAGGCGAGGAAGCACTTTGTCCCGATGAAACGACAATTACGGGGTCAAGGGATTGACTATGCAATGCTATATCCAGCAAAGTTGAAAGTTAACAGAAATGGACAATCGCTTATATTCACGGAGCCAAAGGCATTGCAGAAAGCGTTGATAGAGTGGGCTAAGGAACGGAGGAAAACCCCAGAACGAGATCTGCTGGACGAGGCTTCTGGTGGCGGTTTGGATGACCAGGACTGATGGATGATCCGGGCCTGGGACTGTAAAGTTACCTCCAGCGCCTGATGGGCGTATAGCGGCCGGCTGGCGAGGCCGGGATGAGACTCAAGTACTGTGCTCATATCCGACCTTTTCAATGGTTCGAAGCAACCTCCACACACATGTGGTAACACCTTGTTTGCTATTGTTTTGGGGGGGAGGGCGAGTGGGGGGAGGGGTCTTAAGGGACAGCAAATTCACGACCTAGTTTGGGGTGGTCCGCTGTGGGTGGGATGGGCTGGTAGTGGGGGGAGGGCAGTTTAAGTTCATTGATAAGAGGTGCTGGCCATTACTGTTTGAACATCAGAACCCATGTGGTTGTCTATGTGGTAGAGAAGGATGAAGTATTCAGCTAACTGTGCAAGCTACGTCTGGTGAGGCTAATATGGAGAATGCTGTGAGTGGTCTGCGTACGCTGATGTGGAATGTGCGCGGTCTGAATGAACACCGTAAGCTGCGGAAGGTTTTGAACTACTTGACTAGACACCATGTTGATCTGGCTTTGATTCAGGAGATGCACTTGCCAGTGAACAGTCCCAGGCTGCAAGCAAGGGGGCTGAGGGGACAGATTGATGCTGCTGGCTTTACGCCTCTTGCGCGGGGGTGCTGACCTGGGTTAACCTGAAATCTGAATACGCATTAAGCTAGCTGCTGACCGGAAGGTAGATATGTTATATCAAAGTTGGCTGGAAGGGGTATGGAAATTTTGGTTGTGAATATTTATGATCCTAACTATGACTGCCCCGAGTTTTTTATAAAGCTTGCGGAAGTAGCATGAGGGTTTCCCGGACTTGACGCCCTATAGGGGGGGACTTTAATATGACTAGATGCCCAGTTGTAGACCGTTCGAGCGGTCCAGTCAGATGTCAGGCAAGGACTGCCCGGGAATTAGATAAGATTTTAATCAGTGAAGACCTTGCTGATGTTTGGGGTAGTCTATACCCTGGGACAGGAGGGTTTACACATTATTCGGCCTTTCATTTTTTATTTTTTTATTTATTTTATTCTCTTATATAGCGCCTGAATAGACCCCCAAAGGGGTATCTCCGCGCTTTGCCTGAAGAAGGAACATAGAGTATGCCAAATCATGTTCAGAGAGAATTGAATAGGTGGATAGGTGTTTAATATCAGGAATTCCCGTCGTGCGGGGGAAAACGCCGTGATCGGCGAAAACGGACTACGACTCCCAGGATGCTTAGTGGGCAAGGTTATGCAAACGGAAAAGCCGTTGCATAACACAGGGGTAAAAACGCCCATAAAGGAGGAACCCGGGGGAAGAAACGCTGTCGGATATTGAGTTTACACCGGCACTCCCGCATCATTGTCAGAGGCTATCGGAGAGAAGAGAAGCAGCGGGAGCATTCCGCGAGAACGGAGGTAGGTCGAGTCGTTACTCCCTGGGCCGTGTCTTGCCTAGCTTGCCCTGTGTCAGTTCAGAAGCTCCACCGAGCCTCAGCCTACCGCCGTGTAGACTCGGCGGACTCAGAGCTCCTGCGTTGCAGACGCTGGTTGGAGCCGTGTCTCCCAGCCCTGCCTGCATTGCAAGTGAGACCCGCTGTGACGCACACTGGGAGGTGTTTGCCGCGTCGCAGCCGCCGGGTGTCCAGAGGTGATCGAGCGGCTGCTCTCGCCCGTTCACCTGCCATTTGTTGTGATCATCGGAGACGCAACACCAGGGGGTGTTCAGCGTCCCGGTGTAGAACGAGGAAGAGGTCGAGCGGCTGCTCCCTTCAGGTAGAGAACCCGGCTGGGTGTCTCCCTGTCTCCTCTGTCCAACCACAGAACACCATTGCCACTCACAGCATATCGAGTGGTATTGCCGGCCACTGGGTTTTCTGCCCTCTGTTGGCATACGCCGGGACCGGCGTATATGCAGAGGACGGTCTGGACCATCCGTGCTGTGGGTTGGTAAAACGTCCAGGAGTAGTCCGAGGAAGAGGTCGAGCGGCCGCTCCCTTCAGGTAGAGACCCCGGCTGGGTGTCTCCCTGTCTCCTCTGTACAACCACAGACTAACAGTGCCCCTCACAGCATAACAAATGGTATTCCGTGCTGTGGGTTGGTAACATAGAAGGCTGGAAGATTCCAGCGACACTTTCCTTTTGGCTTATTGTAGTTTCTTTAACCTTCATTAAAGTCCTCAATACATATTTTAGTGTTGTGTCCTCCTTGTGAGTGTCTGTTACCGATCCTGAGACCACCAGGACGTTACATTTAATTAATTGTGAAGAGATAGGTCTTAAGGGATTTTCGGAAAGTTAGATGATTAGTGATTTGTTTTAATGTCTGGGGCAGAGGGTTCCAGAGAACGGGTCCAGTGTGGGCCAGGGCACGACCTCCCTGTCTGGATTTCTTAATTCTAGGCACTTGCAGTAGCTGGAGGTTGCTAGAGCGTAATGAGCGTCCTGGGACATAGGGTAGGAAGGCTTTTGTTAGATACTTAGGCCCTGAACCTGTCAAACATTTATGGATGGTGCATAAGATTTTGAATTTAATGCGTTTCCGCACTGGGAGCCAGTGTAGTTTACCTAGTAGAGGGCGGGAGGGAGTCCTAGGTGGAGCGTTGAGGACTAACCTTGCCGCAGTGTTTTGGACTATCTGCAGTTTGTTAAGTTGATCTTCATTAGTTGATAGTAGAAGACCATTGCAGTAGTCCAATCTGCTAATGACTAATGCCTGGACCAAGGTTTTTCTATGACTGTCAGGTAGATACGGAAACACCCTTCTCAACAGTCCGATGGCCCTGAAACATGTACCGGCAACTTGGTTAACATGATCTTTAAAAGTCAGGGCTTGGTCTAATAGCACTCCCAAGTTTTTCACGGTCTGTTTAGGGTTGGGAACTGGTCCCAGTTCTTGGGGCCACCATTCGGGAGACCACAGTGTCACTGCCTCCCCGAACAACAGTACTTCCGTTTTGCCTACATTACACTGTAGGCAGTTCTTAGCCATCCACTCTGATACTGCCCTCATTCCATCTGCGAAAGATTTTTTTAAGGCAGGTGTGAAGGTTTTAAAAGGAAACAGAAGTTGGGTGTCGTTGGCGTATGACACCGGGGTGAACCCAAAAGGATCTCACTAAGTCAGCCAGGGGGGCCACGTACACATTAAATAATGTGGGGCTTAGGCATGAGCCCTGTGGCACTCCCCTGGTGAGCTCCCTAGAGGTGGATTTATGGGAGCCCAACCTGACTTCTTGAGAGCGGCCAGAGAGAAAACTCTCCATCCAGGACAGGGCTACACCCCCCAATCCCACATCTTTCAGACGACTGAGAAGCACTTCATGTGATACCGTATCAAAGGCAGCGGACAAATCCAACAGCACCAAAATCATAACATACATACTCGGATAGACTACTGGTTGGCATTGTCGGGACTGCTCACACAGGTACGTAAGTGTCAGGTTTTGCCCCGAACTCTTTTGGACCACTCCCCTATATTGTTGGTGCTCACATTGCCGCTGAAGATTCTATCCCCGTTCACATGGAGATTCCCGTCGTACTCATTACAAGACCCTAATTTCCGTGAGGAATTACATGAAGCGATCAAGACATACTTTGAAAAGAACATAGGGTCCGTGGATATTTTCCAGACTGTCTGGGAGGCGTTTAAAGTTTATATTAGGGGGTGGCTATGAGTAAACATTCAGGCATACTCCGCTCGATCCGCCAGAGGCTGTCCCTATTGGAACGACAGCTGGCAGATTGTGAGGAACGGCAGTTGGCGGGAGACACTGACGCGACTAGGGAAGAGAAGAAATGAAAGGGCTGCTGTCAGAGTATCAGGTAGAGGCGGATGCTGAGGTAAAGCATTTAGGCAAATACGCGATAGCCAGAGCGTATGGTGAACAAGATAGACCGGTTAAGGTATTGGCAAATATGGATAAACAACAACGGTGTAAATTAACAGTCACGGCAGTTAGGTCACAAGGGGGAGTACTACTCGAAGAAGAAGAGGAGATTGCGCAAAGGTTTCAGGAATATTACTCAGACTTGTATGCTTCGCGTACTACGGGGAGAGAGGAGGAGATCCTAGTCTATTCGGAGCATATTCAGCTCCCGTTCTTAAGGAACGTGCAGCGTGAATTTTTAATGCAGCCCATAGAGTTTGATGAGATCCGGGATGCCCTGGGTGGGATGAGGGCGGGTAGTGCTCCAGAAGCAGATGGACTAACAGTCAGTTTTTATAAGTCATTTCTGGAACTGCTGCTGCCGCGGTTATCCGCTTTGTTTGCAGATATGTGCAAAACGGGCCAGATTCCGAGAACAATGAGGGAAGCACTAATAGTTGCAATCCCAAAACCAGATAAGCCCCCAGAGAATTGTAGCTCTTATAGACCATTGTCGCTTCTAAACCAAAATATACGCGAAAGTTCTAGCGACTAGGTTAGCTTTACTAGCCCCGGAACAGGCGGTATTTGTGGCAGGCAGAAATATTACATACAACTTATTTGGAGCTATTCAACACACGAGGCCGGACTCGAAGGCTATGGCAGTGTTCTTAGACATGGAGAAGGCCTTCGACTCTGTGGAATGGCCTTTTCTGGAGACTAGGGCTGGGCTCCGTATTTATGCAGATGGTGTCTGTACTCTATAATGACCCGACCGCACAAATTAAGCTTGGGAACCGCGTCACTGAACCAATTAAGATACGCAGGGGCACACGACAGGGCTGTCCTTTGACGCCCATGCTATACGCCTTGGTCTCTGAACCTCTGGCGTGTGTGATGCGAGAATACCATTCCCACCGGGGACTTAATTTCCCCACTTATCAACTGGTCATAACAACTTATGCTGACGAAACCCTGCTGTATGTTAGAGAGCCTGGAGTGAACCTAGCGCCGCTACTGTGAGAGGTGGTTAGATTTGGGGCTCTTTCTGGCCTGACGGTTAATTGGAACAAATCAATTGCGTTCCCCATTACAAACGCCACAGAACAATTTGAGATGGAATACCCATTGAGATGGACCACTGACTCTGTGCGCTATCTAGGGATACAACTACACACTGACCCTGAGACGGTGTTTTGTAAGAACCATGGTACAGCCATGGCAAGTTTGGAAGATAACTTTGAAATATGGATGGGTTTGCCTCTGTCCTTGCTAGGCAGGATATCGATAATGAAAATGGTGGTCTTACCTAGACTGCTGTATTTATTCACGAACGTCCCAATGGTGCTCACAAAGTGCTTCTTCACTCGGCTCACGACGCTGATGATCAAATTGGCCTGGGCTGGTAAGCAAGCGAGAGTGCAGTGGAAAATACTGGTCCTTCCTTATCAGTTAGGTGGCCTAGGAGCCCCTAATTTTGAATTATATTATCATGTGGCGCAGGGGGCGCACTTACACAGTTGGATACATGATAGAGAGAAAGCGCCTTTCATTAAGCTTGAAAGCCTTTTTGCTGCCCCATTGCCGCTCCCGGCATGTTATATTTGAACCAGCAGATCGGCACACGGGCCTGCTTGACTCATTAAATTCGCCACGGCATGCCTGGCATGCGTTACTGTAGTACCACGCGGGGGCGCTTTTGTACTCCCCGTTAATGCCAATAGAATGGATCACTTGGTTGGCCCCATGCAGGGACGAGGCGTGCTTACGGCAATGAAAGCACTGGATATACGTACGGCGGGAGACATGTTCATCAACTTGAATCTCAAAACAATGTCTGCTGTGGCAACTCAGGAGATAAGACTCTCCGGTCTGCAGCGTTTTCAATTTCACAGAATCAGAGAGGCCTGGCGAGAACAGTTAGGGGACAATCTACAGGAGCCCCCAGAACTACTAGAACTTTCATATGTAATTAAAACGGAAGCACCGAGAAAAATGATCTCAACTCTGTATAAGATAGCGATTGCCGAGCGGGTGACTGGGTACAGTAAGGAGCGCCTTGCCTGGCAACACGACTTAAATACAACACTTGTGATGTATTTCCTATGGGTACTGTATCAATCCCCTTAGTTCTGACCCTTGTCTGGTTAATAATTAACTAGCAGCCATTCAACGGCACAAAAACACGTTATCTGATTAGCCATACCACGGCACAGAAGCCCCTTATCTGATTAGGTCATAGCGCATGCCATCTCATTAGGCAAGCACTATTTCTCCAGCCCCCTAATAGGCATACGGAGTTCTCAAAACAAATCAAACCTAAAGCGAGCTGGGAAATCCCCGCAGCCATTGTTTTGATTTCACCGAGAACTTCAGTAAAGAATGTGCGAACGACCAGTTCGTATGACATCCTTATTGACGTATTTATGTCCATCCTTACGTCAATCTCGGCACCTTTCAGGTATAAATAATACCGACATTGCCTTAAGCAAACACACGCGGTGGTGACAAGATTGGAGCAGCAAGACTTGCCGAGGATCCCAGCTGACAGCGAAGCCCACAGACGCTGCCCCTCCTTTCTGACGCGCTGAGAGAGAGAGACGCTGCCTTTTCTCCTGCCGAGAAATCCAGCTCCGGCGCTTCGAGCCGCCCTCGCAGGCAGCTGGGATATCAAGCCGGGAGATAGAGATACCAGCCCTCCAGCCTTCTAATTCCCAGGTACTGAACTGAATAACCCTTGCAGAGAATTCTTGAGTCAGACCCTTGGCAAAGCAAACGTAACTTAAACTACTACTTATCTACTCCCGCCCACGTATTAGGCTTAGGTCAGGTACACTGGGGTAGGCGTAATTAGAAGCACCAGTTGAGTACGATTAGTCAATGTATATATGTATGTATCTATTTTATCCATTTTAAAGTATCATATGGCTCAGAAACCATATCAATGCTTTTACAGTATTATTTTATAATTCTGTTTTTACTGTATGCACTTTACTTAACTATAAGTATTGCAATAATAGCGATCCATTTCTCTTGTACGAGAAAAGAGACTGATCAATAAATAACATCTTTTTATTGAACACGCCCGTCTCTTCCTTTTCTCTACAATCTGGTGAAACTAAGAATGCACTGAACTGACTGAGTAAAATAAGTTGTCTTTTGTTTTCACACGACTCTAGAGATATACTCTTGATTTGGGGAGAGCAAAGTTGTCATGTTCTATGGTTGTCAGAAACTAAATCCCTTCTTGTCTATCCAGGGAGGTTAAAATCCTCCTTGCCTATTCGAGAAAGTTTCTAGTGAACTCCGAGCTAGCTGGCAAACACTAAACTTTAAGTTTAATATCGTCAGTAGAAGACCTAGTTAACCTCTGTCCTACGTCTATACTATTGAAGATATTATTCCAATGCGCAGAGCCTATTGGGATAATAGGAACTACACTACATGGCGCCCAACGTTTGGATAGGCGATAAAACTAACGCGAGACATTAGAGTAACTCAGTCGTGCTTTTTCACACAGAGCCCCTTTTTTCCCATAATACTCCAAAGACGTCTGGAGTGGGTGAAAGGTTAATATCCGCCAAAACTTCGCAGGAGGAGACTCCTATGTATGGTTCTTGGTTTATTCAACGTTGAAGGATACACTATTCCAAAATATTGTACATCTAATCTTTGTTTCCGTGGAAACCTGATCTGCAAATAAAACAAAATAACCTTCCTAACAGTAAAATGTCAGACACTGAAGAAGAAAGAGAGACAGCTAGATTAGCAGCTGAGTTCATAGCAGCTGATAATACTCGGCTGCAAAATGACCCGGAGGTAATACTAATCCCGGTCAACAAAAGAAAATCTATAACCTTAAAACTTATAGAAAATGGACTGACACCAAGAGGTGGTACAGTCATATTCGTAATTGAGGCACACGAATATCGGCAGACAGAGGTATTCTATTCATGGATAAACTTTCCAGCAGCAAACGCTGTAACAAAGGACTTCCACTATTACAAAATAGAGGAACCTCCTAATGAGTACATTCCTTTCGAGGAGGTGGAAATACCACTCAAATATCAAGAGCACCTGCTCTTGTTTAATGGTGCCCTAAAACATAATAATCACATCACCAGGCTCGGTCCACTAGGTAGACCAGGAGCAACGTGGCCGGTCCTAGCCGGATACACACCACATCCAGACATTGAAGAAATGCCTGCACCAGATCTTTTAGCACAGCTAAAACAATTAATTAAAATACATAGACAATTAGTCCAATATTTAATGCGGACTTCGACAGTCCAACCAGCAATTAAAATTCCACAGCTGACCCCTCATCAGGGGAACACAAATAAAATTACACCACAGAACATACAGTCCTGTCTAGGTAAAGTACCCACAAAAAGGGAACAAATTCCATTCTGGTTAGCACAAAAAATCACTCAAATAGAGGCGGTGTTTCCAGATATCACCCCTGTTGAGAAACACAGGATTCTGACTATCTGTCTTCCAATGGGAATCGCACCACATGTGGAGGACTGTGACACTTGGGGAACAGTCTTTGCTTCCATTTACACAAAAACACATGGTGTACCATCCATGTCAGTAATACCAGATGTGCTAAAACAAATTCAAGATGAATACGGTCCAGAACCCGCTTTAACTCTCGGTATGAAATTACTGAAAGACTTCAAGCAGGTCTCGGCAATATTACTAGCCAATATAAAGGGAGAAGCAGCAAATGTGGCGATCCGCCAGAGGTTAAAAGAGACAAATATAGCAGACCAGCCATTTGAAATTGCCAGAATTATAGAAAAATCCTATGAAGAACTAGGAAGAGATAGTTTGGGGGGAATACCTGTAAAACCCCAACTAATTGAAAGTCCTGAAAAGGTATTTATTAAAAATAATCTAAACAATCAAAAGAAGAGCTGGGATGGAAATAAACAATCCACTCCCAAAGAAAAAAGATTCCAGTCCAGAGGAAGGTCTCCTCGGCGGAGAGAAAGATCTCCTGACCAAGGACGCAAGTCTCCCCAAAGGGAGGCCTCTGTGAAAAAATACAACCTTAGAAATAGGGATAATATAAAAAAACCTGATAGATATCTAGATATTGATACACGTCCCTCTCAATCTTTTCAGACTTCCTCGCAGAAATCGGAAAGAAGAGGACAATCAGAACACAGGGAAGAGCACGTCAAGTCCAAAGACAAGGAACCTGCTCATCAAAATAAAAAATTACAGTTTCCAAAGAAGAAGGTAGCCAGTATTAAAGTAATCAACCATGCCGAGAATACTGAGGACACAGCTGAAAAACGGAGAATGGGCTCAGACGATGCTAGACAGCGCAGCAGAAGTGAGCATAGCTCGCAAGATCCTTATGAATCATCTGGAGACAGTGGACACGAATGAATACATTCAAGTGGAAACTGCAGATACCAGAGTTAGGAAACCTCATAAAATATATGAAATAACATTGCGTATAGAGGGGGATAAGACTAGAAAAATAAGGGGTCTATTTTGGGATAATCTCTCCAAGGGCTATGACATCCTTCTAGCTGAAAGAGACTGGCCACCGGAGTTTGTCAGGGAGTGCCCTCTTGGCGAAGAAATAATTATGCCTGCCTTCTCAAATCATATTCCAATTCATAAAAAATATACACTTGCAAGGAAGTGGGCAGTAGCTCAAGCTCCTGCTTTATATAAAAATCATGCAGGATGGGATGAGGACTCTCCTCCTCACAAAATCCAGTTAAAATCACAACCTACTGCACAGAAGCAGTACCCAATTAAGCAAGAAGCTAAAAAACAGGTAAAAGAGATCCTAGATCAACTTGAATACCAGGGGGTGATTGAAACGTGCACCTCACAAATGAACAATCCTTTGTTTCCTGTCTCCAAACCAGATAATTCATATCGTCTTGTTTTGGACTACAGACACCTTAACTCATGTTGCAAAACCTTTGCAGTACAAAACTCGCATAGTGCTGCACTAATGAATAACATAGTGTGCAAAAAATACAAAACAACATTAGACATCTCTAATGGATTTTTTTGTCAAAATATAGCACCAGAGAGCAGATATTTGACGGCGTTCTCAATAAATGGCTCGCAAAAAAATTTCTGTCGATAACCCCAGGGGTTCAAGAAAAGCCCAGGGTTATTCTCAGCGAGAGTAACAGAGTTAGTACAAACATATGATGACGAGGCATTGTCTTATGTCGACGACATCTATCTAACAGATGATGACTTGGATACTCACTTGAAGAGAGTGAACACCATAATACTTGGGTTCGCAGCAGAAGGTTACAAATTCAACTTTAAAAAGTCAAGAATTGCCCATCTAACTGTCCTGTTTTTAGGATATGAACTATCAAGTGAAGGCAAAAGCCTGGCTGACAATTTCCTAGAGAAATGTGCTGTAATTCAAGCACCTAGAACACTAAAAAACTTACAATCAGTTCTAGGCTTCCTAAATTTCGGAAGAACTTACATTATAAATTACGCAGAAAGGGTCAAAACCCTTTATGATCTAATAAAACCAGATTTTAAAAGAATTAATTGGACTCAAAAACACACAGAAATTTTGAGATCTTTACAAACAGACATGTTAGTTAAAACAAAATTACAAACACGTGATAACACACGCAACCTTGTGATTCGAGTCATCCCAGGAAGATGCGGATTCACATACCTGACCTCTAATGAGGGAGAAAAGGTACCTATTGCATAAAAATCACACTTGTACACAGAAGCTGAAAAGACGTTCAGCATTAAGGAAAACATTGTTTATGCGGTTCAAACGGCTGTAGCAAGAGAAAAAGACAAAGCTGACGGTAGACGTATCACAGTCAGAACAGCAGAATCAGCCTTTGAGGCATTAACAACCCCATGTAATTTACCGACTACAGCATTGAATCCAGAATGGATACAATGGGTAAATTCTATTGCTACGGACAAAGTAAAATACTATTTTGATCCAGAATTGAAAGAATTGAAATATCTAGAATATGAGAGAGAATACCCTCTGCCAATCGACATTCTGCCCTTACGACAGTACGCCTGTGTAATATATACAGACGGACATGCTCAACCCTCAGTTTGGGGAGATCAAGCATACAACGCCACATGCGAGATTGTAAAAGACGTATGGCGCGGAGGTAAATTGAGACCTCTATTGACAAAAACACACTCAGTGGAGAATAATTCAGAACAACAAACTGAAATAATAGCGTTAAAAATGGCGCTAGATAATGCCGATCGCGAATTCCCGACACTTATAGTGTGCGATTCGTATTACTGAGTCAAAACATACAATAACGAATTGCAGAAATGGATTAAAAACGGTTACAAAGATGACACAGGTGCAACAATAAAGCAAAAAGTGCTTTGGGAACAAATAGTTCTTTTGCAGAAAGAACTACCAAAAACTCACGTGATACACTCACTGAGTCATCAGCGTGATGGCGTTCACGTTGCAGAGAATTCATTGGCTGAGACAGCCACAGCGGTAGCAACTAAATCGGCTTCCTTAGCTAGAAAAAAGCGTTCAGTAAAATACATTGACGGTGAAACATTGCTGGCGGTGAAAACGTCATCAAAAGGCGACTGTTCAGTGCTACCGATCAATTACCCACTCAATTATACATACATAATCGATGCAAACTCCGTTCCTTTTGCTCGAATCCCTGGAGTGGGGGACAGAGTAATTCCAAACATGGACAGGAGAGGCTTGTTAATAGCAGACGCACATATGGGTGAGGGTCTTAGACACCTTAAGCTTAAGGATTCTCTAGAAGAATTACAATCAGTATACTGGTGGCCAGGCATGAGTCTGCACCATCACATTTTTGCAAAAAACTGCCCGGACTGCAACAGAGATCGCAGTGGCGAGCGAGGCGGACTATTGCCATGGCATTTCATTCCAGATAATCAACAAGAATAAAAAAAATACCCATCATGAATAATGCGTCATAAATAACATGTAAAGACTATTTTTCACTTATAATGTAGACCCCAGCGCTCGGCTGACGTCTGGACTGTTATAAAAAGATTTGCGAGTCTATAATGGCATATACGCTAGGAGCATGCTACGTTCTGACCAATATTTTTCCTTTAGCTCTCAAGCTTATGGGGAAGCATGGCCAAATGAGCATTGCATAGCGGGACTCTTATCACTTCCTTCCTGAGGGATACGGGATGGTGTAAAGAAAAAACCAAGGCATAGAGAAATCTATAACAGAAAAGGTATTAGGTTCGGGAGCTGGGTGGGTCAAACATTTAATAAGTGTCCAACATAGCCTAAATAACCTGCCAAGAAATTCTCTGAAAGGATTCAGTCCGTACGAACTATTGTTCGGGACTAGAATGTTGATCCAGGACCTTGATAGTCAGACTTCAGTGGTTAAAGATAAATGCTTTGATATCAAAGATCGTTTGGCTATTTTACAGGACTTAAATGAAACAAGAAAAGACCTGAGCAACATAAAGTTGAAACAGCAGCCAACAACCACTGAAGAGAAACCACCTGTCCCAGCAAGGCCTGTCTGGATTCCAAAAGTCGGGGATCTAGTCAGAGAGAAGATCGCGGTAAATAAGGAATTTGGGCCTTCTTACAGAAAAGCAGTTCCTGTCTTGTCTGTCAACGGGACAAGATCAGTAGTACTACCGCCCCTTGCTGGTAAAAAGGAGAACCGAGTTGTATCCATCGACCTGGTAAAACCACCATCATGTGGCCGATAACAAGTAGTAGGCCAAGTGGACTCCCAAGAAGTAGTAGAACACCAAAGTCTGCTACAAATACAGAGGTTCAAACTGAGAGACTAATCACATTCGAGAACTCTACAGAAAATCAACAAGGACTATGCAACAAAGCAATAGAACTTAAACCTCTTAAAACCCAAATAAAAACATTTAGTCAAGACACACCGACCTACAATGAAGTAACAAAGGACTATGCTGATGAAACAAAGCAAACTCCAAAAAACAAAAGTAATCCAGAAGCAATTGGAACAATTGATAGAACAGCATCCGGCTACTTCATCAACTTCGATGATTTCTCTGAAGATCTGAGTGAATCTGAGAAACAGCCATCAACAAAAACTTTTAAAGATAAAGCAAAGGAACTTTTTCAACAACTGAAAGCAACTTATCTGATTTCTCCATGGATTGAAATTTGGGTGGCATTAGGTGCATTTGTCCTCATACTCTGGCTCATCATGGTATTATGCTTGGGACATTTCATTTAGGGAAAATATGCTAAAATGGACACAGCAAGCCAGAAAATCAACTTGGTCCTTAAACCACACACATCTTCACACATCGAGAAAAGAGAACTTTCTTCAGTAAACTTCATAGCCAATCCTATACCCGGCGGTGTAGCATGGGACAATACTGATTATGAAATCTATGGCCCGGTTGAAATTCTGAAGTATCTACACCAATTCAAGATTTCATTAAGTGACTTTGTAAAACCAAGCTCTTTTGCAGATGATTGGGACTTTGAAAGTATTAATGATATGATGTCTGACCTAGTGATGTCTGCTAAATTTACAGAACATGATTATTTGCAGGGTTCGTCTAATTATGATCAGATGTTCTGCTATAACAACTATGGTAACCATTATCTACATAAATCTGCACAACCTAGAAATGTTTTAAATTATAACCAATGGGAACATTGTGCTACTCCTCCATAAGGTAGTTCAAAAACATTTTATGATAAATATTCATATTTTTCGGGGTTTAACACAAGTAATGCAGAAACATTCTATTTCAAATTGTCAAATAAGACAGGAGTGAAGAACATGCTTACAAACACAAAATTGATATATTCAGATTTATTTTATGAACAAATGAATACATTTGGTTTTGATTTCTGGAACAATAACATTGAAACGAAGACAATTTGGGGTACTAAAGATTGGCAAGTACAAGGTATAGAATCATTGTTTAGAGCCTCCATGATCCCAGAACAAATTATATTTTTGAATGACACTATTCAACAAACTACCTGTCTTGGCCTAGCCAAAATCAAAGATTTAAACAAACCGTCTATTCCAAAGCCATCAACAAACAGTAATAGCTCTATAGATGTTGAGATAGACGTAAACCATATTTTAAACCAAAACAGAACACATCCTGAATGGAAACAATGGTTGATCTGGCCCACAGATACAAATAACTGTCAAGACAGATTCCTGAACAAAATACAGGGGTTCACACTGACCAGGCCAGACCCTAGATATTCCCAAAGACAACATCCAGGGATAGTAACCACTTACAGTGTGGGCAAGCTCTGCCTTCAATGGCTACAAACATCCACACTGGCAGATATTAAGCAACACCTAACTTTACTTAAAGAAGGTGCTGACTTGCGTGATTTCATCATGGGACCACGCAAACAGCGTCAAAAATGTTTCATAGCGGCCTCTATATATACAGCTTATAACGAAGTCTGGAAAGAAACTCAAATTGAGACAGCAGAGAAAATACGGGAAATTGACCGTATTAATTTGGAAAAATCACTTTCTGTTGTGGACAATGGGTTAATGACTCTGTCTTCCAGAAAATATTCTCTGGACAGCATTGTGTCTTCAGCAATCGATATAATATCGCAAGACTTACTGATGTTACAACACGGTCAGTCCCAATTGCGTTCTATTGTACAGCTTGGCTGGACGTTACAAAATCTGCGTTCAGGCTATGTGCCTTGGCGTTTAATCAACACAACGTCATTATTTAATATCTTTAACCTTACTGATAAACAAATCAGTTTGCCACAGAAGGGTGCTGATTATACAATTCTGAGCATTGAAAAACTTGAGAGATTACCATTGACAATGTCAGAACGACCTGTCATTGAATGGATAATACATGGAATAATTAATATTCCGATATCAACTTTCCGGTTTCAATACTGCCAAAAATATATACAGGCAGGCCAGTATGAAAGGTTGGGTAAAGGGTACATTAAGTCAACATGGAACTTACCCTATACACACGCATGTGTCAGTAATAAAGGCCAGAGTGTGTTTCTTAGTGGCAATAATTGTGCGAGGTCACTAAGCGGTACACTTCTGTGTCAGGGTATTAGTTTGCATGGAGCCTGTGAAGGGACTTCAAATAACCTTTCATGTCACCAGCTAGGCACACCTGCAACACAAATAGAACCATTCTTTAGGAGACTCTCGAACGGGAGTTACATTCTAATAGTAGATCGCAGATGTTGTAGTTTGCTGCCCGGAAAACCTTATCTCATAACTGTGACTACGAAGGTCATGTGCTGTGAACGAGTATTGTTCCCAAACGATGCTCCAGACAGGGAGGCAAGGTTATGGCCCAGCTTGAAAATTACTTCTATTCGAATTGATACTTTAAGCAGAATGAAGACAGTGCTCCTACAGACGCCGACCCGGTTAACATCATCAAAAGAAACGTATGATCTCCAAGTTGCAAGGACAACGGCAGAGATTCATTCATTGTTATCAACTAATTCCCCCATACATTTCGCAGAAATACTGAACGAAATCTTAAATATTTCTGATACCAGTGGTGTCTCAAGTGTATTTAAGACAGTGTTTTCAGGAGCTTTAACCCCATTCAAAGCCATCCTGGGTATTTTTCCTGACTTTGTCCATTCCATCTTTGGCGGACTTCCTCTCCTTTTGGGACTAGTGGCAGGCATCCTATTTTTGATCCTGTTACTTCGCTATGGCAAACCATGTCACAGACAAGACACCAGCGACAATGGAAGAAACGATCCTAGCCATACGCTACAGGGACCGCATAACTAAAGTCCTTGGACTAGCCCGGCTTAGAGACCTGAACATGACTTGGTTTCTTTCATTTAGACCGATGTGGCAACGTTGTGTTATGCCTGTATTAAGGTGCTTGCTATGCGGCGAAGAATGCGTGTTGGACACCTGTCTGACACTACAATCGGATGTGCCAATGGACACAGAGACTTTGTTGGGTCCGGTAACGGCTCATGCATTGTGCTTTCCCCAGTGGCTACCAATCCTGATGACGGCATTCTTGGAGACTTCACCACTACGATTGAGGGGTAGTGAAGTACAAGATGAAAGCAGCATCGATCAGGTACGACCTTCTGTCAGCTATGCCGATCAAAACATCAATGAGGACATTCATGCTCATGAATGCATGGTAACAACTTTTTCCGAGTTAGTGGAACTTTCGCAAGAAGCAGTTGACAGTTTTTTCGAAAGTCTCAATGATATGATGTTTTCACCAGAGCAGAAAGAATGACTTTGAGCAAGCTAGCACACGGTGTTCCCAACACCCTGAATTTGGCCTTCAACTTTGAAAATAAAACAATATGAAAAATTTTCTCACCAGTTTTACGGACAGCGGGACATTTTTTTTTTTCTTCCAAATCCCAAAATATTTACAATTTTTTGGGACACTTATCTTCTGCTTAAGGTAGAACTATTCTTAAAGAACTACATTTCTATTTTAGGTACTCTAGAGACATTAGCTACCCTTTAGCATGTTCACAAGTATGTTATATTTTGTGATGAAATGGTCTCGATTTTTTTTTCTTCTGTATTAAGAGCCATTTCATGTGTAATTTCCGCATTTCGTTCATGCTAATTTCAAAATATGCGTAATAGATTTTGCATTATTATACTGCTTGAGTGCATATAGCAACTATACTCATCTTGTCGTGTATTTCGCATTTCAAATTTTCAAAATGCATATGAATGTATTTTGGGGTGGTACGGTATACACATGCACTACTAGTTTTGTTTACTATGCCTAGATTTGTAAATATGGACATAGATTACGTGGAGTGGGTGTGATGTATTTCCTATGGGTACTGTATCAATCCCCTTAGTTCTGACCCTTGTCTGGTTAATAATTAACTAGCAGCCATTCAACGGCACAAAAACACGTTATCTGATTAGCCATACCACGGCACAGAAGCCCCTTATCTGATTAGGTCATAGCGCATGCCATCTCATTAGGCAAGCACTATTTCTCCAGCCCCCTAATAGGCATACGGAATTCTCAAAACAAATCAAACCTACAGCGACCTGGGAAATCCCCGCAGCCATTGTTTTGATTTCACCGAGAACTTCAGTAAAGAATGTGCGAACGACCAGTTCGTATGACATCCTTATTGACGTATTTATGTCCATCCTTACGTCAATCTCGGCACCTTTCAGGTATAAATAATACCGACATTGCCTTAAGCAAACACACGCGGTGGTGACAAGATTGGAGCAGCGAGACTTGCCGAGGAGCCCAGCTGACAGCGAAGCCCACAGACGCTGCCCCTCCTTTCTGATGCGCTGAGAGAGAGAGAGACGCTGCCTTTTCTCCTGCCGAGAAATCCAGCTCCGGCGCTTCCAGCCGCCCTCGCAGGCAGCTGGGATATCAAGCCGGGAGATAGAGATACCAGCCCTCCAGCCTTCTAATTCCCAGGTACTGAACTGAATAACCCTTGCAGAGAATTCTTGAGTCAGACCCTTGGCAAAGCAAACGTAACTTAAACTGCTACTTATCTACTCCCGCCCACGTATTAGGCTTAGGTCAGTTACACTGGGGTAGGCGTAGTTAGAAGCACCAGTTGAGTACGATTAGTCAATGTATATATGTATGTATCTATTTTATCCATTTTAAAGTATCATATGGCTCAGAAACCATATCAATGCTTTTACAGTATTATTTTATAATTCTGTTTTTACTGTATGCACTTTACTTAACTATAAGTAAAGTAACGCCTCCCCGCAGACCCTCCCGACCGGCTCCCTTCTTAAGGGGAGCCAGAGCAAGTTCCAGGGAGTGACCACTGCGCCTACGGCCTGGTCACCCCCACGCTCCTGTGCCTGCTGCCGCTGCCGCAGCCCCAGCCTCCCGAGGGCCGCCGAGCCCACACCAGCTTTTCCCGCCGCCCCAGCCTCCCGAGGGCCGCCGAGCCCACACCAGCTTTCCCGCCGCCCCAGCCTCCCGAGGGCCGCCGAGCCCACACCAGCTTTTCCCGCCGCCCCAGCCCGTGGCCCCGCCCCCCGACAGCCGATTGGCTCGCGCTCCCGCCTCCCCGCAGACCCTCCCGACCGGCTCCCTTCTTATGACGTCCCCAGAGCGACTGCGCAGCGGACGCGCGCAGCGGGAGCACCGATTGAGCGCCGAAGGTGCGCCAAAGGTAAGCCCGTCTGCGCCCGTCCGCGCCTGGCCCGCGCCCAGCGCCAGGACCCCTGGCCCCCGCAGACCCCAGCCCACCCGCCGGACGTACGACGCCGCCACCCTCAATGCACTCAATGCCAGCCGAACCCCTGGATGCTACCGAGCCACCCTGAGATGCACCCACGGACCCTTCATCTGCCAGTCCTGCAAGTTCTCCTGCACCCGGACCTGCACTGCACCAGCACCCACCAAGCCGAACTCCAGCAGCACCCACCTGAAGTGCATCCTGCTCAACACCCGCTCCGTCCACAGACACGCCGTCGAGCTCTGGAACCTGCTCGACACCACAGCCCCAGACGTCGCCTTCCTCACGGAAACCTGGATGAACGCCTCCTCAGCGCCCGACATCGCCATCGCCATCCCGGACGGCTACAAGATCATCCGGAGAGACCGCGTCAACCAGACAGGAGGAGGCATCGCCAACATTCACAGGAACACCATCCGCATCACGACCAACACCGACGACACCATCGCACCCGCCGAACACCTGCACTTCCAGATCCACGTCAACCCCAAGACCACCCTCAGAGGCACCCTCATCTACAGACCCCCGGGACCACGCACACAATTCAGCGAGGACATCGCCGACTTCATCAGCCCGCTCGCCCTCCCCTCAGCCGACTACATCCTCCTCGGGGACCTCAACTTCCACCTGGAGAACAACGACGACCGCAACACCACCACCCTGCTGGAAAACCTCGCAAACCTGGGACTCAAGCAGCTGGTGACCACCCCCACCCACCTCGCCGGACACACACTCGACGCCGTCTTCTCATCCAGCAAAGACATCGCCTTCAGCCACGCCACAGGACTCCACTGGACGGACCACAGCTGCGTCCACTTCACCTTCAGAAGAACGACGACCCACCACCACCAGCAACAGGTTGCCCGAAGAAGCTGGAACAAGATCACAGCCGACCAGCTCGCCGCTTCCCTGAGTCAGCACCCTCCCGCCAGCTCAGCGAACCCCAGCCAGGCCGCCGACAACCTCACGAAGTGGATCAGCAACTGCGCGGACGAACTCGCCCCTCTGAGGACCCCGCCCAGCAGACCCGGCAGCAAGAAAGCCCCATGGTTCACCGACGAACTCAAGAGCTCCAAGAAGAACTGCCGAGCCCTCGAGAAAGTCTGGAGAAGGGAACCAACACCGGACAACATGACCACCCTCAAGCTTGCCACCCGGAAGCACCACCAACTGATCCGCGCCACCAAGAAAACTGCATTCAAGGACCGACTGGACAACAACGCACACAACTGCAAGGAACTCTTCAACATCGTGAAAGAGCTCTCCAACCCCAACGCCGGAAACAACGACATCACCCCATCGCAAGACCTCTGCAACTCCCTCGTCTCCTACTTCCACAACAAGATCGCGGACATACACAACAGCTTCAGCATTCAACCATCGCACACAACGACCGCAGCAACGCCGCCCACCACCACCCTCCGCGCCTGGACTCCGATCAGCACCGATGACACCGTCCGCATGATGAACTCCATCCACTCCGGATCTCCGACCGACCCCTGCCCTCACCACGTCTTCAACAAGGCCGACGCTGTCATCGCACCCCACCTGCGGGACATTGTCAACACCTCCTTCGACACCGCCACCTTCCCGGAGAGCTGGAAGCACGCCGAACTCAGCGCTCTACTAAAGAAACCAACAGCGGACCCCACCGAACTCAAGAACTACCGCCCCATCTCGCTCCTCCCGTTTCCAGCCAAAGTCATCGAGAAGACCGTCAACAAACAGCTGGCCGCCTTCCTCGAGACGAATGGATCCCTCGACCCCTCACAGTCTGGCTTCCGAGCCAACCACAGCACCGAGACCGCCCTCATCGCTGCCACCGATGACATCCGAGCCCTGATGGACAACGGAGAAACAGCGGCCCACATCCGCCTAGACCTCTCCGCGGCATTCGACACTGTCTGCCACCGCACCCTAGTGCAGCGCCTCAGCAACGTCGGAATTCAGGAGAAGGCACTGGAATGGATCGTCTCCTTCCTCGACGGAAGAACACAGAGAGTCCGTCTACCACCGTACAAGTCAGAGGCCACCGAAGTCATCTGCGGCGTCCCTCAAGGATCCTCGCTGAGCCCCACCCTCTTCAACGTCTACATGAGCCCCCTCGCGCCCATCGCACGCCAACACAACCTGAACATCATCTCCTACGCCGATGACACCCAGCTGATCCTCTCACTGACCAACGACCCCGCCGCTTCCAGAGCCAACCTTCACGAAGGGATGAAAGATGTAGCCGAGTGGATGACGACCAGCCGCCTGAAACTGAACTCAGACAAGACGGAAGTCCTCATCCTGGGCTCCTCGCCCTCCGCCTGGGATGACTCCTGGTGGCCCCCCGCCCTGGGCACCGCACCCACACCGACAGACCACGCACGCAACCTGGGCTTCATCCTGGACTCCTCCCTCTCCATGACCAGACAAGTCAACGCCGTCTCCTCGTCATGCTTCAACATCCTGCGCATGCTACGGAAGATCTTCCGGTGGATCCCCACCGAGACCAGGAAGACGGTCACCCAGGCCCTCGTCACCAGCCGACTGGACTACGGCAACGCCCTCTAAACCGGAACCACCGCCAAGCTCCTGAAGAGACTCCAGCGGATCCAGAACGCCTCAGCCAGACTCATCCTCGACATCCCCCGACGCAGCCACATCTCCGGACATCTGAGAGACCTGCACTGGCTCCCCGTCAACAAGAGAATCACCTTCCGTCTCCTCACCCACGCACACAAAGCCCTACACGATCAAGGCCCGAGCTACCTCAACAACCGCATCAACTTCTACGCTCCCAAACGCCTCCTCCGATCAGCCAGTCACGCCCTCGCCGCCGTCCCCCGCATCCGAAGAACGACAACAGGAGGAAGGTCCTTCTCCCACCTGGCCGCCAAGACCTGGAACTCCCTCCCGACCGACCTGCGCCTGACCCAAGACCACCTCTCCTTCAGGAAGAAGCTCAAGACCTGGCTGTTCGAGCAGTAGCAGCACCCCCCCCCCCCAAGCGCCTTGAGACCCTCCGGGTAAGTAGTGCGCTCTATAAATGTCCTTGATTGATTGATTGATTGATAAGTATTGCAATAATAGCGATCCATTTCTCTTGTACGAGAAAAGAGACTGATCAAACTGACTGAGTAAAATAAGTTGTCTTTTGTTTTCACACGACTCTAGAGATATACTCTTGATTAGGGGAGAGCAAAGTTGTCATGTTCTATGGTTGTCAGAAACTAAATCCCTTCTTGTCTATCCAGGGAGGTTAAAATCCTCCTTGCCTATTCGAGAAAGTTTCTAGTGAACTCTGAGCTAGCTGGCAAACACTAAACTTTAAGTCTAATATCGTCAGTAGAAGACCTAGTTAACCTCTGTCCTACGTCTATACTATTGAAGATATTATTCCAATGCGCAGAGCCTATTGGGATAATAGGAACTACACTACACACTTGATGATGACATGTGGCGATACTGCTGCGCTAAGAATTTGGGGTGCGCGAGGAGCACTCTCTGTTTGAATTTTAGACTCTCTTTTATATTGGTGCTATGATTGTTAGGATTGTCAGTCCTGAGTCAAACTGTGGTTTTAACTAGCCTGTGGGTTAGTCCAATCATGCACATTTCACTTGGTGTTTTCCTACACCTGATCAATTACATACAACAGTTCACAATATAATCAATGTTCATACTTTTGAATTTTCTAAATTTTGACCATAATTCATTTTATGATTCTTAATCCATAACTTTTCATAAGTCGTATCTACAATGTAAATTGCATTTTCATTTACTATTGTACATAGCGTTATATACAATGATACATTTCACAAAATAGTATTCAGCATTAATATTTCACACGCCCGATGCATTTCGGTACTGTGTACCTTCCTCAGGGGCAAAAACTACAAAACAAGAAGAACAATGATATCTATATTAATACGTGTGCCCACGGTAGCTCTTAATTTATCAGTTTTTCTCATTATGATAATGCATACCTTCTTACTAACGATGTCTTAGTTGTATCCCTATAAGAATGGGAGATGTTCTAAATGTAATTGATATTCTGATTTTTTCCTAAGTGAGGTTAAAGTGTAATATTGTACGTTTCTTACCTAAAGAGGCTGTTTGTAAAGACCAATTCTGCAAAAAATAGTGAATGCATAATGTTTAATACATCATGTTCATTGGTGAGTATACCAAAAGGGTTATGCACGAGGAAAATATCAATGGCTCAGCCTACCTTAGTTGGACGGTGATTTATGCGAAAACCTATACGATAAAAAAGCAATGCAAGATTGCATTAGTGCTTGGATCTTAAAATGGACGATGTTAGTGCCGGTTACTTGATGTAGAATGTTACCTTTCGGTCTGTCTTGCTGTTGCTGTCTGCAAAAAGACAACAATGCGAATGTTTCCACGTGCTTCTTCGCAATCTTGACTAAATAAATGTCACAAACATAAATTTCTACCGCATTTTTAATTTATCGTACCTATTTAGGAACCGCTGTCATCTTTAGACTCGACCGCCAATAAATCTCGGAACGCTATCTTCCTGGCTGCGCTAACACGAGGTCCGTCTCCCTGAATGGTAGGCACAGATTGGTGCATTTCAAATTTATTAATAGGGTTTATCATACCCTGGAACGACTACACAGCCTTGGACTCCGTGAGGGGTCGTCCTGTGAACGATGTAATAGGCAGGGGACAGGGTTCATGCACTTGGCGTGGGAATGCCCAGGCGTGTACCAGTATTGGAATGAGGTGTTTCAAGAATTGAGCAGGATTCTAGAGGTGGTGATGGCCCGGTCGCTGACGCTTGCACTGTCGGGCTATTCCAAAGTACTTCCAAATACGCATCATAAGATTGTAGATAGGGGTATGTTGATGGCGAAGAGGAGGCTTGCTATGTGCTGAATGAGGGGACCCTTACCCAAGACAGAGCAGTGGATTAGAGACCTGACTTACTGTTGCACGCAGTCAGAGATTTATAGTGAGCTATTGCCACCCAAAAGCAGGCCCAATAATTTCTGGGGATTGTATCTTGATTACAGGAGGCGGCAGGACATGCTGGCTGCTAGCAGTGGGACGGACGAGTCAGAGAGCGCTCCCTGTGGGCTGGACGATGATGGGGCAGTTGGGTAGGATGGGGCTTATTTAGACAAAACTCTGTTAGTGTGAGTGGCACGCCTGGGGCGGCGGAGTTGACGCTTAGTTCGCTGAATGTTATACGGCTTGTCAGAAGTCATACACCACAGGTACACTAGGTCATAGATAATTGGTAGACACCTCTAGTTTATCTCTTCTTATCTTTGGGTTTATTTGCTTTGTGTATTAAAACTGTGATTTCAGCATTGGATGGTTGAGGATGCAACTATCCTTACTCCGTGAACCTGGGGTGATCCTTCGTTTAACGCCGCCCGGTCTTCGGGATGTGGGTGAAAAGGCTGTGTATGGCTCTTCGTAGTGTATGATTCTTTTTTCATAATTATGTAAGCCGCGATACATTTCATATGTCTGTAATGTTGTTGTCACTGTAAAAAATAAACTGCAGCTCCTTGTCACCATAAGTATTCTCGTGCCAGTCTCTTATCCATACACATGTATTTTTCTACCACAAAATATAGCCTGCCCATTTTGTGTCCCTATTTCCCACATATTGGGGATTTTAAATGTACTCTGGGGTTGTGGATTCCCTGGAGGAAACTGAAAAGAATGGCAAAATGTAGAAACTTAAAAGGTTTGGGGGGGGGGAGATTTGAAACATGCAGTACACAAGAAAGTACGTCTTTTTCTTCAAAAAATATCATAAAGAAAAGATGTGTTGTGCTAAGATCACACACCGCCCAGCTATCAGGAATAGGTTGAGATGTTGAAAACATTTTTACCACAGTTTTTGCAGTTTTCTAAGTGGTAGTTGGTTTCCTAATTTCTGTGATTTCTGCATTCTTTCAGTATGTAGTGGAAACAGGTAGGACACCCATGGGTGAACCTGGAAAAGTATCCATTTCTGAAAAGAAGACAACATTTGAATCGTAGCAGCAGTTATTAATGTAGTTTATACATGTTTTTTTAAAAAGAAACTAATTAATGAAATTTTTAAAAACTAATGGAATATGGTGTAAAAAAATGCCCGCAGTCATCAGCTGAGCTGCAGCTTATAATGATTTCTCGTGTACGACCACGCATACATTCATATGGTAAAATCTAATTAAGGAAAAGGTGTATGAAGGAAACACATGCATTTTTAAATGTGGCCAAGATAATGTGTGAATAGTGGTATTTTCACAACTCTGTATTTTGGGATACCTATTATAACAAATGATTCAGATAGCATTTTGTAAAAAGAGGTCCTTCTTGCACACTAGAATACATTGGAAAAACATAAATTGAGAGAAATTCAGTTTGGTAATTAAAAATGTTCTATTATGGGGTCCAACACTTCTATTGATAACATGGTACCCAATTTGTGTTCCTGGGTCTATCACATCTAAAAGGAAAGGTCCCAAATACCCAACAAGGAAACAAATATTTAGCTTTTCAAACACACCCAATCTGTCAATGTGTGTAGCTGTGGTATGTTTGGCTGGGCTTTGCTGGTGTTCAGAAAAGTCTATCAAAGCTCCTACAAACAATAAACTTAGGCTACAGTCACAACATTGTCTCATAATTCTGTGAAGGGGAAGCTATGGAATACATGACAATTCACAAAAGTCATACCCAAGGCTCCTACACTTCTCCCACTAAGAATCACACACCACTTGCTTGGCTGGATCTATAATGCTAGACAGAAAACATGGACTGTGTGATGTCAATACAGCACCAATACTGTACTGTTTTTCTTTGGTGACAGGTGGGAATTCAGATGATAAGATTTTTGCCATCCCCCAGAAGTGTCTTACATTTCTGCTACATTAATGTGGGCAAAATTGCAGTTGTAACCCTTACTTTACAACTTGCAGGACATCCTGGGTAGGAGAGGCCCAGAATTAGTAGGATTTCCAGGGTGTTGGTTGACACGGGCACAAATGCTGCATTCTTCCACCATGGAAAGAGTAAGGCGATTTCGTGTTTTTAGGCAGTTTTGATGTTTGCGTGCTGGGATCCATGCATGCTCCACTGCTCTGGATTCCTCTGGGCCCTGGGTTTCAGTGGTACCCAGGGTTTGTAGGCTTCCCTAGACAGCAGCCAGCCAAGAAGCTGAACACTGGCAAGTGACAGGAGAGAGTAATTTATTTCATCATTGCTTTGACGTATGAACCTACAGAAAATGGGTACATCTCCCATTTCCCCCAGATACAGAATGACAGACTAGGGCTCATGAGTGTGGGAGTGTTATATTCCCAAGTTAGGCCCATTTACCGAAGCAGCTTATTTCTTACATTGCCCTCACAATAACATTTTAGCTGTGACCTTTTGAACATATATGCGTACACGACAATGTTGGATTTGTTTCCCTGAAACTAAACTTGTTTACACATCTAGCTTCACACATCATTATCACAATGCCCTGAACATCATGTACAAGGTCTCTTTTTGCCCTAAGTGCAAATTTCATCTCAATCTTCATCCACGGGGCAAAAGGACTATCTACATATCCATAACATCACTAATCTATACGCACATCGCAAGGCTGCTTTCTATTATAAATCCCAATAGATTAGCAGGGGAGGCACTTCAGATAACACCAGGGATCCTTGCATGCTGAGAATTCACCACGCAGTGATCTGACATTTCATGAGGGGTGTCCAGTTTGTGACCAAGATCGGGTCATTCATTCTCTCCCACCAGGTAAAGGTGTTGGATCGTCCCTCGGGGGAATTTTTGATTCCACACCTACACACACTCTAGGTACACTTAGAGTAGGGTTGCATAATAGGAGTACATTCGATTACTGTCTTGTTTTATTGATGAAGAACTTGGCGCGCAAGGACAATGCGTCAAAAATACAGATGCGCTGGGCAGGTGCTGCTTTGATTCTTCAGCCGCACCACAACGATGCATTGGTTTTTTAACCGCATAGCAGTGCTGCGTCAGAAAAACAGGTGCTGGAGGTCGATGTGTGGATTTTCTTAATCCTTTGCAGCAAAAACCACCTCCAAGGACCCAGAACTGGAATTGGCACCACGTGGCAGGTCAGAACTCCCAGCAGAGGACTTCAGGGGCTGCAGATGAAGTCTATGATGGGCTTGAGACTTTTTAAAAGGAGGAAGCACACACAAGCCCTAGGAGAACCTTGGCAAGCAGGGTGTAGAAAGTAAAGTTCAGTCCAGTCAGAAACAGCAAGCAACAACCCAACACAGCATTCTTTGTGGTCATATTTGTACCTTACCTATATAAAGCACTTGTGCCTTGCAAAGTTATTTTATAGCCCTTTAACATGCGGAATGCAATCATCCCCGCGCTTTTTATATCCGAGCCAGTAGTACAAAAATGTAAGTAGAAGCAATGGTTAAAAAATGTTGATATCTACCTAATAGCCATTGATGGACACAAGTTTAATGCAAGAAGAACATTTGTATTACTTTATAACTGTTTAGGTGCACTAGGGCAAGGCATATTTGATCATTTACCTACTGCCATTCCACCTCCTGACACAGAGTGGGATGCTTACAATGAAGCTATCAGTAGACTTAAGAATCATTTTGAGGACGACTCCGGCATAATTATAGAGAGGCATAGGTTTTTCACTAGGATCAGTCACAATTTGAGCCCATTGACGCTTTTCTTGTGGAATTAAGAATTTTGGTCTTGATGTGTGAGTTTGATGGCATCTTAGACAACTATTTTACGAACCAAATTGTAGTCAATTGCTATGTCAAGCGCATTCAAGAGAAACTATTATGGTATCGTAACGCCAACCTACATAAAACATTAGAAATAGCCAGTGGGCTTGAAATGTCATTTAAGGCTTCCCAAGAACCAAATAAAGGCAAGGGACAGGTTGTGACCAAGCAGGTAAATTCAATAAGTGCAAATCCCAAGTTAACTTACATTGCAATAAAGGACAATAGAAAAGGAGGGAAAAGTGTTAATACCACCACCAATGTATGCTTCAGGTGTGGTTCCAGCACCCACTATGCTAATGTGAAAAGGTTGTCCTGCTGTTGGTAAAACATGAGTAAAATGTAAAAAACTGGGACATTTTGCGAGTGTGCAGTAATGTGCAGCAGCTAGCATTTATCAAGAATGAGGAAATTATAGGGAGCCACACCGACTCAGTGGATAGTTGTTCTGTCCATTAAAATGGTAGTGATGAGTCAAAATCATCCGAGGACGGTGATCCTGTTTGTGACATTGGCATTGGCAAAGTAAAAATTTGAGTTACCGTGGACTCAGGATCACCAATCACCATCACTGATGACTTATATTGGTCGAAATGGGAGTCAGCTCCATTGTTGCCTCTGTACATACACAATATAGCATTTGGGGGCCACAGCATCGATTTAATCGGGTATTTTGTTGATTCACTTTCTTTTCAAGATAGGGTCATCTCCACAAAAATGTATGTCGCAAAGAAAGGGTACAACATTTTGGGGTAGAAAGAGCAGGGAGCATTTGGCATTGTTTTCAAGAAATGGCCCATTTCTTTAATCAAACCTGTCACTCCTTTGTTTGAAATTCATGGATAAACATAAAGCACCATTTGAAGACTGACTAGGTTTATTTGATGGCTTTAAACATTACATTTTGTTAAAGGAAAATGCTGTACCGGTGGTGCACAAGAGTAGAAACGTTCCTCTGAGCATAAGGAGTCAGTTGAAAGATCAGTTCCCTAGCCTTTGTTCAGAAAAAGTTATAGAACCGGTTGATTCCTCAGCGGATATCCCCTTTTTTGTGTCCAAAATGAAGAATTGGGACATGAGGCTTTGTGTTGGCCTCAGGTCCCTGAATAAAAACATCTTAGTGTATTGTTTCCTTTTGGTAAACAGACATAATATCGATTCCAAAATATCGTTTGGACAAAATATCGAGTAAAAAATATTGACTAGCCAAAATATCGACCAGACATAATATAGACCACAAAAATATCGAGTAATATCGATAATAATAGCCAAAATATCGAATCAAAAATATAGACTAGACATAATATCGACTAGATAGAAAATAAGGTAAGTTTTTAATATTTTTTAATAATTGTGTAATATAAATCTGTAGCGGGTTGTGGGTTTATAGGGGAATAGGGTGGGAAGTAATTTAATTATAATTAATTAATCATGTAATGTAATTGTACTTGTTAATTAATTAATAAATGTTAATTAATTAAAATTTAATTGGTAATTAATTATAATAGAATAATTGATAAATAAATAATTTTTTGTGCATTATTTTCAGTAGCGGGTTGTGGGTTTATAGGGGAATAGGGTGGGAAGTAATTTAATTATAATTAATTAAATATGTACAATAATAATTATTGTTAATTAAGTATTAATTTGTAAATAATTGTAAAATAATTGGTCATTAATTTTAATTGATTAATTGATAAAAAAAAGTTTTTTAGTACATTGTTTTATATAGCGGGTTGTGGGTTTATAGGGGAATAGGGTGGGAGGTAATTTAATTATAATTAATTAATTATGTAAATTAATTATAATTGTTAAATAATTATTAATTGCTAATTAAATAAAATATAATTGGTAATTAATTATAATTGAATAATTGATAAACAATTTATTTTTAGTAAATAATTTTCTGTAGTGGGTTGTGGGTTTTTAGGGGAATAGGGTGGGAAGTAATTTAATTATAATTAATTAAATATGTAAATTAATTATAACTGTTAATTAATTATTAATTGTTAATTAAATAAAATATAATTGGTAATACAAATTAATTGGTATTGGCAATTAATTTTAATTGCTATTTATATTTCTATTAATTATATATATATATGAAGTATTTACTTTCCCTACTGTTGCACCCACTGGAGTGGGAATAGTAATTTTTAACCTTACGCTATCCAACGCTTTCCCTACTGTTGCACCCACTGGAGTGGGAATAGTAATTTTTACCCCTACGCTATCCAACACTTTCCCTACTGTTGCACTCTCTGGAGTGGAAATAGTAATTTTTACCCCTACGCTATCCAACGCTTTTTCTACTGTTGCACTCTTTGGAGTGGGAATAGTAATTTTAACCCCTACGCTATCCAGCGCTTTCCCTACTGTTGCACCCACTGGAGTGGGAATAGTAATTTTTACCCCTACGCTATCCAGCGCTTTCCCTACTGTTGCACCCACAGGAGTGGGAATAGTAATTTTTACCCCTACGCTATCCAACGTTTTCCATACCGTTGCATCCACTGGAGTGGGAATAGTAATTTTTACCCCTACGCTATCCAGCGCTTTCCCTACTGTTGCATCCACTGGAGTGGGAATAGTAATTTTTACCCCTACGCTATCCAGTGTTTTCCCTACTGTTGCACTCTTTGGAGTGGGAATAGTATTTTTAACCCCTACGCTATCCAGCGCTTTCCCTACTGTTGCACCCACTGGAGTAGGAATAGTAATTTTTACCCCTACGCTATCCAGCGCTTTCCCTAATGTTGCACCCACTGGAGTGGGAATAGTAATTTTTACCCCTACGCTATCCAACGCTTTCCCTACTGTTGCACCCACTGGAGTGGGAATTGTAATTTTTACCCCTACGCTATCCAACGCTTTCCCTACTCTTGCACCCACTGGAGGGGGAATAGTAATTTTTACCCCTACGCTGTCCAACGCTTTTCCTACTGTTGCACCCACTGGAGTGGGAATAGTAATTTTTACCCCTACGCTATCCAACGCTTTCCCTACTCTTGCACCCACTGGAGTGGGAATAGTAATTTTTACCCCTACGCTATCCAATGATCTCCTTAATTTAGCACCCACTGGAGTGGTTACATTAAATTTAAACCTTTTGCTATGCTACAGTGAATGTATTATATATGTTTTATTAATTAATATGTATTTATATATATATATGTATTAATTTTTTTATATATATTTTTTAAAGTTACGTTAATTATTTAATAATGGTACATGTATTTAATAATGTTAATAATGTTTATATTAAATATATTTATTAATATATTAGTTGTAATTTAATTTAAAGGCATATAAATATGTATTTATATATATATATATGTATTATATTTTTTATAATTTTGTTAAAGTTACATTAAATATTTAATAATGTTACATTTCTTTAATATTTTTAATAATGTTTATATTAAATATATTTATTATTATAATACTTTTCAAATTATTTTAAAGACATATAAAAAAAACGATATTTTGACAGTCTATATTTTTAATACTCGATATTTTAAACTCGATATTTTTGTACTTACCTTTGTAAAGATAGGAACTCGATATTATGTCCCTCGATATTTTTTACTCGATATTTTAGGTACTCGATATTTTGGTAGTCGATATAATTTCAGTGATCCTTTCCTTTTACCCAAGATTCCGGAGATGTTAGCACAATTGGGGGATGCCACGGTTTTCCACCATAGACTGAGGGCAGCTTACCACCATGTTGAATTAAGCTTGGATGTGGGACTTGGTCCTTTTTGCAGGGTCATCCCTGAACTTTTTGCCTTCCTCCTGTATTTTGTCTGACCTGTTTTTGTTGGTTTTATGACTCGGGGCACTTTACCACTGCTGAGCAGTGCTAAAGGGTATATGCTCTCCTATGGTTAATTGATGAATAGATTAGTGACTCCATGATTGGCTTATGTGGTTTACTTGTCAAACCCTAGTACAGTGCACTGCATGTGCCCAGGGCTTGTAAATCATATGCTGCTGGTGCCTATGTGCAGTCTGGTACTGCCCTGTTCACTAGCAAGTGCACCCACTTGCCAGCCCCTAAAAGGGCAGGGTGCATTGTGGGTGAAAGGTAGGACATGCCCTGACGTGTGTGACATGTCCTGATAGTGGATTACTGCCATTTTCGTTTTTCACTATTGCAAGGCTACCTGTCCCAATAGGCCAGAATGGGCAGATTGATTATAACATCTTATAATCCTACCTGACTCAGGGAACTAGGTAGAAGTTCGAGTTTAGTATGCCTATACTCGGAATGATAAAATACATCCTTTAGTGTAGTTGGTTTTAACATTCTGGGTTTGGAAAATACCACTTTTAGAAAGTAGGTATTTTCTTGCTAAACTATCCAAGCCTGACTCTGCTAAGTTGTGTATTCCATGTCTGGAGGTTGAGTTACAGGGGCTGGGGGATTCCAGGAGACAGGGTGAGTCAGTATAGGGCTGAATTGAGCTATCTGCATAGAGAGTGAGGGGAGGGGTGGCACCTGGGTCTAAATAGGGCTGTGCTTGCATTCCACAATGCTGGCTCCACCTCCTGTGGTGCGTTTGATGCCCCTGGCCCACACTGTCAAAGGAAAGATGGAGTCCTGTAAAGAAAGTGCTCCGGGACAGACCAGAACTGGTTTGAACTAGGTACAGATGCTCTCTGACTTCAGAGAACAAAGAGAATAGTAGTATACATATTGAGGCCCAGACCCCAGGACTTTAGATCACTTCTGGGAAACAAGAAGAACATTTGCTGAGGAGAGAAACCAGAGAGAAACTGAAGGAGGAGACTATCCCTAAGCTTAGTGCTGTTGGGGTATTGGCCTGCAGTGGTTGCCTGACTGCCAAAGAAAGGAGAAAGGAACTTTGTGCTACTTTCATAATCTTGTAGAAGATCTCCAAGGGCTTGAAGATTGAGCTTGCCTCCTGCTGAAGTCTCAGGGATAACCGGCTTCACCAACCAGCTCCCCTTAATTCCCTTGCTGGGAATTTGATGCGCATTTTGTTGTACTGGGCCTTCTGAGAGACTGCGTGTCGCTGGGAGTTGGAAGTGCGACTCACGGAGAAGAAGCGTGCCGCCGCTGCGGCCATCCCATTGCCGAAGCACCTTGCATCGCCGGAGAAGAGTGTCGCTGTCGCAGCAGATGCCGTTGCATCACCGGAGAAGCGTGTTGCAGGGCCTGTCGTGTCGCAAAAGATTCACTGAGTCGCAGCACGGCCGTCGGGCATGCACACATCACCCCTTTGTTGTCACATCAAGAAGAAGACGCCATTTTGTTTCATTGCACCGAATCGCCAGCGCATCGCGGTTCTACTGGTCGCATTGCCACCGACGTATCACCTCCCCATGCGGAGAAGAACCGTCGAATCACCTCCCCTCCGGTATGGAACCGACACATCACCGCCCCTTACACAGCAGTAGGGAACTGACGCATCACCTCCTCCGGAGTAAGGAACAGACGCATCCCCGTTCTTGCGTGTAAGGAACCGAAGCCTCACCTTCCCTGCAACTCTTTTGTTTGTATCGTGTTACGCATCCAAAGGTACATTGAACGTAAAGTGTCGCATTTACTATCTAAAGAGAACTAAGCTATTTCTACCATACTAAAGTACAGTGTTGTGGATTTTTGTTGTTTGTGGTCTTATGTTAAGTCTATGTAAAAATACTTATTTTTATAATACAACCTGTGTGGTGTCCATCTGTAGTGTTGTCACTGTATTACTGTATGTGTTCACAAATGCTTTACACACTGCCTCTGAGATAAGCCTGCCTGCTCGTGCCAACCTACCAAGGGGGTGAGCAGGGGTTATTTTAGGAGTGTAGCCCCTTACCCTGACTAGACGCAAGGGTCCCTATTTGGTCAAAGGTGCCTACCTCTGCCATCTAGAGACCCCCAAATCTAACAATGGACTGCAGATGTTTAACTGCGATCAATACCCCCTTTGGCACATATAGATTCCTGTGGTTACCATTCGGTCTAGCGTCAGCCATATCCGTCTTTCAGAAGTTAATGTTTTGGCTTTTTGGGGACTGTAAGCAAGTATTAGCCTATCAGGATGATATCCTTGTATTTACTGAGAGTGAAGAGGAACACATGAGGGTTCTGGGCGAGGTTCTGGGCACATTGAGAGTCCAAGGAGGAAAGGAGGGTGTGAAGGAGGAAAAATGTAATTTCATGGTACCAGATCTCGAGTACCTGGGGCATGTTCTCTCTGGGGGAAGGCATCAAACTAAAAACAAATTTGGGTGAAACAATCAAATGTAGTCCTGATCCTGCAGATAAGGACCAACTAAGATGATTTCTGTCCCTTTGCGAGTACTACTCCATGTTCATTAAAAACTTAGAATGCGCCAATACTGCAAAATTGTTTATCAAAACATCACCATGACGAAAAGAATTAAACTCTTTCATCAGAAAACATCATTCGTTTGAATTAATCTATTTATTTTTAGAAGTTAGTCAAAAAAAATAACATTTACCTTTTTAATCAAAAACGTGACATATTAAATCCACAGGAGAGAAAGGGAAACACAGGGGAGAAAAAAGTTTTTGTGTTTTCTAAAATTGGCACATTCTTACACTCATACATATGATTCCGCATTCATACTCATATATACAATTTTTCAACGTCAAAGATGTAGTGTTTAAGGGAAAAACAGAAGGAGGGGGTTGGGAAAAGTGTTCACAAAAACAACAACTATAATTCTACAACCTAATATCAAAAAGGGGGGCAAAACATTTAGAATTCAATTTATAATTTTGACAATAGGCCATCAAAAAGATAAAGCATAATTTCAAAAATGATTTGTTTTCAATATTCAACGATTGGCCTAACACAATGCTGGTCGACGCGTTTCGAGTTCCCAGTGTGAGGAACTCTCTTCAGGACCTCTGATGGTTCGAAAAATAAGGAGAGAACTCTGTCTTATTTTGATGTCATGAGACTTAGTGTATCCACAACCCACTCCCAGCCTGGAGCATTGACTTTCTTACCTTAGCTAATTCCCACATATACGGTGGTTTTCATAGTGGCAGTCATTCTCCGAAAATAACAATGGCCCTTGTAAGTGTTTATTCTTAAACAGGTCTCAGAAGCAATGTCAGGGGATTGTAAATAAAAAATCCTTACTTATAGCTGCTGACAGCTTGTATTTCTTGAGGTTCAGTTGTCCGCTGGTCTAGACTGGGTGCACGCCTGCAACCCCAAAAAAAGTCTAATTATTGATTTACTCTATCTGGCGTGTTTGCACGTGATGGTTCAGTTATTTAGAAATTCATACCTCAACTCTTTCTTTATTCCTGCGTAGTCCAGGACTTTCGTCACTTTAGGTGTGCAATCTGTGAGAAATTCAGAGGAAACTGTGTTTTTTAAGGGATTTGTCGGCTCGTAGTGCGGGCTCCTAAGCATGCATTCGTGATCTAATCCATGTTCGCATAATGGCGTGTGCTCAGAACACGGTGTACTGTCAGAAAGCTTCTACCCTGCTTTACATTCGTGCAGTAATGTCTAATGTGATTGCACAACATCCTCTTATATCTATTCTAGTGCCACTCGCTAGTGTGTAGCACAGTTAATTCGATTTACCTGGGAGACGGCTCCATGTCCCGTGTCTCTCAGCTTGGCGTTTTCTCTGTTTTGCTCGTCTCCGGTAGATCTCGTGTTAATATCCCGCGAGCAGTTGCTTCAAGGCTTCTGGGATTTGTAGTTAAACCAAGTAGTTTCCGCCTGGCTGCACAATGACGTTGTGCCGTTTTTTGGTTTCTTTATTGACTTTGAGGATTTGTGTTTTGTGCACGCGAGGAGCGTTAAACTCGGCAGTTAGTGTGCTTGAGTTCGAGTCTTCCTAGCGAGTTGGTGGTGATTATATACAATATCCGAAGGTGCAACAATTTCAGAGTTGTTCCATAACGAATAGGCAATGAGGCCAGAAAGCTGTAGTATTGCACTTTTGGTGTTCATGATATAGACGTGTATTTGTCCGCTTTTAAGGTTTAGAGATTAAAAATCTCAGAAAGTTCATTCAATCCTTCTGTAGCTGTGTTGAATTTTATAATTAGCATTGCTTCTTGTTTGGATAGTTTGACCTCTAGGTCACCGCCTCTGGCATCGTGTTCTATTTTTGCAATTACAGTCCATTGTAATTGTTGTTCTGTGTGAGACTGTGAATGCCAGTGATTTACAAGGGGGGCAGTTTGTACATGTCTTCTGATTCTGGATTTATGTTGGGATATCCGATAGCGTATTTCTTGCGATGTTTTTCCAATATATATTTTTTCACATGGGCAATGAATTGCGTAGATAACATATTTTGATTTACAATTAGTAAAAGTTTCATGTCTCCAAAAAACACCTTTATGGCTGAACAGATCCCCTTCAATTGTAGAGTTACAACAAACACAGTTGCCACATTTATGGTGGCCTTTCACCGGGGGTAGGTTAACAAAATCCCGCAATGTTGGCATGCGTTCTTTTGGCATAGCTGCTCGCACAATTTGGTTCCCTATACTTTTGTCCTTTCTGAAGGCAAAAAGTGGGATGTCTGTTAGTTTTTCGTCTAGCCCTTGTACTAGATGCCAATTGTTTCTGATCTGTTTCTTGAGCCAGTTAGATGTTGGGCAATAGCTGGAAACACAGACTATCCTGTCCAGTGTTTTTTTCTGGTTGGATTGCAGTAATATATCGCGGGGTGTCCACCAAGCTCTTTTTATTGCTCTTTTTAGCAATTTTTTAGGGTAACCCCTTGCAAGCAAGTTATCTTTTAGCTTATTTGCGTGAAAGAAAAACTCATCCTTAAAGGCACAATTCCGTCTGATTCGCAGGAATTGTCCCACTGGTAAATTATCTTTCAGACTTCGCGGAGGGTTGCTGGTATAGTGCAGGGATTTATTTCTGTCAGTCTTTTTCTTGTAGAGGGTTGTTTTTAGGCTTCCTTCAGAGGGATAGATCTCCACATCCAAGAATGGTAGTTTGCTGCGTGAATGATTTAAACTGAGTTTAATATCCTCTGTCTGATTATTCAGCCATTCGTGAAATTTGTGTAGCTGCTCCTCCGTGCCTTTCCAAGTCAGAAAAATGTCATCGATATATCGGATCCAACATCCGATATACTGCTGGTAAGGATTATTTGCATATATGAATTTCTCTTCATATTGTGACATGTACAAAACTGCCAGCTCTGGGGCAAAGGGGCACCCCATCGCTACACCTTTGATTTGGTAGTAGAAGTCTTCTTTGAACTTAAAATAGTTCCTTTTTAGGGCTATACTGGCTAGTTCCAGAATAAATTCTGTTGGTATTCTTACTGGTCTTTCTCGTTTGTTTAAGTACAATTCTAGGACTGCTAGGCCTTCTTCCTGGGGAATCTGAGTGTATAAGGATGTAACATCCATGCTCACCATAAAATCTGTCTGATCCTCAAATTGAATCGTTGCAAGCTTGTTAATGCAGTCTGTCGTGTCCTTAATGTACGATTTCACATAGATCATACAAGGTTTGAGGAAAAAGTCCACAAATTTTGAGATTGGTTCAAACAGCGATTCACAACCAGAAACAATTGGTCGCCCGGGTGGTTGATGTTCATCTTTGTGCACTTTTGGCAGTACATAAAAGATTGGTGTCCTAGGGTGTCTGTTTTGGAGGTATTCATATTCCTTCTTTCCAAGGAAGCCATTTTCGAAACCTGTCTGAAGAATTTTGAAAAGTTGGTTCTGTAATTCCTATGTCGGGTCCTTAGGGATTTTTTTATAGCAATTTACATCTGAAAGCTGTCTGTTGACCTCAGTCGTATATTCCGTGGCCCCCCACACCACTATTGATCCGCCCTTATCGGCTTGCTTTATGACGATAGACTGGTCATTTTTCAGATTTTGTAGAGCTTCTTTCTGTGGTTTACTTAGATTGTATTTGATAAAACCTTGTCTTTTATTTTCTTGAGCTGTAATTGCCGAGAGGATGGTTCTTTCAAAGGTCACGACCTCCTTTGGTATTTTATTCGATGGTGGACAAAATTTTGAGGGTCTCCTCAGGCCTGTAGTTTCGGTATTTTCAGGAAGTTGTTGTCCTGAAAAGAAGGTTGTTAACCTAGTTTTCCTGCAAAATTCGATTAATTCTGTTTTCATTTGTACGTAGTTGGTGAATCTCGTGGGGACGAAAGATAGTCCTTTCTCTAGTGCACTTATTTCCATAGTTGTTAGAATTTTTGTTGACAGATTATGTATCGGGGTTTCTTTTAATTTCTGTATGTCCATGTTCGAGTTGACATCTCCCATGGTTGTTCGTTGAATCTTGTTTTCCCCCTTGGCTTTGGTTGGCCTCTCCCTAAAAAAGGCTGTTGTTGTGCTTGAGGGTTTTGTTGATGGAAATTCCCTCTTCTATTGTAACCAGTTCTATTATTGGTATTGTACGTTTCGCTCCCACTTGAGGATGATGATGTATCAGAAAAAGTAATGTAATTATTCTTGGATCTTCCTTGATATTCGGACAAGTAACGCCTTGAATTGGTGCTTGTGTAGAAGTCTTGTTGTAAGTAGGGATACGCCTTTTCAAGGGAGAAGTTCTTTTTATCTTTTTCAAATTTGGACTCTTTTTGATTTATGGTGTAGTCCTTGAACTCTAAGATGTCTTTTTTCGATTTTGTCCAGTAAGGCTTTCGAATCGGTGATAAGTTGGTTTGTTTTTATTTCTGATTCCAATTTTTCAATTTCACTGAGTTGTTCTTTTGAAAGTCGTTGTGCTGTTTCGATTGTTAAGACCATAAGGTCCCTGCTGCACTTAGTCTCAATGAAACTATAGCCTTTTTTTATATATTGGGTCCTCTGTGAAGATTACTGGAATGTTGCGTACTATTAATCCATTCGGAATGGTCCCAGAACGTAAATGCTGGATGAGGTAGTGTCCGTGGAGGTCCGTTCTTATCTGTTTCTTTTTCAGCCTAAGTAATTTTTCAGATTCATTGTTTATTTTAGCCGTAGAGCTCAAGGCTGCCGAGCTGAATAGAGGTGGATTGCTGATAAGCTTTTGAATATGGTCTTCACTATATGCAAAAGTTGCGTTCTCTGACATGGTCTGATTGGTCACTTAACGTGTCTAACTGTCAGTGCTAGCTATTTTGAAAAAATTATAAACGTGGAGGGATTTACAAAACGTGAAAGAAAAAACAAACGTACAGTGACTCACTCACACTCTACCTGTCCAGATAGGCAATCAATCTACCGAAGACAAACCGTAGTTTGCCTGTTTAAACCCCCACCTGGTGGGAACCCAGTGTTGAGCAAAAGATCAGACGGGCTATCACGTCTTTTGTAACCTCGCTCGTAATAGCGAAAACCAAAATAAGGGTTTGGCTTATCTGCAGTAAGGCCAAGCCTTATATATAAGAAACAACCACAATGCGCAAATACTGTCCTGGACTACGCAGGAATAAAGAAAGAGTTGAGGTATGAATTTCTAAATAACTGAACCATCACGTGCAAACACGCCAGATAGAGTAAATCAATAATTAGACGTTTTTTTGGGGTTGCAGGCGTGCACCAAGTCTAGACCAGCGGACAACTGAACCTCAAGAAATACAAGCTGTCAGCAGCTATAAGTAAGGATTTTTTATTTACAATCCCCTGCTATTGCTTCTGAGACCTGTTTAAGAATAAACACTTACAAGGGCCATTGTTATTTTCAGAGAATGACTGCCACTATGAAAACCACCGTATATGTGGGAATTAGCTAAGGTAAGAAAGTCAATGCTCCCGGCTGGGAGTGGGTTGTGGATACACTAAGTCTCATGACATCAAAATAAGACAGAGTTCTCTCCTTATTTTTCAGAACCATCAGAGGTCCTGAAGAGAGTTCCTCACACTGGGAACTCGAAACGCGTCGACCAGCATTGTGTTAGGCCAATCGTTGAATATTGAGAACAAATCATTTTTGAAATGATGCTATCTATATCTTTTTGATGGCCTATTGTCAAAATTATAAATTAAATTCTAAATGTTTTGCCCCCCTTTTTGATATTAGGTTGTAGAATTATAGTTGTTGTTTTTGTGAACACTTTTCCCACCCCCCTCCTTCTGTTTTTCCCTTAAACACTACATTTTTGACGTTGAAAAATTGTATATATGAGTATGAATGCGGAATCATATGTATGAGTGTAAGAATGTGCCAATTTTAGAAAACACAAAAACTTTTTTCTCCCCTGTGTTTCCCTTTCTCTCCTGTGGATTTAATATGTCACGTTTTTGATAAAAAAAGGTAAATGTTATTTTTTTTGACTAACTTCTAAAAATAAATAGATTAATTCAAACGAATGATGTTTTCTGATGAAAGAGTTTAATTCTTTTCGTCATGGTGATGTTTTGATAAACAATTTTGCAGTATTGGCGCATTGTGGTTGTTTCTTATATATAAGGCTTGGCCTTACTGCAGATAAGCCAAACCCTTATTTTGGTTTTCGCCATTGAAAACTTAGGCCACATAGACTGGAAAAGAATGGTTCCAAATTCTTCCCATCCACATGGGTGGTAAAACTTTCAAGCCATTATTTTTTGGTGGAGAATGGAAAGTGGTGGAGAAAGAGGATTAACTGTACCAATTAGTTGTAGTACAATTTCACCAACTTTTTAGGAGAGAGCACAAGCACTTTACCACTAGATAGCTAGGCTAATGCTAACAAAAATGAGTTTAGCAAAATAAGGGATTGAAGGCAAAAAGTTGGGGCAATACCATGTCAAGGATGTCAGATCCTTTGTGCACAGCAAAGTTAAAGGTTCCATAAAATATTTACTGCTGTGCCCAATTTTGTTGTCACTTGAGTCTGTAAGAGTGGCATCGCCATATACTATTAAGCCTTAAGATGCTAACTCAGCTGTAAGAGAGTCCAATTTACCAGAAGAAGGAAATTCTTTAAGGGTCATCGTTTAACTTGAATTCAAGGACATGGTTGTGGAAAAGCGCAATATACCCCCCTTCCTTATGTGTTGTATGAGAGCCACATTTATGTGCATTAGAACAATACATTTCTGTTGAAGAAAGAGGTAACTTTAGAATGCATTAATGACCTTCATTTCTAAGATGCATCTGCCATATACACTTTACGGTTAGAATGTAAACGGATGTACAAAACTGCAGTATCGCAGTGCATTTTTCTGGAGGGATTAGAGACTTATATGTGTGCGCATTGATGTTAGTCTAACTTGAAGAGCTGCAGTTATGTTTTGAATTATATTGCTTCTAGTAGAACGGTATCTCTATATACCCATATACTCATGTATTAATGTTATGCTTTTATATCATACCTATATGTGTAGCTATAGTCATGTATTCAGAGTGCACTTTGACCGCGTTTTAAGTTGACATAATAAGAGGCCTTAACATTTGATTTTCAGTATTTGAACTTCAACACGGCCCGTCTTTGCTTGTTTTGCAATGTTCTCTCTTTTCTGCAGGTGCACACACATGATCTCATAAGCTAATGAAAAGACCATTATCCTTATGAGATGAATGTGCTTTGGAGGAGACCTTCTAGCAAGGATGAGAAGAATTAATGATTAGAAGGGAGGATTTCTATTCCTGTCATGGCCAAATTTGAGAAGTGCTCAAGGTCGTTCTAATATTCTACTATGAGATGGGAAGATCAAACAAGGATGTCAATTCCTACTGTTTAATTGTGGAAAGTTACAGAAGCTGGTCATGTGATTTACTTGAAAGTTCTGTTTATTTGTTAGGGCATACACAGTTGGGTCAAATATTCAGATTCCCTTTTGGACTTTTAGAGGTACAGACCTCTGCCTGATTCTCATTTTGTTGCTTTATGCTATACATTGCTTTCACTGGAGAACTTTTACTGAAGTCTCCACTATGTTGACACCTTTCTTGATTCCTTGGATTTAACTAGGTTTCCCAATTTTTCTCCATAATTTAGGAATTGTGTAGGTGTTTAGGTTTTTTTAATGAGTAGACCGGAGAACCAAGACTTTTACACTAGCCACCAAATGCATTTCCTTATGTTCTGTATTGCAGCAAAAATATTGTTATGTTTAACTTTACTAAGACCTAATTTTGATCGACACTTTAATTCACCATTGGTGATGCTGTATCTTTACAATATACGGTTGAGATGTATATACATCAGTTTGGCTCTAAATTTGCAATAAATCTTTTAAACTGTAGATTGATTCCTGGTCCTTAATGTGTGGCCAAATAGTCTACACTGGGATTGAAATTATGAATTGAGATTAACTCCCTTTTACCCTTCAAGCAACTCACAAGAACCATTGACCAGTAAATGATAGAGGGGCCCAGAGCTCTCACAGTTGTTTTTAATTTCTCTGAACTCTTATCTAAGGATTTTGTTGAAGGTAGCATGCATAGCCATGGAATTAGTCTCCTTTTGTTGATAAAGAGTAAAGAAATCTTTCTCTTATATGGAAGGGTCGTGAAAATTTACATCTTGCATAATATGCACTAGAACTTCATTGATGTCAGAGCCCTGTGTGTAATGACCTCATTGCTCAAGCTCTTCAACAATAGGATAATATTATTCCCCAGTTTGGCCAGTTTCCAAGGGGGCTCTTAGCTCTTTAAGGCAGCAGCCCAGCTTTATTGATCATATCCAGCAGCTTCTGTTGTGTAGTATATGGAATTGAAATAAAATCTCCCTGAGCCACAGACTTATGATCTAGTTGTTGTTTCTTAGCAACAACGTAAGTTCCAGATTCACCCTTCATCTCTATAGCCGAATATACGTTGTTATCCCACATTCTTTTTGCCTGCAGGGAATCACAACGGGGTCGTTACAACGACCCGTTGTGATTCCGCATACCATTACTCCGCAAGTCGGAATAACGACTTGTGAAGTGGGGGTGCTGGATGTTGGAATAGTATCATTTACTATTCCAACTCCAATCTGTGCGGACAATAGGGAAGGTGTTGGATTTCAAATCCAACACCTCCCCCCCTCCGCAAGTCGTTGTTCCGACATGCAGAGTAATTATATGCGGAATCACAACGCGGTCGTTGTAACAACCGCATTGTGATTTCATGCAGGGCAAAAGATTCGTGGTAAACGTTGTTTACCCTATAGCCATCTTCCTGTTCTCCCATATCTAGGCAACAAAGCCTCAACCTGGAGGAACTCTCACAAGATTTTGATCAATAAAAAAACTTATTTTACAGCAGACAAGATTCTCAAGCTGTTCTGTTTAGTCCCAAGCCCAGCAGGAGGACAAGAACAGGTAAGATATTTTAAAACAAGCATTGGCAATGCCAATAGGTCTGGTTTATGAACAAAAGTGTCTCTTGTGTCACTGATGGGTTTAGGCTCCCAATTAGTCATGATTAGTCATCAATAGACATGGATGTATGTATTCGTTACTGATTTTCTTTGTCACAAGATCCTGGTAGAGATTTTCGCAAGAATTATTACAGTTTAAACTTTTTCCCCTAGGGCTTGTAAAGAGCCGGTAACCGTCACCCAAATCCTTCCTTTCAAAGGTATTTTGTGATAATCTGTTAAATCTCATTTAAAAAAAATGCATATCTGTAGCCTTTAATACAGAGAAATAACAATTCATGCATAAATGCTTCATGGCTTTGACATATAAGCATCACAATCAATATGTCAGACATACTGCGTTTATCATAACAGATTAGTTCTATGTTTCCCAGATTGTGGGTTGCAAGCCACTAGAAAAGTAGGAGGCAATTTTTGGTGGGGCGTGAAAGTTCATTCAATAAATACAGATGACTTTTATCTCTGTATTTATCTTGTCACATTTGCTGTGCTTCAAAGACAGAGGTCAAATATGTCTTCTGACAAATTGCTTCTCATTTTTTTATCATGGGGGTTGGTGTTTACAAACTCTCTCTTTGCAGTCTTAGAGAGAATAGTAAGAAATTATGTGAAAATCTTGCTGGGGTACAGGTAGTGTGAAAGGAAAGTAAGATGTAATTTTCTTGTAACACACAACAAAATATAAATAACTGTAAATTAACTGTGAACATTTCAATAGTTAGGAAAGAAAAAACAAGCATTGGCATAACCAATATGCCTCGCCTTTGGGGCCTTATAAACGTTTAGCCATGCAGTACATTATCCATTACATTACTCATTAAAGACATCAAAGGTAGTGGTAAATCATTTATGATATACTGTCCCTATCACTACTAGATATTAATTGAAGAACTTTGAGAGGGTTTGCATTCTATTTTATCTGAGATGGGAATTATGAGATGTGTGGCAATGAACTCTCGCCTATAATTCGGCTGTCATATATAGAGATGTTGGTCCTTACATTCAAAACTGAAGAAACGAGGCAAACTATATCAGACAAAAATGCAAAGGAAAATGGCTACACCACATAAACTGCAACACAAGTCATGAAAGAAATATTAAATAGGTTCTAAAATGTAAAATATTATTTGTGCAATGGTGAATAATGGGATTAGCCTGTTTTCGCTGTGCGCAGACGCACATTACAACAAAGGCGTTACTCAGTGACGTAAAGAAAGTGTGAAAGTAGCTTTCTGGTAGATGATGTCACAGTACATCTCAAAATCCAAGCTGACATCATCAAGCCAAACGACACCCTAGGATGGGGTTGATGTGGTCAAGAAGTGCTGTGAATCCAGGTCTTTGTCAGCCCTTTTTGTGAACACTGCAAGTAAATTGACATGGTCCCAGGGCTCTTGTGGAAACGGCTGGAGAGTGCAATGAGCCATGAGGCTTATGGGAGGGACTTAGAGTGAGAAAAAATTATTGTGCCATCAGGAGGTTTCACCGTTTGGGCTATTGCAGGACAGTCACCTATGAAAAGAAGTGTGTGGTTATGTGTTTTCTAGTTTTGCCGGATAATCAGAGCAAAAAGAACCTGGTGAAAGGATTGACCACATTTTAGAAATATGTAAGTAGTAAAGACAAATAGCTGGTTCATTGAGTCTGTCATCAATGCAGAAATTAAGTGATATGTTGCACGGTAGCACAGAACCATGATTTAAACATCTCAACAGAGGCAGTAGTTTGAAACAGTTTCAGCCTTTTCATTAAGTGTCAAGGAAAAAAGACACTACACTTCATACTCCAATCCCGGGCTTTCAAATAACACACTGAATAACACACGGGAACATTCTAGGTAAGGGATACCTTCTAGATAATTTTGTTTCATTGAGAGTGCTCTGTAATGGTAGAGGTTTACAAAGCTCCTAATAAATAAATCAGTGCTTTAAGTGGGATGAAAAAAATGGGAGGTCTCTCAGAAGGGCCTGGCCTATATAATTGAGGGCGTGGCTTAAAAACACATTAGCAAAAAATCTGTGCTTAGCAGGACTATTGGCTTTGTCAATGGTTGTTAGTTACATAAGATAAATAAGCAGTAACTATGGCTTGTATATAATATTGAAAAAGCTTCCACTCAAAGCCCTGGTGACACCAAGACAATGTTGTTGCTCCTGAGTTTCAAAAAGAGAAGGGAAATCCAGAGAGAAAATGACTCTCTTTAAATGATTCCCCTTCCCCTACAATGTTCACCTGGCAGGAGGGCATGCCATAACTTCTCCACTAGTGAGAATTGAGCAGTGTGAGCAGCGCACATCGATGTGCCTGCTATCCCTGCAGTCTGGAGAAAACCGGACCACCTATGCCAGGGCACAAAACAGAGCCCGATAGAGACCCGTTTCGCGGCCCCCTTAAAAAACACTGTCAGTGCTCAGCACTGGTGGGACCCGGCCATCTTAAAGCCCTGAAATAAATACATTTAACGAAAGCTTCTGCAAACTTTTTCCCAAGCAGCCCCAAGCAAGCCCCCCACCCCGCGGCCCCATCCTCCTCGTCCCCTTTCAAGGCATTGCCCTCACCACCCACCTCACCCGAGTTAATCACTTGCCATAGGCTCATCCTCACTGACAGGAGGAACCTGTCTGCAAGGACAGGGGTGAGAGGGCGAAGCAGCGGTGTGGACCTGAACACAGAGCAGCAAAGTGAGAAGAGAGGAAAACACGCAAACCCACCAGATAGACATAGGAGATGAAAGACAGGTGCAACCAGTGTTGAGTATGTCATTGTAGTAAACTTGGAGCTACTTAAAGGGACAGACCGTGGGATAGAGAGACTGATGTAGCACAGAATAGTCCCTGAAGAGTGTCAAGAAGCTTGGGAGCAGGAAAGCCCAAGATGTGTAATCTAGCTGCTGACATGTGTGGTGATCTGCAGCTTACGAGTTGGAATCCCAGGAGGGCCAACTCAGGCTCCCATCCTTCTGAGGGGGTAAAGTCAGTACCATTGTATGGGTAACAGTAACACTTGTTGCTACAGCGCTCAGGGATGGAAGACAGCACCCTGAGACCTAACGGTAATATGTGCGCTTTACAAGACTCTCTGACTTTGACTTTACAGCAGACACGCGGTATGAAGCGCTAAATGTATAAACAAAATCGTTATTATTATTAATGAGAAATGTTGCTACAGATTGACTAGAGCTTATGCTGCACAGTGCTCAGTAAAATGGATCCCTGGCAGATTATCGACAACACTAATATCGACCTACAGAAATATCGGGACATAAATATCATTGTCAAAAATATCGATCTCCTATTTTTATATTGGTAAGTGTGAGAAGTTGGCCTGGCATATGCTGTCCACTATTCTACTGGGCACCTTGCACCAGTCCAAACGATCCTTATTGATAATAGGTTAAAGAAAACTTTTATAGTAAGCTCTCCTAGTGGTAGCTCGGGAGAGCAGCCTTCAGGCTCAGTCTTGGAGGAATGTAAAGCAGCTTGTTTTACCAGTCTATAATCTCGTGAATGACCAAATGAAAGGAGAACCACACCAGGTATATATATAAAATATATGTATTTATTCTAAACACATCCCTCTAGTCCCTTTATGAGGCTAGAGACAAAAGTACATACTGTAAACTTAATATCACACAGTAAATTAGCACAATATGCGTTGAGCCCTAGGGGCGTAACAAACCATATGTTAAGAAAGTGGTATAAGAACCACGACTTGACTAGACACAAGGCCTAGAGCCTGTAGAACCGCTGGGGGTAAAAGGACACTAATCCCTTCTTGTGTATTCGAGAAAGTTTCTAGTGACCTGAGTTAGCTGTTACACTCACTATTAAGTTTAGTATATTCGAAAGAGACCTAGTAGACCTCAGTCCTATGTCTAATCTATAGGATATATTATTCCAATGCGCAGAGCCTATTGGGAATATAGGAACTACACTACAGGTGTCCAGGGTTTCTGGTTCCAGATCACTTGCGAGGGCTGAGGGTCTCAGCTTTGCTGGGGACTTGGGTCTGCCTCTGAGAAGTCTGGAAATCCGCTTCCTGTGTCGCAAATACTTCAGAGTCCGGCAGGAGCTTCGGAAATGCAGACTGGCAAGATGCTTTGTTGGTGCCTGCTTGTGCAGGGGAGTCACTCCTTGACCCCAAGGGAGATTCTTCCGTCCTCTAGTCTTTAGTAGAAGTTCCAGGATTCAGTTTCAGAGTTTCGTCCAGGTGTAATCTAAAGTCCTGTTGCCAGGGGTTCCTTACCTATACCTAAGAAAGGGGTTGGACATACTCTGGGGACCCACCTATGGGAGGGTCTGGAAAGGGGGGTGGCTACACCCATTTCCTTTGTCCAGTTTCACGCCAGAGCAGGGGCTGATAGCCCCTGCATCCGGTTTGAACTGGGCTATGCACAGGGACACCAAATGTGACCCCAGTGCTGACTTCAAAGCACTTTCAGAGTGCACCCACCCAGCCCCAATACAATAAAGCCTGTCTGGGAGGTGGTTACACCTCCCTGTGACAGGAAACCTATAGTCCAGGCCTCCCCTGCTGGAGTTTCAGCAGCAGGAGGCCAGACTTGTGTCAGTGGCTGCAGCATCTATTTTGGGATGTATGACGTTACAACGCATACTTTTACAACGACTACCTTTACAACGCATTTTTTACAACGCAGGATCCATTACAACAAAGTACCATTACAACGCATGTATTTACAATGCAGATACCTTTACAACGCATGCCATTACAACGTAAGTATTAGTAAGTATATAATATTTTTTGAAATATAAATTAATTAAAATTAATTTAATTTAATGTAATTTAATTAATTTATTTAATTTGAATAATTTAATTTAATTAATTTAATTTAATGTAATTTAATATAATTAATTTATTTTAATTTAATTTAATTAATTTTATGTAATTTAATGTAATTTAATGTAATTTATTTAATTTAATTAATTTAATTTAATTAATTTAATTTAATGTAATGTAATTTAATTAAATTAATTAATTTAAATAATTTAATATAATTAATTTAATTTAATGTAATTTAATATAATTAATTTATTTTAATTTAATTTAATTAATTTTATGTAATTTAATGTAATGTAATTAAATTAATTAATTTAATTTAATTTAATTTAATTTAATTCATTTAATTTAATTAATTTAATTAATTCTAATCTAATTTAATTATTTAATTTAATTTAATTTAATTAATTTTAATGTAATTTAATTTAATGTAATTAATTTTTTTAATTTAATTTAATTTAATTATTTTATTTTATTTAATTTATCCTGTACACCTTTACCCCAAAAACCCAAAACTGACCCTGAACCCTAAAAATACCCCTTTACCCAAAAACCCCAAACTGACCCTGAACCCTAAAAATACCCCTTTACCCAAAAACCTAAAATTGACCCTAAACCCTAAAAATACCCCTTTACCCAAAAACCCACAACTAACCCTGAACCCTAAAAATACCCCTTTACCCAAAAACTGAAAACTGACCCTGAACCCTAAAAATACTCCTTTACCCAAAAACTGAAAACTGACCCTGAACCCTAAAAATACTGCTTTACTCAAAAACTGAAAACTGACCCTGAACCCTAAAAATACCCCTTTACTCAAAAACTGAAAACTGACCCTGAACCCTAAAAATACCCCTTTACCCAAAAACTGAGAACTGACCCTGAACCCTAAAAATACCCCTTTACCCAAAAACTGAAAACTGACCCTGAACCCTAAAAATACCCCTTTTCCCAAAAACTGAAAACTGACCCTGAACCCTTAAAATACCCCTTTACCCAAAAACTGAAAACTGACCCTGAACCCTAAAAATACCCCTTAACAAAACCCAAACATATAACATTTTAAATATAATTATATACTTACCAATACTTACGTTGTAATGGTATGCGTTGTAAAGATACCTGCGTTGTAAAAACATGCGTTGTAAATACATGCGTTGTAATAGTTTTTGCGTTGTAAAAGTTTCGTTGTAATGGTACTGCGTTGTAAAAGTTGCGTTGTAAAGGTTGTTTCCCTCCATTTTGTGATGCCAGGGGTCTTTTAAACTGTTACCGTTTAGACCAGTGTGGACATGTCTCTCCCTCTAGAAGGGTGGAATTCTACCCCTGGCGCCATGTTTCCATGCATCCATTCCAAAGTAAGGATTTACTGCGAGGTTATAATATGATCTGGCTGCATCACAGAACAGCCTCATAGAATAGATTCTGAAAGCTACAGAGGGGTCCTGTTCATGCATGGGCACCCTCTCACATTAAACCAAGCACCCTGCCTTCAGGATTGATAAGGCCTGCCATAGGTGTGACTGATAGGGTTCTATGTGCAGTGATTTAAAGGTAGATATAGGTAACCTATATCTTAATAAGAGGTGAATGCACCACCTTACCCAGACTGCAGTAGCAGTCCTGTGGTGTCATTTTGGAAGGCTTCCCATGGGTGGCATAGTACATGCTGCAGCCCCTGGTAGGCCTCTGGGGTACCTAAGCCCTTAGTACCTAGTGTACCATGTACTAGGGACTCACAAGGGTACCCCAGTAACCAAACTGGAGTGTACCTAAAGTATATGCAATCAATTTAGAGAGGAAGCAGCTAGGCTGGGGACCTGATTAGCAGGGCCCCAGCCAGACTAATGTCGAAAAACAGTGAAACACCAGCAAAAAGTGGGGGTAACCATAGTAAGCAGATCCTACTCTCCTACAGTAAGTACATACATTTTATAAAGATCGAAGTATAAAATATCGTTTTTTATATATATATATAAAAAAAATAAATTAAAATAAATGAATACATTTAACTTGTAAAAAATATTTAGATTTATTTGTAAATTTTAACAATGAGTAATACATTTAATTTATAAATAAATAAATTAAACAAACATATATCAAATGTAATATATGTTTACTTACAAATAATTAAATAATAATTTTAATTAATTATAAAATGTTACAAATATATAAAAAATTATAAATAAATATATATATATATATACATACACCTGTAACATAAAAAAATAAAAATAATGATATAAATTGAAATATTTAAATATTTAATATTTTTTAAGCATACATTTTACACTAGATTTAGTGCAACAGTAGGGAAAGTGTTGGATAGCGTAGGGGTAAGAATAACTATTCCCACTCCAGCGAGTGCAACAGTAGGGAAAGTTTTGATAGCGTAGGGGTAAAAATTACTATTCCCACTCCAGTGAGTGCAACAGTAGGGAAACTGTTGAATAGTGGAGGTGTACAAATTACTATTCCCACTCCAGTGAGTGCAACAATAGGGAAAGTGTTGGATAGTGTAGGGGTATAAATTACTATTCCCACTGAAGAAAATTCAAATTTAAAAGCAAACAAAATATCAACTACAATACAAAATATAATAAAAAATCCAAAACATAAAACATATATAGCAATATAAAAAAATCAGAAAACATAGAAACATATTATAATGTATAAAAAATCTAAAGTTTACATACAATATTAATATTTTAAATTGACCAAAACATTTACAAACAAATAAATATTTTGTAATACAAATGAATTTTAATTAAAAAAAAAAATATTACATAAATGTAATATTCTTTTTCCTACCATATAACACCACACAATTTACAACACATGTCTAATTTATTGCTTGATCCGCCTTTTCGCAATGCTTTTTTCCTGTTCGCGAATGCTTTTTGCGTGCTCGGGTTGAAATATTTTGCGAACACGCATTTTGAAAGCACGAACAAGCAAAAAATTCTGCGAAGCCTCGGATCACAGAATTGCCAAAAATCTGCAAATTCCGCAAGCGGAACGGAATTTGCCACCCAGGCCTAAGTCGACCCCCATGTGAGACAAACGAGCGGAGTTTTACCTTTATTCCCTTCGACCTCGGTCACGTTATTTCGGATTTTGACTTCACAGGACTTGGCACATGGTTGAACTCAAGCTCCCTGTGCTGTAGTTCCCTAATCTTCTGCCCTTTCCACACTTGGCTCTGCGGTAGGCCTTCAGGCAAGTGAGGAGCGAGACAGAAAATAGCAGAGGTTATCACTTCCTTCAAGCTGGACGAGCAGTCGAGTCCGGTCCCTTCTCTCCTAGCACAACTTCGGGGACAGGACTGGAGCTCCAGCCGATCAGCAGCAGGTTTCTTGCTCTTTAAACAGGGCCGCCATTGCAAGCGATTTCTCATGCGCTAATATATTGAGGGCCCTGCAGACAAACGACATTGTGGGATGCATTCAATAATGACATGAGTAGTTAGCATAAGGCGCTTTCCATCAAGCCTTAAAATAGAGTTTTACAGAAGCAGATTCTCAATCCAAAGAAAAAGGCAAGTATTCCACTGGTGCAGATCCTAGTAGCCATGAGAACCCTATTGTAGGGTTGTGGCTGTATGCCCACGTTAGTGTTTGTTCGATGATCACCCGATCCAATAATCAGCTGGTAAATCCTCCCGCATGTAAATGGGACGGCATCCCGTTTACACGCAGGAGGATTCACCAGCTGATCATTGGATTGGGTGATCAGCGAGCAAACACTAACGTGGGCATACAATAGGGTTCTACAATAGTAGATTCTCCACCAGTGGAATACTTGCCTTCTTCTTTGGAATGTTTAATGTCCCACGGCGTTCCAGTGCTCGTCCCCTCCTCCATGCTCTTCACTGGCTTCCAGTTGCCCACAGGATTTTGTTTAAAATTTTAGTACTGGCATATCGAGCTATCCACCAAACTGGCCCCGTCTACCTTAGAAAAAGGTTCTAGCGGTATGTCCCTAACCGCCCTCTGCGCTCGGCCAATCTGTGTCAAATGTCTGTTCCCAAATTCAAATATTGCAGACTTGGCGGCCAATCAATCTCAGTGAGAGCAGCAAAATCCTGGAACACTCTTCCTCTTTCCTTAAAAAACTGCCTCGACTCTTAGTGCTTTCAAGAAAGGCCTTAAAACTTACCTCTTTAACATCACCGTCTAAAACTCCCCTTTTTTAGTAAATCCAGTCATTTGTTCTCTCCCACACTGCTCGGCCTTCAACGCGCCAGGATACTATTTTTTTAGTAATAGAGCGCGATATAAAAGCCTTAATAATAATAATAATAATAATGTGGACTGGAATCATGGAAATTAAAATTAGAACCTGAGGAGTAATTTCCGACTGCCATCCTAATAGACCCCATAGTTACTTGTTGAAGAAAAGGGGGAGAGGGGTTGCAGGATTAGAACAATATAAAAGAATATCATCAGCGTATACTGACATTTTAACTTGATGAGGACCATATTGAAAACCGGTAATGAGAATATCTTGTCTAATTTTGGTTAAAAAGGGTTCCAGCGCTATGACAAATATAAGAGATAAGGGGCACCTTTGTCGTACCCCTCTAAGGAGCCGATTGTGATCTTGTTGGGAGAAGGCTCTGCCTGACTCGGATAAAGAGGGCTTTCAAACCGACTCGTGCTCCGGGGCTCTGAGCAACCGAGTACAATGGGAACAAGTGCTAACGGACACGGGTCGCTCTGAGCCCCATTGAAGTCAATGGGAGCCTGTTGTACGACGCATACCTATGCTCCCATTGACGAAAAAGGTACTTTGCTCGCAAGGTCGCCCCCTGTAGTGGGGACGCATCTGTGCCACCCGCAACGTACATGCATGTGTCCCCCTGTGATCAACTCGTAAGGTTACTTGTGAAGGTGGGTCCGGCGCTGACCCCTGAAGTCTGCTTCCCGGAGCGTTTACGAGTCGGAGGCTCCGACTCGATCTGGCTCTCCGAATCGTGCATCCTCCTGAGTCCGTCGGAAATCGCCTCCATGCACGGCACGGTTTGCTTACGGAGAAGACGTACGGAGTGGTTTGGACCCGGAAACGAGTCGGTTGGCGATTTCGCATTTCTCGCATCGTACTTGCTCGCTCGTACAGCTGTACCAGTCGGTCGGAAAACACGCGTATGGCTCATACTCTTTCTGGCCGGATCGCATTTGGAGCCCTTCGGAGCAAGATCGAAATCGGCCCCTAAGTAGTGGAAAATAATCTGAGGTTTTACCATTAACAAAGATTGAGGCTTTGGGACCTGAATATAATAGAGAAATTAAAGCAATCAACTTAGATGGAAATCCGGCCCATTTTAATGCATGGAACATAAAGTCGCAACCAAACCTATCAAAGGCTTTTTCAGCATCCAAAGCAATAGCAGCAATAGGCTAATCTTCCCTTAACAAAGCCAGACAGTTCGGAGCTATGAGATAGGGTAGAACAGGGTCTATACGCGAGCCAGGATCTTAGCAAAAATCTTGAAATCAGTGTTGACTAAGAAAAGTCTGAAAATAAACAGTTGGATTAGAGTTCTCCAAGTTCTCAGGAAGACCATAAATGTGAAGGTTATTTCAGCAATTTCGATTTTCCAAATCTTCAGAGTGCTTTTTGAGGAGAGTTATTTCAGATTCCAGAGCGGAGATTCATGAGTAGGTGGATTGTAGAGCTTCCGTTTTTTGTTCCACCACTAGTACTCGTGAATCCGGAGAAGATCATTTGTCTTTCACATATTGCAGAGACTTATTAGTTTCCTCCATGAAAGGTTTCAAAGCATGAATTTCTTCCAGAATTACATCCATGGATGCTGAGGAAGAATGCACTGGAAATGGAGGATCATTTTTAGGACACTCGGTGGAAATCCCTGATAGCTTGCTAGAAAGCTGCAACTTTGGAATGGTGCCTGATGTCAAGTCCGGTTTGTGAGCAGGATTGCCCTCCATATCGTTGCACATAGAATCAGGATCAGATTGAGTAGTATGTTTGGTAGGAGTTGAAAGCGTTTTTTAATCTCCCCATATGAGAAAGGGAGGAAAATATATGTATAGCACTGCGGAATTATCAGTGTGAGGTAAAACCTTCAAAAAATATAACCAAGTTCATTCACAATGCGAGGGGAGGAGGACCACAGGTCCTAAAAAATCAAAATAAAAATAAAGAAGAAATCAAGAAATCGCAGAGTTAAATTTGCTATCTAAATGGGTAATACCTATATAATGAAAGTTAGTGCTTATTATCACTTTAGCCAACTCATATTGATATGAAATGTTCACCAAAATAGGTCACTGTGAGAAATAAGGGTCCGTATAAAAGAGGAGTGTGCTCGCCTTTCAAAAAGGCGGGCGCGACCTCACTGTGAGGAGACATCCCCATGGCCATTATGGCCCTAAAGACGTTGCAGCATTGACTCTTCAAAAGTTCCAGGGACTTACCGTTGCTTGAGGGAGAGACGTCTTGAATCGCATCCCTCGGTGAGCGCCGGAACGATTACAATTTGCGATGTAGTTTCCTCGGTCCGTCGGAGCCTTGGGCGGTCACGCCATCCTGGTTCGGCGCCGAGACCACGCCCCCATGGTAATTTCTTTAATTCATTAAGAAGATGGGAGGTTAGGTTTCAAACTCAGGACTCCCACTCTAATAGAAAACCTGTACTACAGCTTTTGTGAAAGTGGAAAGCACATGCATACAGTTCCGGCTTTTGGTTGGTGAGATTCATGCACCAAGTGCCAAGGTCAAGAGGATGCCCTCAGTGTCACAGACTAAACTGAGAAAAGAGCAGCCTAAAGAGATCTTGCAAACCCTTGTTAATGTCTACCTTCCTGCCGTTCCCTCCATTCCGCCTCTCAAATTCTTTTTTCGGTACCCAGGTTCAGATTGTCCAGAATGGGCGGTAGGTCGTTTGCCTTTACAGGGCCTAATCTTTGGAACTCACTTCCTTTTGATATTCGTTCTGAGGGCTGCTACGCTTGTTTTTGCAAAGCCGTTAAGACCTGGCTTTTTATTCAATAACTGTGCGTTCTCTTACACCTACTGCTAGTTGTATTTCTCAGCGCCGGGAAACCCTTTTCGGGTAGCTGTCGCGCTTAAGAAGCTCAATAAATAAATAAATAAATAAATATGTGCTGCATTTCTCAGGGATAATTACAATGACATGATAACTCTGGTGCTTACAGCACTTGAGGGAGGGATATGTGATATTTCTAGTCACAGTTTTGACTCATGATAATGTAGCATAGGGGGTTCATGTTCTTGTTGCAAAGTACAGCTACCTAGGTTATTGCTTTTGTAACGGAGATCCCTTTGTCATTTGAAGTTCACAAATAAAATTCTTCTAAAATAGCATTGTGAGCTATGAATTAGCATCAAATTGGTGCAAGCAAATTGAAAGACATAGGTTTACAACCTTGTTTTTTCCCTTAACTTTTCCTTATTCTAAGGTTGCTAAAAAGTGTTCCTGTAGTGGATAGGGATTTTATAAGGTTGACATCCCATTTATTGTTTACATTTTTTGTGGTGAATTTACTAACAATTTGCTCCAATTTGCATCACAAGAGTGATGCAAACCTGGTACTAAGTGTTGTTTTGGGGGTTACTTTTCAGCGAAAATCCTGAATTTCTGCACTATTGCTCCCTACAGCTCTTGGTTGCTATCTTCAGTGAGTTCCTGGCCCCAAAGAGTTGCCCCTCAGGTCTTGGACCCGTGGTAAGATTCTTCAGCTCTTAAATTCAAGCTTTTGGGCTCTTTGCAACTGTGGACGGGCCCGTTTGCACTGGAACTGCGATGATCGCATGGAAAATCAGCACGATCCAGCCCAAGGTCTTCTCTTCACATAGCAGCATCATCAGCATGCAGGAGACCACCAACACGGAGCTCCAGCCCACCCATCCACGAGGCCCAGCCTACTCTTCCTGCCAAACCGATCACTGCCAGTGACACTCTCCTTGCTCACGGTAACCTTATTTCACAAGAACAGGACTCTTGGCACAAAACTTGAGAAGGTAAACCTTCAGCAGGAGTAGTATAGGACTGTATGCGACCCTTGCTCCATCACGGTTGACTTTGACCTGGTCTGGCATAACCAGATATCCGCTGTTGGCGCTTTCTGTTCTGTTCTAGGCACTATTTTCAAGTTTATTCTTTAAAAATCATAGCTTTGGCTCCACTGATTGGATTTTTGTTGTTATGTTCTTTTTCTATTTATCAGCTTTTGTGTGAGTGTTTCAGTGTTTTACTGTTTGAAGTGTTGCACCAATACTTTACACATTGCTCTTAAGTTAAGCCTGGCTGCTCTGTGCCAAGCTACCGGGGGTTGAGCACGGGTTCATTTGGGGTTTGCTGTGCCTTCCCTGACTAGGATTGTGGTTGCTGCTTGACCAGGTCTCCCTCCTCAGTGAACTGGTAACCCAATTTCTAACATGAATAAAGAGGTAGAAAGGATGTCAAAGGGATGATGGATGGATGAGTGGGTGAAAGGATGAGTGGATGGATGAGTGAATGGATGGCAGTATGAATGAAAGAATGGCAGAGTGGATGGATGGCAGAGTGGACAAATGGATGGAATAGCAAAATATTGAATGATAGTTGAAAGAATGAATGAACGACAGAATGAAAAGGTGAACTTGTGGATATTTATTAGCGAAGGGATGAAAGGGTGCAAGGATGAATGGAAGAGACAAGGGAACTCTTCTAAGGAGGGTTGGTCTCACTTGCTTCACTTGCATGGTGCAATCGGAGCTTTAATTCAAAGTGGAGGGTATTTTAATTTCTTGGCTACTCCCTTGGATCTGCGCCCCTATGTTCTGTTAATCATACGAAGCCTGATATGATGCACAGCTGAATAGGCTGCCAGAGTACTGTTTTCTAAAAAGGTGCAGCTCCTGCGCATGTGCCCTGGTGATGAGTTCAAAAGCAATTGGCAAACCAGTAGTCTGGCATTTAGGGAGCTGTGACCTATAGGTTCTTCCAATACTTATTTGAATAGGTTCTGTGTTTTCCAGATTTCTGTGCAGATAAAACAATCCATATGATGGGCTAGATATATATCTTTTAGGTCGAGCCTGGCAGGTTGCATGCGCTGCTTGCAAGCCATGTTGTATTCACTAAAAGAACGGTTTTCCCGCCTGCTGCTTACCATAGGTTGACTCCGGCATCACTCTTCTTTCCTGTCTCGTAATTAGTTCACACACCTGTTAGATCACTTCTGTTTGTACCTGGGGAGCATGCTATTTCTTCTGCCCCCTCTCCCATTCCTCCTGCCCTCTTGCCATACTACAGTAATTTATTTTCCAATCATATTATTGGTGATTTTTACGTTCCGCTCGCTGGCTTTAACAGTGCTTGCTTTTTTTGTTAATGTTGCGCTTTTATGTCTGCCACATTGGTAATATTTTTTTTGTGACTGTTGCACTTTGTTGTCCGCTATACTGGTAAAATTGTTTGGGGCTGATGTCGCGCCTGTGCGTGTCCGCTACATTGGTAACGTCTGGTTTTATGTGACTGCGATTTTCCATGTCAGGCCACCCAGGGAAAGCTGATGCCGAGACCCCGCCCATGCCCTCCGCTGATGGCATTATAAGGCTCGTCAGTAATTGGAATGAGGCTTGGGAAGAAATGTGTGATTGATTTTCATTCTGTAGGCTAAAATGTTAAGAACAATTTTGTGGCTTACTGTGTTGTGGCAGCGTTTCACTCTAATGACATGCTGCCCTGGTCTTACATGAGACTTGTGTTCGGGCGCATGCTTTTTTCAGGTGCCCTTTGGGGGTAGTGGGCAATAGCTATTGCTCAACCCCAAGGCCTGCCCTACTGCTCCTCACTATTGGTTCTCACGGGCGCTTGGCTCGATGCAGATCCATCCTGTTCCCTTGCTACACTGCACTGCGTGAAATGGGGGGATGTGGCCTAATGGCTAGAGTGGTCGACCTCGAAGCTAGGGAACCGGGTTCCAGTCTCAGCAGGGGCACTCAATATCCTGTGGTTCTGAGCAAATCACTTTTTTTTTTTTTTTTAAGTTTGAAGTTTATTAAGGCATAAAGAGGAAAAGACAGTACATGAAGAAACAGTCATAAGTTATAAAAACAAGAAAACTCTCTTACATTACAATGGAATTGTTCATAGAAATAACGTAAAATAGAACAATATGTATTAAGAAAATCAGGAATATTGAGGGTGAGGGAAAATCATTAGATTCATATATCTTAAAGGTGGCAAAAAGAAAACATAGTTTGTACCAATAAACTCATATATATTAGGATAAAACAATCACGGTGGCTTTTCAACTTCGACATTACGTAATGGAGAAATGGGAGATGGTCTGGAAATCCTGGATAGGTATTCGGTAAGAGGGATCCATAGAAGGTCACGTTTAATTGCTAGGGAAATAGGAGAAACAAAATTGGTGTCTAGACGATGGTTAAAACACACTGCGTTCCACCATGCAGTGAAGGAAACGTCGTTAGCCTGTTTCCAATGCGATGTAATATGATGAAAGGCTATGGCTATCAGGAGATCGAGTAGTTGGTGTTTATGGTGGGGTCCAGGAAGACCAGGGGAAAGGGAACCTAGAAAAATGTGAAGGATTGAAAAGGGAAGAGTGATGTTGAAAATCCTTTGAATTTGGGACCAAACTAAATGCCAGAACTGGAGAATGGGAGGGCAGTCAAAGAGCATGTGTTTCAAATCAGCTATAGGACAAGAACAGGACCAACAGGTGGAAGGGGTGTCCAAGGAGAAAGAAGACAGAATTAAGGGAGTATATAATGTACGATTGTAAATAAAAAATAATGTTTGGGTAGTATTGGCAGCTCTAGATGTACTGTGAATTTTAGACCAAATTTTATCCCAAAAATTAGGGGGCCAGTTTTGAGACAAGTCTTCCTCCCAAGCCAATTCAACCTTAGATTTAGTGCGTTCAGTCGATGAGTGTAGAGCTTTATATAGAAAAGAAGCAGAGGGGGACTGGTCAAGGGCATTAGAGATGGAAAGGTGAGGTATAGGAATAGAGTTGGTAGTAGGAAGGGAGGAGAGATATTGGACAAGGGAGGGGATCAGCGATAAATATTGTTTACGAGAAGAGGAAGGTAATGAAAATTGGTTTTGGAGAAGGTGAAAAGGAAGAGGACAAGTATCAGAAAGAAGTTGAGAAATCCATTTTAAACCACGAGAGTGCCAAGACTTCCAATAAAGTGAGCGATTTCGAATTTGAAGGTACTTATTATGCCAAATAGGTTGGGTGTGAACAGAAGAAGCAGAAGGGTAGGAGGATATCAAGTAAGGCTGAAGAAGAGAACGTGTGTGAGAAATGATAGGCTAAGCAAATCACTTAATCTCCCAGTGCCTAACAAAATGAATGTGTAAGTCTGTAACGCAACTGCTGCTTTCGCAAAGCACTCTGAAACCTTTGGGTCGAGTTAGCTCTATATAATACTCCCACAAAAAAAGGATGTTTAGTAAAGTGGACCACAGATCTTTCTGTCCTTCATTTGTTGCTCTCTTGTCCCTCTATCTGAATTGTATACACTTTGTACAATGATTACAGCAGCAGCATCTCTCATTACAGCGTGAGGAATATTAAGATTTTAATAAACTGTTCATACAATAATCTATGACTCAAAGTTGAGACAAAAACAATGTACCAACTACCAAGGTGTGTGTTATATGTTTGTTTAGAAACTCCAATGGAATTAAACATCTTCCATGTATCTGTATTTCTACTGGAAGGTTATACTATTTATTCTATAATGCTTGGTAGCTATTATTTTCTTGCTATAAATGTTCATATCAAATAAGTAATTAATTCAATCGTCCATTTTACAGACAGGCCCAAGTACCCACTTCTTAGGTCCAAGCAGCTAAGGAGAGCAGCACTGCTTCATGTTTCTCAATGTTTTGATTACTTACCTGTGCTTTTACTAGTGATGATTTTTCTTCCTAGTCTCAGTCCACACCCTAGTGATGGGCAGTCCATTTACTGCTTAAGAGAGCACAAAATGAAATTCCTTCCTGTCCACATTTACCTATTAAGGGCCAGATCTGTTTATAATCCTCCAGTCAACTGCCATGGCTGTCCAATGGACCTCAATCGAGGAAGGGAACAAAGAAGGGAGGTTGAGAGAGTTGGAAGGACTAGCACAAGAAAGAAGAGTCAGGGAAGGAGTTTACCAGCATATATTTGATGCATTACCACCTCATCATCTTCTCATCTCACATCATATGGATGAAAAAGGAACCATTGCAATTGATTCCCCAACAAGGCTTCAGACCAAAAAAAGGCAATGCCCATCAACAAAAGAGGAAGGAATGAGTCCAGAATGCCCAAGGAGTCAGTGCCGTGGACGTCTTTTGGGGTTTACCATGGGTTGGAGCCGCGACATCTGGCTTGCCCCTTGTGACCTCAGTCACTGCATTGCGACCCCTGTCCCCGAAAGTGCCAAAATGAGTGCCAGGAACACAGAGACAACTCATCCTTATGGACACCGGTTGAGGTTCCAATCTCCTAATTTTTTGTCAATTTTGTCACACTAAAGTTAAATAATTATATATTATTCACTATCGGTTTAATAGTGGACAACAGGGGGGGGGGGTGGCTAACATTGTAAGTGTAAGTGTAAGTAGAAAATGATGACCAGGCTGCGTTGGTTTTTAAGTCAAGCTTTGAGGGAATTTGGAGTGGTGCGGGTGGGGGGTGTTCATAAGAGGACCGGAGTGTAGTATTAGGTCATTTAGGACATCCTTCTTGATGTTGTCAGTATTCTGATTAAAGAAGGCAGAACAATCTTCACAGTTGGGTTGTGGGTGGGCTGTGTCTTGTGGTCATTGAGGAGCGTCCTTAGATTGGGTTTGGATTAGCTCAAAAAGTTTTTGGGGACAATTTCTTGCTTGATCTAGTTGGTGGCTGAAAAAGTCCGCTTTTGTGCGCTTGATCTTTCTATAATAAGTATTTCTCTTTTTCCTTAGTAACTTGAGGTGATGAGAAGATGGGACTGATCTCCAAATGCGTTCATGAGATCTGAGAGACTGTCTATCCTCGTTAAGTAAACCTTTGTACCAGGGCTTAGAGTCTTTGGTGGAAACTCTCTTTAGTTGTAGGGGGGCTACCTCGTTAATTATCAAGGTCATAGAATTGAGGTAATGGTTGGTGAGTTCATGGACGTCAGAAGAATCTGCTGGATGCAGAAGACGGTTGTAGCAGGAAGAGGGTAATGTGTTGGGGTTGAGTTTTTTTAGGTCTCTTTTCCAGATCTTTGGTTTTGTGGATTGAACCGAGTTAAGATTCACTGTTTCGTTGATAAAGAAGGTGATAATACAATGGTCTGACCAGTCACAGGGTTGGATTGACTCCAACTGAATGACGTCACTTTTAGGGAGATTATTAAATCCAGGATTGAGCCTGTTTATGTGTGGGGCTGTTGCAGATTTGGGTGAGGGCTACGTCATCAAGGAAGTGTTTGAGACTATTGACCACTGCATCGTTGTGGTCGTTCCAATGGAAATTGAAGTCACCTAAGAATATTTGGGTATTGTGCCGCCCGGCATTCGTTGAAACGATATCCATGAGGTGTTCGGTGAAGATGAGGTTGTCCCCAGGTGATGGATATGGTGCTATGTAGCAAGCATACTGGTTTGCCGTTGCTGCTAATGTTGAGGCGTATATTGTCGCAGGAGGGGAATACGGGGGATATGGCTCTGTTTACTGTGATGTTGCTACGATGTATACAGGCGATTCCTCCCCCTATCTTATCGTTTACGTCCAATCAAATGATGTCATAGTTAGGGGGAACTAGAATGTTGAAGAGTGGAGTGGAGGATTCCGTTAGCTAGGTTTCGGTTAATATTATTAGGTCCAGCTCCTTCTGATATGATGAGTTCAGCTATATCCGCTGCGTGTCTAGAGGCAGATCTACAATTTAGGAGTGTGCATTTGAGACGGGGTGAGGTGAGGGAAGGAGTGGGATCCTGAATGAGAAGGACTCTTCTTAGGTTGTTATTGATGATGCCTCTATGGATTTATGTAGAGGACCTGTAAGAGTTGAGTGGGATGGTAGGTATGGGCAATTGAATGGGAGTGAAGGGGTTCATAGTATCGGGCCAAACATGTGAAAATGTATATCAAACAACCCTGCTTATATTCACCACCTGCTAAATCTACCAATCTATATCCATTTAATATTAAAGTTTTCTCAAAGTCTATTAATTTAGCTAGCTTGTGGGTGGCCGGGAAACAGGGGTGGAGCTAACATTCTAACAAGTTTAAAATCAGTATCTAAGAAACTATTAGTTTTCTGCAATGACCATGAATTTGCCAGATGAATTAATTTGAATGGAAAGTTTGCGTCTGGCACCATATTAATAGCCCAAGGACCATCCTTATACCTATTTCAAGTAAAAATATTTTCTTGAGCATATTCAGGTATAAAGTTTGCAAAAGACAGCATTCACTCCTGTCACAAGCTGTAAACTTTATTAAAACCTTTCCTATGCTGCCCTCAATTGGAAAAAGGTCTAAGGTGCGCTTCATTCCTGGGCGTCAATTAGCGGCGGCATAGTGTTTCCACTCAATAACACCTTTTGGACCAAATACAATTGTTCTTATTAGCAAAATGTCCATATAGCAGCAATTATTTATTATGCATAAAAGCAGTACGTCCAAGCAGATATTTCTTGAAGCAAAAGCTATTAGAAGTGGCACTCAGTTTATTTAACCCCTTTTGTGCTTGTGTCGGCCAACGGCCGATGCGAGCACTACCTGCTGGGTGCTGCGCATGACCGTTGGCCGATGCAGCTCCGCCTACTCCGTCGAACGCCCGCCCCGCGGTGGAATGTTCGCCGCGTTAAAGGTGTTAAAAGGATGCAGTCCCTTTTGAAGACTATTTCAGTGCCCCCACACTCAAGCAATGGCTGTGAGTAAATGTGGATGGAACACAATGGAGTTTTTATACAACTTTGCGAGTTCCACCCACCCCTAATTTTTTCCTCTGAAAACGGACCAATTTTTTCAATGTGGGTTGCTGTGGATTTTGGGCCCTTTTCTTGGGTACATTTTTTCGGTACTTTTTTTTAAACTAGTCAATTCTAACTAGTCACCTAGAGGAATCCAGGGTTGAGTGACTTGTGTGACTCCCCACAGTATTTTTGTTTACCCAGGATACCTTGCAAACCTCAACCTTTGACTAAAAACACACATCTTCCTCACATTTCTGTGAGGAAAACTTTTGCAACTCTATGTGGAGCCACCAGCATTCCCTCAAATATCCCAATAAATGTGGTACCTCACTTGTGTGGGACGGGCTAGTAGTGACAACGACAGGAAAGGTGCCAAAATGCAAGATGGACACATCACATTTTTCCATGGAAACTGTCCCTTTTTTTATGTTTCGCCTGCGTAGGCTGTGCACATGCGCAGTCTCGCTGGCGAGATTTTATGTTTTTGAGGAGCTTTGAATATCTGGCTTTAAGCTCCGCCCTCTTCCCCTTTGGCCAGCGTCACCGTTAATGCTAAATGGTGGCCAGCCATTGGTAAAGAGTTTTGTCTGACGTAGACTTTTCTCTTTTTCTGCCGTCCCACTTGGACGGCCTCGCCTGCTTTCCTTCTGAAGTAAAAGGTTTCTTATCTTCATGGGGCCAAACACATGGTCCCATAAAGATAAGAAACCTTTTACTTCAGAAGGAAAGCAGGCGAGGCCGTCCAAGTGGGATGGATGGCAGAAAAAGAGAAAAGTATACATCATGGCGAGCGCTTGTTGTCTGTGCCTTGCTGCAGACTTTCAACAAAAGAGGCTTTATCGGAGAAAGGGCTCCGAATGAAAGTTGGATGAAAACTGCCTTCAGGCGCGTCTGAGGAGCTGCTATGAGGCTCACCTTGCTCCACCACGCCACAGTCTGCCTACAAGGGCAGACAATGGGCAGAGCTGCCGCCTGAGGACCAGGGGAACCCGCTTCCAGTCTCGGTGTTGGCTCAACATCCTTTGATCCTCGGCAAATCACTTAATATCTCGGAGCCTAAAAAAACGAATGAATGTGTCCTTCTATAATGTAACTGGTGCGCATGTAGCGCGCTCCAATGCTTTCCGGCACATGTCGCGCTATATAATTGCATAAATAAAAAACACATAAATACACCTCTTCCCTGCATAGCCGTGCTCCCTCTGACATCATGTTTGAACTCTTTCAGTCGCAGGGCAGCCCCCGACATGATGCTCTCACAGGACAAGTTAATTGAAAGCATTGTACAAAAACACAGTATAATGCTTCACTGCGCTATCTCAAAAGTCATATGGCTGTGTTATCAAATTAATCGCAGGTTAGTGCCACACTGGCGTCTTGGTGCTATTTCTATCTTTAAATCCACGCAGAGGGAGTACCCGTAATGAGCAGGACGCCTGCGGTGCAAATCTCGTACAACGTTTGGTGCTTACCCCACTCGCCTCTACAGATATTTAAACAAATGCCACATTGGAAAGCTAGATTAGGGGCCACAAATCATATATTTCAATGAAATCCTGTTGCATTTTCAGGGAAAAAATATATGTATTTTTTAAGACACATTTGACGATATTCTTCATTTGGGCTTTTGCTGCCAAAGTTCTTGTCTGCGCCATGCTGCGGACTTCTGAAAAAAGAGTCTTTATCGGGGAAAGGGCTCCGAATGAAATTTGGATGAAAACTGCCTTCAGGCGCGTCTGAGGCACTGTTTTGAGGCTCACTCTGCTCCTCCGCGCCACAGTCTGCCTACAAGGGCAGACAATGGGCAGAGCTGCCGCCTGAGGACCCGGGGAACCTGCTTTCAGTCTCGGCATCGTCTCAACATCCATTGATCCTGGACAAATCACTTAATATCTTGGTGCCTAAAAAAACAAATGAATGTGTCCTTCTATAATGTAACTGGTGCGCATGTAGCGCGCTCCAATGCTTTCCTGCACAGGACGCGCTACGTAATTGCATAAATAAAAAACAAATAAATACACCTCTACCCTCCATAGCCGTGCTCCCTCTGACGTCATGTTCGAACTCTTTCACTTCGCAGGTGAGAGAGCGCAAACTGACCTAAATGTATGAGTGCATCACACTTACCCGTAGTAAGCACAAATCATGAGGAGAAATGCCATGAGTGCTAGTAGTATCTGCAATTATATTCTGAATGTATAGCTAATGTAGAGATTTAAGTAGAAGTGGAACTAATACAGAAATGTGTGACACTATATGATTTTATTAGATGTGATTATTCCTGAATCCATGTCGTGTAGCTGTTAAAATGTAAGATGGCATGTGGTTAAACGCAGAATGTGGTAGGCCTCAGGGCCAGAGCTAGAAGGGAAGGTGTTTCTTTTCACGACATAGATTGCACTAATGTTTTGGTCATTGCATTAATGGGCCATGATTTATAGATGTGTTTACTGAATAATAGAATAAGAGTATTAACATGCTTTAATTAATGAAGAAGTTGAATGCTATAATTATTATGAGAAATGCTGTAGGCCTGAAATGTTTTAACATTGATTTACACGTACTGGTCTGGGCCGAGAAATGTTGCGAAACTTTTTGGAAGTCTATGAGAGTTGGGATCTTGGCTGCAGATGTCTGTCTGCAAGAGAAAAGGGGGGATCCAATTATAAATAATATGAATAGAGGTCTGTTCAGAAGACGGCCCAGACATGGAGGAGGGTTCCGGAATGTTTTAAGGGGTATCAGCGGGCCGGAGAAGAGTCTGAGAAGCAAGGTCAACTCCAACGTATGAGGCCCAATACAAAGCAGCATGGAAAAAGCCAGAAGCTACACCACGTGAGGGGCGTCTCACGAGGGGCGTCTCAAATGTTGTTGACTGTTTTGTATTAGGGACAGCACCCCTGGGTGGAGTTAGAGCAGATGCCTGAGGACCCTTTAGAGAGCGGATGGGTAGGCAGAGAGGGGTCATGACTGGAGAACTATAGGTTTTCACCAAGAGACTAAGAGTGAGTGACTTCCCTTGGGGGTCATTCACTGCTGACACCTTTTGTTAGGTTGAGACTTGGTTAAGTAGGGATACCATCTAGAGCAGGGTAGGGACAGCCTAACCTGTGTGTTTTTCCTCCAACTTAAATGAAGGAGAGATCTCAATATGCGTCAATGCTGATAGCTTTATTATTCTTAGAACTTGTGCTGGTAATTTCCGTTGCTCGTCTGAGGGCTTTCAGAGAGCACATGTATGTAGTTGGACCTGTGTATCTCGTGAATCTCATTCTGAGATGCCTGTATTTGCAGCTTATCCTAACCTTACAATAAACTTTTGAAAGCTAGAAGTTGTTTGTGATCTTTTGGAGCGGGGTCCTTTATTGGGTGAACTAACTTGGTAAGAGATGCACTTTCTTCCCTCAATGACAGGCAACAAAGGTTCAGTCGACCAGATCGAGGTTTAGATCAATAGTGATAAGGTATCGATCAAAATCTCGCCCTTCCAGTTGGTAGCTATAGAGGATGGTTGCCTTCTTGAGGACGGTGACCTAGGCCAGGTTAGCTTACCCCAAGGCCCCTAGAGATCGATGATCGGAAGAACCGCCCGCCGAAGAAGATCCGGATGACGTGAGACAGAAAAAGCAGCAGTATCGGTCGAGAGTGAGTATAAAGGGTCATGCGTGTTAGATTGCGGTGTTTTTGTATTGTATCTATGTTGTAATGTCTGGCGGAGTTGAATGTCTGTAGAGTGACTGTGGAACAGGTTGTGAGCGCGCGCAACCGGTGGAAATCTTAAGTTCAAGGAGAGCTTAAGTGGTTCGGGTGTATCGGACACCCAGAGTAATTGTCAACTAGTGTGAAGGGGGTCATGAGGTACCATTGATCACCCGAAAGACCGAGATAGGGGGAACGTAAGAGTGAGTGCGTGAGTAACGGACGCTGGTCGGAGGTTACTGTGTGTGTAAGCAACCTATCAGAGAGACGATAGACATTTCGTCAGTTGTGTTGACAATTACATATAGACTGTGGACGTACAGTCGAGGGAAGTGACCGCTTGGTCGGAAGTAGTCATTTTTCGGTGTATGAATGGGACGCATGCATGACCGGGAGACGAGTTGAGAAAGGAGGGGTGCTGCTGCGAAGCGGAGAAAAGTGACGTCAGGAAGTGTCGCGCTGTGATTGGCCGACCGGAGAAAGACCGCGCTGTGATAGGCCAGCTAGCAAAGACGTCAGAAAGTGTCGAGCTGGGATTGGCCGACCGGAGAAAGACCGCGCTGCGATAGGAAATAAAGCGAGCAGAACAAGAAGATTACCTAGCGCCCAGGAAGCAGAGAATATTAGGGACCTTCCCTTGAGTTGATGGAGAAGGGCTAGGGTTGCCTTTATTGAACTGTTAAAGGACCTTTGCGAAGAAGGTTGTCAGCTTCCAGTTGTGTGGATTCTAAAGACAAAAAGAGTAAAAAGAGACTGTAAAGGAACGAGAAGAAAGAACTTTGGGGTATATTATCAAGGGGTTTTATCTCCGCTTTTTTGGCTTTAAAAGCCAAGAAAGCGGAGATAAAATTATCTCCCTATTACCAAGCTGTCGCTAACACCAGTTAGCGACAGCTAATAGGAGATAGCGACCATCTTGGGCCCCGCTTTGCATGTCAGTGATATTTATCACTAATGATATGCAAAGTGGGCGTGCCAAGATGTTAGCGACTGGAAACAGTCGCTAACATCGCTATCTCCTATTACCAACTTTTGGAGATATTTGCGCTAAGGGCGAATATCTCCAAAAGCTAACACCTGCCCTGAGCAGTTCTTAGCCATGTTATCCAATGGGAGGTGGATAACATGGCTAAGAGCATTTGCTCGGTAATGCATGAATATCGCTGACTTTTCAGCGATATTCATGCATTGCGGCCGTTTTTTATCGCATTTGCGATAAACCTTGCTAATAGCAAGGTTTATCTGCGATAAAAATCGCCGATGTGCGGCGATAATTTTTGTCTCTAAACAAGTTAGAGACAAAAATTATCGCTAGTTGTTGATAATATACCCCTTTGTGCCAAGATAAGAGAGAGCCATATTGTCTGACGAAATGGAAGCCGGCACCCAGAACCGCAGAGCTAAATGTATAATAGGTACACTAATAGTAGGAGTGATAATATTAATAGCTTTAGTGGTAACAATTTCTTATGTAAAGGGACATGAGGAAGAGGCGAAGGTAACTGATGTGAAATCTGTAGAAACGCTTACACCCACTGTTGCTGGTGAGAAAAGGGAAAACACTCAAGAGAAAGCGTTATTAGCTGCAGAAGCCCGCAGGTTACACGTAGATGAGTCCCAAGGAGACTTTAGGTCAAATGCTTATGCTAAACTCTTATATGAATACGTGGATGCCATGGAGGTTAAGGACTGTTACGTCTGCATGCAGTTGCCGGCGTCTGTAGATGAAGGCATTAGATATCATCACCTCCCGCTGACATATGGCATTACATGTAGCTTATTGCTTAGTATATTTTATGGGAGAGATAGTTTTGAATACTATTTCTCCAACTATGATTCAGTGTTGCCAGAAGTCCCAAATTATAAGCAGATGAACAAATGGGACTACTGGAAGAGTGAAGACAGATTGGCCAAGTTCTTCATTCCTTGGATTACCTTAGATACTTCACATGCCCGTAGAAATAACCTGACATGCAAGGTGTCAGAAGTCGAGAAGAAGTTCATAGGGCAGGTGGATGATCGTTACAGGAGACAAAAGATTTTGAAAAAATCAGGACAATGGAAAACAGATTGGACCGAGGAAGAGAAGGCACACAAGAGAAAGGGTAGTAGTGGTCCAATAGCTTTAGATAAGACGCAGAGAGGAAAGCTATGTCTACACCGAGCCAAAACGTATTACGAAAATGTATACGTGGGAGAAGTCAGCTGTGAACATGCTTTCAATATAGAGTACTATACTAAAGATTTCCTGAAGGGAATGCAAGTGATTCCAAATGTGTATTTTGTATGTGGAAGAAATGCCTACGTGAGACTACCTGACAACTGGTATGGATCATGTTACCTAGCAATTGTCTTCCCCAAAATATATCATGCACAAGACTTAGAGATCATCGAGGGCAAGACATCATCGAGGGGAAGGAGAGATATAGGAGATGCAGAAATGGTTGGAGATGTCTTTGGAGCTGTGTTCCCTCTTCTGGGACTAATCCTTAATGATGTTAAAATTAGACGACTGGCAACAGTCGTCGACAGGTTGTCTGCCAGCACTGCTCAGTCCTTAATGCTGGTAGAAGGAGAGATGCAATCGATAAGGGCTATGGTTCTTCAGAACCGTCTTGCGTTAGACGTCCTACTAGCAAAAGAGGGCGGAGTCTGTAAGGCTTTGAAGGTCCAGGAATGTTGTACTTACATTCCAGACAATTCAAAGCCCCTTGAGAAAGTTATTAGGAACATAACTGATATTCACAAGGAGATCGAAGACTTGAGTAGAGAAAATGTCTGGGAAAAGGTGGGCCACGGAATGAGTGAAGTTGGAGGGTGGATCTCCACCCTAGGCAAAAGCTTTGTGTGGTATATACTAAAACCTATCATCATAATATTGATCTGTGGGATCATATTGTGGGGATTGGTGAGGGTATTCAAATGGTACAGAGCAAAAAGGTCAGAAAGGGCCCAAAGAGAGCAGCTGCAGAGATTGGCTGCCATACAAGATAATCAGTACAGGAGTCTGAGGGCTCTGGAAACGCAGAGACAAGTTATGCTAGCAATAACTGCAGTTTAAATGTTAGTGATGACCCCGAGAGGTCATCAAAGGGGGGAACTGAGAGAGCGCAAACTGACCTAAATGTATGAGTGCATCACACTTACCCGTAGTAAGCACAAATCATGAGGAGAAATGCCATGAGTGCTAGTAGTATCTGCAATTATATTCTGAATGTATAGCTAATGTAGAGATTTAAGTAGAAGTGGAACTAATACAGAAATGTGTGACACTATATGATTTTATTAGATGTGATTATTCCTGAATCCATGTCGTGTAGCTGTTAAAATGTAAGATGGCATGTGGTTAAACGCAGAATGTGGTAGGCCTCAGGGCCAGAGCTAGAAGGGAAGGTGTTTCTTTTCACGACATAGATTGCACTAATGTTTTGGTCATTGCATTAATGGGCCATGATTTATAGATGTGTTTACTGAATAATAGAATAAGAGTATTAACATGCTTTAATTAATGAAGAAGTTGAATGCTATAATTATTATGAGAAATGCTGTAGGCCTGAAATGTTTTAACATTGATTTACACGTACTGGTCTGGGCCGAGAAATGTTGCGAAACTTTTTGGAAGTCTATGAGAGTTGGGATCTTGGCTGCAGATGTCTGTCTGCAAGAGAAAAGGGGGGATCCAATTATAAATAATATGAATAGAGGTCTGTTCAGAAGACGGCCCAGACATGGAGGAGGGTTCCGGAATGTTTTAAGGGGTATCAGCGGGCCGGAGAAGAGTCTGAGAAGCAAGGTCAACTCCAACGTATGAGGCCCAATACAAAGCAGCATGGAAAAAGCCAGAAGCTACACCACGTGAGGGGCGTCTCACGAGGGGCGTCTCAAATGTTGTTGACTGTTTTGTATTAGGGACAGCACCCCTGGGTGGAGTTAGAGCAGATGCCTGAGGACCCTTTAGAGAGCGGATGGGTAGGCAGAGAGGGGTCATGACTGGAGAACTATAGGTTTTCACCAAGAGACTAAGAGTGAGTGACTTCCCTTGGGGGTCATTCACTGCTGACACCTTTTGTTAGGTTGAGACTTGGTTAAGTAGGGATACCATCTAGAGCAGGGTAGGGACAGCCTAACCTGTGTGTTTTTCCTCCAACTTAAATGAAGGAGAGATCTCAATATGCGTCAATGCTGATAGCTTTATTATTCTTAGAACTTGTGCTGGTAATTTCCGTTGCTCGTCTGAGGGCTTTCAGAGAGCACATGTATGTAGTTGGACCTGTGTATCTCGTGAATCTCATTCTGAGATGCCTGTATTTGCAGCTTATCCTAACCTTACAATAAACTTTTGAAAGCTAGAAGTTGTTTGTGATCTTTTGGAGCGGGGTCCTTTATTGGGTGAACTAACTTGGTAAGAGATGCACTTTCTTCCCTCAATGACAGGCAACAAAGGTTCAGTCGACCAGATCGAGGTTTAGATCAATAGTGATAAGGTATTGATCAAAATCTCGCCCTTCCACAGGGCAGCCCCCGACATGGTGCTCTCACATGGCAAGTTAAGTGAAACAATTGTACGAAAACACAGTATAACGCTCCACTGCGCTATCTCAAAAGTCATAGGGCTGTGTTATCAAATTAATCGCAGGTTGCCTTGTTGCTATTTCTATCTTTAAATCCATGCAGAGGGAGCACCCGTAATGAGCAGGACGCCTGCGGCGCAAAAGTCGTACAACGTTTGGTGCTTACCCCACTCGCCCCTACAGATATTTAAACACATGCCACATTGGAAAGCTAGGTTAGGGGTCACAGATCAATATTTCAATGAAATCCTGTTGCATTTTCAGGGGGAAAAAGATATGTATTTTTTAACACACATTTTACGTTTTTATTCATTTGGGCTTTTGCTGCCAAAGTTCTTGTCTGCGCCATGCTGCGGACTTCTGAAAAAAGAGTCTTTATCGGGGAAAGGGCTCCGAATGAAAGTTGGATGAAAACTGCCTTCAGGCGCATCTGAGGCGCTGCTATGAGGCTCGCTCTGCTCCTCCGCGCCACCGTCAGCCTTCAAGGGCAGAAAATGGGCAGAGCTGCCACCTGAGGACCAGGGAACCCGCTTCCAGTCCCGGGGTTGGCTCGAAATCCTGTGAACCTGGGCAAATCACTTGATATCTCGGTGCCTAAAAAAACGAATGAATGTGTCCTTCTGTAACGTCAAGGAAGGTATGTTGTGCTGTTCCTCAAATGGGAGGAGTTGAAGGAGTCAATCTAAGGCTGGAAACCACTGGGCCTCGAAGAGATCTACAGTTGGGAATCCATTTGTTGGATTTTAATGCCCTCACACACCCTTTCAGGTGTCATGCTTCATCATATGGGCTGCTCCTCGTTGGGTCGGCGGTGCAATACCCTACGGGCTCACCTCAAAGAGGGGCACTTTTTTGGAGATCTTCTATTCAACAGCCGTATGGTGAAGTGTGGGTGTGGGGCCAGAAGAGTGTAGATGTGGTAGTGAGTTTAAAATGGGGCTGGGAGTACTTGAAATAAATTTTATTCTGGGGGTCTCCTGCCCTAAATAAAAGCAGTGAAACCGGCACTCATTGGAGTATAATGTCTCCTATTTGTGTGTCAGTTTGTGAAAAATAACGGTCAACATGTTTCTCGCGTTTGTGTCAATTAACTCGCAATTCTTCAGGACCTTGAGAAAGGAAACTATCTACACTATAAAAACATATTGAAGGTTCATCAAAATCACAGTAGAAAGGTGTCTAATGTGTTAATATACCTGCGATGATCTGGATCTACCTAATTGTGTCAAGTATCCAGGCATCAACAGTACCCGGCGCTCAACACATCAGGCTTTTGCTCCCATGTATGTTGGGGTTTGTCGCCTTGTGTGGTGCCTTCTGACCTACCCACGCCGCCGAGTCCTTCTGTAAGGTAACATCCTTGCGGCGTTACAAGGCAAGGCATTTTTTTCATTTAAGTGAAGCTGCTTTCACGTTGCTGTGCATTTTTGTGTTGTGTTCATTCCTGGCCAAAGAAGCGCCCACTGTTCACCTATTGTTCAAAGAATAAGCCATGGACAGATTAGTACCTTTGGGGCAATACGCTGTGTGTCCACTGGAATAGGGCAAGCCAAAAGATAAAGAGGGAGCTACAAGCGCACAGGGAGACAGAGCAAAAGAAGCATTGGCATAGCCAATAGGTCTCGCCTTTGGGACCTTTTTAGTGTTTAGGCATGCAATAGTTAATGTTATGCAGTAAGGATATTGAGCTGCATAACTAAATACTTATAAGGTCCCAAAGGTGAAACATATTGGCTATGCCAATGCCTTTTTTCCTAGAGATGGTTCTTCTTTCACTGCACTGAGCAGGAACGTTTCGTTCCTCATAGCCAAACTTTCAAATGGGGTGAGAGCCTTGAAAGTATTAATTCCTATTCAAGTGATAGGCTATAGCTTTGAGCAATCAGAGGTTTGGGGGACCTCGTAGGGAGCACTCCACCAAAGCATAAAAAGTCTGTAGCTTTTCATGTTCACCATTGATTTTTTTATTGTGCTTGTACCTATGCACATATGTCAAGGGGTCCCCAATTACCGCACTAACCGAGGCTTATGCTGAGGCAAACATGAAAAACTGCCATGAAGAGAAAAGAAGAAAATAACACGGAGCAGTGCTGAACATGACTGAACGTTTAGAATGGGTAATGCTTGTCAGTCTGTTATACTGCGGTGATGGCTGGAGTCTCAATTAAAAAGATGACACCATATGCTCTGGATTCGGTAAATGTTGTGCTCCTACTCCCTGTGGCTTCCCTTTTAACTTCTCCCTCCGTTCACATTGCTCAGGATAGTTCGCATTTTTGATTCTATGATTCATGGTGGTTCAGTTTGTCCCGGTCCTATATGTTCCCACTTTCTGTTTAATAGTTTTAACTATACCCATTATGCACTCTGATATCATGTTTCCTCTTCTTTCTAAGGCAATACTTACTGCATGTAATAACATCGTGGATAAGCACCCTAAGTATTGTAAATGGCAATGCCTTTAATTTATGTTTTCAAAACCTGCAAGCATTGTTCACGCACTGCTTGCAGGTTTTCAGAACGCATCAATAGAAGGCATTGTCATGTACAATGCCAATAGTTCAAACTCTCACAAATGCGAGACCTATTACATTGCAAATGCTTGTTTATATTTGGTTAGCTGTCGATTCTGGCCCATAACTCAATTGCCACCTAGGTAAACCTAGCAAACCTGCAAATTTTTTAAAGCTAGACAGCCGGGGTAAAGCAGTGTGTTATGTTATGTTATGTTATGTTAAATGAAACTTGTATAGCGCACTGACACCAAAGGTTTCCTGGCGCTTGGAGACAGAGTGAATGAGGGTGAGGCAAGAGTGACGGAGTTAACCAAGGGGGGGGGGAGGTGAGTTTTGAGCGATTTTCTGAAATTAAGAAGGGAGGGGCTGGATTTGATGGAGAGAGGGAGGGAGTTCCAGAAACCGGGAGCTAGGTGGGAGAAGCGGCGGCCACCGAATTTCTTGGTTTTAGCTCTAGGGGTGACGAGCAGATGAAGATAGGCTGATCGGAGGTTGCGGGTTGGTCGATGTGGGATGATTAGAGATTTGAGGAACACGGGACCGGTGCAGTGGAGGGCTTTGAATGTAAGGCAGCCCACCTTGAAGGCTGCCCTTTGACCTATTGGTAGCCAGTGCAGGCTGTGAAGCAGGGGTTTTGCAGATTGCCATTTGGGAGTTTTATGGATGAGACGGGCCGCCTGGTTCTGAACAACCTGAAGGCGGTGCAGCAGTGATTGTGGGAGACCGTGGTAAAGGGAATTAGAGAAGTCCAAGCGGGATAGTACCAGTGTGGGGAGATTTGCATGGCTTTCATTAAGTTTTCTTTTCCAGAAGCCCTTGCAAGCTCAAACTTTGACTTAGAAAACACATTTTCACCACATTTATGTGATGGAAAGTTCTGGAATCTTCAGGGATCAACACATTTCCTACTACCTACCCCCACAAGTCTCCCGATAAGAATGGTACCTCACTTGTGTGGGTAGGCCTAGGGCAAGCGACAGGAAAGGCCCCGAAATACAATGTGGAGACATCAATATTACCTGTCACAAAGTTGATCTGATTTGGTCAGGGGGTATCAGTGTCTTTATGGTCGGAGATCAACGGTCACCCAGGGGAACCGACCAAACCCAAATATTTCTGAAAACTAAACACCCAGGAGAGTGATGTGCCTTGCATAGATCACACAAGGTTTTCTTACCCCCAATGCATTGAGATGCTTAAGATTGCACATTTTCTTTGCATTTCTGTGACGTAAACTTCTGGAATCAGCAGGAATCCACAAAATTCCTACCACCCAGCATTTCTCCACTTGTCCCAATACAAATGCTACTCCACATGTGTGGCTAATGATGGTGCCCCCGACAGGCACAGATCAAGCCAAAGTCAATTGGAATGTCACATATCAACTCTCATTCACCCTGGTTTGATTTGTGCTTGCTTGTGGAACTAGGCCCAGCCACGAAAGTGGGGTAGCAAGCAAATTTATCGGGACAAGTCAGGGACCGCTGGGTGGTAGAAATGTTGTGGATCCCTGAGGTTTCCAGAAGTTTACAGCATAGAAATGCAAGGAAAATGAGTGAATTTAGTCAAAGTTCAAGATTTGTATTGCATTGCAGGTAAGAAAATTTCATGAAATCCATCCAGGGCACACCACCCTAGACTCCCCCAGATGTCTTGTTTTTAAAAATGCCTGGGTTTAATAGGTTTCCTTGTGTGGCCACCAAGCCCGGGTCCAAACACTATCCCTATTGCCGATTTCTCCACATTGCATTTTTGGAAATTTTGTATTACAGACGCTAGGCCCAGCCACATAAATCAGGTAACTTTTTTATCGGGACTAATGGGGGATAACAGGGAGGTAGACATTTTGTGGATCTGTGCAAGCCCGTATGCGCCCGTCCGCGGCCGGCCGGGGCTAGGGGCCCCCCACTATGCCAGTTTTTTAACTTATTCCCGAGAGCAGCTCTGCTCAGTTCAAGGCCCCTGGTCGCTAAGTGCCCCTACGATCGAGCTCATTGATAATCTCGGACTTAGCCAATCCAATTCCTCTCCTTCCCTGCCTCCTTATATGCATCCTTCATTAACCCCTTCAACAACAGCAGCTGCCCCCCCTACTCCGCTCGGTCCCGCACCAATCATTTCAGCCTACCTCCTCAACACCAGGTCGGCCGTTAAGCATCATGACCTTTTTATCGTTTTTAGATATGGTTAAACCAGACCTCCTGTTTCTTACAGAAACCTGGTTTTGTCCAGATTCCTTGCCGAATGTGCTAGCGGCCCTCCCCCCCTCTTACTATGTCCTACGCGCCGACCGGCCCGTGGGAAAAGCGGGAGGTGGTGTCGCCCTGGTTGTCCGCTCTGGACTTCATTTTCTACTGCTATCATCTCCTTCCATCATGGCGGTCGACTGTCTAGTGGTACGGTCAGCCTCCTTCCTTACCCCTATTATGTGTGTCCTCATTTATCGCCCCCCTCAACAAACACTGCACTTTATTTCTGCTGTCCAGGATTTACTGGCTACTCTAGCAGTAAACAATTCCTCTGTTTTACTGCTGGGGGATTTTAACTTCTGGCCTTCCGACCCGGCTGAAGATGTGATGTCGAAAGAATTCACTGAACTCCTCCTCAGTCTAAATTTCTCTTCACACATTCGAACCCCAACCCATGTCCGTGGTCACATTCTGGATCAGCTTTGGTCACTTAATATACCGGTATCCCCCCCTGTTGCCACACCTTGCTCTTGGTCCGACGATTATTTGATCTCCTTTTTCTTAGATCTAAGCCTTGCAGAAAAACCTTCTCTCCCAAGAAATACCTGGGCCCGCAATTGGAACCAGATAGATGTGCCCCTCCTCTGTTCTTCTCTCCTTGCCTCTTGTCCCACTCTTACTGACTTATCCCCTTTATCCCAAATAGACACCATTAACAACTGGTTGTCCACAGCGTGTGATCAAGTGGCCCCGCTCAAACGCGTCAGAACCAGGCGAGTACATGACGCCAATAGATGGTTCAACGCAGAGCTAAAGGATAAGAAACTTACTGTGCGACAGCAGAGCGCGCTTGGAGACGCGCCTACTGCCCCGCACTGAAATTGCAGTACATCTCTGTATCCAATGAATATAAAAAAGCCATTCTTTTAGCCAAGACAAACTACTTCTCCTCTAAAATCCTCTCGGCGGAAAATCAACCTAGAGACATTTTTGCTACTGTTCACGAGTTGGCTTCCTCAGATAGAGCCACCCTTAAACCCTCCCCTTCCCAATCCTTCTGTGACTTTCTCAATGAGTATTTCATTGAGAAAATTGTTGCCATTAAATCCAACATTCCATTGCCCCCCCGTCCTTCATTGACCCCCAAACCCCGTCTAATCGGTCTAACCTGGATCATATCCCTCCTCTGACTAGGGAAACCTTTTTGGCTTTGATCACCAAAGTCAAGTCTGGATCCCCCTCCGACATCTGCCCGGCATACATTCTAAGGGAGATCTTTTTGGCTTGTCCCTTGCCTCCTCTCACTTTCCTCAATGATTCCCTCACCCAGAGTATCGTCCCTGACTCCCACAAATCAGCAATCATTATTCCTATCCTTAAAAAGCCTGGTGCCGACCCAACCTCCCTCCCTAACTACCGCCCCATTTCCCTTCTACCGTTCCTGGGCAAAGTCCTGGAAAGTCACGTCACTAAAGTCCTGAGTGCCTTTATGGAGGATAGCGGCAGCCTAGCCCCCTGTAAGGCAGGCTTTCGTCCATCACACTCCACTGAAAAGGTAGTTTTTTCTGTGATGGACAAGCTCAGAGAGGGGATGGACGTCAACTTGCCCCAGGCTTTGGTTCTTCTTGATTTGTCCGCCGCCTTCGACACGGTTGATCATTCCATCCTTCTTTCCCGTGTCGAGGCGGCCGGCATTGGGGGACATGCTCTGGCTTGGCTCACCTCCTTTCTGAGTGGCTGCACGCAGGCCGTCCATCTGGCCGACTTTTCCGCACCTCTACGCAAGGTT